>NC_087514.1:93813389-94413389 GCF_963921805.1 Phalacrocorax carbo | reverse complement strand
CTTGAGCATAACTGAATTTTTCCTTTGTGCATTTCTTCTACATAAGTAATAGAGTGAACCTTGCCATTTTCGAATCTTTAACTAAGTCGCTATGTTGATTGTAAAAAATTCCATCAAACTGCTGTTTTAAATTGGCTGATGCTTTTAAAAATTATACATCCTAATACCATGATGTATCTCAAATATTAATAAATCTTAAATTGCTAACCAAAGCCATGCAACAAATCATTTGCAGCAAATTGGTGTAGTTGGCCATACCCACAAGGTTGTACTCCTGACAATTTTGCGTAGTTGGCAGGATCCACAAGGTTTTATTTGTGACAGCATCAGTGTTAATTAATTCACTGATGCTTGTTTAAGTATACATGATAGGGGATGATGATCCTCCTTCCCCACATTACTGATGATTACTGGTAGATCAGACGGGAAAAAAAAATGGACATGGTAGAAGATCACCAGCATGGGTGTATGTTCTGATAGGCAGAGCTTTACACTTAAGATTTGTGCTTTTTTTATTATTTTGATATAAGAATAATATAAGAATAATATAAGAATGGTTTTTGTTGCGACTCTGCTCACACTTTGAGGTTAGTGTACAATATTTATACCTAACTGATTTGTTATGCATTTTAATTCTGCAATGAATGCCTTGATTTATATCCGCTTTTTTTTTTTTTTTTTTGTTAAGGACATCACACTTTTTTATTCACCCAGCTCTCTGCCTAGGAACTCAGAGCGTTGTCATTCAGCTATGAATAAACACAGTCACAGAACTGGTCTTTTGGATGATCCTTGTAAAATTATCATCCTTTAGACCACAAACTTCTCAAGCATCTGCACTCAAAGCCATATCAGAATTCCCTCTACTTGGGGGGTGGGGTTGTCAGGAAGAAAAGAAGAAGGAAAACACAGATAACTAGACTTCCTCCTCAAATCAGCACTGGCAAATCATCACTGCAGTCCACATCTTCATTCATTTCTTTTCTGACCTCTTCTCCAACTGCCTTTTTGTAAAGCTCCAAGTCAATGCATCATCTAAAGATATGATTGACTTAAAGCATCTGAAGAATTACTCTGGGGAACTCAACAAGACTAAGGCACACTCCTAAACTTATTTCTGACTGGAAATTACAAGAAGGCTTAAAAGTTAAATGTGCAGCTAACTACTCGGTTGAGTAAGAGCAACCCGAAGCTTTTCACAGCACATATATGTTTAAATACACTGAATTTTGGCAAGTAGTATGCAAAGAATTCAAGTGAATGTGAGTCAATATGATAGAAAGAACGAACACAGAATAGCTTTAAATGTGGCAAAAATCCCAGGTTGAGGTTCTGACAAGTAGACCTGGCCAAAGTGGCAGATTCCAGGGACCTGGTGAGGCAATCATAGCAGCGCTGCTTGAAATAACACAGACCAATGCATAAAGCTTTCCTGACACACAAGCTTTCCCCAACTGGCCCTCAAAGGTTTGCATGCTGCCATGCTCCTGCTGCCTCACGTGAAAAACTTGACTACCCACCAAGAGAAAATTGCTGGAAGATTTGGATGTCAGGTAGCCAAAGATAGAAAAGGAAAAGATAAAATGGTTTGACTGGCTTCCCACACTGGGGGCTGAGACAGTCCAATCTGACTTTGGGAGAAGGTTGCATCACTGCAGCTGAGTCTTACAGGGGAGCTCAAGAATCCTTATCTTCCTTGAGAAGTCATATCTGTCTGTCCTGCTCTTAAGCTTCCAGGCCAGATGAATCAGTTTATAGTTAAATGTAGACCAATCAAGCCAGTCTCCATAACATGTTAAACTGAAGCTAAACTTTATCAGCCAGGATGCGAAACTTCATAATTACTCACTGGGGCATATATAATGACCTTCTAGAACTCACGGATTCCCACTAAATCCTCAGAAATACCCACAGACAGAAACATTTACCTTCTTAAGGAGCGTGAGGCAAGACATTTTGCACTGTACAAGATTTTTAAGACATATTTTGCAGCGTAGTATTAGGAACAGGTTGCCAAAACTTTGTTATACACTTCAGTCACACTTATTTTTATATCTATGCTGGCTTTTATTTAACAATTTTCGCTACTCCTGAAAAACTGCCAATAAAGAAATCTTTCTTTCAATAGAGCCTAAATTGGGTCTTCAAATTGTTATACTCAGCAGTTACTGAGAAGTGAAAGAAATTAAATTTTGATCTTGGATTGAGGCAAAGTCAGGAGGATACAACAGCCTGCATACAAGGTGTTCTTCACAAAATACCCGAAAATGAACATACGCGAAGAGTGTGTAGCTGAAAGCTGGAATGAGTTCCAGAATCAAAGACACGCATTTGATCTCCTGCTTTCAGTCCAAACCATGGCTGTTAATGGAGCAAATTCAGGAACTAAAATGGTAGGAAGAGGGGTGAACAGATTCTCAAGGATACACAGACTAGACATCATGTTTTAAAAAACAAGCAGTGCTCTAAAATGTGTAGAAAGTAAGTTATAGACATAATGAACATAGGACTTGACATAAAACATCAGAAAATCCTGAAACAAAGACTTATGCCCACATTTGAACTCTGTGTGATTAATGGACATCTTAGGAACAAGGCTTTGAAAAACAGCTTCTGCAAAATAAGTATTTACTTATCACTAAAGACCAGGAATACATATTCTACATGAGGGCCACCGCAATGAGGTAAACCATGTTTACCCATGTTAAAAAAAGCCATTTAAAATTATTTCCTACTTCAGATAAAACTCCAAATGTTGGGAGTTGGTGGTTTTACATGAAAAAAAAAATACTAAGGTATCAGTCTAATACAGAAGAGCTTCTCAAAGCACAAGGTCAGGTGGCTGGGACATCAAGGAACTGAGGCCAGAAGGCTTACTGAAGTTTCCTCCTGAACTGCTCTCTTCAGCAAAAGCAAAAATCAAAACTGTCATATTATTCTCTAACTCTGTTAAATTGATGCATTCAGGCTCCCATGTGCAATTCAGTTTAAATTACCTCCTAAAATAAGGACTTGGCTTTCAGACTATGCATGCTAAGTAAGACACTCCTCAAGAACTCAAGAAAAGAAGTAAACATTCAATTATGCCTATTCTGTGGAAAAAGAACTTATCTTTCTAAATCTCATATGTGGAATAATTTCCTAACAATAATAGTCACTTCGAGACCACAGCTCTGTCTCCTGGGTCAGGATGATCTGTTCTGTTTGCTCCACTTGAAAACTAAGCAAAAGAACTTTAAAGGCTTTGATTGAGTTTTTAATATGTATGTTTATTTTTGTTCCATAATCAAAACAGCTGGGTACATATTAAAGGAACAGCCTATTTTAAAAATGTCTACCCAGGGAAGCCATTCGCCAGATTCAACTTTCTTCTAATATGTAATTAACATACATTCTACCATTTTACCAATATTTCACCAAGCCAAAAAGCTGGGAGGAAAACGTTTCTGATAGGGAGAAATGGATGACCAGAGCAGAAGAGGACAGGAAAAGTAGATTAGCAAGAAGAGGAAAGAGCAAACCAAAACAACAAGGAACTTTCCCTATTTTTTCCCACCTCAGACTGATACTGTTAGTCTCCAATTCTTTTATCTTTCTGCTTCTGAAGTTATGAATTCCAAAGCCTTCCTCCCCTGCTCCTTTCAATCTTCCTATCTTTGCCGAGTCCACTCCTCCCATTCCCACAAGCCCTCCCAAGCATTCACAACAAAATCAATGACAAAACCACCATTAAACAGAATCTTACTTAAAACTTCAGGTATTTTTTCAAAGTTCACAACCATATGCTGCAATAACATTCAAGTTTTCAAATTATAGAGTATAAAGTATCCACTTAAGTCCCAAGTGCAATACAAGATACTATGCTTTTATGGTATACAGTCTTCCTTTTTCTTTGTACTTCAGCCTACATATCTGAATAAATGGCTTGCTTAGTTTTTGATGTTTTTTTCCTTCACCCCTAGATACCTCAAGACTGGACATTCTCCATGGAGGACAGTGCAACTTGCTGTCCAAACTTATGTCCCAGAGCAAAAAATGAAATGAATCCTTGGGTCTACTTCCCCTGGCTCTGCCTGTGGGCTTCAGCAGTGCTCTGTTTGTTCTGCGTATGTAAAAGCAAATTCCGATTCCTTTTGTAATGTTTTGTTCATTCAGGCAAAGTTGGATTTTGAGGGTTTGGGTTCTTTAATATATTTTAATACTGTTAAATGTCCCTAGACATTGGGGCAAAATTTCACCAATACCACAGTTGACTGTTTAGTGTCTTACAATATTGTCTTGTCTTCAAGAACAGCAGGCAGTGCAGGGAACAAGAACACAAAGACCATCACAATATGATACAATTTTCAAGAGATTAAGACATCCTCAACAAATACAGAGGCAGCAGTTTATGTATCATAGCATGGGATGCTATTAGCATCTACTTGATATTCCTGCTCAAAAATCAGAGCAGCCAGAACACAGCTGATAGCAGCACAGTCTCATGGTTACTCTGAAAGCCTGACACTGCACAGTAAATTCAACTTTACGGGCAGGGATTGACACCCCATTTTGTGTTTCTACAGCACCTACTATAAAGAAGCCTTGGGTTCATGACTGGGGTTCCTTGGCTTTGCAGTATATAAAAATAATAGACAGATAAGGTTCATTATTTGACAACTACACTTTTCTGCCACAAACTCGTTCTTTGGAAGAAACTCATGAAAAGCCTCATGATCACGTAGGCATCTCTTGCCTTATAACTGGGATTGGGATAAGAGTTGTTCCTTTCCTAGAATGATTTGGGTGAGACACATAATAAATGTAAAATATTACATTTCCAAATCTTTCCATCAATAGTAGTTCAGCATTCTGATGGTAAAGCTATAAAAAGATTTCTTACTGAAGTGTAACATATATACTCCAATACAATGGACTCCAACATAATGCCACTACAGTGTTCTATTGAAGTTCTCTGACAAGGTTCCAGGTACACACAATTAATTTGTTTCAAAAAATCACAACATGAAAGGTCCAAGTGTACCCAAAGGTATTGTCATATAGCACAGGCTGGAAAAATCTTTGTTCAGAAGCACTACTGCCAGTTTTTCTTTCTTCTTACTAGAAAACTACTCCACCAGTCCTGTGCTACAATAATTGGAAGGACATTTCTCACTTTCGCTCACAAAGGGCTCTTCAAAGTGTGACTGGCCTCTCAAGCCATGCCTGCTTATTGATCTTCCAGCCGAAAAAATTCGACCATTGCACTTTCCTGGGAAAAATTATTTCTGTCAACAGGTCTCACGCTATTCAGAGACATGGGTGTGTTTTAAATATATAATTACAGGAAGTAAGTACTATATGACATCAGACACTACCAAGCAGGATTCGCAGACAATGTCACAAAAAGTCCCTCTTGCATTGCTCTCTACATTGTTCCCGAGTATAGTATTTCCAGTTGGCATTTGTCTATCTGGACACCTGCAAATATATTTATCTGCACCTGTAATATACCTATGGATGCTCACCTAGTCTCCTGGTACATTTTGTACACAAGAGATGTACATTTTGTCCACTAATGCTACAGTATACAGCTGTAGCATTAGTGGATACCTCAGAAAACTCAATTCTGTGCCTCAGGAAAAGGCAGAGGGAGGCATGACTTGTTATTCTGCCTTGGCCTAAAATCTCCTATCTTTCTTCTCTCATGCCCATGTTCCCAGGAACACCAAGGTGAAGCAAAACCAGAACTTACAAGTGAGTTTCTTTAGTGTGTAGTGCACTGCTTGACTTTTATGCAGCCACAACCCTCTGAACTGCATCACCTGGGAAAGGACTTAAGCTGTGCCTAACCCCATGCCGGCTCAGTGACACTGGAATGGCACTGCCATGCCCAGCACTCTTCTGGCGCAGGAACTGATGGGTCATACTCAAGGCAAAAGAGTTCTCCCTCCTACTCAGTTCATCTTTTGAAATCATGCCTGAAGGCTGTTAACGTATTCTCTTTGGATTTGGGGAGGCTTCCAAGTGGAAGCAGAGATATCTGCAAGAAGATGCTGAGCAGAAGCCTACTTCTGGGGGACACCGTTGGCTACTTAATCACTATACATTGCTAGGGATCTGGTCTAAACCAGTCCCTTCAGCTCTACTGTAAATGGGCAGAGAGAATCACAAATAATTCTTTGCTCTATCATAAATACGTACAGTCAAAACTTAACTTTTAGACAGGTAAATCAGATTAGATGAATTTGACCCTATGTGCCCATTTCAGCTTTGATTTTTATCATGAAATAAGCATTCCTGTAAAATTACAAGGAAGAGAACAAAAATCTTTCATCTCAGGGTCATCACCACACATTAATTTCTGGTTTGGATTTCTTTCTCAGATTTCTTTTAATTAGTTTCATCATTTCTAGCAACCTCTTTCATGATTTAGGAACTCATATGACACAAATACAATGGAAATTACATTTTGAGTACTCTCCTCTCCTTATCTCCCTCTTCCCGCATTGCACAAAGTGCCTATAGCCACCTTTTTTTTCAATTTATAATTTATTTCATTTATTGCAACTCTTCTTATTCCCCAGTAATACTACAGGACCACGGCCAGACCTCCATGTTCTTCTTGCTTATGAGTAGAACATTTAATTAAAGACTAATTTTAAAATTAACCCACCATCTCCATATGAAGCAGGTGACAATAAAATATTGAAGATTAAGTAATTATTCCTTAAAGTTCAAATTAACTCTTCTTCCTCTACTTTGTAATTCATATGAAATCCCTGAGTTCTGGCAGCATATTTATTTCTAAAAAATAATGATTTCTTAAAAAGTGACAAATCGTATTACAATTTGGCATAAAGTGGTTGAAGGAATTTCACAGAATACAGAGTCAGCAGCTTCTACACTACTGCAGTTGGAAGAAGTATAACATTGTGAAGTCCTATATAAACTATACAAGAAAAGCTTAGGAAAAGACACAAGGAGAGGTTTTGCTTGAAGTCCTTGAAATAATTTGTGGAAGCACCATTTTGCAGAGGCTACTTGCCTACTCTTGCCGTGCAGCTGACAAGGCACGTGACAGATGATGGAAACAGACGCAGAAGCAATAAAATATACAAGTGAAACAGATTATGCTCTACAATTCTTTCTAGCAAAATGGCATGACTACAACAACCCTACAATAAATGAAATCAATATAAAAGGAAAAGAAACTACATGAACTTGCTTTTCCCTTAGGGGCTAATATCTTGGCAAGATATCGCTGCTATTTTATAAGTTCAAAATTAAGTTTATATGTAGTCTTTCAATGTACACTTTTAAATCCCCTTTTATGCTGTCTATCTCTAATGACATCTCCTAACAAAGTATATCAATAGCAAAATGTCCCATTTTACATGCAAGGCCATTATCCCAGGTACGATGGGCATCCAGGGAAGTACGTGCTTTACTAAAACAAAAACCAAAATATTACCTTATTAGACAACAGCAATGTGTCCCCAACAGAGTGAACTGGTAAAACTTGTTTTTCTTCGGCAAGCTGGAAGTGACTGCCCTTGACGATGTAACGGTGAAAGGTCAGCGTCAGCACAATTCCAGCAGCAAGAAGTTGGTTCTGCTGGTATGAAGTACACCTACAGCACACCTACACTGGCCAACCTCTCCTATAGTGGGCTGGGGACTGACACCGACTCACAAGGTGTGTGTTACACTGGATTATGTGGTGCACTAAGTTACTGTTACACTGATGATGTCCAGCTGGTGCTGTACATATGTGCTTATGTAAACACATTAGCATCCCACAGACAACCTCTCGATGTATTACTGGACTTACAGCTGGTGAGCAGAGTTATACTGCTAACAGCCAGAAATGAAGGGAATACTCATTGCAAAAAGATGGGCTGCAGGATAACCCCGTAACTACCTTCCTCCTAGGGATCTCCCTAGGTATGTGCATTGTATAGAACAGTTTTCTCCCTTACCCAGGGACCAACAGCACAAAACACAACAGTTTTATTTACCTTTGAAGGAGGAGAGAATCTCCTCAGAAAAGATATTCAAAGAAGGCAAAGACTGCCACAAAAAGCACTCCAACTTCCACAGCTGCTTGAAAAAAATCATGATTCTCCCACTGTGTTCATATAAACTCTCAATTATATCTAATATTTTGTATGTGTAATAATTATAGAGGTATATACACACAGAATTACTCTACAAAGCTTGTAATTATATTACACTGATGACTCATAAGAAGGTGATGATATACAACAGAATACCTCAATTTTTCAGTTTTCAATTTAAAACAACGAGGAAATGGCCCACAAAAGTAAGCCTTAATACAACACTCGGTGTTTCAATGACACATTCAGATATTCTGAAATGCTAGAATTAAGGTTGCCTAAGGAACACTAAGATGCTCTCATCTCAGAAATACATTACGATGCTGCCTTCAATGAGACAAACAAGTATTAAACTTTCCACAAGACTTTGTTCTGTTCAGCACAGAGAAGAGGCAACAGTTAATGATCCCTCCTTGCGTTTCTTGCACTGCTGAACGTACACCCAAGGTACCTTACGCGCTGAGTAATATTCAAGCAGAGCCCTGAATACACATTCTTTCATTTATGAGCCTCCCAATGAAGTTTCAGTTCCACAATATTTAACTCACTGAAAAAGATTAAGGACTTTTTTTTTCTTCTTCCACGTCTCAGTGAGTTGAGGAAGAATTGCTGTCTCCTGTATTGCAGGCTGGGAACTTGGGCACAGAGACTTTAACATCAAAAGCAACTATTAGTTTTGCTCTCAATCTGAGATACCTGGGACCTGATGTTTCTGAGCACCAAGCATTACATGGTGTTTAATATTTCAAAGTACAGGTCCCTATTACTACAGCTGCAGCTGTGACCACTCAACACTTCTGCCAGTCAGATCCCAGGGTCTAAAGTCAGCACTGAGACAACAAAAAGCACAGTTAGTGGCCACATGCGAAAAGTTTGAGATAGGAGATGGTCCTACACTCAACTAGGAACTTTTTTGCTCAGGAAGGAAGAGAAGGCAGAGCAGTGTTCACTCTCACAGACCGTCCTTCCCAGCTGTCATTAAAGGCACCCATTTCATGCTTTCCAACTACTGCTTTAGTGAGGCAGAAGCTTGCAATAGCAGCCCTCCACCCAGCAGTCCCAATTCATGCACAGAGGAATGATCATCCTGGAAACTGAATGAGACAGTGGTCCTTCACAGAAGTAACCTTAGCAATGTCCTTTGCCTCCTAAACTGCTCCTGCTCCCCCCAAGATTCTGGCTTTCTAACGAAGAAGGTTTCTCTCTCTCTCTTGCTGGGATGCAGCTTGGAGGTTTCAAGGGAGCGAGCCTCCTGCATCCTGGAAAGGTGCTGATGGATGCCTACAGCCCTGGACTGAACTGCAGAGCTTGACTCAGCCCATGCCCAGCTCACGGTGTACACTGGACGAGTTCAGCTGACAGCAAGTCATGGCACCACTGAGCCCGCACTGAGTTTCCAGAGGATGCCAGAGCTAAACAAACTCCTGTGGATAAATGTGTCTGAACCCTTCATCCAAGGAGTGCTCTATCTTACTCACAGGCACAGCCTCTGAGATAGCACTATTTACTGAACACAGGTATGTACCTCTCGTATGCTTTTTTTTCCCTCTCCTGGAATGTGCCTCCTTCAATGAGCAGTCAAAACTACAAATAAGGTGGGCTAAAGATGGGTACAGACTTGACTAGAAGTTGACTGAAAACTACAGGAATATATAATCTGAAGCCCACTGAGGAGAACAGAGAAAAAAAAAAAACAAAAAAACACACAGACTTCAGTAAAGTAGGGAAAAGTTCCTTCCTCACCAAACACCACCTTGTTCCATGCACAGGGCAGGGACGCAGCAGACAGACCACTGTCTTGGCGGAGAAGGAGACGTGCTCAGGTGTGTAACTGGGGGTGGGTGGGGGTGGGTGGGTATCACAGCAGCTCAGTGGGAAAGATCTGAGCTTCACTCAGTGAGTTTTGTATCTTCCTTACAGACTATATGAATGGAAATATTCTGATATATGTACAACATAAATGAAAGTCTAATGCTTTGATTACATGGTAATTTAATTTGCAGTTAAAATATTTAAATGAATTAACAGAGAAGACTATTCATCTGCTTTTCTTTCTGGAGGAATGAATATATTAAGAAAAATAATTTCTCTTCATCATTTGAAAAACTGCAATTTAAAAACCCTTATTAAAGAGATTCCTTTCTCAAAAAAGTCACTAGTTCTCTAACTAATGTTCCTTTTTCATAGCTGGTAATTAATCTATTGTCATCTACCAAACTTAATTTTGGAAAGGTAATGACACTGACACTTAAAGAAATGAATGATAAAAGAAATGTTAGGCCCCCTAATTCTATAATTCCTATGTAATAACAATTAATGAAATACTATTGTTCCCTGGGAATTTTTTGTAAGGGGCTGCTGTGCTTTTAAGATTTACTGTCATGATCAAATTGTGTCTCTTATAGCTATCAGAAATATGATTAAAAGAAGACTCTTCCTAGAAAATAAACCTACAGATAGTTTTTAATGACATCTTGTTTCCATTGCAGTTTGAAAGTTGACAGCAATTGCTATAGAAACTCATAACTGTGTCTGGTAATTTTTGCCCTGCTCTCATTTAGAGAAGTCCATGTTGAATATCAGTCCCACTTGTCAACAGAGGGGAATCTGAAATATATTAACATTTAGTTTTACAGGACAGATACTAATTGGTGTGTTATTTTGTCACTGTGTAAATTTTCAGTGACCTTTCCAAAAAAGAAATAACAAGTCAATAGAAACTGTTTTTTCTTGACTTTTTCCACACCCTTTTAAATATTTTTTTAAACAGCCACCTGAAGTTTCTTAATCCTTTTCCAGCTACATGAATTTTCATTTTTTAGTCTTTTTTTTTAAGGTAGAAAGGATAAGTAAGGTGGGTTTGTTCTTTTTTTACTTTGCATTTTACTTTATTGGAGGGTTTCTCAACTTGTTATCTCAACTAACATATTTCGTATTTACAGCAAATAACACCAGGTTTTCCAGCATGAACTATCCTAAGAACTCATTCCCCTCCTCACCTTCTCCCTCTCCCAGGAAATGGAAAAAGAAAACACAACAAAATGAAAACACAGAGGGGACAGCTTTCAGCAGTTGATGCGCATCTGTGCATCTTGTAAAGAAATATCTGAACAAACATAATCCGTTTATCTACAAAAACCCACTGAACTTACTGGATAACAGTGTTTGTAAATATGAGATATATCAGCATAGTTGTGGATAAAGATTGAATCAGCCCAAATCCTATTACACTTGCTCTGCGCTCCACCACCACACGCTTGACACCCTTCCTTCTGGTGGGAGACAAAGCAAACCTGTAGCCATTTTAAAAGGTGGCATGGGCAGCTCTCTGCATACTCTGCCTCTCTCCTGAAAGCAAAAGAAATTTGAACACGAATGCATGCAGCATGGGAAGGAAACGGGAGAAATTAAAAGTCTAAGTGCAGCTGCAGAGCCATGACCTCACTGGGATTACAAATGTAGTGGGACAGCTTGCTTGACTGGAGTGATGGATGGGTACAGACTTTTTTGGGAGAGATTTAAAACCTGACTGAACAAAGCCCTGGGCAACCTGTTCTTCCTGGACTTGCTTTGATCAGGGGGTTGGACTACAGACTCCTGCAGGTCCCCTCTGATCTACATGATTCTGTGATCGTGGCTTTGTGCGTGTGTGTGTGTACATGTAATTCTTTGCAGGAAAATCATGCTCAGTCTTTGCTAAGTAGAAATCTTCAGCTAGGAAAAAGCCCAATATACTAATCTCAACAGAAAACTTCATGCAGAAAATGGTTGGACTCGATGATCTTAAAGGTCTTTTCCAGCCTAAATGATGCTATGACTCTATGATCTATAGCTATTACCCAGGATTTCAGTGGGCTTAAAAAAACAAAAGGAGCCTGGAAGACTGTATCATAACATTGCTCCTCTTCCTCCCCCACCCCCCCAAAAAAAAAAGGAGGTACAACATGTCAGTGTGATATTCTTTCTCAGTAGATTACATTTTAAACTAAAACACTCTGAGGTAATTTTCATACAAACTCCCTGTCAATTCTTTCTGCAGTGAATGGTTAAGTATGTAATATTGGGTAGATAAACCGCATGCTTTCTATGTGGCAGCGTTTTAAGTAGTATCTTTGGCTTATCCTCCTCATGCAACCACAATCAGAAGAACTATAAAT
This sequence comes from Phalacrocorax carbo, assembly GCF_963921805.1. Lineage (NCBI taxonomy): Eukaryota > Metazoa > Chordata > Aves > Suliformes > Phalacrocoracidae > Phalacrocorax > Phalacrocorax carbo. The sequence continues at coordinate 94,401,133 of NC_087514.1, read as the reverse complement.
GTCACTTGTCATTTATGGAGCACTTCATCATTTCACGGCATGCTGGACAAACTAGTTAATATTTAACACAGCTCTTGGGATTATGGCTCCACTTCACAGATCAGAAAAAGAGGGGCTCCAAACATCTCCTTTGAGAAGTAACCCCTATTTCTGGGTGCCCATCCCTGGGCTGCAGGTGATTGTGAAACCTAACAAGGTCCTGCCATACAGGGTATCCAAACTGGTGATTAATTTATGATACATTCAAAGAACTCTTATTCTTGCAACTAACCACTCAATAGGATCATTTTTTTAAAATTAAAACTAAACTCCACGCATGCAACCACAGACCCCTTTAAGAATATTGCAGTGGGATGCTAACAGTTAATGAAATAAAACATGATATCTTAGGCGTTCCCACAAGTTACTAAAGATACAAGATGCCCAGTTACATGAGACACTCAACTTGACACTGGATTAGCTAACATGGTGAACTGCCGAGCTTCACATCCTATAAAATCTATGCAATCCCTGCAAATCATGTTCAGTAGTATTTTTTGCCCTCTTTCCTTAGATATTTACAAATAATTATATGGATTTTAATATTTTGGAAAGCAGAAGCCCCTTCCAGGAATACAATATTTCATATCATAATCCTGATATAAATCACCATTCACTCAAATCAAATAGATCCTAGTGAAAACAAACAAAAAATCCAGGTCCTCTCAGTTGTTCAGCAGCCACTGTCTTGACTTTGATACTACAATTTAATTAATGTTCTAGTTTTGAAACTCTCACATCACTGACAGGAGCTAGATTTCTAGTACCAAAAAAAAAAGCACAAAAGGATACGTCCCAACATATATTTAAAAAAAAATTCAAATTAGAGATCTTTGTAAGATGCCTTATCAAAAAAGACTAAGCAATGCATGCTTTTGTGGTCAAATTCCCTTGACATTTCTATAATCTTATTATTACAGTCTGTAAGAAAAAAGCCTGTAAAGGTACCCAAATACTAATTAGTAATGCCATGTTTAAGTAACTGTTTGTTACTTGGAAGCTGGCCATTTCTGTATCATGCAGTGAGTTTGGATTGAAGTTAAATATAAGAAATAGTAGGAATTATCAAATCAACACACAGGTACATAACACCATCTAGACCAAAGGGGATTACGTGCTGCAACTCCTCCATTACTAATAAGGGATTGGAAAATTGATAATGCCAAGCAGAAAACTCCCCTACAAGGAGATCTCACCATCTGGCTTATCTCATACCCAAAGGGAATTAAACAATAAAAGATAATAATTTTTCAACAGTGATGCAGCAGTGCAGAGTGGAGGACAAGAACCAGCCGCAGCCTGTTTATGAAGCATTTTTATAACACAGTTCTTTATATTTTCTTGCAAACATCAAGCCTTAGGGAAGTACTACAATTAATCTTCTCTTAGAAATGATGAAATTTGAAACATAATAGTCATTTCCTCAAAGAAACCAAATCATTAACTCAGTGAACAACACAGCTCAGAATTATTGATTTCTAGAATTGATGTCTGAATCATGAAAATACACTTCAGCTGGAGTTTCTGTACTCTGCTCCAACTTCAAAGCTTTTGAACTTCCAAACGTATTAAATTCTACACAACGATGCTGCGTTAACAGAATCTTAATTATACAGTTTTAAATTACTTCATCTAATTAATTACCTATTCATACTGTTTGTAAGGAATTTATGACAAACTAAAAACAAGTAACAAATCAGGACATGCGTTTAAATTTCTTAAATAGTCCATTTTATCAGAAGTCACAGAGACTATAAAACTTCCTTACTCTATACCTCAAGTTTAGCCATACATGAAAAAGCTACTCTTAATAAAATACATGATTGTGATTGTGCAGTATACTGTATATATGGGAAAGTAAGCATCATCAAGTTTTGCCTTGTCAGCTAACTGCAAAGCATTCCTGACTAGAAAGAAATATATGCAATATTTGGTTATCATATTTGTCTAGTGTAGGTTTTTTCCACATTTCTCTCGTGCAAGTATTACTGATCATGAGACAGAACAGTGAGATGGACCACTGCTCAGCTGGAGCATAGAACTTGCTAACTTTCCTTTCATGATCTCTTTTTCATTAATGTACTTTCAAAATATGCATACCTCTAAGAATGCAAACCACAAAATACTATAAAATCATCATAGCTACACAGGAGCGACTTGCTATTAAAATATTAAAAGTCAACAGAATCATCATAATTTCATTTTCCTTGTCAGTTCTAGGATGTATTGTGCACCAGTTGCACATAACTGTAAGAGGTTTTTAGCTTCTGAGCACTGTTTTCATCATGGTTGTCTGCTTTTCTGAACAATTTAAAATGTCATCAGCCATTAAAATACAACCAGATTAATCAACTTGTCCTTGGATAATTATCACATGAAGTTTGCACATATGTTAGCATAAGCTTTCTTTCTAGAAAATGTGTGTAATTCCACCATGTCAGATAAGACAGGATATGCTCTAAGGCACAGCAATGCTTGAATGAATGTAAATCCTTCCTACTTGTTGTTGTCACAATAGAAACAGAAGCTTTTCTGCCAAACTCTATGAAAGAATCATCATCAGATTTCAGTACGTAGTCATTTTTAATTCCTCAGAAATAAAATGAAATAATTAGGGATTGCCTCCCCAGAAATGTATTCAGCTATTAAAATTAATTTGTGTTTTTCATAGGAGAATACAAAAAAAGTAAAAATTCTCATTTTGGATTTAAAATAAATCCTCTACATTTCTATGCAACCTAGAATCAAAATTAATAGGCTTCTAGACTCCTGTAAAGAAGCTCTACCCTGAAACAGGCTTGTAGTTTATGTACAGTCAATTGGCCAGAGCTGGAACTTGCACATGAGAGGCAGAACAAAAGACCACCAAGCACAAAAGCACAAGATGGAAAACAGAATGAGAGGTAAAAAGGAAAAAAAAAAAATCCCACATTTGCACAGACTGGACTGCATAACAAGCTCAGCTGGTGTGAATTGGTATAAAAGCTCCTCCAACATCAGTGAAGCTGTGCCAATTTAGACCAGATGAGAACTAAGCTGTCATTAGCCAAATGGCAAAAGAAAAAAAAAAAACCTGGCCCAGTTCTTATTTATTCCAATTTCCATGCACGTTCACACAAAAGTATATCATTGGCTCCACCACTGTTATTCCTAGTTTCCCTCAGCATAAGTAGGAGAAGAATCAGGAGTATTGTGTTTCCACAGGTTTGCTCATAAATATCTATTGACTGCACAACTGCTTGAGCTATCCAACACCATCCTGTAACAACATTTCAGATCAGATTAAACTCACTGTAATTCAGATTTCATAAAAAACCCCCAGAAAGTCAGGCCAGACAAAGCCATAGGAATTCCTGCCAAGCTGTCATTTTTATTAAAATCCATATGACCTGCTTTCGAAAACTTTACCCTTAAAGAAATAAAAAAAAAATTAAGGGTTGTAAGCACATAGAACAAACAAAGAAAAGCAGAAACCGGCCAGTGCCAAGTCCTTCCCCAACACAGGGAGATGGAAGACAGTTTGGACCAGCACCTGCACTTTGCCACTCTCCAAATTCTCAACAGACAGAGGGTCCAGCCATTATGCAGTACTGCACAGATGATATTAACCTAATCACAGCACAGAGAGGAAGCTAAATTCAGTAAAATTGCTAGTCCCATTGTTTATTCCTTGTTTTAGCTTTAGTCAATATTTACAACACTCTTAGGCAATCCTTTCAGATGAACCAACCAGCCCTTTCCTCCCCCTCTTTTGCTGCCACAGAAACTGCAAGAATGTCTACGCAGCGCACAAAGGCTAAAGGTACACAGGCCACTTCTTGAACAAGCTAATTCAGCTGCCAAATCTTATCCAGTCAGGTCAGTAGGAAGCTCCAAAAAGAACAATTTATCCCACTTCTTTCTTGCCGAGGTAAACCAGCCAGTTCTCCTACAGCTAGTCTGTTTGTGGCAAACATATCTTGAGGATTTACTCATCTGCCAAGTCTGCAGAATGCACCTGCCTCTTCCAGCGACCCAAAAACTGGTGTGCTATTCCCCAGTCTTCCGCTCCTACCATTAGTCTCAAGATAAACTCATCACTACATCAGCTATATCAGACCACTTAAATTGGCAAATCTGCCAGCTATTATCACACAATCACAGTTATGTACTGATCCTCACAAATTTTTGACCTCATAATTCGCATAGTCACACAGACATGCTATGATAGGAAAATGGCAAAGTCTGCCTCTATCCATCTTTCCTCTCTTTGAATCCACATAGTTCAGGTAAGAAGGGAAGGTCAATTTGCACAACTGCACTTCAAGCAATGCAAATAATTATGCAAGTGTACTGTTCTCTGCGCTTACACCACTCTGTATTCTGCAACCATGAAGACTGCCAGAAAACCCCAAAGAGTATCAGAGTAAAAACTGGACAAAAAACTTCCAAGAAACTACATACAAACACCTCCCACTCCTCCCAGCTACCACTGAAAAGAGAAGGTACAAATTCTGTGTTTCCTATGTGTTGCAAAGTTACCCTGCTTGCCCGTATGTGCCAAAAAGGAACAAGTACTAGGAGATGATCAGAAGAAAAATAATATTATGTTACACGAAGAGAGCTGATGATATCAAGCTTGATACTGTTTGACTGAGCCAAGAAACATACACTTGGGTCCTCAATATCACTAGGGAGCTCTTCTATATATTTGCCATGGTTGATACATTTGCTTTAACACTTCTACAAAGTTGATCTAAAAGATTAATAAAAAGTGAGACAGGTGAAATGATCAATAAAGACTTAAAAGTATCCCAAAAGCTTACAGTGGTCCCTTAAGGTAGCAGAAGCATATGTTTCACTGGTGAAATAAAGGTGCAAGGCTATCACTCACGTTGTTAAATGGTGCCTGTCAAAAAAAAGCCAGGCCTGATTATTTCAACAATAGCAGCCAAATCCATCTGGTGCTCAGTGACCATCCAGAAAGCACTTACAAGCTTCAAAGGACTGAGTTACTATGGCACATCCTCGAGATATATACACAAAATCATTACTAATCAATTTTTATTTTGTAAGAAGTTTTCTTCTACCTTAAAGCTCAACTGAGTGACAACGGTTTCTTGATGAATTCAGAGCAAAATGGTGTAAGGGGTGTATTTCTGAAGCCAATGGCAAACACTCTGCACCCTGAGACATCCTGGTTCTAATTTTATGAGATTTGATTTTACTGTTCAGTAAAGTGCCTTCCAACAGCTGCGTGTTGGGGGAGGACAGCCACAACAAAAAGCAGCTGCACATTGCAGCAGCTCTGGTTTCATATGCCTGGTGGTTTCAAAATTCAACAAATGTTTACTTTTGGGCATCAGCTCAGCTACAGTCCTGCAATTAGAAGTGCCCAGCAACTGGGTATCACTGAAACTGATGATGCTCTGAGAAGGTTAACTGCTGCGACCTTGCAGGATTAGGACCATAATGATTTAATTATCACACACAACAGCAGAAAGGAAAGAATTCTCTGAAGAACCTCTTTGCAAGACACAAAATCAGAGAATGGTTGAGGTGGGAAGGAACCTTTTGAGATCATCTACTCCAGTTCCACTCCCCCTGGCTCAAGCAGGGACAGTTGGAGCCAGTTGCCCATGACTGGGTCCAACTGGGTTTTTAGTATGTCCACAGATGGGGTGACACAGGTCAATAATCTCCAGCTGAATAGGCTAGGACACTTTGTCTTCCTTTTTTTTTTTCCTTTTTTTTTTCCTTTTTCCTTTTCATTCCTTCTTTGTTGTTTTTTTTTTTTTAAAGTAACAGTGAATAAGCCAAAAAAGTAAAAATCTTGAAAGGGACTGCATTTTATATGCTTGCTGAAAACCATAAGCCTCACAGAGCAATTCCTGCCTTCTGAAGATGAGCTGGGAAAATATATCCACACAAGCTACCACTCTGGGTTCTAACAATCACAATGGACAAGCAATTTGAAAATAATGAATGGCAATGTAAAAAGCAAGAAAGCTGACTTCCACAAGTAAGGCACAAACACTGCTGGAGAAAGCCTCAAATCCTTTCCAGGGATCTTCAGCTGTTTGGGAATCCAGATGGACAAACTGATTATTCCTCTCCATGGATCCTGTCTGACATCTTAAGATTTTCATCTTTAAGAAAAGATCCTTTAAGCAATAAAAAGGCCTGTAACACCTTCATTATTTAGGAACTCTGAAAAAACATTCCAATAGGATGGCAATATAACAATTTTCATCTTTATGAAAGACCTCAATAGCAGCCAAAAGCAAAGTATTGCTCTACACGACTCCCAGCTGCTCTTCCATATCAGCACAAAAGAAGAGAATATTTGTAATCTATCCTTCCTGGCAGAAAATGCACAAGCTAATGTTTCAAAAGAATAAACAACATCTGTTTTGGATGGGGTAGATGGAGAAAAAATCATAAGCCAACCCGCAGATAACCTAAGTGCATGGATTTACATGAGATCATGATAAATGTTCGTTAATTATTTGCTTAATACATCTGGAATGTATTTCCTCATTTATGCAATAGGATGGTGATGGGGAGGTTCCCCACAAAGAAGGATCGTCTACTGGGACTCATAAAGGCAGTAATATTTTAGTAAGTTACTATTACACTAAGAATAGTAGAGACTGTCTTGCATTTTCTTGTTCACAGCTTTATAATTAACAAAGTAAAAATGTAGGCTGTTATGTTTGATGGGAGTTTCCCCAGAGAGATCAAATAATCTAAAGCAGCAACAGCTTTCTGTAATTCTGACTATAATTATAAGAGTGAATTTCTTTTTATGGTGTAAACAGTCATAGTTAAGAAGATGGGTCTTAGTGGTTGCCACTTGCATTCCTAAGGGTACCTGCAAGAAAATCTAGTTGCTCTCTCTCACATCTTAGGACAGTTACTAAAATATTACTGTTAATTCATGTCATATTAACAAATGCACGTTTATAGGTACGGGCACTTTATCATTGACATTACTATGGTGAATCTTGAACTAGTATTGCAAATTTAAGGGCAGATCATCCGAATAACAAGGACTGGCCAAATCCCTCCACAGAAACAGAGTTTTTCCAAAATTTGGTCCTTCTTACTGTAAAAAAACCCCACACCAAACCTCTGCTATGCTTAGTGGAGTTGAGTGCATGATCACATATACACAACAATGCCCATTTATAGATTTACATAGAGATAGGTAGTTGTGCATACACCCCATAAAGACAAACCATCTTTCTGAACTGAAGTTGTCAGAGTTATAAAGAAAAAGCCTTTTCAGCCCAAACAGCAGATAAGAACTAGGCATGCCGATGAAACACACAACTTCCACTTGAGGGCAAGGCTTAGTAGAGATCCTGTAGAAAATAACAGTACAGTACAATAGCTGGAAGGAACATCCTGAAGTATAATGTGACAAGAGGAGAGACAACATGCATCTCCTGGCAGCATAAAAGAATGCTAGACCAGACCATGCCACAGGCCTTCAAGGTACAAATTGCAGCCACTACAAACCAAGAAAGTAGTGCCAGCATTTCTCCCTCAGTGCTGCAGGGGTATATGCTCCTACAACACACAGCACCAACATCAAAGACACCCAACATCTGCTGTGGTTACAGATACCACAGAAGCTCCTCTCAGCAGAGAAAAAAAATCTTCCTACACAAATAATTTCTACGCTCTGAACACCCCTCTAACTTGAAATTTCATCACGTGCCCTTCTGCTGATTCCTGCACCTTCTCAGGATCCACCTCACCTAAACCCAAACCACTGTCTGGAGACAGGTGCTGGCTGTTAGCAGCACATTTTGGAAGCACAAGCATTAGATAGCCATACATTAACGTTCCTCATTTTGCTTGGTCCCTCTACTCTTTGGCAACCAGGTACAATGACAAAATTGGGGATGGATAGTTAACTAATTTCTTTTGATGATGTAACATGACAGCTATTGAGACCTCCAGGATTTTCAAACATATACAAACCTTTCTTCACCCACTCCATTACACATTATCCCCAGAAACACGCATACAACTTAGCAGTACACTGCTTAAAATGTATTACAAGATCTAGATACATGATCAGATTTCAAAAAAAGATAAAACACCTCTTGTTCACATTGTTTTCAAAGGAAGCTTTGGGATCTGGCCCCTTGGAAAGAAGAATCTTTTCATTACAGGCACCAGCAGTAGGAATCAAAGAGTGAGAAGTATGGCCCTCTGATCTCTACCTCTTTTATGTACCAACACCTATGAAATCAAGAGCACATAAGAATGAGATGGTACCACAGGGTTCCAGTTATGTGGGTCCAATGATGTCCAATGCGGTTGCACTGCTGTTATCACTAAGATAGTTATTCATTACTCATTTTCACTACCCAGGATTATCATCACACAACAGCCACAAAACCCAAGTTATTCCGTTAGTTTTTTCTGTTGGAAATGAAGGAAACATTATGGTTCTCTTCATTTTTCCTTCTGTGATTCTTGTTTGGGAAGCAGCTGTAAAAGCACGACTGCCTCAATGCTCCCTCATGATTTAATCAGCTTTTAGCAAAATTTGATGACATGCCTAAATATAAACTTTTCTGATACTGTCAGGCATGAAACAATCCAGACCAGAAGTGAGATGGGGGGAAACCCTGGAAAACAGTAATGATACAGGGCAGAAAAATCAGAGAAGGTGGTAAAGCAAGGCAGTCAGATTCTACCTTGACCTTGGGATTCTACCTTGGGATCAAATGCCATGGGTAAGGAGAAGAAAGAGCTACACTCTCATAAGCATCACCTTACTCGCTCTCTTCTGTAGCGTAAACCCTCTCTTGTCCTGAGATTCATTCAGGACAGTGGCCACAGAGGAGGGTGCAGCTATCAAGCAAGGAAGTATTGTGTTTGCAAACAGTCTTCTGTGGATCCCCCAAAGATCACACATCCAAGGGTCGGGAAGAAATACACTGGAGGATCAGATACTGTTTTGTTCTGCTTAAGAATATACTTAGAGGAGGGGGAAAAAAAAGCAACTAAGATAAATGAATATCAGGTTTGCCCTTTTATTTAATAGGGAATATCTGTGAGCAAAACTTCTGATTATGGTACAAGATTCTTGCACCATGTGTGAATGTGTCACTGCATGCAGTTAGGCTCCTGAAAAAGCATGAATAAGTAACAGAACAGGAGAACAGAGTATTCAGCAAACACCTGAGACGACCAACACACTACATTCTGATTCATCTGGGAAGGAACTATGCTATACTGAAAAGCGTAATTATGCATTTTGTCTTAATTAAATATGCTCTTAATAGTATAACAGACATTGTCCATGCTCTTTTCTTGGCAGTGGCTGTGCACGTAATACAGAGCTTAGAACTAACATGGCCTACCTGCCAAGTATAAAGTTCAGTACATTTTGGTCTTTTTGTTAACCTGTTATTCAAATTATGCTGTTTTGGAGCATTTACCTTCATATATCAATAAGTACATATTAAGTAATAAATGCAGCAGCTGAGAAGTATCCAGTATCAGTGGTCATTCATACATTCAGTCATCCAACAATTTCAGCATGTTCAGTAGAATACTTGAATGTGCACATGTATTTAATAAGAACATGCACCACAAGTTTTATATATGAAGAATTGCTAAGAGGAGGATTGAAATCTTTCTGAAACCTTCAGGGCTTTTTTCCCCCCAGAGACTATAATGTAGCTGATTTATTATGCACATTTCAGCCAATATTTACATGAAAAATTGACAAATGCCATCTTGGTAGGATTCACGAAATCATTTTGCTATTCCAGCATCCTATAAAACTGTCATACAATACCAATTCTGTCAATCAACAGTGTCAAATTTTGAAAGTGTCTCTTTGTTCTGACTGGTTAGTACTACAGCGTTTTACAGAAAAAGGTTAGCCAGGTCAGATTTCAAAGATGACCAGCTCTTAAGATAGTCTGAAACTTCAAGCAGCAGAGAACAGAGACTGTTGAAGAGTGTAGCCTGCAAAATAAAATCCTTTGTCAAGAATTCAACGCCTTTTTTCAGCAGGAAAAAATACAAAAGCATACATTCTTTAGATATACATTTAGCCTCTTGGCCTTACTCTACAAAGCTGCTCTTCAGCACCAAGAGCACAGCCAATAATTTGTTGTTACAGCCTGACTTTCCTGATACCATTTGCTTTTGAACGTCTAAAAGTGTCTTAAATTCCCAAATAGTCCAGTCCCACTTCATGCAATTTGTTCCATTTTTGGAACATAATTACTAAAAATAGCCTTAATTACCATTATATAACAATGGGAAAAAAACAACCAAAAATTCAAAAGGAACAGCTCTGTACGTTTTGGGCATTGACTGAGAACCAGTACAGCAGATCTATCTGTGAAGTCTGAAGCAAATTGCCTGAAAAGAAATATCAGCTTCAGAATAAATTGGAACCTATTTCTTTAACTATGCGTAATCATAAACATGTAACTAACAACACTGTTAGTTAGTTAGGCAATACTGAGGTATAGCCAGCTAGGGAACAGAAAGATTTTAAAAAAACCAAACTAACCCATTAGCATCAAGATATAACATGTCTTTCTCCGTTTTCCACCAAATATCCATGCTGTGTTGCCTTCTCTGAAAGTAGAGAACAATGTATCCAAGGCATTTTCATGCTTTTTTAATTAACATTTCCTAAACACTTAATTTCTAGCCCTGACAAAGTGCTCTTTAAACTGCTTGTCAGCTGGATAGAAATGATGAGACCTATCACATTTGAAGGTCCATATCTGCTTGCACTCCCTCTGCCAGCTATGTACACTACAGCAGGGCTGCCTAAGTATTCTTCAATACATAACAGAGAAACAACTTCCCGATGACAGAAACTATCATTTAGGACCAAAAGATCTGCTAGCCCTCAGAATTTCTCTATTTGTTGTAAATTATGTCATTATCATGTAGTTTACTTATATAGATATGAAATACATAGGAAATACAGAAATGAAGTAAAACTGTGCCACATAGGCTACTTTGAACAACCATCCTTATCTGGCCCCCTGCTAAAATCTTAACTGTTAATGGTTGCTCTACGTTAGTTGCCACAGCGTGGGCCAGCTCTCCACTAATCTCCTTCTTTCAAGGGTAGTAGAGAAATGGGTCATCCTCCCTTTTTCTTCTCCTTCTTTTCCCTACCAGTATCACCCACCTTTATCTCCAGAAATACATCTTGCAAAATTAAGGACAGTGGTTAAACATCTTCTAGACAACTCACTTCTGAGCCTGAAACTAAGACTGAATGCAATTTGACTGATTGAAATCAGAACTCTGGGAGTGCTGAAAAAGCCAGAGTTGAAATTAGTCCTTAAAGAGCAGACAGATCACACATGTAGTACTGGGGATCCCTTCGTATTTCAGATATTCCTGAGTGAAAAGTACTAAACAGATATCCTCTGTTCCTCAGTACTGTCTCCTTTGCAGATTGGCTGCAGTGGGAAGAGACCTCTGGAGATTGTCTAGTCCAACCCTTCCTGCTCAAACCGGGGTCTGTTAGAGCAGGTTACTCAGGACCGTGTTGTACAGTTGGGTTTTTAATAGCTCGAAGGATGGAGACATCACAACCCCACGAAGCAAGCTCTTCTAGTAGTCAACCACCCTCACTGTAAAAAAGCTTTTTCTTATGTTTAAATGGAATTTCCTGTAGTTTAGTTTGCACCCACTGCGTCTCTTCCTGTCACTGGGCACCACTGAGAAGAGTCTGGCTTGATCTTCTTTATTCCTTCCCATCAGCTATTTACATATACTGAGAAGAGCCCCCTGAGCATTCTGCCTTCTCAAGGTTCTCCCCCCCATTATGACAGATGCTCCAAGTCCTCGATCACCTCTGTGGCCCTTTGCTGGACTCACTCCAGCATGACCACCTCTCTCTTGTACTAGGGAGCCCAGGACTGGACACAAATCTCCGGATGTGTCTCACCAGTGCTGAGCAGAGGACAAGGATCATCTCCCTTGGTCTGCTGACAACACCCTTTTTAATGTGGTCCAGGAAGCTGTTGGCCTTCTTTGCAGCAAGGGTGCATTGCTGACTCACAGGCAGGATGTTGTCCACCCAACTTTCTGGATAGTAAACAGATGCCCCGAGATGCAAACTGGATCTTTCCCTGTCCCTGACCCCTGGATCAGTTCCCTCCTGTAACTGATCTCATCCTTTCTCTCAAAGATCTTGTGTGTATTTCAAACAAAATAAAACGCTGTGTTTCTCCAAGCAGATTTTGCTGCATGTGGAGCTGGACAGCACTCTTTATTCCTTCCTAAATTAACCTCACCTGAAATATCGCTGGTCTTTGGTCTGTAATAGCTAACCTCATCAGCTGGGACCACTCTTGGAATAGTATTCATTGTATAATGGGACTGAGCTAGCAGTCATGCAAAACCAAAAGACAGCCCTAGACAGATTTGTGATGGTTCTTCAGTCAAAGTGTTTCACATATTTCCTAAACTCAACACCTGTCAGGAAAGTAACATAAGACTCACTTTGCCAAGATTACTTATTTCTCCATAATACACTATACAGTCAACACAGAAAATGCAAGATGATACAAAGAAGAAAGAATTTGACTCTGCCTGCAACAAGCATGAAACATTCAAACCCAGAAGCTGTCTTCTTTCAGCATGAAGCTTGAGAAAGAGGTCCTAATTATTGCTTACTAGTGGAGTTTTTTTCTCCACAAACACGGCATCACCTATTAATATGCTAAAATGCCCCCAGCAGTTTGGCAGAAGGCACACCTACCAATTCATGAAATCACCACAACTTGGGCTGGATCAAGGAGACACCCCAAAAGTATGCTAGCCCACAGTGAAGAATAAGCTGCTTGGAATTGCTACTTGGTTAACTTATGTAGAAATCAGGAGAGACAGAAATACTATGATTAATAAAGAATAATATACGCTCTCTAGATAAAGGTAGAAACACTGGGATAAGAAGAAGCAGAATTGAAAAGAGGTGAAACAACAAAACAGACTCAATTCTGTCTGACAACTCAACTTCATTTTTTGGTGTCACAACAAGATTTCTCCTGTACCACTAAAGCTGAGGGTTTATTCTAGCAAGCGTTCTTACTGATGGAACACTGCTTCAGAAAACCATGCCTTGTTCTGGTTATAGTCGATTTATGCCTTCATTGAAGGAACTACAGAAAACAAATAGAAGATCAAAGGAAATCTTTGAGATCTTTATGATTGTCTTTGGAATTTCAGAGCATGCCTCTCTCAATTCCCTACTAACTTTGCAAACCTCTTAATGTAATGATTTTGCTGATGGCAGCATGTGTGAAACTATATTAAGCTTGAAAATACATCTCTCTGATGAATGAAAGAGACCCTGAAGTGCAAATTCCTCCAGCACTCTTTTCTTCTCATTTACCATTCTTCAAGAAGCTGACTGAACAGTAGCTAGGAAAAACTGAGTTGTATCACTCTGCGATTCACATTCAGGAAGAGGTTGCGTGGTAACAGCTTGCTTTACATATTCTGATTGTTTCATTAACACAAACTTTTTAAAAATTAAGTATGGCCAAGAGAACTCAGTTTCCCCTTTTACCATTTCCTGAACCTAATACAGCTTGTATTCTGGGGATACTTCTAAGCAGCAAAGGATCTAGATCTAGAAACACTTCAGCAGGGTAAGGTCTAAGCTGTTTCAAATCTCTAATCCAGAAAAAAGAAAATGGCTCTCCATGCTGCCAGCTCACATACTTTCACCAAGCCTTTCCACATTTAGCAGACTTGTTTGTTTTTCCCCCAGATTCTGACACGAGAATCTACAGCATTCAGAGGTTTAAAAAGTAATGTTTAACTCTTGTGGCAATGTAAAAATACGGCTCAGAAGCAGAACCAAAGAAAAGCAAACCCACGCCTAGCATTTTTAAGCATCTTTTTTAAAATGCTTGGCATCATCTGTTATGTCTTCAACCAGAACTAGCATTGCTTCTAGTGAGAGTGAAATCACAGCAAGGAGATGGAAGCAGCTGTATCACCTGGGTGTTAAGCTTCAATTGATAAGTTTCCTCCAAATACTAAAAATTCTAAAGAAAACTTTTTGGTATGAAGTTGCAGTAGTGACCAAATTCAGAAACATTGAACATAGATTAAAAATTAAGAATGTGGAAGCCATGTGAAATTTAGTATTAAATACACACCCAGCTTTTTAGGTTTTGAAGTAGGAACTATCAGTGCCACAGACTTCTCTGCACTGAACTGAGGTTTTGAAAACATTGGAATTGGCTAAATTGCACACTTGGCAAATAGAGAGGGGAGCAAAGAGCAACACACAGAAATATACAGAGCTGTGAAGCTACTCCAGATCACGCCATAGACATCACTTCAACACAGTGGCTGAAATAAGAGTTGCTTGTCTCTTCCAAAGGCCTGTCACTGGAATATTTTCCCAAGAAAAGGGACTTTAAGCACACATATGTGACAGTGCAACTTAGTTGCTTGAGGCAGCTCTCAAGAAAATGCTAAATGGCTCTCAAGTGAGCCCAGACATTACCTCCCCTGCTGCTCCAACACTCACACCATATAAAGTAAATATTACATATGCTTTGCTGAAAACTGTTCAAGAAAAATCCAGATACTGCAGGCAGTTCTGATTGTCTTTATTACTGCGATGGCCTGGCTGAAAGAGATGTCCCGTATGGGACTGCAGACCCATCTTCCTGAGCACTCCATAAACAAACACTAAGCACTCCAAGGAGGTTACAGCCTAAATGGATGAGAGGAAAGAAGCATCCTTAATCCCAGTTTTCAGAGGAAGAATTGAGTCATAAAGCAAGGTAACACATAAAGCCACAAGGAGGGTCAGGCCCTTTCTATGTGCCTAGGTGCTACCGGACAGTCTGCAAAGGACCATTTCTCTCTTGGTAGTCCATCATCCTCAGCTTTTAAAAAGCGCCTAGCAACCAAATTTCCATCCCTTTACAGGCGCAAACCAGCTCCCACAGCTGCAGGGAACCAACCCCATTAGGCACAGAGCATCACAACACTCAGATACCTCAGGAGAACTTGCCCTAAATGACCTACACACAGTCACACAAGAAGGCAACAGCAAATCCAAGACTTCCTGACTCTCTTCCCACAGCACTGCTATTGGTTTTGTGCTATTTCATGGGTAATGTTTTTAATTCTTGCTGTATATATTAAAAATTATCTAGTAAGCTGAGAGGGGACACAGGATAATGAAGATGCCATCACTTAGATGAGCTACAAATCAAAGTACTGTTTGTATCCTTTAAAGGTGGGCATTTCAAAAAAGGTCAGGATAGTATAAAGAAAATTTCACTTTTGCAGCATTACCTTCTGCTTTATTCTTTTGTTATTCTGCATGTCCCACACCACTGACATGTCCTGTTAAACAGCTTCAACACTGCCAAGACATAGCCACAATGAGCAACCTAAGAAAAAAAAAACCAAACCCTTGTACATAGAGAGCTTTTTAAAATCTGAAATGATTATACAAACAACTTCTGTTTATTTCTGTAGCTTTGCTGATTTCTCTGCATGGAAAGGTAGAAAAAATTCTAAAATAAATATTTCAAAAACAAGTTAAATTAACTTTTTACAAAGGATTACTGCTAATTTCCATGCATGCAAATCGAATAGGTACATTCAAGATTATCTCTGATCCCTCTGTTATGAAACATGACTATCATGTTCAAGAACACAAGAGTTTCTGGATGCCATTGTAGTAGTAGTTTTAACTGCTTACAACCCCTGAAAAAAAAAAAATCAGAAAAATAGCAAATTTGCTTTCTGAAAAACAAGCTGCAGTAATTAGGCATATTATTTCTAAACTGGAGTCAACTTTGGCAGGGAATGGGGTAATAGAAGGAAGAAAAGTAATTTGATTACCAATGCAGTGACGTGAAATAAATTATTGGGTGGACAGAAGTCTAAATACTGCATTAAAATATTTATTAATTCTCTATTCTCGGGAAATACATAGTGTAGTGACAAATAAAGTTTTCAGAGATTTTTTTAAGAACATATAATTCCTCACATCCAAAACTTAGACAGATTTGTACATTAGGCTGAGCATTTAAGAGATATTAAGGGAATTGAAAGAATTTTCAATGATGCTAGTGACATTCATTTTCAATGTTAATAACCTATTTACCATGATAGTAGCTTAATAAGCTTTTAACTGGCAGAAATGAAATTACACTGCAATATGGCATTATTATTAGCATTATGAAGAAAAAAACCCCCATGGTTCCTTGCCCTCATCATCCAGATATTTTATTCCATATTTCAGGGAGATCATTACGAGATATTCTCTCCTCTTTCTCCCTATGCAGGAAAATTCCAATCCCATTTGTTGGGATCTAAAATCTATTTAGGCATTGCAGCTGGTGCAACCTGTCCGTCATCTTTGCAAACCCAGGTCCCAGAGTAGCCCTTTCTGTCTGTCTTTCACTCTGCACAAAACCACAAATACTAAATATTGCTGTTATGGTTTACTGACCATAGAGGAAGCTCAAGTGATACAAAATAACAATTCTAACCCCCTCCACTGCAATTAGAGGGTTCAATTTCTGCTAGGTAGAAACTGCACCTATCTTTGAAATCCTGATGTCTGTAACACGGCCGGACCCAGTCTCCACTTTTGTTGTGTGACTTGCTCTTATCATCTTATAAATCTTGCTGCAAAATGTGAAACCACAACTAGCATCTCCATGAGACACTACCACCGTCCACTTCACCAACGCAGAGTGCTCCATTTTCCTGTAGGCAACCTATCATCTCTACCGTCTAAAAGATCTCTGCCATGAAGACAAACAACTATACAGAAACCACAGTATAAATTGCTTCCTTTCTTCATGTGATCAAAAATAACATTTTCCCCTACTTGTTTCATAGGTGCAACTTAGCACACATACCATGTAGTGAATGCTTGAGGCACTGTATGCAAAGGCTTCCTTAAACTGGAAAAGTAACGTCTTTCCTTGTCCTGTAAGTGCAGTCACTTCATTTCACAAAGATTTTTGGCAAGTACTTCAGGAGAGAACCAACATGGGTTCATTCAAACTGACATTTCAGTAGCCATATCTTAAAATGAAAAACATCAATCCAGACAACTTTAAAGCACTTGTGCATTAAACATTTGTAAATGCTACCCACCTGTGCATTATACTATTTTAATAATAGCTTAGAGTATTTCTAATTTTTTTTCCTTGAAGTTTGAAAGCATGTTACCATAATAAGTAAGGACATGATGAAAGTTTCCTGCTTGGTGAAGCTTGATGTAGAATGTTTTCTAATTGTTCCACATCAGGGATTGTTTTTGAAGGTATTTTACATGTACCAATATTACTAATAAAAGGTACGTGGCCGACAAACTCCCTTCACCAAGACCACCTGCATATTGCCGAGAGCCCATACATCCGCGACATGCACGATGAGAGCTGCTGGCATCACTCTGTTCTTGGGGTGGTGCTGCCATAAGAAAGGGCTTGATTTGTTTTTGGCCTCCCTGAGGAAAACACCAAGAGTATCAATCACTGCCAGTTGTTCCCAGGGGGCTGGCAATATACCCAGCCTGCAAATACAAATCCATTTTGCACAGGTCACTGAGCAGCAACCAGACAGTGATTTTTGGTCACTACCTACCTGGCCAGATGTAGAACGGTGACCTGAAGGTGAAAGGCTCTGAACCCAATTACTAATCCCCCGAGCCACTGACTCCCCTGGCTCCTTATTTGTCGTAACACTGATATTTATCAGAAAATTGAGAGGCATCAGTACAACAAACAGAAAAGGTGTTGATATTTCTACTTCCATTTTTAATTACAGAAAAACTTTGGCAAGGTTTCAAGCCCTTTTTGTGCCATAACAAACTGTTACTCCTCTAGTACTTGAACTCACACTGAAGAAAGCAAGCAAATGCAATCAAGTCTGTGACTTTTGATTACACAGAAGATGAAACAGGCAAATGCCACAGCACAGACAATTAGATGCTGTAGCTTTGCACCTTGCATGGATACATTGCACTGGATCCAAAGTAGTAATGGAAACTCTCTGGTGCATTAGAGTTCTTCACTCCTACTGCCTATGCTACTCCTTGTCCAACAAGATGTCAGGTTTCCCCAGTTTCCTGATGGAACGACGTCTACAACACATTCTAGAGTAAGCTCCATTACTCTGCCAAGTCAGAGCTCTATAGAATTCTGCAAGATAACATTGAGGATATCAAAATAGGTCCTCAGCTAAGCTGCAATTTAAATCCTTCCTAACTGCAACAGGATTATTCTAATGACCTATGAAGATCTATGCTATACACCTATGACGTGATAGTTAAACTACCACAAAACCATTACTAAAGATGTAGAAACAGCAAGGACAGGTTTAGGAAAATGAGCCATTGCATTTTTAGGGCTAAATCTACAGCAACACTTTGCTCAATAGTCCAAAGAACTTGTCAGTTGCCTCATGGTGAACCAGCAACAGCTTCATGCCTTTTAACCCAGGAGGTCCTCTTCCCCTGGGGCTCACGGTGCGTCCTGGCAGGACCCCTAGACCTCCCTGGGGAGGTACTCGCCAACCCAACATTGGTTTCTTTTCCCTCCTGTCCAAAGAAAGTGGAAGTCAAAGATCTCTTCTTGAGAAGAGATGAGCACTGCCTGCATATTGCCAGCACCCCAAAAGACGTAAATGATGCATTAGTCCTCTTACTTCCCCACCCACTCGGTGGTGTATATGACTCTCGTTAGGCACAAGAGAAGGGTCTTGCTGTGCTTCTCAGACTCACCTCACAGCAAACAAGCTGAGCAAGGCATCAAAATAACCTGCACAGGAAAAGCATCAGGAGTTTGGATTATTTATTTTTTGTTTGTGGGGAGGTGGGTCTGAAGCTTCTCCTTTCTGGCACTGGAAACTTTCCCCCAGTACCATGGGAAAGCAATTCTAGTTCAGTCCAGCAATGAAAGATAAAGAAAAAAAATGCAGCAGAAAATGAAAGGCTATGAAAGTTGTGGCACAGACAGGGAATGAGGAAAGTATCACAGCACCTGAGACGAGATAAACTAGCAATAACGTGAAAGAGCAGACATAAAAAGTTATCATAAGAGTAGCTAGCACAGCAGGAGGAAACAATGCAAACGAACGGACGGGGACAATCAATGGATGCCTAATTGGACTGTCAACCTCCTATTACAGAAATGGGATATGTTATATAAGGCCCTAAACATAAAGCATTTAAAACTTTCAGACAGAAAGAGACCTAGTAGAGAGATATGCCACAGTTTCAGGCACTCTGGGTAAAAAAGAAAAGTATTTCACCACTAAACAAATTACATAAGGTTGCAAAAAAGAGAAAAGTATTAACATAAATTGGTTTAGCTGTACAAGATTTATCAAGTTAGAATAAAGTATGTTTTCAGGCTACATTCATTTGGGCTTCAATTATATCGAGAAAGGCACTGAAATAATCAAATTATGAAGCCCCAAAAGCATTTAATAATCACAAAAATGAAGCAGATGCACTAATAAAATTAACACTAATAAACTAGGTCAAGACTGAGAAAAAGAAAAGAGTGATGGAGGAGGAAGAGAGCTCCACCCAGAGATCCTCCTCCAGGGTGCCGGCTTTGGCGCTGCACTCGCTGCACAGCGCTGTGCAATAATGACTACAGATGATGCAGCTCTTTGACCTCTTTAACACAGACATTGCTCACACTGTCTCTGTAGGATCGCTGCTTGCTGCAGCTAGCATCCAAATGGCTCCTTTATATAGAAACCTGCGAGGAAATGCTCCTCTACCAGTAGTTTATCAACCATCAGATTAGAAAAGAGGGCCTTTAAGCTGCACAGGCTTATCTGCAGTGCAGCAGGAGTCTGGAAAGGCGAGCAGAGGACAATCAGGAACTCACCAGCTCTTGAGTCACCCCATGATCTGTGGCTCAGGAAGGTGATTTCAGCACTAGGTCTCAGCTTTCGTCACTCTGAGTACAAACACCACCTGCTCACCTTGCCCAAAATGATTAGAGAGAACAACCTGAATGCAGCCGTGTCGCCCCTACTCTGCTGCCCCTTCCTGAAGCTGGGCAACCTTTTGTGCTGGGAACAACTCCACAAAAACCAAAGGAACAAAAGGTAGTCCTCAAATCCACAAAACTTTGGCTCCTAGTGGTTTGACATGTAAAATGCTACATACAACAAACACCAGAGTGATGACAAGTGCTAGCCTAACCAGCAAATGGAGAGCCAGAACTGCTCTGCTCCATCTCAGAATCTGACCTGCTCCTGTTATAAAACAGATGCATAAATGATTACAGTGATTATGCAAGGGAGTGAGATTATGCAAGTGCTAAGCACTGCTGTTATAATACAGATACACAAACGAGTATAAAGGGGCCTAGAGATGTGGCATTTCTCTAGCCTTCTTGGGAAAGCAAAGAAAAAATGAGAAAGAGGGGGCTGTGTTAAATGCTTGTATTAAAGAGGTCAAAGAAGAAAAAAAAATCAAGGACAAAAGAACAAAGTCACAGGCCAATTCTGAAGAGCAGGGAGTGGTATCAGATGCAAAAAAAGCTGTGCATTTAAGTGTGGTGACTTTGGAAGCTTTCTTAAAAGAAAGTCCAACTGTTACCACAAATGCTGACACTAAACCACCTACTTTTAAATCCCCTTCCTCAAATGAAGGTTAACACAAGATTGTAAAGACTCTGAGACATTTTTGGATGCAAAAGCAGAGCATTTAGTGATGAGCACAGAGGGAAAAAGCACTAGCAGCAGCTCTGGCTAGTAATTCTAGAAACCAGGCTGGCTGCAGGCAGATCTGTCTTCTCACGCTATCGTGTGCCAGTACAAAGAGAAAAGGTCAGGACAATCACACAAAAACAAGCAAACAAACAAACAAAACAGTCAAGATCATTTAATTGCAATTAGTTCCAAGGCCATTTATTAGAAAGCTCAAGAATGTAAACCTTCAGCCTCAGGAATGAAAGCAAGCTCAGCAGCAGCCCTTTATCAGGGACGCAGGGGCTATTCCTGCTCCATCCTCCCCACCCTGTGCCCACTATCCCCCGGCCCCCACAGGGAGCACCGAAGAGCACGCACTCAAGCACCAGCCTTCACCTCCTCACAATGAGCTTCTGGGCAGGGACTTGCACTGGAGAGATCAGGAGACCCAAGTCACCTCGGCCTTCTGGACTTGGATGTCACTTCTGCTCCATGGCTGAGGCAGAAGAGGAGGTCACTGCTCCTCAGTCACTCATCTCAGCCTTCCCCCTGCAGGTGCCTCAAGCACAGGGTGCCTCCTGCTCTTCCCCCTGGGTCTGCCATCACAACTTGGCCCTTAACCAAGCTCTACCAGCTTGGTCCAGTTGGCAAAATGTATACCTATTGCCTCACATATCCAGGCAGGCCAGGGAACGGCTTGAAGGAACGGAAAAGCCTGACAAGGAAACAAAACAAACTACTGGGGTCAGGGACCATTTTAGCTAGCACAACTCAGCCTTGTAGAAGGACATATTACCAGAGCCTTCAGCTGAAACGCCCCTGAAACTCTCAGGGCAGGAATCACCTTGGTCCTGTGCCAAGGCAGCATGTAGGACCCAGCTCTCCCATGGGTCTTTTAGCAATAGAAGATCTCTCTCCCTTCTCTCTTTTCATTACGAGTATTGACATGTTTTAGGACAAAGAAATCACTAACACGCTGCCGAAAGATTACACAGTATTTATTGGAATTACAGCAAGTTGCCTCAAAGGGATATGAACCTATTCAGGCAACATAACAGAAGATTAGGAAGATGTATTTGAATCCTCATCCAATATTTTCAGTGCTGTTGCTTTTGAAATCAGGTACTCCTTGCATCATACAGACTGCACGGTCTTGGTCCAAACGCCATTATTATAAATCCACATTTTCAGCTAATTTTTTTTCCCAGTTTGATGAAGAGTACTAAATCATGCTTAAAATAGCACATTTAATATTATACTGTAGGCAAAGTCAAATTAAGACACTTGCACGCAACTGTGATAAATTAGAAAATATATCTTTGTTCTATGAGAATTGCCAAAACCCCCCAATGCTTCCTGTCTTGAATCCCCCCGTCCCCTGTAGCCTGAAGCCTCCAGCCCAACTGACTATTGCTGTGACAGAAACCCTCCTCTGCAGACATTTTCTCTATTAAAGAAAAAGCTCATGGATAAACTGAGAATCAAGGCAATACATTTAATACAAACTCCTACAGTACTGCTTTTACCCAAGCTTTTGAAAATTTCCTTTGCGTTCCTCAACTTGCCCAACCAACTAAAAGGTTTGAAAAATTAATGTGACCAAAGACTTTGACTAACTGATGTAGAATGCCAGAAGCAAAGCCTGAGGTGAAATACAGATATATGGAAAGACTAGTTTGGACAGGCTTTGCTATGGCCAGTCTGGTGTACCTCAATTTACTGATCATATCTTTCTTGCTTTTTTCCTCATAATGAAGGCTTATATGCCTTGGCTCCGAAAACTACCAAAGATGCACTCTCAACATGTATAAATACACCTGTAAGCCACTAAGGGCTAGTTTTCTGGATTTTTTTAAGAGGATGGCATCCTGTGAGTAGATAATTTGTACATGTATTTCTGTACTGCAAGGTCTTCAGAGAATCTGACTGTCATTTGAGACTATGTGGTAAGCACATAGCAAGCAGTGGGTGCCTCCATAAATTTACTAATGTGTCACTATGCATCACTGTCATTATTTATTGTCCTTGCTTCTACAAGTTCAGATAACATCTTGTGTGTAGGACAATGCATTTAGTTCAATTAAAAATCACTAAATCTTTTTTTATTAAGTTTTCAGCTGCCAGCAGTATCAATGTATTTTAGACATATCTGCTCCTCTTAAAACGACATCTCAAGGATGAACCTGAAACGGATACAACAATTTTCCTCCATGTGAAAACTCTGGAGATAAACTTCACACATTCCTTCACCAGGGAAAAACGAACATTTCTCCCACCTCGCCCCTGTTAAATTCAACTTTTACAAATATTTTTGATCCATGGAGAAGCAAACAACTTGGCAAGGCAGTATCCTTGGCAGATCATCCAACTGAATGGGTGATAAAAAACCCCAAACCCTAACCTAACAAAATATAGAGTCATTTAACCGAAAGGGAGGAAAAGTTACAGGTGGTTTAAGTAAGAGTGTACGTATTATGGATTGGCTGATCTCTGGGTATTTTTCACTAATACCTTCATATCTGTACAAAAAGTGGTGGCTTTCAGGCTCCTTAAGAGCCAAGCAGCCTCCAACTCCTATCAGCTTGGAACCTGGGGAATTATAAATTATACAGGTCACTAATGAAAACAAAAGCCTCAAATCGACTTTTCAAAACTGAGGTAAAAAGCAAAACTAAACATTATTTTCAGTGTGCTCGTGCAGGAAGCAGGGGAAGACCCTTGGGCAATTCCCGTATATACAATTCTATGGCGTAGTCAGTGGTCAGAATATGGGACAGCACTGCTGCATTCAGCAAGTAAGGACAGGTTAGTCACACAATCACAGACTGGTAGGGGTTGGAAGGGACCTCTGGAGATCATCTTGTCCAGCTCCCCTGCTTGAGCAGGCACACCTAGAGCAGTGGGCACAGGAACACATCCAGGTGGATTTCTAATGTCTCCAGGGAAGGAGACTCCACAGCCTCCCTGGGCAGCCTGTGCCACTGCTCTGTCACCCTCACAGGAAAGAAGTTTTTTCTCATCTTTAAGTGGAACTTCCTATGTTCCAACTTGTGCCCATTGCCCCTTGTCCTGTCATTGGGCACTATTGAAAAGAGTCTAGTCCCATCACCCTGACACCCTCCCTTTAGATATTTATAGGTATTGATGAAATCCCCCCTCAGGCTTCTCTTCTCCAGGCTGAACAAACCCAAGTCTTTCAGCCTTTCCTCATATGGCAGATGCTCCAGTCCCCTGATCATCTCGGCAGCTCTCCGCTGGGCTTGCTCTAGCAGTTGCACAAAACTGAACACAGTACTCCAAATGTGGTCTCACTGGGGCAGAGTAGAGGGGGAGGATGACCTCTCTCGACCTGCTGGCCACACACTCCTTTTGATGCACCCCAGGATACCGTTGGCTGCCTTGGCCACAAGGGCACAGTGCTGGCTCAGGGTCAGCTTGTTGTCTACCAGCACTCCCAGGTCCTTCTCAGCAGAGCCGCTTTCCAGTATTTCAGCCCCCAACCTGTACTGGTGCACGGGGTTGTTCCTCCCCAGGTGCACGATCTTGCACTTGCTCGTGCTGAATTTCATGAGGTTCCCCTCGGCCCAGCTTCCAGCCTGTCCAGGTCTCGCTGGATGGCAGCACAGCCTTCTGGTGTACCAGCCACTCCTCCCAGCTTGGTATCGTCACCGAACTTGCTGAGGTTACACTCCATCCCTTCATCCAGGTCACTGATGAATATATTAAACAGGACTGGACCCAGCACAGACCCCTGGGGAGCACCACTAGTGACAGGCCTCCATCCAGACTCTGCTCCATCGATCACGACCCTCTGAGTTCTGTTGTTGAGCCAGTTCTCTGTCCACCTCACTGTCCACTCATCCAACCCACACTTCCTTAGCTTGCCTGTGAGGATGCTATGGGAGACACTGTCCAATGCCTTACTGAAGTCGAGATAGCCAACATCCACTGCTCTCCCTTCGTCAACCCAGCCAGTCACACCATCATAGAAGGCTATCAGGTTGGCCAAGCATGATCTTCCTTTGGTGAATCCATGTTGATTACTTCTCATAACCTTCTTGTCCTCTACATGCCTGGAGATGACCTCCAGGATGAACTGCTGCATCACCTTTTCAGGGATGGAGGCGAGGCTGAATGGCCTATAGTTTCCCAGGTCCTCCTTCTTGCCCTTTTTGAAGATTGGAGTGACATTTGCTCTTCTCCAGTCCTCGGGCACCTCTCCTGGCCTCCACGACCTTTGAAAGATGATGGAGAGTGGCTCAGCAAGAACATCCACCAGCTCCCTCAGCACTCATGGGTGCATCCCATCACAGCCCATGGATTTGCGAGGATCCAGGTTGCATAGGTGATCTCTGACCCAGTCTTTCTCAACCAATGGTAAGTCTTTCTTTGTCTCAATTTGTCAAATCAATCAAATAAATATATGATACATGCAAAACCTGAACACCATACTTACAGATCAATTAACCGATCTGCAAATAGCAAGTCTTATTTTCCACTTCTTTTATTAAAGCTACTATTCTTTTCCATCTTTAAAGATATTAAGTGCACCTCTTGATTCATGCACATCTTACAAAGGGCTCAGCTGCAGAGCTACACCTTCTCTAATACCTGTACATCATTTCTTTTGTCTAGCAACTTCAGCCCCCAAAGCAGATGGATGTGAATCTTCCCAAAGTCATTAATACACAATACACCTGAAGTCTCAAAGCATCCTCTCCCTTTCTCATTCAAGTTTGACAGAATTATCCTTTTGGCTCTGCCCAGCTCTTTTGTTTGCTGTTTTTACATTGAAGCATCCAGTGCTTTGGTGGAATGTTGCAGTACTCTGGGTCAGATCGCAGTATTTTACAGCAAGTCCTTGGGACTGTCCCAGTAAGAGCCAAGAACACACAGGAGTGGAAAAGAAGCCTTGTCCTCATATGCTGTTGTATAGGGTAATAAAATCATTCAGGACGGATGGGACCTCAAGAGGTCATCTAGTCCAAGCATACAAGTACTTACATACTACTGTTTCTCTTAGGCTGCTCCTCCAAACAGTGGTATCAAATCTGTCCTTCAATTCATAATAAAGTTAGTTTTTAAAACCTTTTTTCAGGATGTTTTAGGAACAACATTCAGGAAATGTGATATTTCACCCCTCAGTATGGCTTACAATGAAAAAAATCAAAACTTTCATGGCAAAAAATCTGAAAACGGATAAAACAGATATTTCTGGAACCATTTATCGTGCAAATTTTCTCAAAAATCAACCAGGTTCTTTCTACCTCTTTAAATTTTGAATAAAAATAAAATTCTCCCTTCAAAACAACAACATTTTAATGAGAAAATCGCTTAGCAGCCCTAAACCTTGTCCTGTCATCTAGTGTCTTCACCTAGTGGAAGCTGCATGTGCTTGGATGCATAGCTGTTTCTGCTGATGTTTAGCAGCAGCAAAGCCCTTTTGGGGCCACTTACTCTCCTGCACTTGGGCCTTCTGGCATCATTACTTCTGCCAATCCAAAAATCAAAGCGGAGTCTGGCTGCCTCGCAATCAAGAGCACGTGCACGCAGACAGAGACTAATCGATACAGCTCCGACTGTAATTCCTTTATGAACAAAAGTAAAATACTAATTTACTCAAAAACTCAGGCCACAGAATATTCTCCCTCATGATCTGACCTTTTTTCTCTTACGCCTGCCTGGCCTCCTTAGGCTGAAAAAATATTTGTAGCTGATAGCTCAATGAATTATCACAGAGCAAGTAATGTTGTAACAGCTACCTGAATATGATGTTAAAAAGGATGAGAGACGTAACAGACAGACCTATAATCTTCAAAGCAGTTTTACATGGGAGCAAACGAAAGCATCCAGGCCACTCATGACTTGTCAGCTAATAATGCAATCGCTTCTTCTTCTAATACTGTGCTGTAGTACAAGCCAGTCATTTATTCTGAGTCTTCTAGCAAAACTGCATAAACAACAATAACCCTCCTCCAAACATGACATTTTTATTTCACGCTGTACAGGAATTAATTGAAATTCAAATTCAAATGCTTTCTGCATGCACAGTTGGAAGCTTGTCCTGTCTCTTAGCAAAGCGTGCGTTCTAGCAACCAAACACTATCATGCTAAGTTGTCAGATAAGCTAGGAAGGAAACTCCAAATAATTTATTTTCAAGGCACTGTCTTTATTTTAAGCAAGCCAGAAGTGTTTATGCATTGAGTCCTTAGCTATAGACAAGACTTCTTATGAAGGAAGAACTCACTCCAACATAGAGCTTCATTTATTTCTAGATATGAAAAAAAGAAAAAAATGCATAATGGAAAGAATGTTTTCCACCTGAAGCTGCTATAAGGCCATATAATACATGGGCTATAGTGTGACATTACCGTTAAACTGAGCCAAAAGTTTATTTCAATATGTTCTACCTGCCTCTGCCCTAAATGTCAAAGCTGGAGGGAAGGCCAAAGTTGCTGCTGGTGTGGGAGGTGAATCTGCTCGACCAGTGTGGGGGAAAGCTGAGCTGGGGCTGGTGGAGGAGGTCCTTGTGCTTGATGGGGGAACATGAAGGGCAGGGATAAATGGGGGAAAAGCAGAAGTGTAGGCTAGATTTGTCTTTTCTATATTGCACGCATAAATCAGGGCTGGAGGAAACATTCATGATGAGGAGGGAGGGCTGCAAACCTACTGCCCCTTCATGTGATGAGAACATATACTGCACTTAATGGTACCAATGGGGATGAGGTTGTCATTCCCCTTTTTATCTCTCCCTGACCCCATAAATCTGTCCATTATCACCAAGGAATCTAGTTTTAGAACTGTTTGCTTACCTGTTACAATCATCCTGCAGCAAGCAGACAGGCCCAAAAAAGGGCATAAACTACTTCTCATTTAAACTAAGAGTGAAGTATTTACCTAGACAATACTTGGCAAGATATTAACTGTCAGAAACAGCAGAAATACCAACCATTGTCCTTCTTACTACTGTGAATCGATTTATTTGAGAGGACATCTCCCAAGAATAAGGAGTCAAATAAGACAGTTAGAAATTTAATCTCCTGTTTAATGTTGCAATTGTATTTGTCTTTAGTCTGCAAGGCACGGAGTAAATGGGAGCACAACTGAGAAAGTGTGGCTCAACAAACAATCTAGAGTCTGCACAAACTGGATACTCAGGACCAAACTGCAAGACCACAATGTTTAAATGGAAGCTCTCAGAGGAAAGAAAAATAACTTATTCCTATAGGAAGATTAAGATTTTTAAAGGTCAGTTAACAGTCAACTGTAAACTACCCATCCTCAATTAATTTTTTTTGGTGATTTTTATTAACTAATTACCTTGTGTATTTCCAGCAACCTGACTTTAAACAACTTCCTTGTGGAAGTATTTTTAAAACACTACAATATTACACATAGGAACTTGTGTTCCATGCAAAACAGCACTAGTATTGTTGCATGCCCCATATTCCACTGCAACAGAATAACATAACTCACTTGTTCAGTTAACTAGGGATAGCGTTGCATAGGGTGTGTTTGTATATGCTTAGATGTTGCAGAATGCTCAGAGGAGAGCAAATAAAAGGGCAGATGTTCAGCTTGTGCAACATGTCAGCTGGGTTCATAGCAATCTGCACCAGCTGAAGATGTCTCCCCATACATTCATACATCCTTTAAACATTTGCCTTGCACAAGACGGTAACGGAGATGAATGACATCTGCATCTTCTTGTTAGATATGACGGGTTGTGACATTTCAGTCTGGAAAGTTTTCACAGACTGGAGATGAAGTATTAGATCTCTGAGTAACTCAACCTTAAGGGGAAAGATCTACAAGAAACAGCAAAAAACCCCAGATGTGTCTCATGCGACAGCTTTACACAAAGATTAGAAAAAAGGCTGCCAGCTACTTCCTGGGGTAAGTGATGTAAATAAAGTTTTAGTAGAGACGGAACTAAGGGGCAGAATGCAAGTGATACACTTGCAGATGCAGCATATATATACATAAAATGTAATATGTATTACATGTTACCATGTAATATTAAAATACCATGCACCTTTGCCCATGGCTTTGCCATTCATCTCTGTGTGGTTCTGTCCATTGGTCTTACCAACACATCTGCATGCTCTTCAAGCCTACATGATGTCTCTACACAGAAACATAACTCTCAATTTATCATGAAAAGCAAAACCTGAGACTACTGAAATGACCTCCCTCATTCTCCCAGAGACAAATGTATGCCCCATGACCTACTTCAAAGCACACAGAAAATCACCGGTTTCTACCCCACCACCTACAAAGGGTGATCATTAGAGGTGTCAAAATCAGGTAGGGGCCTTCTTGCAGGTTATCAATCTGATAGCAAAATGGTTTTTATTTTTCTGAAACAAAAAATAATAGAAACATTTAAAACATAACATGATATTTAGCAGATTAAAACTGTCTCAGCTTTGGTCCCTTCTGGGATATTTTTTCCCTTTGTAGAGAAGAAAGTGAGCTAGTAATTACAATGTGCAGCTCTAAGACCAATTAACAATCTGCAACATGCCCCACTTCTTCTATCCTCCACTGGTAACGCTACAGGCAGCATTAACTGTCTAATAAATAGGTGAGCACTGCTTAACACTTTGCAAGGTTTCAGCATTTCTCTTCACCCCTGGCATCAATTCTCTCTTTTCCTTGGCTATTAGCAGATCAGTCTGGCAGTATGCAGATGCTATTCTGCAGTCTGCTCCAAGACACACACTGCCTTTAGGCTCCCCTGGGCTATGAAAGGCAGGTGGTGTATTCACGTTCTGAAAAGAAAGCTTCACTAATGACCTCGCAAAGGTCTCCAAGAGATTTTTTTTTCACTAGCTAATCAGCTGGACAAAGAATTTACTTTTGCTTAGGAAGAGTGGATGTTTGTAAGCCAGCTAGAGGTGGTAAAGGGCAAATGTTAAAAGTATTTTTAATATACTTCCATTTCCTGAGAGCTAACTAGTTCCGTGCACACAGTACAATGCGCTGTGAGGAAATATCCTAAGTGCACACGCTCCGTGTACCAGGCTGTTCTGGGATCAAGTACACAAGCATTGGTCCTATACAAATGCCTGAACGAGATTAGCAACCATAATTCGTTATGCATCAAACATACAGGCGCAGCACCTTTTTCAAAGCTGTAGTGCCTGGGTTCTTTTAAAGCCAAGGTGGGGAGCAATTATGAAGGTGTACAGCTAGTACAGAAGCATGCAGGTGAATTACCTAGTGCTCACTCGTACCACATGATACTGGCGCTGTCAGGAAAAGCTGTAAAGGCAGATCTGTTTATTCTAAGATTCCTGCTGGGCAATATATGAACAAGCACGACATAAATATTTTCTTTGCCTGCGATAAACAATTCATACCAACACAAAATTGACTAGTTTGTCGTCAATGTGACAGAAAGCGCAAAAAGAGTCTATGTCTACCAAACAGCATATCCCCTGAAAAACCTGCATCCTATTTATCAGTGTCTGCAGAAAGCTGTAGCATGTACAAATTAAGAAACAAAAGTATGTACTTTTATATGTTCCCAAAAATTTAATAGCAGTTTGTCTGTAATAAAACCATACATGAATAAGCAAGGCTTTTCAGTCAAATATGTTAGTTGGTCAGGCACATTAACAGAAGTAAAAAACAAAGAGAGAGCTTTCAGTAAATCATTTCTCTTTCCTCTCTACTTCTTTAGTCATCTGACTACACACATGCATTTTAAGAAAGGCTAGTACTAACACCCACAGCCTTTATTTGGATTTAATCTGTAGAAAATGTTTCTGGTACTTCAAAAAAATTGGAAGAGTGTGTGTGTGCACATGTGCATGTACTGAAATATATAAACATACACAGATGCACATAAACACACGTTTACATACTTTTTATATATTGTCTACTTACCAGGTTTTGGATGTTTTGTCTAGAATCTGCTGTCCTTTTTCTGTTGGCTAAAGAGATGAGAATTTTATGAAAGCCACTAGCTGAGAATGTGGTCCTTTATCTCTTCGTTGGCTTACTACATCCTGAAAGTATCATGACTGCACCATGAAACCATGGAGTAAAATATGATCCTCTTAGAAGCTATGCTAAGGCACATGGAGGATGGAAGGGTGATTCAAGACAGCCAGCATGGGTTCACCAAGGGCAAGTCCTACCTGACCAACTTGGTGGCCTTCTGTGATGGAATGACTATATCAGTGGACAAGGGAAGAGCTATGTGTGTCATCTATCTGGACTTTTTTGTAAGGCCTTTGACACAGTCCCCCACAGAATCCTTCTCTCTAAATTGGGGAGATAAGGCTTTGATGGGTGGACTGTTCGGTGGATAAGGAATTGGTTGGATGGTCGTATCCAGAAGGTAGTGGTCAATGGCTTGATGTCCAGATAGAGACCGGTGACAAGTGGTGTCCCTCAGGGGTCTGGACTGGGACCAGCACTGTTTAATATCCTCATCAATGGCATAGACAATGGGATCAAGTGCACCCTCAGCAAGTTTGCAGATGACATCAAGCTGAGTGGTGCAGTCGACACACCAGAAGGACGGGATGTCATCCAGAGAGACCTGGACAAGCTGGAGAGGTATGCCTATGAGAACCTCATGAGGTTCAACAAGGCCAAGTGCAAGGTCCTGCACCTGGGCTGGGGCAACCCCCGATATCAATACAGGCTGGGGGATGAGGGGATTGAGAGCAGCCCTGTGGAGAAGGACTTGGGGGTACTGGTGGATGAAAAGCTGGACATAAGCCAACAATGTGCGCTTGCAGCCCAGAAGGCCAACCATACCCTGGGCTCCATCAAAAGCAGCGTGGCCAGCAGGTCGGGGGAGGTGATTCTGCCCCTCTGCTCCGCTCTGGTGAGACCCCATGTGGAGCGCTGCGTCCAGCTCTGGAGCCCTCAGCACCAGAAGGACATGGACTGGTTGGAGCAGGTCCAGAGGAGGGCCACAAAAATGATCCAAGGGCTGGAGCACCTCTGCTACAAAGACAGGCTGAGAGAGTTGAGGTTGTTCATCCTGGAGAAGAGAAGGCTGCGGAGAGACCTTGTTGTGGCCTTTCAGTACTTAAAGGGGGACTATAGGAAGGACAGAGGCAACTCTTTAGCAAGGCCTGTTGTGACAGGACAAGGGGTAATGGTTTTAAACTAAAGGAGAGTAGATTCAGACTGGATATAAGGAAATAAATTTTTACAATGAAGGTGGTGAAACACTGGCACAGGTTACCCAGAGAGGTGGTAGATGCCCCACCCTTCGAAACGTTCAAGGTCAGGTTGGACAGGGCTCTGAGCAACCTGATCTAGTAGAAGATGTCCCTGCTCAGTGCAGGGGGGCTGGACTAGATGACCTCGAAAGGTCCCTTCCAACCCAAACCGTTCTATGATTCTATGATACTCTGCCTTTTTATTTACCCCATCTCCACTCTTGTAGATCATATTCTATACTTGAAGATACAGTAGCATCCACAGGTCACAAAATCTGTCCGACTGATAGTCTAAGCTCTTACAAATAGAACTTGTATAAAATAAAGACCATATGAAATTGTTTTGCCCTGCCCCAAGGAATAGCAATATCATCCTTTAGTCTGTTTCACATGGCAAAAAATTAATTACCACCAACTTGTTGCCCAAAAGATAAAAAAGCAACCTTCTCCACGAAGAGAAGACTCTTATGTCTCCTACTTCTTCCCCAGCTCAAATTCTCTTCAAACTAATAACAATACTCCAGCAACCCAAAATCCAGAAAGGTAGAACTTACTGGCAGAGGCACCACCAAATGCTAGTATGTCTCACCAGCTTCCAGACTGGAGTTGCCTTGCAACGACCAGTGAGCGCACAGCCAAAGTGAACACACCACTGCCAAACACTGGCAGCCATATTTGGGTCAATACCTACAGTGCTCTCCATTACTTTTCACAGGATGGCCAAGCCAGAGGTACATAATAATGCAAAAGATCCTTTGGAATTCATATGCACATATTGCATGAAAGAACTATTCACACTGCACCAGTGGAAGCATGGTGTTTTCTCCACAAATTAAATCCAGTGCTTATCCTTGTCACTTTACTTTCATTTGACCCTCTGAAAAGAATACTTGACATTCAGGTGGGGACCCGGCTAGCATGTTGTTAGCAAAACACAAAGGCAAAAAAATGAAAGAGGAAAATTTTGGTTCAGTTAGGAAGGGAGGGGGAAAAAGCAGAATGTGAATGCTCTATCAACTGTTTTAATTCCAAAGTTTTGGGGTCTTTTGTGCACCACTTCCCCTTGTGCTGATTCAAAAGGAGGCTTGGATTAATATATTCTCTTTGATGTTGAAGTACCTTGAGTAATTCTATTCTCACAGCCACACTGAGATATTTTTGGCACTTGGGGCATTGCATTGTTCCCATCCAGTTCCATGTATGCGAAGGAAATGAAAAAAAGAATTGTTTCTCTTTGCAGACCATGGCTTGAACGTGGCTAGGGAGGAAACACCCTCATTGGAAAGATCACAAGAATCACCTCAGTGGTTCAAATTTGGGTACCAGGGAGTTCACCATATCACATTTAATTTCTGTGTACTCAAAACATTTACTCTGCTGTTGGCAGACCTTTTACCTTGTCTCCATTTCAAGCTTGTCTCTTCTGCCAGTGAGCAAACGTGGTTTTGATTCATACGTTGATCCAAGCAATCAACGTACGCACACGCTCCACCCCTCTCCTTGACCCCAGCAACCACATACACAAAATGCTTAATGACATTCTCGTTTACAGGTTTGACATGGGTTGCAAGCACTGTCACATGCGAAGCATCTGCTTGTGACCTTAAGTGTGCCAATAGCACGTACGGATGTAACTGCACAATGAAGCTTAATTCTTGTTAACCAAACTGAAGCCAAGACACTCTCATTCTATTTTTAACAGCAGGCACAGCAAATCAGTCTGATGAATCTTAATTAAATTTAAATAAACTTTGATTGGTTTAAAACATAATGCACATTTGGCCGATGGACCATCCAGTGTAAGAAGCCCCAAGCAATAATGTTTTAATGCATCACACCCCTATGATTTGAAGTCTCAGAGGAAATGAAACAAAGTTGGCTTAAAAAAATGCATCTCAAACCATCTCATACTTTCTTCCTACTAATGTGCTCAACTATTGGTGTTATGTGAACAGAGTCTACATAAATGGTCTCCCAATCACTTGATAAATTGCTTAATAAAGAATTAACTTCCATAGTTGTCAATTAGTTACATAATCAGCAAGTATTTGCTATCCATCAAACAGCAGCAGCAAATTCAACTGCAAAACACCAGACTAGATCAGGGGAATGGGGGAACCAGAAGAAGATAAGAAAAGAAATTTAATTCATATTTTTAGCATAACATGTCACCTGTACAGACAGTATTTTGATATTGGTGTAAAGTCAATTTTATCCCTGCTGCCCAGCAGAGCCAGCAATCCTCTGCTGTAAGTTTGTAATACACTCAACTCCTCTTCTGAGCTGCCGGAAGATACATGGGGATCAGAACCTAAAACCAATCTCACCACATGACAACAGAAATTTAAAAAAAACCTCCAAACTACCACCACCATTACCAAAAATCAAAAGAAACCCTTTTAGCATTGCTTGGGACACTGTGAGAATCAAACTATTGCCAGATCAGCTCTAATATCCACTACTTGCTGCACACCTATCAGAAACCAGCACCAGCATTTGGGGAGACATGGATTTAACCCCTCCCTGTTCAAAATGGTTTTGGTTCTTATTTCCCTGGTGATTTTCAACGAAGGAAAAAAAAAAAAAAAGGGAGTAATGGCAACCAAAAGGACCCCAGATGTAGAAATATATAAAGAGGGAGAAATGACTGAAAGACATAATGAAAGAAGCAGCTCTGACTCAAATTTGGCTTTATTTGGTCTATGATGTCCAATACTACTGCTGAATGTGAGACTGAGATTCTGACTAGAACCTACTGCAAATTTTCTGGCATGCTAGAGGTACCCGGGTCAGGTTCTTTTGGCCTTCGCTTAGGACATACTATTCTATCAGTGAACAGGATATCCACTCTTATCCACGTTGCTGTGTGCTACCTTTGCACGCAAATAGACACAAGAAGCAAAATTTACATCCCCTAGCTTGATGCACCCACCTCTGAACCACCTCTTGAAAGCGACATTGGCAACAGAAAGACAAGGTTCCTTTGGGCACTGAATTGCATATCAAGGTCATTGATATCTTTGTTGCTGACTGACTTTACAGGACTTGCCCATTTCTTTGTGATTAAGCCCACAAGTCAGAGCAGGAGTACACATTGTGTTTTCAGGCAACAAGAGGATAAGAACTATCAGTCTAAAAGGAGATGGTTCAGCTATACTTCATTTTATGTTTTCAAGTTAATGATACATAAATAGAGGACTCTGGATACGCACCTTGACGTGTTAAACCATCAGGGATTTTACTAGTCATTTCAATGGGAACACTTAGGCCTTTAAGTCACCTTGTTTAAGAAAGCAGTTAAATATCTCCAATGTTTTCACTGGGATTTTAAAAGCCAGGAAAGGTATGACACTTAGGCTAGCAATCTGAACACTTAAAATAATAAGCATTGCAGACCACAGTAGTAATATGCTGCAGTAAAACTGAATCTTTACAGCACGCCTAGATGCATCTCGAGACAACTTGAATTCAAAGTTAAAACACCCTCTTTAGATATTACAAAACAAAAACAAGAAAGGAAGGATGGGAAGAGAAGAAAGAAGACAGAGGTCTGCAGTAGCTCCAGGTGCAATTAAGCTGTGGCTAGTCCAATCCATTACACTGCACTTGCTGCTCTGTGAACAAGACTTGCCAGGGAGCAGGCCCAGCGACAGTGCAGTGAGCAAACCACCTTTACTGTGCTAGAAGGGGCACCAGTTGGCTATTTTGAGCAGGCTGTCTACTGATCCACACTGTTTCTCTTTCAAGCCTTCAGCAGTGTCTGGCAAACATTACTGCTTCTTTTCCTTTAAAAGTCTTAATCTTTTAAAAATTTTATGCCAGATTATCTACACCTGCCCTCTCCAGTTCCTGCACTAGATCATCTTCCATTTCCAGTCTGAATCTTCCTAGTAACGTAACATCTAAACATTACAAAAAGGTTGCTTTTGGTCCCTCAAAACAAAATAATGAGCACAATGAGAATCACCAACGAATATGCACCAAATCTTACCTAATGGCAACATAAATGCACAAGCAAAGCCTTACTTGTGTGTCTGCATGTCTGTCTTAGCTGGACAGACAGGCAGTACTACATCTACCCAGTGAGAATACTGGGTGAACAAATATTTATTGAGAGTTACTCAGCTGTGATACAGAAGGGGATTCATGGCATGGTGCATCTGGACTCTGCTCATTTTTTATGAGATAATTGCACCACGGACTACCTCAAACACGGCATGACTGAAGGATTTGCCTTTTAAATTTAAAAACATGGAACGGACAGGAATTAAATCCGTCATGCCTCCATGTAGCACACAAAGGAAGAAGAATATAAATAAACAGGCAACCAGAACAGTGCAATAAGAACAGGATTAATCCAAGTGTGATTAATTCAGTGTCAGATTAAAATTGATAGTGCCAGCTGTATCGGGTCCATTCTGCTGCATTATTCTCGCCTGTCATCTCTTTTGTCCATCTTCTTCCCATCTCCTTGGTGGATAAACCTGCAGAAGAGTTAATTGTCACATACATGGATTTAATCATATTGTCCACAGTGTTTGGGGGCCTTGCCTTCAGCGATCCATGACTAATTGTTGTGGTAATTTTTCAATCATTAACAGCATCGCATATGCTGCAAACAAATCCCACGGCACTCACTAAAACCCCAGTGGCAAGTGGTGCACACTCCTTCATGAAAGCCTCGTGCCCTCTGCCCCGTCTCCCTCCCCTCTTCCTCATTACACAGCCATCAATATGCTGTCCCTGGCCTTTGGGAGGCGAGGAGAGAGGCAGAGCTGGCTGTGCACCGGCAACTGAGACGCTTGATATTTTTGCCTTTAAGGAAGGAGCACTGCGAAAGGGGTGGGGGGAGAGGAAGGAAATTAAAACTCCATCTGGGATGGCTGATGGGGGTCCTGTCCTCCATGCAGCTTGCTCTCCATTCGGTCTCCATCGAGCTGGTGTGCTGCACTGAGTGCCCTTTCTCTGCATTTTGGCTGTATTAGCGATCTCCATGGCAACGGCTGGTCCTCATCTGCCGCAGCAGGCTGCAGCCCCGCTCCCTCCGTGTCAGGCGGGCCACGGATGCACTGGTGGGACCAGACCTGCCCTGGGGGGATCCTCCGGCTGATTGAGGCATTGCTCTAACAACCTCATCAGCACCAGTGAACCGGATCATATAACGCCATTCGCTTTTCCTGACTTGGATAATTACACGCATTTAACAAAAAATAAAATGGCAATCCAAAAGCTTCTCTCTTGCTTCAAAGCCAAATAAAAAACCCAAACAAACAAATTGCTGCACAAGCAGCCTTGCAGCAGCAGAAAGGATCAGTACCACAGTGGTTTGGAGGGAGCTGTGAGGATTATACAAAAGTGCCATTGCCCGTCCAAGCTAAATGAACTAACTGACCCTTGAGCTCAGCTGGCAAAAAGCTTGCGTGGGGAATGAGGAGGCTGGCGTTCCCAGTCACCTTTCTGACTTCTTGTTCCTGGATTAATATATTCACCAGCATGCAAGCTAGCCTGCACTGACTGAGGTGTACAACACCCTCCAACGGTGTACGCCTGGGTGCCTGGAAAAACAGTATTCGGTTTGCAGCTTTGAATGGACTGATTGGATAATGTCATGCTCTCACCCTCCCTCACCACCCCATTTCCTAACACGTTAACATATTAAGCTGTTTTATGCGCCTGCTTATAGATGATGTATATCAGCATCCTCAAAGAAGGCTTGAATGGGGAAAAGAAAAAAACAGATAAGATTCTGCAGCATCTCTGCTTTGAAGAGACCACTTTAAAGCAAGGTGGCATTTCAGCAATCATCCAGGTGACTTTAGAAAACGCTGATAAAACATTTAATTATTGAAAGCCGTGTTAGCAGCAGTAGTGAATATTGAAATGTAAATGCAGGCAAAGGAGGAAAAAAAGAAAGACAGGAAGAGAAATAAGAACTAGGAGCAAAACAAGGCAGGATCCCCCCTGCTCCCTCAGAGTAGGGGGAGAGAGAATCCTTGGCTACACAGAGGAGTAAACAACAGGGTCTTAGACTTAACTTCTGATTCAAGGCATAAGGAAGCAGAGGAAGGGAAAAATCCCATCCTTCCCGTGTGTTTTTGACAATCATGGCACCAGCACTCTTATGCAACCATTACGTAAGTTGTGACAGGACGAGCGCCTTCACCTCTTCCTGCCTGGCGCCCAGCAAGCAGGGCCCCCGCTGCCTCCCCAGCCCCAGCCCAGGGAGGTCATGCTCTCCTCTGCTCGCCCCTGGGCTGCAGATGTGGTGTGATACACATATACGTAGCAATTCTTTGCACCTTTATTATTTTTGACAGTTCTCTCCTACCATCCATGAGTTGCTTTCTGTGAGGGTGGGGGAACCCTTAGTGATTAGTGAAATAATCTTTCTTGCTTTTTCTCCCTCCTTATCCCAGAGAATGCTGTCCTCTCAAGGCCAAAAGAAAGGGTGACAACACATAAGCAGTTTCTTAATTAATTTCTGCACGTAGCTGTATCGCTGTTGTTACCATGCTGCATCGAGTCGGTGTCACTGACAGGAGAGCCACATGAAGTTTATGGAACTGCCTAGAGCCTAGCAGACATGACAAAAGATCCCAGCAATGGCAGATGGCATATGAATCACTGGAAAGGCAATTAGCAGCTAGCTGCCGGATTTTGACGTGCTGGGGAGGACAGAGGGGGTTTTCTCTGCTCCGAGCAGTTCTCACCAGAGGGGCTGGAAATAGGCATTAGTCTCACTTTGCCCCCACAGAGTTTTGCAACCAGCGTTGCTGGCTTTGAGGCTGCTGTATCACTAGGTATCTATAAGCACCCAGTGCAGAAAGACTTGCAACAGCAATAAAAATG
Source organism: Phalacrocorax carbo (assembly GCF_963921805.1). NCBI lineage: Eukaryota > Metazoa > Chordata > Aves > Suliformes > Phalacrocoracidae > Phalacrocorax > Phalacrocorax carbo. The sequence continues at coordinate 94,362,355 of NC_087514.1, read as the reverse complement.
CTGTCTTTTTACCTTGACGGGCATAAGTCACAGCAGCTGCAAGCAAAGAGTGTTTTAAGCAGAATTAAAAAGAAAAAAGCCACCTATGCAGCAAAGGACTGCAGCCACCAATCCAAGTGCTGTGAAGACGTTATAAAGTGCTGTAAGCAGTGATTGAAAATGCATCAAAAATGTCGAACGCTTCTAAGCAACAATGACAAATGGATTCTGGAACTGTTCAAGTTGGATACCACTCAAAATGAGCTTGTACGGTAGACAATGGTCCTAAATTTTGATTAGAGAGCTAAAGCAGAACTCTTCAGTGTGAGCCTTGTCAGCATATGTCTTTATCTTCAAGTCAGTGAAAAGAATAATATAAAAATGTACGAGTAAAATAATGCCCAGCAAAGGTCTCATTTCTGTGGCTGTGGTGCAGACCGTGAATAACACCAAAGCAGGGACATTATTGTGGGCAGTCTGACTGACAGCACTGTGACCAGTAGCATTCAGAAGGCTACCAGCTTAGTTAGGAAGCTCGAGGTGACAACTTAACATCAGTTATTTCTACACTTGCTGGTTTGGTTGCTCATTACTTGCCAGGTCACTGCTAGTTTTTGTGGAATCTGCAGTGGGGAGTCTTTTCTACTTTTCATTTGCTCAGTGGACGCTTAAGAACAATAATCCCTTTTTGGGGGCTCTTTGGCACTGATGCAATTAAGAGCATTAACTACAAAACCGCATAGCCTCACAGCACAGGTGCTCTGCCTCTGGAAGCACGGCATCTACATAACCCTTTTTGCTGGAGGAAAAGCTCTATCAATGATATCTGGACTACGGAAGGCTGTCTCTTAAGAAGGGCAGCGTACCAGTTTGTATTTCCCCATCCCAAACTAAGCATGCTGCTAGGTATTCAGCAGAGGCCAGATGATGCTACCTTTCAAAGAAACAAGATGCTGTCAGTAACCCTCTCACCAACATCTCGCTTCCACATCAGACAGCTCTTCCTACAGCCTGCTTGATTTTGCATTTCCCAGGAATCAGAATCTCTCAGAAGCCTATACTCCCAACGTGATGCCAGCCCTACTGCGCACCATTCGGCATCTGCTTACAAGCCACCGCTGGCATCATGGCATGGGTTGCTTACTTCTCACTAAAATCTGAGGCCGGGAAACTCTAGTTCTACCAACTACTGTACTTACTGACTCCCAGACTACTTTGTACTTGCTGACTGACTTCCATCAGCAGGTATGACAGCATTTTGCAACTCCTAATCAAGCTGAAACAACAGTGAAAAGCCGATAGGTTATTATCTCCATTTTGTACACAAGTAGATTGAAGAAGACTGTGAATGCAACAGAGATGTTAAGTTCAAGCAAATCCTATTAAATAATTTTAATATAGACATCAGTCCTTCCATGCAGTTAACTATGCAACCTCTGTGCAGAAAGCAAGCACCAAATCAAATAAAACAATTTTTAGCAATAAGCATCTAAACTTATTCAATGCAGAAAAGGTGCTACATGCTGTATGTACATGCTTACTAATGACAGAGACAAATGACATTACTATATGAAATTGCATACCATTCTGCAGATAGAACTAAGACTACAAACATACTTAGAAAAAATCCAATTGTTTGAGAACCGATTTGAAAAGCTAGCAATTTTATCATATGTAGGAGTCTTCTACAATGGAATCTGCCCTAAGCATCTGACTGCTTTGGTATTTTGCCAGCTACAGAAACCAGAAGCTGGAATTATGCAATAACATGGCTACAGGTGATGTTTCAGCAGCTATAACTCAGGTAGTCAGTGATCATCTTGACACATGAAAAATGTTACCCCATGTACATTTTAATCTTGCCTAGTTTGACAGCATCTAATCATATTAACCATAATGTAGCATGTGGAATTCGAGTACCATTGGATTCCAGATAAATTCTTAACATGCAGTTTTGGAGGGTTTTCCAAACCTTTTCTAATGTATCAGTCTAAGTGCACCAAGCCAGTCACATGTTACATAAAAGGAAAACAACCCTTGCAAAAAGAAAATATGTGGTTACTAAAAAAAGCCTTGTGAATCTCAGGGAGTCCTCACATAACACTGGAACATACTTTACTCAATGTTTGGTTTGCTTCCTCCAGCTCAGAGCTCCTCAGGTGAAAAGAAAAACAAAAGAAAAGCCCAGCACTAGCAAACTTTCTGAGCCAGAGATCAAGCTTAGAATGTTCAGAAAAGAATGTTGTAATGAAAAAGCACATAAAAAAGAACCATGTGAAGTGAAGAGTTATCTTCCAAGTGGAAGGTGACAAGGTTCCAGTAATGCTGCCCTTACTGGGGACGAACAACCAAAGCGGGCCAGTCTCCGAGTGGATGGCAAGGCGGCATTGGACAAGTCACTACACTGAGCTGCATCACAGTTTTCCTTTCTGTAAAACATGCCTAACAATACAGCTTTTATAAAAACTGGTGAGGCATGCCACTGAAAAGCGCTACGTAGCAGCACCATTTTTATTACCATCCAACAGAGGACATCTAAGTAGAACAACAGAAATTTGTCATGTTTCTTTCACTGAGGACAGCCAGAGGCAGTGTTCCTCTCAATTATGGTCTCTTACCTTAAAAAGCAAACAAAAACGCGGCAAAACAAACAATCACCACCAAAAAACCTAACAGTTCATCAAACGGAGGTTACAGAAGGATGCACTTCAGTAGCTGAAGAGGACACAGTGATAGCACATCTATACATTAATACATTGTTAAAGCTATGACACCTACAAGTGATCGAAGTCTGGATTGGTGCCAAAACATCACATCTGAAGGGTATTTGCATGATGGCAAACAGTGAGTGAGGGGTTTTCAGTAAGGTAGGACTCCACTGCAGGAACCCTGAAGTCTACTAAGGCTAAGGAACAGTGGAAAAGGAATACAAGATCTTGGGAAAACACTGGTCTTCCATATACCCCCTTCAAGCCATCAGACTTTACAGATTATCTTGAGGTTCTTCAGTTGACATGTCCTTAAAAGAACAAAACCACCCTCACTCCCATTTCATTTAGGAAAACTGAACAAAAATAAAAAAGCAGTGTCATTCCTCACAGCAGCAGTTACAGCTGCTATCATGTCTTAAACTTCATCTGTCAAGAAACAGCCACTCCATCTTTTTTATTCCCCATTTTCACCAGTGCTCAACTCCTCACAGTTATTCCCAACACAGAAATTTACTCCAATCCCACCCTTAGCCTCACCATGACTCCTCACCATGCTTTTCTGCTCTCCCATAGGAAGACTTCAGCTTCCATTTCACGTGTCTGCAAACATGGCAAGCAAGTCCATACGCTGGATTATACAAACTAAAACTGTCATTTTACAAGAGGAGGCTGGGAGCTGAGCAAGAAAATCAAATCAAATGGACCAGGTCCGAGGCCCTCAAAAGAGGCCTTCATTCACCTGTCGAACACCTTTCCTGTTCAAGGCATGTGTCCAGAACCAGGGGTAAAGCAATGCCTGGGACAAATCATAGCCTGCCAAATTCAGTGCTGTGCACGAGACTTCACCAGGTAGTGAAGAACAGAGCTGATGAGCTCATGCAGGCATCTCCGTGACTGTCACAGTTCCTTGACACAGTTTCCTCAGCTGCGGTTTGAAAATCATCTTGGGGTTGTCCTTCAGCTGCCAGCGTATTTGCTGCAATTACTCCCTTCTGCTATGAAGCCTTTTGGGTGTCTCCAGGGAGCCTGGGAAGGCCCTTCCAGCTCTGTATTGCATTGTATGCGTGGGACACATAAAAGAAATTACAGATTCAGTGCCACTTAGTTCACTTTCCTTAAACTCCACCTGTGAATTGTACAGTCACAGAGCTTTTCCCTAACTTAAGGTGTACGCATTTTTCTTCAAGCCCCATGAGAAGAGAGATAATGAAAGGGAGATAGGAGTAAAGCAGCAGAAAGGTCACTGTAGGGGAGCTCTAGCTTTTCAAATTTGAGCCTTTCAAGAAAAGGGTTGATGATTTTCTCTTCCTGCAGAGTATCATAAGGCAGGAAGAAGGTCATTGTAGGGGAATACTGGCTTTTTCAAAATTGAGCCTTTCAAGGAAAGAATTAATGATTTTCTCTTACTGTTGAGTATCACACCTGCAGGTGTGGTGGAAAGCACAGAAGACAAGAGGCTGTCTGTTGAAAATAAGCAAAGTAAAGGATCTGTATTTTCTGCATGATTGCGACTACGCTTCCAGCTCTAAGAATGATGATGTAAATTTAGTCCATGAAAACAATGCCAACCTGATCTCATGCTCTGGGAATGCCTGCTGCAAGTGGCTGCTGTTTCTTCCCTTCCCCTGAAAACTTTTAAACCTGATAGCCAATTTAATGAACACCACCAGGAGGGGGGAGGTCTCTGATAGCTGTTTGAAAAATTTAATCTAATTATTGACCCGTGAAAAAGAGACAAGAGTGTGAGACCATTCACTGTCCGACATCAGAGAGCCCACAGAGGTCTGTAGGAAACAACTGGTTGCACTGTTCCTGCAACTGTTCCTAAAACTGGTTTAGGATGACCCAAGCTTCCATCTGTCTCATCTTCTAATTGCACCCCGTCATTTTTAAACACCATTTTCTTAAAAGTACCCAGTAGAAAACTCCAGGGCAATGCCAGTGTTTATGAATGGTTTGTAATGTAACAAAGAAAATCAGTTACCAGTCATGTGTATGTAAAAATTATGTCCACTGATGATCTTTCATACTCTTCTACTCTCCTTCTCGTTTTTAAGATTTTGTGCTCTGTGACAGTCACAAAGATGACAAATACAGAACTACTGATGGAGCACCATAAAAATCACTTTATTTGCTTTTCGCCAAATTACAGTCATATAATATAGAGTGCTTCTTTCTCTCCATCCCAGGATGTACAGGTCTGCTTCTACTGAGATTGTTTTGTATTGATTAACAGTGGAGAAGCAGAAACAGCACAAGTTATACTTTTTTTTTTTTGAGCTAGAAGCAACTCCGCTCAGCATCACATGCTGCCAAAACAAAGTAGTAGCTTGTTCCTCCTTGTCCCACCAGGACAGCAGCTCATAGGGTCACATTTAAGGAACCCCACATACTCACCTGTGCATCACTCACCACCCAGCTACTATTATAAAACAAAAAAAAACCCATGGCATAGAACAACTTAGGAAACCTACAGAGGATGCTACAGCATTTGTCTACTGTTTGCTTACAGCTCCTCCAATCAGCTCTACGCAAAACACAGCAGATGCCTGTGCGCAGTCTGCCCCACTTCACTACTGATGTGTGAAAGCTGATAGCAACACAGGAAAATAACTTTTGCTTGAAACTGCTGTACGATTAAGTGCATCTTTAGGTGGCTTAAGTGAATTTCAGCTTCCTGTTCTGGAGTGGCTCCAGTAAATGCCCACTTTCTTTGTTCCTATTGCTCATGTACCTATGAGGTGCAAGCGCTGCAATCCAGTTAAGTCATTAAACCTCCTCTGAACAGGGCCAGAACCTCAGATGGCAAGGAATGACAGAAATAAATAACCACAAGAGGGCAGACACAGGACAATCTGCCCCTCGTGAGCAGAGAACCCTAGAGAAAATAACCTCTTCTTTCTAAGATGAACTGCCAGCTCTTATTAAATAAAGAAAAATAGCAGCAGCAAGCACCATACAGGTGCAGTTTTCCTTTCTAAGATTACCAGCTTTTGTTCAATAAGAAAAGAAAGCCATTTAGCACTTGTAGAAGTGAGCAATTCTACCCATCTTGATATGATGGGATCTAATACAGTAGCAGAGATATCTTGGCAACTGTAGTTTCTGCTGTGAGCCATCCAGTAGTATTGTATTAAGAATATATTTCCCTGAGATGAAAAAAGGAGTCTGAGTTCGGAGTTTAATTTTGACTGTCACTTTTGAAACATGCTAAGCCAGTGGAAACTAATATGAGAAAAGGATTCCCCTCACTGTACTACTACTTTTGGAACAATTCATTAGCTAAATACTTTCCAACCTGGAGTCTCTTGCCATATTTAAACGGATCTTACTAACTTTTCTTCTATTATAATCCCCACTGCTATTTTGCGTCAATCACTGTTCTAAAAGAAAACTCAATAAATCCACTTTAATTATTATTCTTTTTAAAACAGAAAAAGCTTTGAATTACAATGTCAGTGACAATCTCTGTCATTAGCATAAAGAAGACTGGTACTTTTGCATAAGCGACTCAAACTTCAGGGCTGGAAGAAACATTCTTCTGTTACTCTTTCCTGCCTTCTCCCAATTTTAAGATAAAAAGGAGATAAAAGTTATTGCTCATTGCAGGGTGAGGAGCTGAAAAGCTCTAAAACTGTAGCCACCAGCTTAAGGCCTTTTTGCTGGGATTTTATTTTCTTCTTTTCTCTTGATAAAGCCAACATTTTGACTCAGAGAATACAGAACTTGCCAAGATTTTCCAATATTCAGGTAAAGTTTTTAAATAGTCCAAATGCCCACAAAAGCAAGGAAACAAACAAACCCTTACCCACCTCCAATCTCCATTTGGCCAAAAAGAAAATACATACATGACTTCTGCGGTTACTTCTTAAATTCCATTTGTTGTTACTTACAAAAGTTTCCTGGGACTCTGCCAGAATATTTAGGATCAAACTTATTACTGATGCTCACTGCATAATCATCAGACTATATAATTTATGGCATTCATTCTGTTCAGGAAAAGGGAGGCATTCCTTTAATATCTATTAGTAATCTGTCATCGTTATTTACATGGGGAAAAGGTGTTAATAAACGCTGGCGGTTTTCCCTGATTCATTTCAGGTGCAGCAGCAGATCTCGCTCAAAACCAGCTGGTACACTGCCTGGCATGGGCTGTCTCCTCTCCACAGCTGTGCTGCGGGTGCCGCCTTCCAGCAGCACAGAGGTGCCAAACCTATTCTAGACTCTTTCCTTCCTTCTGGAAACATGATTATCCTTCACAGCAAAATCACCTCCTTCTGAACACCTTTTTATTTACATGTTGTAGCTTTTAACCCCTCTACTTCTTACAGACACTGCCTGTTTATGAATGCTGGACAGGAAAGCAAATTTGGGTATCTGAGTATGAAGCCCAAGCAAGACTGAAGCAAAGTTATTCTTTGTAATACAAGCCAAAACAGCAGCAGTGGAGCTGACTTAAATACTTTTACAAAGCTAGAGTTTATAACAACATGAAAGGTTTTTCTGTTGGCAGGCAGTAACGATGGAGAAGCGGTGGCCAAACTCCAGCTCTTGAGCTGTTCTGTGTTTGCTTACACACAATTCAAACAGAAGTCCCCAGCCAAGGCTTGCCTGCCTGGTCAGCAGCGGATCAGTACGCATTGGCACACGGACAGCTGGGCAATCCAATCTCCTCAGCCTCTGGCCGAAATGAGCCACGAGAGGCTGGTGCCACTGGCTCAGCCTGGACTGCTGCCACAACCAGGCTGTCATCACTGGAAAGCCACTGCTCTCTCCCAACTATGAAACATGCTTAGGTTTCCCTTCCCCATTCGTTGTCCTCTAAAGACATGTATCTCACAACTCAACTGGAGACTGACAAATGGTACGGAGTTGGGAAGGCCGACCACCCGTACACTACCACTGGTTTGTCATTTTCTTTATACAATAGCAGAGCAGAGAGAGAAAGAGGCATGTGTTCAGCCTCCAGCAGCCACTCAGCAGACCTGCATTCACCCATTCATCTCACCAACCAGAAATCTGAAAGACAAGAAATGATGCACAGTAGAAACATCCTAACCAAAGCCTCTCCCTCCAGAAATGAGAAACCAAGTTTGTATTTGCAATCTAGTGAAGAGAAATACTTCCCAAAATGCTTCATCTAATCTCAGCTGAACTATCTCAGCTGAGTTTTATGTAGCAGAGTCAGGAGCAGTTAGGGACATGCTGTAAAATTTCTTCTCCACCCTGAGCTGGGTAGTCCTGATATATGTCCTGGGAACAGCAAAAATGAATATTGCAATGCAACAAAAAACCCCACAGGGTATCCAAGCCTGATGAGAAATTATTTTTGGCTCACTGGACCAAATCCTGGCTGATTAAAAACATTCAGCATTCATCACATAACAGTGTAGTAATTCAGTAGTATTATTTAGCTGTATTTTCATTTTCATACATTAAGCCAAGGGAAACACCTTCTTTGTGCTATAAATTGTTGCTCTTCAAGGTTTTTGTGAGTAGCACTTTCTTTTACTTGGGAGCTGCTTAATAAACTACATCCATCATTATTTCGCCTTTTCTTGTGCATTGTGCTCTAGTCCTCCTGCTGGATCCCAAGGAGACAAATCATAGTGAATTACTAAACGTTTAATTTGCTTTTGATTAAAAAAAACTAGAGGGAAGAAGAGGTAATACATACACATCTGCAAACTGCTTTAAAGGTAACAGAAACTTTGGAAGAGGCAATTGTGCATTGTCCCACCTCTTTTTTTTCCTTTTTCAGATTCCAAATAGACTAAAATAAGCCTCATGTATACTAGGGAGAAGCTTTCATTCACTGGAAAGATGTACCACACATCAATCAGTCAAATAACCACTCTTGATGGTTTCAAGGTCAGTGTTAGGCTGAGTTAATCCTTTTTTCACAGCCATTTTTGTACAGGGGAAAATGAAGCATGAAGACAAAGTAGTTTCCTAAATTGTGAAGATAAGGAACATAAATTCCAGCTAAAAATGTATTCTTGCACCATGAAAGGGAAATTATCCTCTAAATTCATTGACAGTACTATTCTAACACTGAGCTGGCAAAATCATATGGAGCCACAAACTCAAATGGCCATTCAAGCTCTGTAATAACTACTTACTTCAAGATTCAGTCCTATACTTATTTTCCTGCAATATACCCCTGTAAATAACACATTTCCCAGAAATAGGCATAATAGAATTGTCATAAAAGGGAATACTGCATTTGCTCATTCTACACAAACACACAGATTGGGAGTAAGCTTCTATTAATTCTGTTGAAGAACATCAACTCTAACATGTATAATGCATCTGTCAAAGGTAATAAAATCAGAGAGGGCAACATCTCAGAAATTTTATGGGTTCCTTCTGGATGAAAAACTTGATGAAAAAACAGTTTTAAAAATAGAGCTGTAAATTAAGTAGGAGACAACAGGCAAATTATCTTGACAAGGAAAAGGGAAGGGTGGAGGAAAGGTATAACTTCATAACACAAACACACATCAGACCTGGTGGCGTAGCCATGGGTAACAGAACAAGAGAAACAAATAACAAATAAAACAATGTGCTCTTTGGTTGACTGGAGCATCACCTCTGTGCAACTCACCTCTCTGTTTTGGTTTACCTATCAAGGCAAGACCAAGACTTACTTCCAGTCAGTTCACCAGAAACCAAAACAAAATCAAACCCAAAAGGCAATCATCACCCAAAAGAAGGAAATAAACTCTCTCCAATTTCAAAATCAAAATAGGCCAAATTTGCCTCACTTCATATTTATTTGGCCACTGATTGTCTTACTCTGTGTTTATTTTTATACATATACCCACACTATATATGTATGTATGTGCAAATGTAGATCACTAGGATGAATTGAGACAAAGGTGACCTAGAAACTGAGATATGAAGTTTGGATTCAACTCCAGTTTCTGCCACAGGCAACTTCTGAGACCATTGGGAAGTCACTCAAACTCAGATGCTTCCTAATTTCACATTAATTTAATTTAATCTGAGACATTGCCTCTTTCAGGGATATTCACTTTACCTTCAGGTACCTGCCTAAAGTAGGAGACCAGGCTCCCCCTGCAGCCAGTCATAGAAAGCGGCTGCCCAGCCGACTGATCCAGAAAACAAGCTCCATACATTCAAAACACACTGGAACACCTTCTTTCTCTATTGAGTATATAAGAACTGTAGGAAAGCTAACTTTAACTAAGGCAGGTAAAGTATTCGCCTGCAGTGTGCATGTGTGTCAGCCTCCTGTGCACTTTATTTCCAGCACATAAAAGGAGAATGATGACACTTTGCTACCTCATAACAGTCTCAGGAGAATAAGCAAAGGAAAGGCTGGGAAACATCAAGGTATTGTGGTGATGTGGTTGCACAGGAGGCAGACAGTGACCTAAAAAGAACAGATTTTAACCCCTGAGAGGTTTGCGATGGGGAGCTGTGAAGCTTATGCAGCAGACTTGAATTGCTTTGGATGTACTGTGAGGGAAGAACCAGCCATCCAACAGTTTTACCTTGTGTTCTTGGGAGGCCCCAGGTGCTCAAGACATCAATACCTCTGTAACTTTAATCTCACTTTGAAGAGTTGCAGGAATGTATTTTAAGTGCATTATATTTACTCTTACACACTATACCCTTATAGTCACATACAGTGTTAACTATTTCAAGGCCCCCACAGAGAGCTGTTAGCATAGGGACAACATGGGTCTGCATACTATTTAAGCCACATGCACCATCTGCTCCAAGATTTTAATGTAATTTACCAGACAAGAGTTGAGCAGGAAAAAAAACTGCTAGAGGAAAGATATTAAATTTCCCCTTCCCCAAAACACCCCCTGCTGCTTGATATATGAACCTAGCTCACCCATAACTAAAATTTTATTTAAGAACATACTCATAACTTAAAAAACAAAACAACAAAAACAAAAAGAAAATTAAAAACCCTCCCAGAGGAGTCCTGTGTCTGCAAAGTAATGTTGACATAATTTTTCTGTTAACTACTAATCTGTTGCCCATGGAGAACTGTCCAAACTGACAATCCTTTGGCCAAACACAAAACAAAAAGGAGTGGTAACATTAAGAACTTAAAGTGGTCACTTCCCCTCAGACAGCAATTTTAATGATCTTCCATAAATGAGTAAAGACAGGTTTCTTTACGCAGCATTGAAGCCAAACAAGTTCTACATGTTAAGACTTGTATTTGGCTGAAGGTGGCAGCCCTGGGCCAAGTACTATGTAAATTTTGGAAGTCCTGCAACTGATCTGTAAAAGGCTTCCAAATGGGAAAGACCTACACTTCAAGAATCAGATGTCACCAAGTAGTACACTCATGTCAAATAAGCTTCCACCTTTTAAAACAAAAGCAATGATATGCAGAGGTTATGACAAAATCCGTTCATCATGTTCAACAGTATTCATGAAGATGTTTAGACAAGGTTAGCGATTTTTTTCTTCATTAGAAGTACACACAAAATTAACCAGAAATACAGTACTTGGAAAACTACCTTTGCTATAAATTCGGGATATCACACGCAACTGGAAGACCAAGACTGTCTAGCAACTTTTAAAACTATAACTGTATGCAAACTGTTGACAAAAAGTTTCCTCCATAACCTTAGAATCATAGAATGGTTTGGGTTGGAAGGGACCTTTCGAGGTCATCTAGTCCAACCCCCCTGCACTGAGCAGGGACAGATCAGGTTGCTCAGAGCCCTGTCCAACCTGACCTTGAACGTTTCCAGGGTTGGGGCATCTACCACCTCTCTGGGCAACCTGTTCCAGTGTTTCACCATCCCTCAGCATAAAACATTTCTTCCTTATATCTAGTCTGAATCTTCCCTCTTTTAGTTTAAAACCATTACCCCTTGTCCTATCGCAATAAGCCCTACTAAAAAGTCTGTCCCCATCTTTCTTATAAACCCTCTTTATGTATTGAAAGGCTGCAATAAGATCTCCCTGGAGCCTTCTCTTCTCCAGGCTGAACAAGCCCAAACTGGAGTTCAGCCTTACTGAAAGCCCAGTGCCTGCTTGTTTCCTTGCTAACAACCATGACAATCTCCTACTACTGATGCTGGAAAGCCGACGTTTCCTCTTCCAAACACTTACACCATTCCCTACTACATTCAAAACAAGCAAAAATAAAATAAAATAAAATAAAATAAAATAAAATAAAATAAAATAAAATAAAATAAAATAAAATAAAATAAAATAAAATAAAATAAAATAAAATAAAATAAAATAAAATAAAATAAAATAAAATAAAATAATAAAATTGGTTTCTTAAGACTGTAAATATCAATGTTGCTTTCTGATGTGGAAGGCAGAAAAACCTACATACAGCAGGAGAGTCTTACCAGCTCCTCTTAGTGGTAGCCTAAATACAGCTGCCTTCATGATTCATAATCTTCAGAAGCAAGACCTCAGCCTGAGCTCCCACCCAGAGCTGAATGGGTGGCTATGTGCCAGGATGTTTCAAACCACCAGCCAGTGATCAAAAGCAAGCATCCCAGGCAGTCATTGTAACAAAACCTCCCTTCGTTTTTCAACTCAAGGCTCATTAAAGGTCAACACAGTAAACTGAATATTAAGAATTATCAGAAAAGGAAAAGAGAAGGCAAAGTCTTCATGCCAGTGTACAAAATCACCGTATGCCCACAGCTTGAACATTACACACTGACCTCCTACAGCAGAAGCCTGGAGAAGGGGCAGGCAGGAGTGATCATGACTATCAGAACATATGGATCAGCTCCCACGCAGGGAGCAATGGCCTGACCAGGACCCTTTGACCTAGAAAGACATCAGTGATGAGAGTTACAATTGAGATCTAAACAAATCCTGAGTTGTGTGAACAGGGAAAAAGAAAGCTTCTCACTGTCCCTTCTCACATGAGAGAAGAGCTCTAACTGTAACTCTAACTTGTTGGTCAAAACAAAAAGAAGTGATTCCTCGTGCAAGTTAAATTATGCAATTTCTTCTACAACACCATAACGGTCTGGCAGATAGTAAAGGTTTCCTGTGACTCAACAGTATTTTGAGTTTTATTCAAAATTTATATTCAAAAATGAATGGCAGAAAATTCCACAATGACTACTGAAAACAAAGGTACCATTTTCAGCTCAGGAAACAGACAGCTGCAGGAGTGTATCAGGGAAGGATCAGCATAATCATGCCTGTTCTACTTATCTTTAGGCACCTGCTTTGGATGCCATCATGACACAGGGATGTCCCAGACTTTGGTTTTGATCTGGTGTGCCACCCTTAGGTTGTTTTCTTGCATACCTCAGGAGTTCAAAAACATCATGAGAACTCTTAGCAAAAAAATCATGGATTTATCTTTTTTTATTATTATTTTTATTATTATTTTGTTTGTGGGTTTGGGTTTGATTTTTTTGGGGGGGGGGGGGTTGGTGGTGTTTGAGGTTTGGTTTGGTTTGAAATGACTGGGATTTACAGTCTCTTGGTTTTCAGGTAAACTTTAGTGCTATTTTTTTGCTTTCATCCCCAGCTAACATATTCTGCAACATTGAGCACTGAGAACATTGCCATTGATTTCAATCAGCAAAGGATCACACCCTAACTGCTTCCAATTTCACAGGTACTAAGCAGCACTATGTGAGCACAGCCTCTGAGTAAGCAATGTCCTGTATTCAAAAGTTTGAATCATATTACTCCATACGGACCTGAGAACTTCAGCACCTACCAATGAACACCAGCTTTGCAAATCTTGGATAATAAACTTTTGAAGCACAGAAGTAAATATCTTACATGCTGTTAATTGATATTATGGTTCTACTGAACCATAAAATTTCCTTGTATACTCATCATGGACCTAAAACTGAGAGTTCTTGCTACTATACTGTAAAGTTTCTGTATTTTTCCCATGTTAACCAGAATAACTTTTCTTTATACCAAAATTCATATATAACATTCCTCTTAGTTATGTATTCAGATATAGTTTAAGATTAAGAACAAAGCACACAAAAATGAAAAGTTAAACAGTACAATAAGTTAGATTTTATACTTCTTATTGAACATTTATTATAATAGGGATCTTCTATTTTCACATTATCCCAAATAATTGTGCTAGTTTAGCACCATCAGCCTTAGGGGAACAGAGAATCATAGAACTATTAATGTTGGAAAAGACCTCTAGGATCATCAAGTCCAACCATCAACCCAACACTACCATGTCTTCTAAACCATAGAATCATAGAATCGTTAAGGTTGGAAAAGACCCTTAAGATCATCGAGTCCAACCACTAACCCATCACTGCCAAGTCCAACACTAAACCATATCCTCAAGCACCACGTCTACCCTTCTTTTAAATACCTCCAGGGATGGAGACTCCACCACATCTCTGGGCAGCCTGTTCCAATGTTTGACAACCCTTTCGGTGAGGAAGTTTTTCCTAATATCCAACCTAAACTTCCCTTGGTGCAGCTTGAGGCACTTTCCTCTCGTCCCATCGCTTGTTACTAGGGAGAAGAGACCAACCCCTGCCTCACTACAACCTCCTTTCAGGTAGTTGTAGAGAGTGATAAGGTCTCTCCTCAGCCTCCTCTTCTCCAGACTAAACAACCCCAGCTCCCTCAGCCGCTCCTCGTAAGACTTGTTCTCCCTTCTCTCTCTTTCACCAACTTCGTTGCCCTTCTCTGGACACGCTCCAGCACCTCGATGTCCTCCTTGTAGTGAGGGGCCCAAAACTGCACACAGTACTCGAGGTGCGGCCTCAGCAGTGCCGAGTACAGGGGCACTATCACCTGTGCTGTGGAAATCTATGTCAGAAACTAGAAGTCTAGTTTGTTAAGAAGCATGTATGGAGAAAAAAAAAAAAAAAAAAAAAAAGAGAAGGCCACAGAGTCTCTTGACAGACCTCAAAAGGAAAAAAGAGCAGAGTAAGAAAGCAGGTAATGAAAAGGACTATCAATAGATTTGAACATATTTGAACAATTTTCCCCTATAAACAATGCATTTCTATATATATGTACTAAATATCTGTATTGCATTCTATTTAAAAGTCATTGAAACAAAAGAAAGGCTCCTTCCAAAACATAAGGCGGCATCAGAAAATTCAACAGGATATTGTCTTTCAGAAAGTGACAACAAATTTAACTCTCATTGCACGGGGCATTAAAGCTACAATAGAATTCTTCACTCAAGACTGAAAAAGAATCTTAATATGATCTGTCAATACCACCAGAATTTGCTGCAATAAGGAGGTTAACCTCCAAGGAACTACAGTGAGGTTATTCTGGGCAGGGAGTTGTCATTATAAGACCTGCCAGTCCAATAGAAACTTCTGCTGACATAAAGAAACAGCTGCTTAGGGCTAATGCCCTGGCCCCGCTGCAGCATGGACCTTGTCTTTTCATCCCTCCACAAAGCTTCTTCTGTTCTTCTGCATTTTTGTGGTGTTTCATATGTATTTATATATAAATATGAATATTTTTTCAACAAAACAAAGGTTAAAAGAAAAAATTAATAATCTGTGCTGAAGCATCCCGACTGTCTAAATTATAAGCACCATATATAACCAGGCACATCCAACTTCTGCTTTGAGTGACTGTTTCCAATTCCCTCACAAACCAGTATTTTGTATTCAACCACTAACACACAAAACAAAAGGACTTTCCCTTAGGAAAATATTGTCTACAGAAGGAAAAGCAATGCTGGCCAGCAAATATGTTTCAGAAAATAGTATTTTAATAGTTGATATCAAGCAAAAAATACCCACAAACCAAAAATCTCAAAGTACAAGATACTAGAAATGTTATAGACTAAATATATTAAAAAATTAAATTTCTGCAAATTCATCAGTTTCTTCTCCAGTTTTTAATCAGCAAGCTGTGCAGTATATCGTGAAAAGTTCTTTCTGCATTTGCCTGGCGAACTGGCACACCAAGAGTGAAATATTTCTTCAGCACCAGCATAGCTGGCAAAAAAACGAGCAACATTTCTCTCTTCCGTTCAGTCCTACTGAGCAGTTTTCTTGTAGAGCCCTTGAAGAGATTGAGACAGTAACAGGAAGTTTGTGGTGCCTATTGTAGACATCTGATAAATAAGAGAGATGTAGCATCTAGGTTTAGGCACCAGTGTTTATTCCGTCATCAGAGGGTATAGGTCTGTGGTGTGAGTCAGTGCTCTGAGGTTAGATGCTTTCATGTTAGGCAATGGAATACTTATCTGTAGTTAAGGAATTTCATTATTGATGAACAAATAGTGGGGATTAAAAACAAACAAAAAAAATCCCCCAAAAACTCCAACACCCAAAATCAGAACCTAGTGTTTTTCCAAGTAGTTCACCTCAATTTCTTTTGCTTGGAAATCTCCATTGACTGAAAATAACACTGCCTCCTATAAAGATGAACAGTCAGTATTCAGAACAAAAGACACAAGGACAGAGCTATTGAGAAGTCACAGGCCTCCTTCCCAAGTTTGATGAAGATCCTATTCCTGGTTGAAGTGCACTGGTTTAAAATGGAAGACTTTAAAACTGAAAATTTGGTGTTTTGAAGACATTTAGGGGCATGGGACCAGAGTAATAAGTAATATCCATTGATCGTGGATACTGGAGGCATTAAGGATATTCGAGAGGTAAAAAAAAGAAACTATTAAAAAACTACTGCTGTTTGAATGTGGGATGGCTTTGGAAGGCACTTGAGTTCTGTTAGCAAAAAAAGATGAAGGAACTAGGGAAGAAAATTTTCACGTTCATCCTTTTCCACAAAGAATCTCCTAAAACAAAAACAAAAACAACCAATCCCCCAAAATTGTGGGATAGTAATAGCAAACTTGGCCTCACTATAGAGAGATGCAAGCTGGCATGCCAGGAACCTACCGGGGTTTTAAATCATTGCAAAAGAGGATTAAATAAGAGAATACTCAGAGCAGCAGTAGGCAGGGAAGACTGGTGCTTGAATCCTTACCTGACTGATAATGTGAACTACCTTGTCCTCGTTGTTACTTTAAACCAAATAAGCTAATTGTTAGCAAACATAATTACTAGCCACACTTTTTCCTCACTTGTGGTAAACAGATTCCAATGCTTCAGTAAAATCACACTGAGATACATTAGACTCAGCTTTTGTAGCCAAGTGTTTTTGCAGAGCTACTGGAGGGAGCAGAGAACAAAACTGTGGCTACATAAAGCGCAGTTCTCTCTAAATGAAGTGAAAAATAACTGACACTTCCGTAACAGAGTTTGCACCCTCTACTAATATCTCACTAATACAGTGAAAGAATCTCTTTGTTTGTTTTAATAATACAAGTCTAAAAGTCATTCAAAAGCTAGACTTGAGTTACTAAAATAATGAGTTCTTGCAAGATTAGAATTACAACGGTTAGGAGAGTTTTGGTCAAAAAGGGATATAATTTTGAAGACCATAATTCAGAAAGGTGTAAAAGAACTGTGGCAGAGTAAATGGAAAACTTTGACAGCTTCAGAAACCACTGGTGTTTCATGCACATTTATTCTCATACACACACTCACAAATGCATACAGTAATTATTTTGAGGCCACAGTTTAGCTCTTCTCACACACATTAAAGGAACCTAAACATAAGAATTGAGCAACATAAAAGCTTTTCAAGAAGAAACCCTGACCATTGGTGCATTACACCTGATAGAAATAATATTACACTGTAGTCTTTCACTTCTGAGGCTGATCAGCAGCTGTCTTATATTTACCAAACCATGAACAAAATAACCTGAGAAAGAATGTTAGCATAAACCATTAATCCATAGGGAGAGAAACTCTGGAGGAGGATTTATCTTTTTAAAAGGAAATGATAACATTAAAATACATGCAACTTTGAGGAAAACAAGCAGTGCCAAGTAACTGGGGCCAAAACTGAGCTGCTCATCGTTATGATACTTGGACTTCAGCTGAAAGAATTTCTAGAAAATGAAAATACAACTGAGTATAACTCAGTTATCTGAAAGCACACTTCTGAGAATTAAAGAGATCATACTGCAAAAGGCTCCCATACCTAATAAATAGTACTGGAAGTACTGAATGACATAGGTCTGAGCACATGCAGTCTGCCCTGTGCTTACAAAGAATTGTTTATTCTCAGTTAATGAAAAAACAAGCATGTAAAGTTCTCCATATAAAATTCATCAGGAAAACCCCACCAATTTCTCCTCTCCTTCTTTTGTACTTATGTGTAAGTTTTAGAAAGCAAAATCATCAGGTGACATTGCACTGTAACAAGTTCAATTAAAATAAATGATGCTGCTCTTAATGCAGTTTACAACCTCATAAATAACCAAACTGAGGAGAAAAGAAAGAAGGAAAACAAAACCAAAAAGCAACCTACCATTTATGCAGCTACCAAATAGCAATACGGAAGATATCACATTCCTCCTTCTATAGAGATACAGGAGCACTCTGATGCTCCAAATATTAGGGGATGCTATTTGCTTATGATACTTTTAAATTGTAACTATGAATGGACTTGACATCTCTTGGAAGTGAAAAAAACTGCACACCCTAATTCGTCGGCTTCTCTTTTAAAGCTGACATCCATCTGTCTCCTTACTGTACGAAATAAAAGGCAAGCTTTCCATTTGCAAGCTCCAGATAGTTCACTCAGTTACTACACTCAAATCACAGCGTGCAAGGGCTGCATTCCACCTGAAGATTATTTGTGGCGGCTGCCATGAACAGAGATGTCTGCGCTCACCAGGGGAGAAGGGGACATTTGAGACTGTGAAGCTGATTCCACTGGAAGTGTTTGCTAATAGAGATGTCAATGAAGTAAAGGAGTTTCAGTACCTGAGTTAACTAGCTGTTGCTCCATGACCCCGCAGCCCAGGACCTCCATCCATTCTCCTTGGAAGTTGATCTCCATCTCAAACGAAGGGTGAGTAAAGGGGAAGTAGCAGTCTACCCATCTGACTTGCAGTCCTGTAGCAGTGTTTAAAAAATAAATAAATATGAAGGCTGCATGCTTAAAAAGCCATCCCTCCAACCATCTGTAAAACTTGCCCTTCAACTAACAACACCAATTCCAGCACTCCAGTGAAAATAAATAGCAAACTAATTTACAAAACTTGTGCAAGGTGATAAATCTTACAACTTGGGGGGGGGGGGGGGAAGACCATGTCTCTTCTAATATGAAAAACGCTTTGTGCAATTCAAGAACCCTTCGAAACCAAATCAATCATTTGTCAAACTCCAGCAACCACCTGGCATCAAACAAAACTGAGCCAAGATCATGGAAAGTCAGTAATTTTTTTATTCTTTGCACCAGGAAATTACTAACTGCTCCTTACAGGAAAAGCCAAGTCTTTAATTTTTACTTAGTATTTTATGGATCAGCTAGGCAAGTAATTTTTTTCATCAGAACCTATTTAAAATACAAAGCTATTCTTTCTGTGTATGTTTAAATATGAAAGATAAAAATAGATATTAATACAGACAAATATAAACACACAGAGTTGTATAATTTTAAGGTATGCTATGTAACAACACACACAGAGTACTCTGGACCTAGGAGAGAAGAGTTAAACTTTGTGTGGACGCGGAGTGTTTGAGAAAGGCACCACTGGATAACTCCCCCCCTTCCCCAGTTCAGCATCTCTGAAGTACCACTGAGCAGGGCGAGGAAACCCCTGGCATGGAAGAGCGGTGGAGCCAGAAGAGGGCAAGGTCTGCAGTGCTGCCAAAAGCAGAGCCATTGTCAAGGCCCTCGTATTTAATCAGGTTTAGTTCTTGTAATGATTTACACAAGCCTTCTTTTGCTAAAGAATTTTTTCTAGACATTAGGTGTCAGGAAAAAAGTATCAGAAACATGAACCATAAAAACTGGAACGAGAACTGAACTGTGAATTCTGTGGGCTAATGCCTTAACCCAACCCATCTTTCTTTTTGGTAAAGCCAAATGCTAATCAGCGTTAGGATCATTAGCGTTAGGCAGGTACAGTTCTGAAACTAAAGGGCACAGCAAAGGTAGTTTGGGTGACGGCAACCGTTAACACCCCTGGTTTCATTTTCAGGCTTTTTTGGTTTTGTTTCATAAAAGGAACTTAAAACATGAAATTGCATTATTTTACTGAGAGTTTTTCAAATTAAAACATCTAGTGTAGCTTCAAGGATTATATTTTCTTTGTTTACTTCTGAAACATTAAAGAAGTGTACATACATAGCCAAAACACAAAATACATAACAGTTACAGGGAACATTTCTTGATGCTATGAACTTTCAAAGGGAGAGGCAGGTTTCAAAAGAAACACTTTGGTACTTCTAGATTTTCTTTTCTCTCTTAAAAATCAACCTCAGGAAGTTATACGAATGATAAAAAAAGCGTTTTAGTAACTTTACACTAGGAACTCAGAAAACTGGAAGTATTATCAATCCATAACTGTACTATGACTTACAGCAATCGCTTTATTGCTTTTTTGTTTGCATAACAATAAAAAAAATTACATAGATTAAAAAGTCATGTATACAACACTATGGTATGCGGAAAACATTGTTTAATTTCCCGACCTCGGTACAAATGCATTTTTAGTCCTAGGGCTGTACAACTCTGCATTAACTGTAAAGCCACGCACATATAAAACATCTTCATTTAGCTAGCAAAATTTGCAACTGCAGCAAGAATGACATTGAATATGCAAGTAGTTTCACATTTGTTAACAACGTTCAGGTAATGGTTTATTTTTAATCCTCTGATTACTTCAAAATGAAGCTCTGAGATAAAAGGATTTCTTTGTTTTTTGCGCTTAACTAAAATAAATTTTAGAAGGTAAAGAATTTAAAGGTCTTCTTTAATTTTGAATTTTAATGCATATTAGTACTTAAGAGACGTTTGTTTTAAAGGCAAATAAGCAAACAAACAAAAATCTGAATAAAGAAACCAAATTCACAATGAAGAAACAACTCTCACCTTCATTCTGTTCTCTAAATTAATAGTTAATCCCATATACCACAATAATTTTATTCATACAGTAACCAGGACAATTGGGAATACCTCTGTAGTTTACATTCAAGTGTTCTTTCAGACTTTTGGCTCTGGAAGACTTTACTGAAAAGCAGAGGGTGCTCAGCCTTCGGCAAGATTAAGCCTTCTAACTGCATTTCTATAGACTGTCACAGAATAAATGGGTACATTTATTATTTAGATACAAAATATTGTCTTGGTGCTTAATATATTTCCAAGGAAAAAAGGGCATTGCTCACACTCAGCAAATTAAACCTCTAAAGACTTAAAAGGATTACGAAGATTAGGCTTTCTGTAATACTATATAATTTACCTGATTAGGCCTAATTTATTTCTTTACATACAGCCTATGAAATGCTGGCAAAAATGGTATTTTATAGAAATTTTAGGAGGCCAAGAAATACATATCTGTCTTAAAACACAGAGGCACTTAATAGAGCACAATGCTGAATCTAACCAAAGACTGATCACTGGATACAAACTCAGAAATTTCCCTAGTTCAAAGAGGTGATGTGTATTAGCAGAGGACACCTGCTCGTTTCACAGCCTCAGTGTTCACGGGAGTCCTTCCAGTGCGTATACGTCCATTAGTAACTCATGTACTGCATCTCCAGTGAGTAAGGAAATAGTGATTATTTACTGTTATTTCCAAGTACTGAATCAGGTAAGGAATCGGTCATAGCCTGCACTTAAAAGTAATAGTGTTATCAGATATTAAGCTAAACAAGTATCTGTCGGTGCTAGCCTAATTAAGTCTCATAATGAAAAAGGCTTGGCCAAAGGCACTAAAAAAAAAAACACCAAACAAAAACCAACCTCAACACATTAAAGCAGCCTATTGCTACACTACAGCACAGAAGCAACAAAGCCAGAGACCCAGATGGTCTTTACTGACCAGAAATTCTCTTTGTTGCTGTGAGGATTATTTTTAGAGAAGGAGACTATGGGAGAAAAAGGAGAGGGGCACGGAGGGGGCTGCTGGGGAGCACAAAAGGTATCAAGCCGTGGCCACTTGAGGGGTGTGTCAATTTTTAAGTACTCTGCACCTCATTGCTTCAGCCAATTCATCTCACTTGGAGCAGACAGGAGCTGGCTGCCCATAAAGCTACATTAGCTCACATTATTATTAGCTAGACTATTATGTCCTCAATATATGATTATTTTTTTTTTTAAACTCCTTACACTCATAGATCTCCATGCACTCGAAGCAGTACAACAGAGTTAAGAAGAAGAAAAAGCAGAACGTGTTTGATTTAAAAGACATCCGGTGGCTGTTCAGTGAGAACCAGCAGCAGCAGAACCATCAGTCAAAGCACGGCATTACTCACCCTCCTGACTTCTCTTACCAGTGCCTAGGAACTGGGTAGATAAATATGGGACAGCAGTGAATTTTGGGCCATTTAATGTAAAGCAACAAATCACAGAACCAGCACACAGTTATTCTTTTCTATCTGCTATCATACGATTACTTCCGAATGTCTCAGGGTCCAGAAAGCTTTTGGCAAACTACGGAAGGGTTAGAGAAAGAAGTGGAGTTGGGAAAGACTGACTGACTTTATGAGAAAAACTTTATGAGAAAACTTTTTCAGCTCCCCATGCCCTGCCCAGGTGCACCACATGCTGGGAGGGGGCACAGCCAGGACAGCTGATCCAAACTGCCCAAAGGGGTATCCCGTACCATATGATGTCATGCCCAGCATATAACGCTGGGGGAAGACAAAGGAAGGGTGGGGACACGTTCGGAGTTACAGCATGTGTCTTCCCAAGTAACCATTATGCATGACGGAGCCCTGCTTTCCTGGAGATGGCTGAGCACCTGCCTGCCCATGGGAAGTAGAGAGCAAATTCCTTGTTTTTCTTTGCTTGTGTGTGTGGCTTTTGCTTTCCCCATTAAACTGTCTTTATCTCGTCCCATGAGGTTTTTCACCTTTACCCTTCCAAGTCTCTCCCTCATCCCACTGGGGGAGTGAGAGAGTGGCTGGATGGTGCTTAATTCCCAGCTGTGGTTAAACCACAAGACTGGCTCATGAAATATCAGGTAAACTAATCCAGTGCAATACATATCAGAAATACAACAACAAAACAAAACAACAAAAAAAGAAAGGTCTTTGATCTGATCACCCTGAGCTGGTAAATTCACAGAGGCACTGCAGAAGCACAGCTATCCAAGTCCAGGACTTCAGGCCTAAGGTAGTTTATGCAAAACTAAATTGCATGTTTGTGTATTCATGGTAGATTTAACCTGCAATCCAAACAATCTGCCCATGAATAACAGTTGACTGTATAACAATGCAACATTTCAGTAGTTTACTGCAGCTATGATCATATTATCCTGCTAGAAAAGATGTGCAACTTCACTGCAATATTCTGCTGACAACACAGGCTGTAAAGAATACAGCTGATGTGAAGTGTAAAAGGAATGAAACTTTGGCTTTTAACAGAACATGGGGCCTTATGGAATATCCACATGAAGGAAAAATAGATAACTTTTCCAAGAGCAATAAATGCAGTAAAATACACTTTAACTTTTAAGTTAAACTCTATAGGAGTTGAGACAAAAAAAGTAATCAAAAGTATTGTGTAAAATGAAGAGTAAAATGAAAGTTAAAAGATGACAGCTGTCAAAAGACAAATTTAATTGTGTGTGCCCCAAGTCACTTGCACTGCACCCATCTCATGTCTATTGTCTAGCATGAAGATTGCTTCTTTGAATATTACCTTCCTGTTTGTACTGACAGCTTACAAGAAGATCAAGAAGGTGATGGGGAGAGACCTTAATACTTCCATGAGTGGAGGGGGGGGAAGGGGGAAGAGATAATTACATTTAAATCACAAAGACAAAATACAGTTAGTATTTCAGGAAAAATATTAGGGGCACAGAAATAGAAAATTCCTACAGCAAGAAGGTGGCACCGACTTTTAATCTGTAGCTTTACAATCATTTAAGAATATATTTTTTTAATGTCTTTCTAGCTACTTTGTGGACTGTAGAAGAACTAGTAATAGCCAACATACAGAAGCTTAAAGTGCAGCATCTGTCAACAGTTAGAGAGGGATGTCACTGCAGTCTCAGATATCACTAATAACTCCTAGAAACTGCTCACTTTAACAACATCCTCAGCATCTGAGGTTGATCTAAAAATATCATTCTTACTATTACTCACTTTGATCCTCATTTTGTATGTTGCAAAAGGCCACTGTTAAGTAAAATACAACCACAAGAAAATCTGAACTCCAGAACTTAAAATATTTTTGTCCAGGTAGAATAGAACAAAAACTAGTAAAAGTTTTGCTTGCTGTAAATTCAACTTTAGAATTTCAGAAAAACATTCAAGCAGTCATATATAGAACTTGCTACCATTACCAATCCACTCTTGGAACTACTGCTCTAGATGCAGTGGACATCTTAAAAGAGCTTTGAAAGTAGCCAGGATACCCCATGCATTCTAATACTATCCAGTATTTCCTCAACATAAAAATGAATCAGTTCAGAAAAAGAGCTTCCTTGCCAGGAAATAGCATTAATGTAGCGATTTTGACCCAAGCCATTTATAAATTCAGCTCCTAACACTGAAAGCAGTTATTTCTGAGGAGAGGATATTTCATTTGTATACACAGACATTGATTATCCTTCCTCATTCTACTCTAAGTACCAAAACCCCATTATTTTTCAGCTTGATGCAAACTTAGCAAATGTCGTCTCCCCTCAGCTGCAAGTTTTAATTTATTTGTGCAAGAGAAATGCAGGACATGCACATACGTCCCCCTTCCCTCCTCCTGTCAATCTCCATGCTGCTGTTGTGATCAATGGAGAAGTGACCATTGCCCTGCACCCTCCCCAGCAGTGTCCAAGCTCTGATGCATCCTCCGATGTGATACCGCAGCCATGCTCTGTCCCTCCAGGGACACGGGAGGCCCACAAGGACAAAGTAGAGGGGTCCCACACAACTTTGTGCTGGACCTGGGGTTGCCTCTCCTAGCAGGACCCACACCAACAGGTACACTGCCTTTAACACTATTTTCATTATTTTTCTTTATTTAGAAATTAGAGTAAGACATGGATAAATACATACTTCCACAATACAGGAAGGAAAGGAAAAAGTGCTCTACAGCTAGAAAGGGACGTATAAGTTAGTTTTATGCAGACTATTTATAGGATATGGCAGTGAAAGCTTTTTTGATGTTGGCAACAAACACCGAAAAATTGTTAGTTTCTCTCACTTTGAGCTGGAACTCTTCTATACAGTCCAGAGGAGGAGTACAGGAGGTCACTTCATAATCTCCCTGTTCATTTATGGAAAGGGTGAACACATATGACTTGTCAGGATCTTTGTGGTCAATGTGTCTGAATATAAACTGCAATTGTTCACTGTGAATTCTGCATATCTCCAGCCCAAGCCGCTCTTCAAACAACACTTTAGACTTGCATAGTCGTTCCACTCTCTCTTTAGCAGCTTTGTTTATAGAAGCTATTATTTCCTTTTTCTTGATCAACTCTTCTTTAAGCTCTTGGATGCTGTCAGTCAAGTCCTTCTTTTGCTCCTCTTCTTGATTTATG
This sequence comes from Phalacrocorax carbo, assembly GCF_963921805.1. Lineage (NCBI taxonomy): Eukaryota > Metazoa > Chordata > Aves > Suliformes > Phalacrocoracidae > Phalacrocorax > Phalacrocorax carbo. The sequence goes on along the minus strand of NC_087514.1, from coordinate 94,337,155 downwards.
TTAGACTTTATTTCTGTCAAATGCTGTCAATTTTCTGATGTACGTTGGCTCTGCTGGAAAATCTCATTGCTATACTCCTCAATTTTTTATCCTAACACATGGCTTCTGCCAGACAAGTGCCTGTAGTTGGGTCTGGCACATGTCCTACCTGTATTCATACCCACTAGGTTACCCTGACATGCTGCATACCAAAACATTTTCACAAAAACCTGATGATGCAGTGTTGTATGCACCAGTACTCAGGAAAACCAAGAGAGGAGTGTGTGTGGCCTTTTGGGCTGTGCTTAATAATTTTAAGGTGTGGATATAACAGTATTAAAGAACAATAACCTATAAATACACGTTACAGCTGGAAGGTCTATCAATAGTCAGTTACTCTGACACGGATGGAACCCTGACCCAGCTAAAGACAAAAATCTAATAGTAAGGAGTATGAATGAAGACTCCTAAAATTACTGTAACTCTCACTAGAAAAAAAACCCACGTGGCCATTTTAGTATACCAGCTGCCAACATCACCCCTAAGCCTCCTGTCCTTATTACACAGAGAGATGTTTCTCAAAAGTCTGGGTGCCTACAGCCATCAGTGTCCAGGAAAAAGGGTACAAGAACCTACCATCACCAAAAATGTGAGTCACGAGCTTCGTGAGCACTTGCTTCAGGTTGAACTCCACCAGCCTGACAGCCTCCATGGTGTGACATTCTTGCTTGTATGCAGTGCGATGACCTTGCTCAAACAACTGTAAGCCTTCACCATCTTTAATGTTGGAGAACAACTAGAACAAAACCACAAAACAGCAGTGTTTTGCATCAATGACTTTCTAACCAAAAACAGAGAACGAAGTTGTATTGATTTAAATGAGAATCTTACTGGCTAAGTCTGCACCATGAAAAAAATGTAAAGACTGTGATTTTATACAAATTCTGTTCACTAAACAGAGACAAGTCATCCCAAGAATACCAATATTCAAACAGTAATATTTGTTTTATTTCTGTACCATATCTTCAAATAATATGATTAACTACAGGAAAATACAAATTTATAATAGAAACATCTCTTTTTTTTCAAATTCTCTAACTTTGAAAGTTATCATATGGAACAAAGTACACTGTACAGTAGATGTAAATTATATCCCCAAAACTGCAATACACAATGGCATTTATCACAGCTTCACCTTTTTTTAGCAATTGAATTATGTAAAAGAAATATCAAAACACCCAGCACTTTTTAAAATCTGTAATCAAATGAACTGCAAAAAATGCCTCAAAAAACCCTGGCAGTTTAATGAGACCTTAAGCTACTTATATTTGATTCATCTTAAGTACGATTTATTCATTTAAGAACTACCATTTTCCTGCATTTTCACACACACAGCACCTTTCTGTGTACAGGAATTTTGTCTATGGGGCATTTAAGGACTCATGGTGTCGGTCTGTGGTTTCCAGATAAAATTACAAAGGGTGGGGGCAGGCTGTATTTGGGGTGTGACAGACTTGCTCTGCATGCAGAGGCTGCTCTCCACCACAACTGCTGCAAATTGAAGATTTCTATTTCCTGTATATCCCCACAGTTTCTGACCAGGCGATCCCTGACAGATACATACCAGCAAGCCTAAATCCTCTCAGAGAGACCAATAAAACACTCTCGCTAAGCCGCATCGTTGGAAGCTCTGCGCCTTGGGGAGACAAGCAGGCAGTTTTACACTCTAAAGAGTTTTCGTTGGAAATCCTTACAGCTGTACAAAACCCAACTCTGTTAAGTCTGGAGGGTAGGGAGAGCTAATTGTGAAAGTGTTTTAGTGCCGTTTCCTACCCTTTCTGCTCCACCTTCCCATAGTCAACCAAGCACACACAGAAGGAAGAAACATGCATTAGGATTTTCTTCACATTAAGCCTCCCACCCAGCATAATTAGCTCTTACTCAGGAGATGCCATGGACAGTGTGTAACCTTAACAACTCATGGATGCCCACAGAAGTCGTTTTAATTGCAGTTTGATGCCTTCAGTGCACTAAATGCTCTAAAAAACTTCAAGTGAACCTCTGGTAGCCTACAAATGCTAGGCACAATTAATTAAGACTAGCTTCTAGCACATTTCATATAGACACAGTGCATGCAAAAGGAGCCTGAGAGTTTAGATACCATGCAAACTAGTAGCAAAATGGATTGAGGGAATTAAAAAAAAATCCCATCAGTAGCATTTAACTTTGTGTTGCTAGTCAGAAGGAGACTTGGCTGGCAGACTGAGAAAGCACCTCTCAAATTAATCTCCTTAGTGTGCTGCAGAAAAATACAAAATAAAAAAGGAAAAAGAGAAATACTGAATAAAATCATTATCCATCAGCCTAACAAAATTGCCTTTACCAATCAAAAGGCAGCAGCTTGACAAAACTAGGTATGACACTTTTAAATAGCAAACTCTTTATTCAAATGCTCACCTGAAAGATTTAACCCCCTTCTTCCTACTGGCATTACTTCTGCACTAGCTGGAAGAAGCAGATGATAGCCTCCTTATAACTAATTTACTGTCAGAGGGCAGATCAGTCACCCAGCATGTGGTTTTGAAAGCCAGGGGGTATTCACAGAGGCCAGCATTAGCCTAGGGAGGTGTCCTGGTTTTGACTGGGATAGTTAATTTTCTTCCTAGTAGCTGCTACAGTGCTGTTTTGGATTTAGTATGAGAATAAAGTTGATAACACAAAGATGTTTTAGTTGTTGCTGAGTAGTGCTTACACTAACCAAGGCCTTTTCAGCTTCCCATGCCCTGCCAGTGAGAAGCTGGGAGTGGGCACAGCCAAAACAGCTGACCCAAACTGGCCAAAGGTATATCCCATATCATATGATGTCATGCCCAGTATATAAACCGTGGAGAGTTGGCTGATGGGGTGGTGACCGCTGCTGGGGGACTGGCTGGGATCGGTTAGTGGGTGATGCGCAACTGCATCGTGCATCACTTACTTTGTATATTCTTTTACCATTATTATTATTATTCCTTCCTTTTCTATCCTATTAAACTGTCTTTATCTCAACCATGAATTTTACTTCCTCCCCCCCCAATTCTCTTCTCCATCCCACTTCCGGGAGGGTGGGGAGGGGGCGGCGGGGGGATACTTTGCACGGGGCTGTGTGGTGTTTAGCTGCCTGCCAGGTTAAGCCACAACAGGAGGTTAATTGCCTTAGGCTGACTGGATGGTCAATGGAGAGATATAGGCTCCCTGAGACAGGAACCTGAAGCAGCTAAATTAGGTTCCTGCTCCGAACTATACCCTCTACAGGTAGCTATGTTTTCTTTCTATTGACTGAATAGACTACCTTCAGTAAGCCAGAAACACCCTTCAGGCCACAGAGATTTTCCCCCTTTGACCTAGAACACACTGTATTTACACGTTAGAAGATGTATTTGTTATTTTCCCCATCAGCAGTACTTTAGGACATGACACACTCTTCCTTTCCCCTTCATTCCTCCCTTCATCCTCCAGCTTAAAACTGGTTCCTCAGACCACTGCAAGGAACAGATAGTCTGGACACTGCCTTTAAAATATAGCATTTGTATCAAAAAGTACACAGAAGTACTTTTCCTTACCACTGTATTATTCCTGAAATTTTGATATTGCAGTTACTGTCTGAAGCAAAATTTTATTTTAGTAGATTGTATCGGCTGTGGCAATAAAATACATGCAAGAACCATTAGAGTAAATATATTTAGTCATAATCCAGCCCTCTAACCTGCTGGCCTCTTCATCCTGCCAAACCAGCCATATGCACCCTCTCCTCTGTGCCAGGACAAGTGTCCATGCGGCGCTGCACTGAGCCAGGCTGGGAGGTGGATCTGGATGAGAAGTAACCCAGAAGGGAAGAAACTGAGGGATGTGAAAACGTTCAAATTCCACTCAGTAATCAATTATCGGCATACTGGAGGCACCAAGAGACATGCTGCCATGTGGGACGGCACTGGGCCACTTGTGGCACAGGCGTGAATCTATGCCGTTTGCATAGGCTGTGAAATCACAGCCTTCAGGGAGTCCCCTGAAAGACAGGTAGCGGCAAGCAAACAGCCCCCCCTTACAGCCAGGCACCGAGAGGCACTTTGGTATTCTCCATAGAGGCTCCTGTCAACTCCAGCACAGCTGTGGATGGGGTTATACTGAGAAAAAAAAGATGCCTTAAGAGTTGTATTAATATTTATTCCCTTCTTTCCATTCACCAACGTAACTATGTCAATATGAACAGCTTTAAACTGATACACCAATTTCACTACTACAATGATTGAACTGTGCTAAGTACACGTCTTGGATTAGAAACACTTCAACATTTCTATATACATAAAGCCAGGAAGGTAAAGGTTGAATAAAATGCAGAATCACCTACAGTTGCTCCTTTTTGATGTCAATTCTTCTCAAGCAACATCTGAGCAAATGGAGGAAAAAAAAAATAATATTTTTTTTAAAAAAAATCTGTCTTGCATAAAACACTGACACATCCAAGGTGCCACAATTTCATGTACATTTATTTCTTCACTGCAGACTAAAATAAAATGCACCATTTTATTGTATTGAATACGATCAGTCACTACTACTATCAGAAAAGAAATTTCCTGTCACCACAAATGGAACACATATGTCTCTGTCTAGTGTAAGGACAAGAACTTTTTTCTTTAAGTGAATGTATGCAAAACATTGAATATTGTGTCATCATGCAGAAGTCAAAAAAATTAATAATTACCAGGATTTAATCAGCATATCTGACTGATGCTGCATTACAAAGGAGAACGCAGAAAGGATCAAAGTGACCTTACCATGACATGACATTTACTCACCATTTAGCTAATAATAAGAATGAAGTCAAATTTGGTAACATGTAATGGCCAGAAGACACTGGGTTTTAATTGGACAAATACAAACGGAGCTATGCTCTGTTAAAAGCACTTCACAGTATTTCTCAGCCTGGCATGGAGGGTGGAAGTCACATGTATGATTTCAATAAAAACCCCAACATTTCTTCAGTCACTTGACAGACTTCTTTTAATCTCACATTACTTCATTATCTGTACATTTAGGATTCAGTCCAAGATTAAGTGTCTCTTTACAAGATGGCATTCATAGTAGGTTTCAGATCAGAAAGATCTGTAACTACACCCTCTCTTTCCACAATGCAGCTGTGTATGCCTCCTGCCAGTCATGCACACACCAGCAATCAAGATAATGAATACATAATGCTCATGTATTTACACTCACAGACAAACTGGCACTTAAGACTAGTTCTACACGAGGATCTGCATGTGGAAACAGTCAACCTTGCCACACCAAATACATTTTGACTCAGTGGCCCTGATAAATATCCCTATAAGCAAACAAACAGCTGTACTCTAAATCCACTTACAAATAGCAAACTGTTTCCACAACATTTAGATGTGCTGTTAACACTCAACGGATGGATCAGGAATGATGATGATGTCACTTGAAGATGGCTCATCAAAAAGAAAACCTAATGCCAGTCCCAATCAGCCTCCAAGATGATGAAACTTGTAAACCTGCACCCCCATCCAGGCAGTTTCAGGTGCCAAAGAGATACACAACCCGTCTGCACGACAGAATGCTCTTTACTGCATATCGATAAGCACTTGTTTTGGGAGAAATTGGCAAATATCACTTCAAGCAACAAGCTTGCAGGTGGTCACCTTCTGGATCCTTGTTTTCCGTCCTCCAATTACAGTGAAGAAAGATTATTTCTATTTGAGTTGGGGGGGGGGGATTTTTTGTTTTGTTTTGTTTCAGTTTTGATTTGTTTGTTGTTGTTTTTTTAACCTAATTAAAGTGTTTCAGAAAAAAACAAAATCATCGCCACTTTTAAGGGAAAATCATACAGATGTGTTTGAACAGCAAAGAAAAAGCAACACTTAAACAGATCTCAATTATAATGAGACAAATATTATATGACTCAGACTTCTGTTCCTGTGGCAATAGAAATTCCTTTATTTTGAAGCATGCTAGACTTCCCAAATACACTTGTAGACATTTTCCCTCTATTTTTCCAGCACAACTTAAATATCACATAGAATAGATTTAACTGCTGCATTGAATAGATTTAACTGCTGTATTCTGAAAAGCATTGTTGGATTTTTTTATTTTATTTTTTTAGCTGGATGAGACAAAGTTTGAAAAAATATTTTATATAAAATCTTTGCAATAAAAGATGCACTAGCGGCTTCCAAACTTTCTAGACCATGGACCACTATGAAAATCTCACAGACCTTCTGATGCCCTTCAGTGTCAAGTTTTCAACTAAAAATAACAATGAACACAATGTGGGTCCTCAGACCAGTGAAGCTCTATTTATTATGGCATGATTTATACACCACAGCTTGGAAAATACTGAATAATACAACGTTCACAACTCGAGCAGACGTCCGCAAGAATGAAGTCAGTTCTACCTGAACTAGCCAGGCCCTTTATTCCTACCACTCAGGCAAATTGTAGCTTCAGGAATAAATTCAACTCAGAATATTCTCGCAAAGTAACGCTGCTATTCTTTTTTTTAACATGGTGGATCTAGTTCAGGTGCCTCTGCTCCTGTATATTCCTCCCTGCTCCCTAAGAGAAGGAGAGGCATCCCTCAGCTCCTTGGGACTGACGCATTGCTCACAAGCAACATAACGCCGTCCCAGAGGTAGCAGCACCTGAAACTTGACGTGATGAACACTGCTTATTGAGCTGGGTGTCTCACCAAATGCATGCAGCCAGCACCTCTTCCCATGCCTGGATGTGCTTAAGATGCGGGTACAACTGCTGGCACACAGTGCCATCAGTGCTATCAAGAGATGGCATAAGCATGTAACCATGTAGGGAGATATGTGGTAGATGTCCATCCCAAGTTTTAAAAAAAAACAAACCAAAAACCTTTTTCGTCATTTGCCACCTACAGAAGAAAGTTGCATGGATCTCCACTTCAATACTATTATCTCAAAGCACCCAGGAAATCCCAAATTCCCTCTGACTCATACATGCTATTACATGATAGGAGGTAAACGCCCTCAGCCAGAGGGATTGACACACCAATCCATGACCCTCCACGTCCATGTCATCTGGCTACAGTCACTGACTCCTCCTCACACAAGCCTTAATCCTTGCTGGCTGAGGCACTGAAGAGCATCACCCAGATCAGAAGAAACACACAGAAAAGGGGATTTCCAGGGGCTGATTTCAGGGTCTTGCATCACCCCTGGACAAGCCTCTCCCTATCCTCAAGTTCCAGAGGGCTAAGGGGGGCACCTGTCCTGGGCCACTTAAGCCTTTTAAATATTTGTTCCTCAGTACCCAACTAAACATTGCTATCATGACTCCCAGTTACATAGACAAATATTCTCACACATCCTGTAAATGTTCCAAATCACTCTATATAATAGGCTGATCCCTGGAACACTATAAACCTATTTAAATTCCTTTACAGTGTCCAAAGCTGCAGTACCATACGGGATTTTGGAGAAATCAAACCTAGTGACACTGGTCTTGCAAGTGAAAACCTAGGATGGCATGCACTGGTTTAAAAAAGAAAAAAGGTTAAAAAAAGTGCGAACAAAGATGTAGGTCAATCAGGTGTTCACACCTACCCAAAAACACAAGGAAAAGGATAAAAACAACTTTTTTTTTTTTTTTCCTTAAACCATGCACAAAGAATATGGCCAGGGTGCACAAGTATGAAAAGACAAGGAAAGGAGTACATATTTATATGAATAAGAAAATCTACACTCCTATTACCTGGGACGAGAATCTTTACACTTCAGGATATAAACTCTATGAGGTTACAATATCGAAATGTTTTCCTGCAATTATATATACTGCTTTGGAGGGGCAGTCCTTATTCTTAACTGGAATATTTACATTTTTCCATTGTGTCCTAACAAAAGAGTTGTCATTTCCACCAAAAACATTTCAATGGAGAATAAAGATGTACCCCTACTACTTCTTTGCAGCATCCCGATTTATAATTTTCATATTTTAGCACAAACGTGCCTGATAAGAGTATCACTTCACCATCTGAACAATCTGCTATTGGCCTCCATTGGAACAAGGTTACTAAATTAGAGAAGCAATTCCTATGTTTTCACATCTGTTCCTCTTAAAATTTATGTATAATTCAATACAGACTATAAAATACCTTATGAAGTCTCCTTCCAATGTGTAAACATTATTTGTTGTCAAGTGAAAAAATGTTTTACGACTGCCATTGGGTTTATATTGGCTCCCTCTGCTGGCTAAAATGCACAAAGTGTGATTTAGTTAAGATTTTTTTTTCTCTTTTCCATAAACTGTGGCAAGTAAAGAACTGCACCAAATACCACAGCATAGCAAAGAAATAATTTTCTTTATAATCCACCCAGAAAAGTTAGCCACTTCAAACCTGACTACAGCAGTATCAATATTGCCAAGCCAAAGGATTAAAAGAAGGAAAAAGCCATACACCATAGAAGGAAAAAAAAAAATTCCATACACCCTTTAGAAGGAAAACAGGCATGCTAGAGGAAGAGAGTACAAAAGAAATAACATTTGGGGGTACTATTTAAGAAGAACAATTCATTTTATGTCCAGAATTCTAATGCAGATTCGGGAAGCTATTTTGGCACTAGTTTGAACTATTTATATTATGTAGTTTCTAACTCTTCTATATATTACATTCAGGTAATAATTATCTAAAATGTTTTTAAATATACTGAAAACATGTCTGTGTAGATTTTCAGTTCTTTTATAACAGTCCAAGGACATTTTTTCAAGAGTTTATGGGAATTTTCAGCATGACTTATTCTAGCTTTTAGCAATGAGTTAGTTTGGAAGATGGGAATTTCTTTAGTACTTCAATACCTGCACTCATACAAAGCTGCAGAAAAGCATCGGCTACCTGCTCATCTTCAAATCATAGATTACTCTTCTCTTACAAAAATAATCAACCAACCGTCATGAAAAATAGTATAGCCAAAGAAGCAAACAGCTCCCAAGTATCTCAGAGTAAAACACTAAAATTGCCAAACTATGATTTGTTTTTCCAGCTCTTACTTCCAATGTATTGATTTTAACTCTGATATGAAAAAGAATTATACTAAAGGTTTCAGTCACAGGGCAGAACTTTTAACCTAGCCTTGACTACAGAATTTGGTATTTGTAAAGGAGACACACTTTTCTACATCTTATATGGTCTTATCCTGCCTAAAATTTCAGCTGAGGATCAACTCACTTTTTTTCCCCCCTCCCAAACTGAGATGAGATGTCAAATGCCTCTAAATTCAAGTTCCTATAAAATCACTCTAGGTTTTGGGTTTTATTCTCACCCCCACACACACTTCTTTGGTTACTATCACTGAGAAGATGACAAATGATAAATGTATAAATCAAAAGAACAAAGTAGAGCAGTAAACTGCCTACAGCATATAAATTATTGTATTGGCCATAGGAGGAAATGTACTCCGGGCTTGTAGCTAAGAGCTACCAGTTTTTTCCCTTAGTTCCAAAGATTCTTATCCCCAGTACTGTGCAAATTTCCTCTTGCCAGAGATTGCAGTCTGGTTATGAATGAAAAGTCTGAGATGAAGGTAACTGGCCCTGACATCCACACATTTCTGCTCAGTGGGTTACAATTTAAACATTGGTATAAATAAATGAATATAAAAATATTTCTCTCATATAGGATTACCTCCATTGAGCTTTTGTTCTGCTCAGACAGTTCCTTCTGGAATTATTTAAATTTGGGTTATTTTGAACAGGCAACCAGAATATCAAACACAGAAACAGTCCCCAGTGAAATTTCAGAATTACACATTCAATTTTTTCCACAAGGCTCTTGTGATGGTGACTGTAAGAAGTTTTACATATTGCAAGACTCCATCAGTATTTAATCTGCAACTGAGGCAAAAAAGGATGCTTTAGATCATGCTCAAGTTTAGAATTTATGCGTGTTGTCCAATAAACAAGTCTCTACACATTGTACACCATGCCACTATTCCTTCTTCTGTACAAAAAGTGAACTGGATTTTCATTCTTCAGAGAGACAGACACATTTTCCAGCACATCGCCAACTTCGAATTCATCAGCTACTAATACTAATATTCTCCAATAAAATCTCTACCATTTTCTTGGGGAAAAAGAAAGACAACAAAAAGAAACAGCAATCTACAATGCAACAAAACAGATTGTTACACATCATGTATTTCTATATAGAAGTTGTCAGTGAACTTTTCTGTAACTTTCTTCCCAGTTATTAAAAATCATATTTCTACTGTTATTCCTATTATTAAATTTGTAGAGAAGAAAAAAATAGTCCGTCATTAGGACCAAAATTTCTGAAGGGCCGTATTCATTAACAGTAATTTCATTCATTAGATCAATCACACCTAAGTTTGCAGAAATGCCATCCTGCAAGAGTGTCGATGTTACAATTTTGTGGCAGATAAAATCTTTCCATCTGAATGCCGGAACTCCTGCTCAAGTAAAAAAAGTTTGTCGTGAACACAAAACATTAAGAAATGGCATTTTTTTTGGTGTAGTATTGTACATTTTTCTCTTCCATATACCCTGATTGCATTCATAAACAGGCCTATGGGAAAAGAACAGCAAACAAACAAGACTGGGTAAATCTGCAAGATTTACATTTCCTGGTTACTAAAGAAGGGGTCGCAAGCTGTATTTGATGCCACATAACTCACAGAACATCTGCAGAGGCAGTTAGATTTTCAAAGGGGAAGAAGCAGTGACAGCATGGGGTGGGAAACACCAGTGCAGCCAGCACGAACCCTTTCCACCAGTGAGAAACGCTGTGCTCTGTGATTACTCTAGTTTTCCCTCAGTCATCCAAACCCACCAGGCTTCCCTGCCAAGCTCCTGTCACCCACTGGCAACCACATTAAGAACGGTCTACATCTCAGTATTATTAGAATAAGCTAGTTTTAGTTATAGAAGTGTGAATTTGGCAGTATTGCTACAAGCATACACAAATTATACAAATCAATTACTATTTAGAAAAACAAACTGGCTTATATTCACCACTGATCAATGATACAGCAGAATGCTTAATGACACCCAGGCATTTGCAGAACATGCAAGCTGGGCCAACAAAATATATAAACCCAAGGGTCTTGGACATCTACTTAGAGCTCTCTAGCTGATGCCCCTGGACTCTGATGAGTTTACTGTGTCTGTATCACACCCCCATAACTATCACCTGCAACAGATGAATCCTTCAATGCAGCTTTAGGATGAGATGAAGAATGGAACAGTTGATTAAAAAAGACATTAATTTACTGAATGTTGGAGTTATTCAAAGAAAAAAGATGACAGAATAAAAACCGTACTTCAGATGTAGCTGCAACTACTCTCATCCATGAGTCCTTCAAGTATTAATATGACAAAATTTTTGGTGAAGTGACCTTACCAGAAGAGACTTGTGATAGAACTAGAATTGAATCATGCAGATCATTAGCTAAACCAGCTGTTTCCTTTCAGATAATGTTTTATTTTGCTAGTTTTAAGAATATTATCTTTCCATTTGTTCTACATTTTCCTGGGGAAGTTTATAGTTGTTTTCAAATTCAACATTTTCCACCTATATTTTTCCCAAAAAGTATTACTACATGATCAATCACTTGATCTTTATCAATCTACAGCATAACACACGCGTTGCTCTAACATGTTTACATGCATGCACTTCACTTACAGCAAATATAAGATCATGTAACTTACCCAAAACCTCTTTCACTCCAACTAGAGAATTCCTACCTCATGACAGGAGAAGAGACGAACTCCTTCCATCTGATGGAAGACTGGGTAGTGGGTGTTATCAATTGTATCACGACGGTAGACATCTCCCACTGCCAAAAAGGCATCTAGGCCGGAGTGTATCAAGTCCCACTGATGAGCTGATGTATGTGCTCTTAGCATGTGATCACGATTCAAGTAATAGTTATCCTCTTTCCTTCTGCTGGCGTGGTTTTGTGGGATAAGCAAACTATCAAAATTCTGCTGTACTGTAACCACTGGAGAAAGACCATCATATACAGAAAAGAGCGGATTCCCACGGCGTCCTACATATTGTTTGTAAAAGTGGTCCTTGACCTGCTCCTTGATTAGCCACAAAGGGTGATGCTTTTTGTTGTGCAAGTTCTTCCCCACCTTGGAAAGAATCTTCTCTGTGACATTGCTGTAGTCATCTTGAGGATAAACTTTACCGAGCAGTTCCACAGTATTTGAGCAGGGTGTGTTGGCAGCAAAATCTGAAGGTACAGACTTGGATGAAGAATGCCTTGAAAGGGTGGGTATTCCTCTAATTTTTACTTTTGGTGACAGAGCTGTTTTAGAACACTTAGCTACTCTCACGAATTTCCAGAGCATTGCCATTGCAAAGTCTTTTATGATCTAGAAAAAGAAAAAAAAAATTTAATTAGGAACTTCAATCTTGCTGCAGGAACTGCTAGTATCTCAGGGATAAGTGAAATCCAAATGTCTGCTTGTTTAATATGACAAAGTTCCCATTATAAACCACTATTTTGACTTCAGAGGATGGAAAATACCCTTGTGATCAAATTTCAGCTAGGGTATCTTATTCAATTATCAGTCTTCTGCATCACTGCATCAATATTAATGACTCGAGACCTAGCCTTAACCCCATTCCAGATAGTGCTACTCTTAACAGCTGAATCAACAGTAGACCTTCTTAGAAACAGTATTTTTCATCTGGTTAAAATACCAGGCAATAACTGAATACTACTTATGAGAAACTCAGAAATTTAACAACGCCCTTCAGCAGTCAGGGACTTGCTTATAATAAAACCCCAAGCATTAACTTGTTGTTGTATCATCGACCCCCATTAGCAGAAGCTACGGAAGGTGTCCCACATCAACCAGATGCATGTGGCACACACTATGCAATCATTGCTAATCCTTACTTAATGCCAAACAAAACCAATTTAACCTTTCAAACCACTGAAGCACTGTGAAAAAACAGATGGCCAGACCACAAGGCATATATTTATATATAAACAGCATATTAAGTTCACATATGAGTATTGCACAAGATTCACAATAAAGGCTCCACATGGTCAGAACCAATGTTAGCACTGTGGGGTGAGCACAAAACCCGTTCTCCATATGTTACCAGAATGGCTATTTTCACAGCTTCCACAGCTGTACCAGGCAGGGAGGCTTGCAAATGTCAGGAAGGTGAATGAAGTGATGAGATGCTGAAAGATGTCTGAACTGAACAACTTGTTTCCTATCAAAGGGCCACCTTTACACACCTGCCCTGTTTACAAACAGCCTTTACGCTTCACGTGTACACAGCTGTACTACGCTGTAGTGTTCAAAGAAGGAATTCCAAAAACACAGTTTTGAGGATCATGAGCCCTTCAGTCACTCCAAATGCATAAGCACACTCTGAGATGTAAAATCACTTGAAAATCTATAGCTGGGCTTCACAAATACTAGCATAGCTTCCAGTAAAATAATTAAGCATTACAATTTGCTTATTACAGAATGGGAAATCAGAGACATTAGAAGTGACTGGGGAAAGGCATCTGCTCCAAACAACAAACTGGTCTGTATTTCTCTATGAACCAAGGAATCTAGAGCTACAGCCTTCCTGGGTGAAAGAATTTCCCATGAAGGACTTCCTAAAGAAGTGGCAGAAGAAAAGGACATAAGCAATGAATAGACCACAGTCTTCAAAGGACAGCTTTCTGTCTTTACACTAGGATTACAGTATCTGGCTAGCTTTCCACAGGAACATAAGAGAAACAAGTGTAAAAAAAAGAACAAACAAAGATCATTCTTCATACTATTAAGCTCCAAAAATAGAAATGCAAATAGAACAGACACATTCTAGAATACAGAGTCCCCAACCAGATCTGTAGAAGATAATGGGTATGTTCAAATGTGGCTACCTTTCTCCTGGCTTACACTCCTGGATGTTCTCTATAGGTCTATTTCCTGAAGTAACTGTACCTCAGTAAATCAAAATGAAGGCAAGGTGGGTAGTCAGAAACTAAATTTGGCAGGGCAGTGTAAGATTACTAAATATTTGGTTTAATCCTTTTTCTGGTCAAATATCTTAAGAAAAAAGATAAGCTACAACTTTTATCTAGTTTTGAAACTTTTAAGAATTGCTTTGGGGATTTTTTTTGTTTTGTTGGGTTTTTTTATTTAAAGAGTTGGCAAAATTGTTTCACCAAGTTAGTTCTTGGGCATTACTGGCAAGGTCCTTCCATAAAAGAATTCACACATACACACACCAGAAACCCCTCTGACAGAGACTAAACAAGGGATAGCCTTACGTTTTGAAAAGAGGCTCCATTTTCCCTAAACATACGTTCTCCTTCATGGGAAATGAGTTCTCATTTCCAAACAGCTGCTTGAAATACCCAGTTCTAGTCAGATAACGAATTCAGCTTCTCTTAAGTAAATATCACCATCTGCCCATACATTTATTTTTCTAAAAAATTTTATTCAAAACTTACACATAACTGTAATGTACGAAAAACTCTCATGACTTTATTGCAAGTCTCGTGATGTTTGGTGCTTTCCTAAATACCATCCCTTAGAGAATCAGAGAAGTTTAACTTTAACATAAACAGTTCTTCTCAAGATTATAACTTCATGGATAAAGAAATTCAAATATGAACTATCAATATTGGGGTGGGGAAGGAAGGAACTTTTGTTTGTTTATTTTAAGACTGATGATTTTTAAGGGACACTAACATACACATCTCTGCACTCATCTTTAGACTGGATATCAGAAAAAACTTCTTTACTGAAATGGTGGTCAGGCATTGGAACAGGCTGCACAGAGAGGGGGTGGAGTCACCATCCCTGAAGGTGTTCAAAAAATGTGTAGACATGGCACTCAAGGAGACATGGTGGTGTTGGGTTGACAGTTGGACTTGATGGTCTTATAGGTCTTTTCCAACCTTAATGATTCTGGTGATAAATTACATTTGGGGAGAGAAGCCATACAGAAGGAAGGAAAAAGCCATGTTTACACTCTTGTACATGTCTACACTGTACAAGAAACCTTCAAATCAAAGCAATGTTTACCGGGGTGAAGAGCAACACTGGAAAATAAAGAAATCTCTACCTTTCCGCTAGCAATAAATAACTTATGTTAAGGATACACTAATTACTTATGTTCACTTGTAATAAATAGACAGTTATTTCTAGCAGACATCTATCTAAAGGTCTGAAAAAGCACAGTTTAAATGTATCATTTTCTTCCTTCAGTTCTACCATGTTTATTATTTGGCAGTAAAATGAAATGGGTTTCTGTGCACACTGACAAAACCTGAATCCCACAGCAGAGACTGCCAGCCAGCTAACAAACACAGCAAGCCAGACAGCAGCTGTAGGTCCTGTAACTGAAAACAAATATATAAATGGGAAATAAACATTGAACTACCACCACTGGCATCTACTATCCAAAGACAGCAAAGCGCTCCACCAGCATTTCCAGTGAGTCACGTGCTCTGGGCTTCAGAGTGCCTCTGACTCACAGCTGGGAGCTGACGCAGAGTTTCGAAAGCAGGCTGCCCCACCAGCACCTCCCAGAGTGATGCTTCTCAAAGCACTGCCAGTGAACGTGCAAATACCAGACCCACCATCTCCTATTACACAGGCCCTTACCTTGACACTGTCACATTCCTGGGTACCTCAGTAGCTCCTCTGAAGCTCCATGGGCCTGTTCCTGTACCTCAGTCTCCATACGGAGATGTCTAATACAATTGCAGGAACTCAGATCTTTGATAGGGATGATATCGTACATTGTGTTTTGGCAATATGTTTGGAACCATGCTTGTGCATGTGTATGAGCTTTTGAGCAGCTTCACGGTAGACCATAGGGCAGAAGGCGGCACCCATGTTGCCCAGGGATGAAGGCATCAGAACAACCCCGTCCATGCTATGGATAGACCAGGCACAGGATAGACCACGCTTGCCAATGTCGGTCCTCTACTACAGACACCATGCCATTTCTACAGCAGTTTCAGCTGATGACAAGGCTCCTTCAGCCCCACAGAAAACCAACCATCCCCCATGTAGCAGCACAGTAGATGTTACATATGCAGAAGTACACCACAGTCAGGAGCTTAACAACAGGGAAACAGCAGATAGAATACAAAAAAAAAAAAAAATCGCAGAATACAAAAAAAAACCCCACGTGTTTTTCACATTATCATATTGCTGTACTCTTAAGGCATATCCTTTCACGTTTAAATCCAGGTTTCCATGTCACAGTGCAGCAAAGATTAAGACAGCATTATCACAGGTGCAGTGGTATTTGTCACAAGTCCCCTCTACTCCACCGTGGTTTAGGAAAGAATCGTAGACTCAGTGAAACTCCTCCTTACACCTGCCTTGGCAAGGGAGAAAAGAAGGGTAGTTCAGCAGCTTACAATGAAAGGAGAAAAGCCTGTGCACCAGCACTGTTTTATTCACCCACTTCTCCTAGAAAAGTGGAAGAGAGAAAATGCTCTTGTTTGAGCAAACTAGAGCCCACCAGTGAACCAAACAGGCCTGCTTTCAGGGCCATTTGCTAGGTTTTTACCTCTGTGAAGCAAGGGCACCCCCACTCTCGCTGACCGCTTTTCTGTATGCCCTGGGCTTTTTACTGTTTATGACTGCAGAAACACAGATGGGCTACTGCATACATAAACCAAAGTACATGATGGGTTTGAAACCAAAATTCTACAAAGATGAGAGTCTGTCTCCTATCCAAGAATAGCTAATTAATGCAAGGCTCTGAAGTGCCATGGAAAATGTTAGAAAAGTTGGGCTGCCACCATTTTGTGATGTGACAGCTTTTATCTACCGTATGTGTGGGGAGGGGAGTTCAACCAACATAGCATATGTTAAAACAAAAATTATAAACATATGCTAGGCTGCTAAAATTGGACATTTACCAGTCTGCTTAGCAATTTAGCTAAGCACTGAATTTTAGTTTTGGAAACTATGTAGACATGGAACAGCAAATATCATTGTATTGCCACGACCATATCTACATTGCATAGGATATAACCGAAATTATTTTGCATGCGATACTAATAATGAGCTCAGATTTATTTTTCCAAGCTTATTTTAAAATATAGATACATTGTTGCACACCAGAACAGACTTTCACTCTTAGTGAGTATGCTGAATTTATGTTATACACACAGACCTCTGAAACAGCCTTCCAGACAACTTAGAATGGATCCATTTTAGAATGTGACCTTCCAAGGGCAGAACATTTTCAGATGTCCCTGATGATGGGTAAACACCCAATGGAACAAAATATTGCATGCACTACAAAGCGCTAGGCAAGATAACATAGCCTTCAAGTATTCAGCTCTTAATTTTGTCATGCACTTGGAGTTCTTCTAGTTAATAATCCATCAGCAAGTTCAAAGAAGCATACAGAATAACTTTTTTTTTTGTTATTTTTCTTAACCAAAGCAAAAATGTGTCATAAGCTGGCTTGCTGTCTGCTCTCTAATAGTGATACATTAATCATGATGCCACCTTTAGCAACATTTTGAGGTTTGCAATATTGAGAGAGAAAATTAAAAAACCTTTTCTGGGATAAGGCATGACCATGTTTTCTCTCAGTGTGACATGTAACACCTTCTTAAACATGAAATAAAAGGTATTAACAGTGGTGCACCTTTTTCACTGATGCAGAAGCTGCCTATGGCCTGAACAAAGGCCAGTATTTCATGCTCCATTTTACCCATACGAGCACCTGAAGGCAAGCACAGAAAACATGGCCCATACTTCTGAGGCACACCTTCAACCCTTTTTCTCCATTCTTTAGGACTGCAGGATGGGCTAAGGTAGTCATAGGGGGCAGCAAGTCTTTGAAGAGGGGAACACACTTCTGCAAGGACCTCCGGGCAGGTGCCAGTTTTAAAATGTTACGAATCATCACTTGAGTACACTCGCCATTCCGCTTCAGGTTGAATATTACAAATTATGACAAATGTCGTATTCAAGTCACGCTGCAGCAAGTTTCAGTTCCCTGTGCTGTCCTCCAAAGGCTGCTGCAGGCAATAGCTTCCCCTGATACACAGTATCTCTCCAAGGTTGTTCAGGTTTATCCATAAGTTCCCCACTTATTAAAAGTAAACTCAGTAGCTGTGCTGCCTAGCTGGTGTAAGACTGTTTCAAAGACTGACATAATCGGGTTTCAGGACAACCTATAGTGAATTCAGTTTAAGCAGTTCAGAAGTAAAGTATCCACACACTGGAATTTGTGATCAGCAAGCTCATCAGGTACATCAACTTGCTGAATTATTCAAAGAGTATGTAATTTTTTTAAAAGAGAAAAGTATAACCTCTAATGCCAACTGTGCTGTAAAGACCAAAGGCAAACAAATTCAGGCTTCTGGTTCTAGAAGGTGGAAAGACACCAAACATTGTAACATGCAAAATTCAGAAGCTTAAGGTGAGCAGTCCAACCACACCATTTTTACTTGAACAGAAAACTCATGAATAAAAACAAATATAGAGGAAATATGCATGTCAGTAGATTAAATTAAGGAAAATCACCCCTGTTCAGAAATGATCTAATTTCCTTTAATTTATACCTTGATTATTTCTTGATTTTCTTTTTCACAAACTAAAACAGAGTTTGTTTTTACTCTAGAAATGTCAATTAAGCCCTTTAGTGGAAACTTTCAGCAGTGTGCGATGACTAAGGCACACAAAACTCTACTGAAAATTAAGGAGCTGTGACGCAAGCGCCTACTGACATACCTGTGCTCTTCCCTCCCTCCACAATGAGATGAGACAGCTAATAGTCAATTCCATATTTTACAGGAAAATCCTCATTACACAAACATATTTTGAAAGCATTACATTACAAATTACAGACTGCAAAAAGGCCATGCAGAAACCATCCTTAAATATTCTCAAATGCGTCTCCCGCTTTTACACAGATGCATTTCAACAGACGCAATCTGAAAAAAAAACACTACCTTCATCTGCTGAGGGAATATTCTTTTTTCAATACCTTGAAAATGTTGCCAACTAGCTTTCTTCCTTAGAAGACATGTTGTAAATAACTGTCAAATGAAAGGGACAGAGACTTTTAAATACCTATAAAATCCTCACTGCAGTCAAGATTACCACTCTCTCTTCTGCCTTCTCTTTTCCACCAATACCCGCCATTTGATTATCTGTATTTTTCTATAGATGTATATGCCATCAAGAATTTCACTCCCATGGAGTTTTATGAGTAAAAATTAATTTGTGTAGAAATCAGGTATTAGCAATATTTATGTGTAGTGGTGTACTTTCTTAGTTCTCACTGATTAACTACACCATTTGTAGATAATAAAATCATAGAGACCTCATCCTGCCTTAACAGGAGGAGGGAGCAATAATATTTTTGCAGTCAGCTATCAAATACCAAGAATGGGACACGTGCAGATTTGGTAACAGTGCAAAGGACAGCAGAGGAAGTATAAGTAATTAATTTTAAGTATTAATAATTTCCATTACAGTAATCCAAAACATTACACCATAAAACAACAACTCCACAGCATGTGGGGTGATAAATATAGTACATGCTGCACTCCCAAAACCGCAGAACCTCCTGAACTTCTGTGCTGCTTCTCAGGTAGAGAAAGTCACCTATAGGTGCACTGCTATGTGTCAGTGGTCTCTGTGGGATGAAGATGCACGCTACAGAAAAGCATAAAGCTGTAGGTACATGCTTTATTTTTGCAATTTAAGGCAGAATGGCTCAACTGCAGCCACCAGAAGCTCTGGATCTCCCTGGTGAGCCAACCGGGAAGCTGCAGTCTCCCTTCTGGAGAAGTGCTGCACCTCCCCGGCAATGGCAATGGCAGGAGCCCAGCCATCTGGAAATGCCTGTGGTAGACAAAGAAGATATCCTTCAACCCAGAAGGCACCATTGACTTGTCAAGTTATGACTGCTTGCCTCTTCCAGGGGAAAGGCAGAAAGAAACACAGAAACATCTTAGATACCATACTCAACACACATGCTACCTAAAGGGCTACATTTAACCTTCATCTGCAAAATATTCAACATGCCCAAATACCCAAGTGTCAGACACCACATATGGTACAGTGGAAAACTAAACTTCAGAAACAAACCCAGCCCACCCAATACTAAGAAAACCAAATTACTTAGGTGGGTCATGCCAGAGGAGGCGGCTAACATGAATCACTCAGTTCATCCACAAACTAGAAGTCTTCAGCTTTACCTGCTATCTCCCAATAGTATTCTGATTCCCACCATCTCCTTCCATTTTTGCAGAGAACCGGGGAAATCCATGACTCAACACAGATCTCCAGATGCTCTCCTTAGTAATACACTATACATGATACTGTAGTTCAAAATAATAACCTAGAGATTAATATGAAAAAATTAAATATAATTAATATTTTAAACCAGGGAGTTATGTAATGGTTTTAATACGTATGTAATCAACATTTAAACCGAACTAGATTTCTTATCATTTTTCAACCCTAAGTGGTGGTGGCATTATTATAAGTTTTGTGTCATGTTGATTTGCTGTCACACCAAGTTCTAAAGAGATCAGTTTCACATATCTGTTATCATCTTGAGCCAAAATATCACCAGAGAGCCAAATCTCAGAGCTAGCTGTGATGTGAACTTGATCTCAACTCCAGCTGTAACTCAGCTGCAGTATCACGCCTTGGTCTGTCTCTATTATAGAAATAATGAAAGTCTGTGAACAGACAGAGCCTTTACAAGGACTATGTATCTTTCAACAGCCAGTCAAAAAAAGAAAGACAGAGACAAATTTCTCTATGGATTTTACTTCAGAATCAATAAGTCTCACAGACTACAGTATGGATAAAGAACAGAAAACGTAGATGTTTGCAGCAGAGATTCCACTGCAGTCCAACACCTCCCGGTTAGAAAATGTATGATCACGCATATACGCAGAAGTCATCCCTAGTTTGAACTGCACCATCTTCATTTATCTGTCATGGGCTCTGACAAAGCATTTAAGGAAAAGATTAGAAGGCTCCTAAGGAAGGAACTGCACTTCCCTGCCTGGGGCATATTACTTCTCTGAGGTTGGTAGGAACAGGGCTGAAATATTAATGAGTAAGCCATTTGTCAAGAAGATTATGCAAGAAACCTTGGCAGCCACACAAAGAGGCCAGCAATAAGGTACCAAGCTAGGGCAGTACAAACCAAGCAGTTAAAAGGGGAGGGAGAGCTGGAAACCACTTTCATTTGCTCGTCCATGCTTATAAGCTTTGGAAGTAAAAAAATTAAATATTCCCATTCATTCAAGATAAAAAGTCAGCAGACTCAGAATTAGTAATAACTAACTTCTAAAAGGGACTATGAGCCACTCTAAGATGTAGAATTCAAGTTTTCAAGTCTTGATTCCTCCAATAAATTACTTCTAGTGAAGTAAATTGTAAATCTTTGCAAATGAACTATCTTGTGACATAGTATGGGAGCTAAAAGGTGCTTCATGATAGAAGCCACTTAATTATTGAAAACTCACAAACAAATGCAAAAAAATATCTCACGCGGGCAGATACACAAAAATGAAAAAAGTACACTTTTCTTGAGGTTTCCTCACAAATCATAATGAAAAGAGACAAAGACAAAATCATAACCACTGTACCAAATCAGACATTTAAATCTATACTCCCTAAAAAGACCAAAGAACTAAATCAGTTCCAGGAGTTTCCAAGTACTATTTGTCCGTAAGTGGAACTTGCAAAAGAAAATGATCACGAAAAGATTCAGTCAGACTCCATGTTCCCACCATTTATTCCCACAGTTTATTAATAAATTTTGACATAATTTTAATATGCTTGTTAAATATAATAATTATAAGTATGCTTTTTAGGTATACTATAATTTTATATAGTACTTTTTATATAATAAATTTGAAGGGTTTGTTTTTAAAGGGACATTGCTAATTTTTCAGTGTAAGCATATCTAAAAAGCATGCAAACCATCATCATTGTTAAAAAGAAATGTAACCCAAAATTTTTATTTAAAAAGAAGTTGGCCCTATTGGCAAATAAAGCAAATTAATGTATGTTGATTTACCAAAAACATAAACATAGTCACTTTGTCAAATGTTAAACATGTCCAACAGTCTGATCTATGGGTTTGATCCCCATTGACACCAGTTGGATGTACTGACACATAAACAGAACAGCGTTACACAGCAGCATTTAGACTTTCATTAAGCAGCACTCTGCTCTTAGATAGCATATGTCTACATAGGACCTCAAAGTGCTTTTCAGCCATTAACCAATTAGGCTCTACAATACCCCCACGGGAAAAGTATGCCATTATTTATACCCATTAGTGTGGCAGTTCCCAATTCAAAAGTGCTGTACTTCAACGTCTTGGCCTACGCTTATTTCTTCTTTCCAAATTGTTTTGATTATATTGCCATTTTTTCTCCATGTTCAGAATTTTCTGTTTGCAATATCATTTTATCAGCAGTTTAACAAGTATAAGGGCTACTGTGAATAGAATCAAAATGTTTTGAAAGCAGCTTGCCAAAAATCACCTAATAGGAATCATGCTGAACAGTTCAGACATACAGAGCTATTACCACTGAAACAACCTGAACGGGCAGATTTTTAAGGCTCAAGCCTACATTCCTTGAGCAAGAAGTACAGTCATTGCTCTGTCTGTATTGTGTCTCAAACTCTACAGGCTTTAACCTTACTGTAATTACAATTATGTACTACGTATGATCAGGAGAGACCAACTGGCGAGGCAGAAGATATTTAGGGGAGATGAGAAGGGGACCAAATGAAGCATCATTGAGGCAAACGGCAATATGAAAGAAGAAAGTAGCAAACTGGGTTAAGTGGCATGGGCTAGATCATTGCTGCTGTATCCACTCCACAGAAAGGCTGGCCTGCAAACCAGCATAGCATTAATCAGTCATCTTCTTTTAACCAGGATTTCACTTCTGATCACCACGTTTACCAGAACCAAAGACAGCATTTACTTTGATAAAGAAATATGTTTGTTAGGGGCCTCTTTTGAGGGAGTTTCACCTAATACCTAACCCCACTGCTGCTCTTGCTTCAGATTAGGCAGAGTGAATCATGTCAGCCTGCCAGTCCAACCACAAAAAAGAGCATTACATGGTGGGTTGTCTCTGCTGTATCAGTTGCGAGAACAGACAGAGTCATCTGAGATTCAAATAAACACAATACATACTGAGATGCAAGACAGACAACAGAGATAAGACTTTTTTAATCATATTTACTAGTGAAAACCTAGCCAAAAGCAACAACATGCCATCAGCCTTAGGACTTGGTTCTGCTAGGGCCAAAGCAACTGGGCGCTGGCTTGGCACAGCAGTCAGCATTTGCTGAAGAGTTTTGCTGAACCAAGGCTCAAGAGTTCAGCAGAGCTCACACAAAGACCACGACAACTTCGGAGTAAAGGAAAAAGAAAACAAATCTAACCAATGTCACAAAGCAGCAAAGAGGGTGCCTCCTACACCATGCATTACTGCCATGGTAGTAGCGCCTGAAGCCAGGCAGACTACACATGAAATAGGAAAATACAGCACCTAGAAAGGAAAATTGTCATGTCTTGTGCTGCCAGTGTAGGCAATCAGAAAGAAGTGTGAGGTCAGTAGTGACAGATACCATATATTAGCGTTAAATAATTCTAAATCAGAGTCTTTACCACGACAAGACGACACAGTAGAAGCGAATCCCCAGTGGGATTTAAAAGCATTACAGGATGCTTTGAAACCAAGTCCTAATTGAATGGAGGGGCAGGAGATGCAGGTCTCGCAGCATTTAAGAAGGTAGGAAACAGTGCCTTGCTGAGGTTAGAATCAACTACATGGGGCTCGATAAGGTCACAATGAGTTAACTTTAAGGTAAAAGGCATGGCCACAGTCCCTCTCCCTTACATGCGTAAAAACCAATGGACTATTGCTATAATGAACTGCTACAAAAGGTAAGTTAAGGGCAATCAGGTCTCACTCAGCAAAGGAAAACATAACCAGCATCTATACAAGATTGAACTAGAACAGCCACAGATTTATAACATGTACTAACATTTTTTCAGCATGAATCTCTCATATTAAATTCCTGGAGATCCAGCAACCACCACCCTGAGCTATTAAATCAAAGTGATGGTTTAGACTTGTTTTATTCTCTATACCTGCTAGCTAATTTCAAAGTTACAATTTCCCAAGTATAGGCTATCATGTAACCAATATAGTGACTTACAAAAAAAGAATTTAATTTCCATACTGCTACTCTGTGTATACTCCAAGAACAAGAGAATTACATTAAATTTGTCCTGCTTGCTATTTGACATAACAAAATCTGGCCTATTTTCTAGACAACGTTAAAATATGAATATTGCACCTCACTTTCAAGGCTGAGTAGACAAAAACATATTAATCATGTCTGATGAACCTGATTTACTTACAAATCTACTAAATGCCCAAATGTGAACTGACAATTTATTCAAAAACACATAAACAAAACTACAAAGATTTATATGCATAATTGTAAATACCCAACTTCTGTAGGTATAAACCTGCATGTGATAATTTCATATCTGTAAATTACAACTAACATTTCTAGTTGTTTATGTGTTCCTATCCCCACCCCCCTCCAGCCACACCAAGATGTGTGCTCAGCTGGATGATGTGCATTTCACAGAATCACAGGTTGGAAGGGACCTCAGGGATCATCTAGTCCAACCTCTCTAGGAAGAGCACAGTCTAGGCAAGATGGCCCAGCACCCTGTCCAGACGACTCTTGAAGGTGTCCAACATGGCCGAGTCAACCACTTCCCTGGGGAGATTATTCCAATGGTTGACTGTCCTCACTGTGAAAAATTTCCCTCTGGTGTCCAGTCGGAATCTCCCCAAGAGCAACTTGTGTCCATTCCCCCTTGTCCTCTCCATGTGACTGTGTAAAATGGGAGTCTCCATCTTCTTTGTAGCTGCCCCTGAAGTACTGGTACATGGTGAGGAGATCCCCTCTGAGCCTCCTTTTCTCAAGGCTGAACAAACCCAGCTCTCCCAGCCTATCCTCGTATGGCAGCTTCCCAGTCCTTTGATCATCTTGGTGGCCCTTCTCTGGACCCCTGCCAGCCTGGCCACATCCTTTCTGTAGAGAGGGGACCAGAACTGTACCCAGTACTCCAGGTGTGGCCTGACAAGCGCTGAGTAGAGTGGGATGACGACTTCTTTATCTCTGCTGGCGATGCCCTTTCTGATGCAGCCCAGCATCCTGTTGGCCACCTTGGCCGCAGCAGCACACTGTTCGCTCATGTTGAGCTTTCTGTCCACCAGGACCCCCAGGTCCCTTTCCACAGAGCTGCTCTCCAGCCAGGGGGATCCCAGTCTGTGCTGCACTCCCGGATTATGTTTTCCCAGGTGCATGACCTTACACTTCTCCTTGTTGAACTTCATAAGGTTCTTGTTGGCCCACTCTTCCAGCCTATCCAGATCTCCCTGCAGAGCAGCTCTCCCTTCTGGAGTGTCTGCTTCCCCACTCAACTTGGTGTCATCAGCAAACTTCATCAGGCTACTCTTGATGCTGTTATCCAGATCACTTATAAAGATGTTGAATAACTTTGGGCCCAATATCGATCCCTGGGGGACCCCACTAGTGACAGGTTGCCAGTTTGAGAAAGAGCTATTTACCACCACCCTTTGGGTGCAGCCTGTCAGCCAGTTCCCCACCCACTGCACAGACCACTTGTCTAGGCCATAACACATCAACTTCTCCAGGAGGAGACTGTGGGGGACCGTATCAAAGGCCTTGCTCTGTTCTTACCTCATACCACATGAGAGCCTAAACATTTCTAAGGCTGTTTTGGGGTCTGTTCTTGGCTCAGCCAGACTGAACACCATACACTGCTTAAAAAAAAAAAAAATAATTACTCACATGAAGCTAAAAACATTATTTCAGTGAATAATATAAGAGCTGAAAGCCATTCCCTAAATCACCAAATCCTTTATCGTTCAGCCCAAATTATTTGGCACTGGTTTTTTCGTTGTTTCATTGTTGTTTGAGGCATGGGGAGGAGGTTTTGGTCTTATTTTTTTATTAAAAAAAAAAAAACAACCCAAACAGTTTTCTGTCACCCCACCATAAAACGTTGCAATGCCCATTTGCTGACTTTGACATTTATTTAGATATAGTAGAACATTTGAACTTTGAACTTTGAACTTGTTGGGAAACACTTCCATAAAAAACATCAGGTAAATAAGCAAAGAATGAAAAGTCCCAGGATGAAATTTTTGAATTCTTGAAGTTAAAGCTGCTATCCTGGACCTTTATGGCATTTAATTTTCTGCCATTCCAATACACACATTGGCATCTGGGCTGAAAACTCTCCTTTTCCAATTCTTTCTGTCGTCTGCTGGGAGGCAGAGTAGAATAATTAGATGGACTCAAGCAGTTGCTGATTGCTTTCAGTGTGTAGCTCATTCCTTGACACCACAGAGAGGAGTCTTGCTAAATAAGGAACAATAAACTGAATAGGAACATTTAAATATTCTTCAAGGTGAAGAGCAATGCTGTGAAAAATGAAATTTTTAAGGCAACTTATTTGAAAAAAAAGAAAAAGTTGAGTGAGTTTACTGCATAGAGATGTTTGCAAAAGAGATGTGAAGAACAGAATTTAAGCAGAATGAAACTCTAGTCTTCCTTTTCAAGTCTCATTTACATGTTACTACAGAGCTACCAAGAAACAGAGCTCAAAGGAAAAGAAAGCAACCAAGGCATGATGTTAACATTTCAACATCAGTTAAAGAATTGCATCCAGTGAAGGGGCCTTCAGTCACAGTATTGCAAAATCACATATAAAATACACCATTACAATCAGCACCTCTGTTCATAATTACAAGCCAAGTTCAAATACTGTATACAGGCAGACAGAAAGAACAAAAATAATTTAAAAATTACAAACTCTTGCTTCCAGGCTGATGATATTTAGTTAAGACAGAAGCAGGGGTAAGGTAGTGTCCTGCATTATCATTGCTAGCACAGACCTGTTGCAGATATTCAGTCTTCTTCAGCACTATCTGAATTTAAAATAAAGTAGCTATGAAGCACCCAATAGGACGTTTTTCCTTGAAGTCTTAAAGCCAGCTTCTTACAACAATGCAGCAAACCGGGGAAAGCTCTTTTACTGTCTTGTTTTTATGCTTTCAAATGACTTATCTGCTCCAATGTTTATTTTGATGCCATGGTGAGTGGGTAAAGCAAAATGTTTCATCAGAAAAAAAAGAGCTAAATTTCAGTGGTCTTTCAGCCTGCTGTACTTTTTGTTGCACTTTTGCTAGGTTTCCTGTAAGCAGAGAAATAAATAATAGAAAGATATCTCCTGGTGTACCCAAAGATGACATACACTCACACTTAAGGCTGAAATTCACCACTTTGCAGAAGGGTGGCACCTGACTCATAGCCAGGTAAGCCTTATAAAGATAACTGTAAAATCATGTACAGTTCTAATGCCTGAATCCTGCACTAGATGTATTTCATGCAGCAGGAATCTGCAGCTTAAGGCCTGAACTCAAATCTCGTTATTGAGAACATTCGAACACGGCCTTCTGACATACTAGGCTCACTCAAAAATATTTTGCGTAAGTAGCATTACATCTCTGTATGAATATCCTGCATTCAACTGTCCAAATAATTACCATGTTAATCTCCATTCTAATGGTATCCACGCTTTATTCAGTTTAAGTTCCGTAAGCACCAAATTTAGTGCAGTCAGTACATTTGCCATGCTAACTTCTACCATCTCTCTCAAAAAACACATGTTTATTATTAGCAACCTGTGGCCAATTCGTGTCATTATCAACAGACTTGGATTCATCTTAATCAGTGTTTGTTTCAATTCCACAGGCAAACAAGGCATTACCAGTAAAACACTACAGTAAGAATATTGATGACTTTACACCTAGCTAGTCAAGCTGCTGTGCTTGGCCCTCTCTCCCTCTCCACAGAAAAAAATATATATATTGAATTCTATGTCAGTACGTCACATAATACCTTCCTGACAAAATTTAGCTCATATTTCCTTCTATAGGTACAAATATAAAATAAATTATTAGTATATTCCATAATGACATGAAGTATACACTAGTGAAGAAGGTGAAATATAAGTTCTGAACATAAAAGATTAATCTTTGATATTTGAAATGATACTTTCATATTCGCCTCTTCTCTAGCAACTGTAATCTGCACTGTTACAAGCAACCAGTAATTACAGGAGTCCAACCTGAGAAAACATAGGCCTGACTATGAAAGCTACTAAAACAGCCACAGAATACCCTGATCTGACCACCCAACTATTGACAAACATGTAGTTACTAATGTGCAAACAAGCACATTTCTTTTTGTGCTATGAGATAATTTCTTGACAGTCAGGTCCTACTTCACACATAGAAATAACGAGTCCTCTTTCTTAGGCACCATCAGATCATTAAAAATTTCAACTTTTATTCTGTCCCACTGAGAAACAGTGGGGAAAAAGAGAGCACAGGCCAGACACCAGGAAATAAATGATTCCCCTTTTATGCTTTCCAGCTTGTATTTTTTCTTTCCAAAGAAGAGGCAGGTAACTCCCTCACACATCCTTTCATATAAGCAGGTATTTTCTACACACTCCTAGTGAACAAAGGCAAAATTTATTGATTACATGACCCCCCAAAATTGTTAATAGGTCACTATCAAAAACAGACGGATGTACTGAGTGGGTTTTTGCAAGGATCTGATCTTGGTCTTGTTTCAGGGAGTATTTTCATTAGCAACTTACATAACTGAATAGAGCACACGTTTAAATCTGCCAATCAAGAGCCAACACTGCAGGTATGCTAGATAACAGGGCTGGAACTCAAATTTATTCCGTCAAACTAGGGAAGTAGTCTGAAAAATAGCAGAATGATTCAGCTGGGGCAAGTGCAAGTTTCCGTACTTCGGCAAATAGTCAGCTGCATACCTACAGCACAGCAAGTAAGTGGTTAGATGGCAGCTTCTTCAGAAGATGATCAGGGGTTATAATAGACTATGAGCTGAATATAAGCTCAAAATGTGATTTTTAAAAAAAAGAAACCATCATACAGGACTATAAAGAGGAGTATATACTTCATAAAATAGGAACCACTTCTGTCTTTGTGTTTAGCAGGAAGGAATAAAAGAGTCAAATTTTTGGCATAACATTTATAAAAAATATGAAACAACTGGAAAGAGTCCAAAGATAGTAACAGAAATTACCACAAGTTGCAAAGAAGAAACTGTGTAGAAAGACTGAATATACTAGGACTATTTAGACTAGAGAGGAAAAAACTGAAAGGCATTTTCATCATCATCAGATCAGAAAGAAAGTTTCATACCCTTGGAATAACCTTGTCTCCACTGTACCCTGGCTAGGACAAGCAGCCAATGCACCTACCAAAACCAAAGTTAGAAAAATTTTTATCAGTTATTAGGAGAAGTCTTTCTACAAATAGAATGACATATTGCAAGAGAGGGCTTATGCAGACCCCATAGTATCTTTATTATTTCATGCAGATGTCTAAACAGCTGTACTAAAAAAAAAAAAAAAAAAACAGGCATAAAACTCAGCCTGCTTTGGGAGCCAAAGAACTGACTAGTCAGTATCTCAAGGTCTTTCCAGTCTTGTTTTGGTTTGTTATTTTATAATTTCTATGATCATTATTACAAATTTTTTTGATGAAACACATAATAGGGGGTTATCCCTTAGAGGTCTAGCCAAATCTTTCTTTCAATAGCAGTTTTAATGGTGCTTATGGCTGTATGCCAGTTAGATTGCTGAAAGTGATGTATTTGCTCATAGGCATTGTCATATTTTATCCATCTCAGTATCTATTTAGTAAGTGCTTTAACATTCTAGAGTACGGCAGGTGCTATATAAAACACAGCACTATTTTCCATATTTTATCCCCTCATTGGCATTCCTACTCTCAGATCAACTGGCAAGAATACAAATATTCACAGCAATTTTAAAGAACTTTTGAGTGCTCACTGACAGCCACAGTTAGCTGTGTACTATCAGTAAACAAAACACACCACAACAATGTTCCTTTCCTATTACAACAAAGTTTCTCAGCAATTTTTTTTGTATAAAAGGAAATACAACAGTGGACAACTGCAGTGGTCATTGAAACAGACACCACCCGCTAGTTGAATGCTGAACAATGGCACCTGACTTAAGATGTATTATGGTTGCATTTCACTTAGTCCCTTCGTCTTGTTCCATGACATAGAACAGGCAGAAAAATCCATTTGGATTAGGCTTTTCCATTCATAATTTCATCCTACTCATATTTAAGATTTCCAGGTGGTCTAGATAAAAACTCCCACTGTAATTAATGGGAAGACACCAGAAGTATCTGTGGAAGTCATATCGAGCTGACAAGATACTCTTTTTACGCCGCACCTCAAACTGCAGTCATACATATTGCAATCCTGTTTGGCTTTTTTTTAGTATTCCTTCATACAAAAGTCATCATTTCCATCACTAGGTTCTACTGATTTCTCTTTGGCCTCTCTTTTTAGAAAATAAGGTAACTGAAATTGAATGCAAGATTCAATATTTCAACTGATATCACTAAAACATACAATAACTTTGGGAAGGTCATCTCCTCCTCATATCCCAACATTTTTCTTTTATTTACTTACATTTCATCTTGGCTGCACTCTTGACAAAAGTGAGATTAAACATTAAGCTCAGTAAAAACCTGTATGATGCCTGTGACTTCACTGCTTGAAGGACCTGAAAATGAAATATTTCTCCTTTCTTAAAGCAACAAGTTTTTCATCCGTGGTTTGTTACTCCAACACCCCAAGCAGATTCAAACAGAATCACAGGTGAACTTCTTTCCACAAAGCTTTCACTTTTTTCCATCACAATAAAATATGAACAACAGTGGCTCCCAACTAGCTACCTCTGATGTGCACACCCCCCGTGATTCAGAAATGATGCTTCACTGTAAATATTGTTTTACTTCATGGTAAAAGAAGGTGGTAATACAAGTGAACACTGGCAAAAGCATAGAAAAAAATAGTTGTTGTTCCTCTATCTATCCTGTGGTATTTAATAAATTTTTTTCTGTGCTATGTCACTTGAGTAATAGTTGCCTCCTATTGAAAAATGCCCATAAGTATGACAAAGTCTTGCAAGATGTCAGATATAAAAACATTAAACACATTAGCGTTACGTGTTTCAAAGACATATAAAGAAAATCACCTGAAGACAGATTTTAAGCAGGACAACTGCTTAAACTGAAAAACTTAAAAATGCATTTCTGAAAGTAGAATTCTTCCCATTCCATTGCAGACCACAGAGCACTCCTCCCAGTGAAGAGGATTGTTTCAGGGTACACTTCTATATAACCACAGAATCTACTACATTAGGAGTAAAATTACTGATATAGGGCGGAGAGTGTCATGGCAGGATGAAGAAAAGGATATTGTATTTTGATCACAACCACCCCATGAAATGCTACAGGCTTGGGGAGGAGTAGCTGGAAAGCTGCCTGGAGGAAAAGGACCTGGGGATGCTGGTTGACAGCCGGCTGAACGTGAGCCAGCAGTGTGCCCAGGTGGCCAAGGCAGCCAACAGCATCCTGGCTAGTATCAGGGACAGTGAGGCCAGCAGGAGTAGGGAAGTGATCGTGCCCCTGTACTCGGCACTGGTGAGGCTGAACCTTGAATACTATGTTCAGTTTTGACCCCTCACTACAGGAAAGACATTGAACTGCTGGAGCGTGTCCAAAGAAGGGCTATGTAGCTGGTGAAGGGTCTGGAGAACAAGTCTTCTGAGGAGCAGCTGAGGGAACTGGGGTTGTTTAGCCTGGAGAAGAGGAGGCTGAGGGGAGACCTCATCGCTCTCTACAACTACCTGAAAGGAGGTTGTTGGTCTCTTCTCCCAGATCACCAGCAATAGAACAAGAGAAAACAGTTTCAAGTTGCATCAGGGGAGGTTTAGATTGAATATCAGGAAAAATTTCTTTACTGCGAGAGTGGTCAGGCATTGGAACAGGCTGCCCAGAGATGTGGTGGAGTCACCATCCATGGAGGTATTTAAAAGACGTGTAGATGTGGCACTTCAGGGCACGGTTTAGGAGACATGGTAGTGTTGGGTTGATGGTTGGACTTGATGATCCTAGAGGTCTTTTCCAATATTAATGATTCTATGATTATATGTATTTGTTTCCCTGAAAAAAAAGCTGTTTCGAGTAGACCCATGCTATTACAAAAAAGGTGGAGGGCAGTAACATTTAGGGGCTGTTTGAATGAGTCTGACTAACCTATCAGCTGACAACAGTGGGCACCTTAGAGCTCGGCACTACTCAGTAATTATAGAAAGAACATGACAGTACGAAAACTAGGCTTAATTGTGAAAAGAAACAGCCTGGCCCTCTTATAAGGCAGCTTGAAGTAACTTTTTTTTTTTTTAATTAACAAACCAAATACATAAGAAATTTTAAAACACCCATCATGCAAAATCCCACATGATTATTTAATGCATTTTGCAGGCCAGAGGGCTCCAGGACACACCTGATGACGAAATATATAGATGTTAGCACACATAAGCCTTCCTTGAATGAAGCCAGATAAGTGAAACTAAAAATGCAATCAATGCCCCATCAAAGCATTTCCAATACGCCTTCCCGTATGTGTTTGTCACTTTGCCTGGTAGACTTTCTGTTGATCTTTCCATCAAAAACACAAATATAAGGTAAAGGGTATCCACTGCAAGCACTTTCAGAAGAGAAAATAATCCCTTTCTCTCCTCCCCTCCATCAGTTCTATTACGTAGAACAGTCTCTTTTTGAAACTCATATACAAATGGTAGGAAAGCAGTCACTTAGCAAGCAGTTTGCTTCTTGACTGCTAAAGCAAATTCCTCAGGTCATATTCTTGTTTCTTATAACATCCCATCATTCTGAGGTGCTAACATATCCATCTTTATCAGGTAGGTTCCTAATATGCTTAGGCAAGAAATCCAATAAAACAAGCACACAAACAAAAAATGTCTTCCCTCTCCAAAAGGGCTTTCGTTTGAAGTCATTGTTCTCAGTGGGAGGTCTACTCCAGCCAGAATAAATACATCCTGTGTTGCTCTGCTCCTAGCAAGTGTAAGACTCAAGCACAGGTCTCCAAGGGGGATGTTTTTTGAGTACTCCTGAACTCAAACTGCGGATTTAATGCTTTTTCAGGACAGAGGCTTCACTTGGGACAAAAAAAAAACCAAACAACAAAACAAAACACCAAAACCAAACAAACAAAACACCACACATACAAATAAAGTGGAACAGAGAAATCACTGATAGTCAATTCAAACATTATCAGCAAGGTCTCATCCAGTCCCACAAGACAGCACACCAGAAAAGACTGTGTAGAAAACTTGGATATAATTTCCCTGTAAAGAAAGGACAGGACATCGTGCACAGCGTGCTAACCCCAGCCTTAGCACAATGGAGATGTACTGTCTCCAGAGATGTGATAGCCCAAAAAAGCTCTCCACCTAATGTAATAAATAAAAATTACATCTGTGTTTCTCCCTGCCCTTACAGATCTAATGGCAGATTGTAGTCCTGAGGTGCAGTCTCATCAGGCCTCACTTCCACTTCCCTGAGCAAAGTGGTTACTCGCAGGTATGCTACATCTAGTCAGTCAAAAGGAAACACTGAACAGGCATTAGGGGGTATTTAGGTTGGAGGAATATCATTGAATCATAGAATGTCCTGAGTTGGAAGGGACCCACAAGGACCATCGGGTCCAGCTCCTGTCCCTGCACAGGACAACCCCAAATTCACACCATGTGTCTGAGGGCATTTTCCAAGTGCTTCTTGAATATCGTCATG
Organism: Phalacrocorax carbo; assembly: GCF_963921805.1. Lineage (NCBI taxonomy): Eukaryota > Metazoa > Chordata > Aves > Suliformes > Phalacrocoracidae > Phalacrocorax > Phalacrocorax carbo. The sequence continues at coordinate 94,303,280 of NC_087514.1, read as the reverse complement.
CTTGGTGCTGTGACTGCCTCCCTGGGGAGCCTGTTTCAGACCATGCTTAATGATGCTCTGAGTAACCCCTATAGTAGTTTTTTATTTTTTAAACTTTACTAATGCTTAATTGGCTTAAATTACACCAAATAGGTAATCCAAGAAACTCATTTTACAGCTGAGAAGCAGAGAAAATACAGGAATTGACAATGCTCTTGATATTTTTAAACTAATTTCCCACCCAAATACAGATCTGAAGTGAATGTGTGACTTCTCCATTAGGTAATTTCAGGTGAGACCTCCTACATGCTTTGTGTAACATGAGTTTCTAAAAGTCCTATTCATCTACCTTTCTGGAACATCTTTATTCTACAGAGTATGTAGGCTATGACTCTTGGAAACCAATTAAACCTATAATATTTCCAAATCCTCTGAGATGTTCAGATTACTTCAGATAAAGTGTACCCACACAGGACTAAATAAATTAATCATATTATGTAAGTATCTGGACCAGACAGCCACTCCTCACTTAAAAAAACCAAACAAACAACAAAAAAAACCCAAATCTAAAACCAACTATAAAATAAGGCTTTCCTCTTTCAGAATTATTCTGATTTTTGGAGCAGGACAGGAAATACTACATTATAAATCATGAACTTGTTTTAAAAAAACTCATGTTCTTCATACGAGAAAAGGTGGATTATCACCTTTCATCTGCTACAGAGCACATGATTGTATTTCCTTTAAAGCTGCAAGGTACTAAATCTTAGGAGCACTTTGTTTAGATACTGAATTTTACTACCAGTAATTCTTACAGGCTTCTTATATGTGTATTAAAAATATCTCCCTTTTTCGACTATATACAGCAATGAAATAACTAAGGAGTAGATTTACAGATGAGGGAAATGAAAACCACCTACAATAAAAATGTAAAAACCTCTAAACCGTTAGGAAATAAATTTCTCTTCTGTAAAACATTTTTGGTGTACTGTATATCAAACACAATAGTGAGTGTAGAGCATAAAAATTTTACCTACGTGATCTTAAGATTAACACTTGTGACTTCCAAGCAACATCAGTTGTCATACTAATACAAACTACCACACAAAAGTGATGGTAAAACTTTTATACCTTATGACATAAGCTATCACTTTTCTGCTAACTAAAATCTTAAGTGTCTTATTTCCACTGATTATACAACTGATAATAGCACACAGACACTTGGGGATATTTGCATTAAAATTGAACACTGTGCTGCCCCACATAGGTAATGCTGGGGCATTTGTTCAGGGGTCATACAGGGTCTCAAATCTCCCTGAATTTTCATTTGATAATAAATCACTCCCTCCCTTCCTCCTCTACCAAGTCTGTCTCGGCATCAGTTTAGACCCTGCTTGATTTTTCACTCTTTCCATTAAAATCAAACCCACTCAACTCTGCTCAGCGTCTCAGTGCACAAGGCCCTTACCTGGGCTGGCAGAAGGTACCAACGCCGGGTAAAAATGAAGCTAAGTATGTGCTTTAGAAAAATGATGCTTTAGGAGTACAATTTCTAAACTTATTGAAACCCCAAGGAATTTAAGCCTTGCCCTGAAGTCTTGTCATCTCACAGTCTTTCAACTGTATTTTAATTACTGGACTTTGGATTAAACTTATGGTTGATTCCACTGGAATTTGAGCACAAGCACAAACTTGAAGCTAGCCGAGTGCCATCTGATCCACCACACTTCACAGAGTCCTTTTCTGGAGCTGTAAGCATGTGCATAACATAGTGGAAATGAAGTGTCATTCACATCCCCAAATGCCATGTTGCACAACAACTTAAACCATGTGATTCGTCTGCAAAGCATGAGTTTCATGTCAATAGCAAAGAGTGAGGGGGAAAGAATCCACTGATTTTATCCTAAAATAGGTTTTCTCACAATTTTAAGTATATCTGAAACCCTTAATTTCCTCTACACACTAGGACGAAACAAATTTGCAAAATAACTGTCCATGCTTGAAGTACCTAAAATGGGGTTTGCAGAAAATGGGAAAAGCTCTTTTCCCATTGGTATCCGACGATACCAATCCATGACTAGAACAATCTAAAAGGAAAAAGACTTTTAGCAGATCTCCTTAAGTATTTCCCCTTTTAAAGGTGGACTCCATGGAACAATGGATACTCCCAGAAGAACCTTGCCACTTTATGGAGTGAATCTAATGTTGCACAGGGATATTCTCTTTTGAAAGAAGAAATCATCTTGCCACAATTTTTTGCCTTAAGTGATGTACAGATTTTTTTTTTTTGGACCTCTGCTTGGTAAATTCTTATAAAAACTGCATAATAATTCAATAGTTCAAATTTTACTGAAAATCCTTTTGCCAATTTTTAAAGTAAATTTCAGTACAATAAAGATAAGAATCTGGAGGGAAAGAAGGGAAAGTGATCAGCCTTCATTTGGTGAAACAGCCGCACGTGCCTTCTCTTCCGCTTGCATCTTCTCCTTTATTTGTGTAAATGAGATGCACAGAGCAGCCACATTGACTGTAGCATCACTACTGAGACTGAAGAGACCTGGCCCCCAAAAGGCCTACCGACAGATGATCAAGCAGCTGTAGTATTGCAGAACAACAACAATATACATTAAAAGTAATAACTACTTGTTCAATAAAAATGTTCATTTCCTTTTTCACGCACTTGTTGAAAACTGCCAGAGCAGAGTTTAGAACAGCCTTTTACCATCTGATGGCATCTGTTCATTTAATCAGCTCAGTTCTTCCTGCATGTCAGATTTCGCCACACCAGTATCATCCGTATTGAATACATCTGTACAAGACATATTGGTTTTAAAGCATATCTGTTAATGGCTAAATAAATGCACTCAGCAAAGCCAAAGGCTTTCTGCTTGTAGAGGAAGCGAAATAAACAGGTCCTACGTGTTGTTGTAAGCCATGTGTGCAGAGATTTCTAAGAATCACTTCCCAAAGCAAGTCCATCATTCAAATGCACGCAGGCATGAATGCCAACTGGTATGTTCCTACATACACACACGCACAGAGTCATTCACAAGTAATCTCAAAAGGGTAATGATTTTATTGGTCTTGGGAGTGATTCCCCCCCCCCCCCCCCCCCCGACAACCATTCAAACAATTAGAGACTTCACAGGCTTGGGTAAAGGAGGTGCCTTCAGACAGTGTAGGAAAGCTGAGTAACTGCGGAATCATCTCTTTTCTAGCAACTAACAACTCACTGGCTGTTTCATTCAATTCTGAGTAAAATAAACTAAGTAATAACAATGCAAAATATTTTTTGTTTGAACATTTCAATGTCAATGTTAAGGGTACACATTAGAGACATGTATTTTCAAACCATGCCAAGCTACTTCAAAGCAGAAGATAAACATTGCTAAGGTAACAAAAAACTTCCACCTTCACATATGTTACAGCTTTGCCCAAAGATGGGGAAAAAAAGGGTTGGGAAGCCCTGTAATTCAAGGTATCCTTGATGAACCAGACTCCCTAAACATAAGCATGTAATATATATGCTGTTTTAGCAAATGCTATTGCATACTGCTATTAATTGATTTAAAGGTTACAGGGCTCCTGTAGCAAAACTCAAATACCACAAATTTTCACTCTTCAAATATCTTCATTTTTATTTGCACGTTAAATTCACCAAAATACAGAAATCAGGGTTTTCCAGTTAGCAACGTAAGTCAGTTTGCAGCTATCTCTTAGAAGCCACTTTAGTATGTGAGCTGTCAGCACTTACATTAACTACTACATGTTATATCAACCTTTCAGACACTACACATTCTGAGGTAGATTTATAGAGTCATACATTTATACTTTATTCCGTTATTCTTTATTTGCCCCTATGCATCCTCGGCCTAATTCATCGTCAAAATAAGGCAGTAAAACAGCACTGAAGGCAATCATGTTGCAACAGTCATAGCAACCATTTGCTTCAGTCATTACTGATTCCTCCTGACAGCCAGATCATCTCGGGGTTTGACTGCATGCAATGCATCCCAGGAAACAGATCTACTGCGCTAGTCTGAATTTCAGATGACATGAAGTCTGAGGTAGCCTGTGATTTCTCCTTATGTAACAGGAAGAGACAATCCTGCAGACTTTTTCCTGCCACATGTCCAGGCAGGCTGGGGGATGAGCCCCTCAGACCTGAAGAGAGAGATCCACTGGCCCAGGCATCACAGACCCAAACATAGAGGTGTCTCCTTACTTGAGAACAGCAGAGAACAAGGCAGAATTTAAATAACATGCTTCAGACAAATTTTTAAGAAATTTATGTTCCTGTCTTCACTTAGAGCAAATTATCATCATTATTATTATTATTATTATTGGAATGGAGGAAGCCTAGATTGAAGCCTGGATTGAAACTTGAACTATATTCCAAGCTGTGCACCTACATACACAGTCCTCATCTCATACAACCCACAACCAAATTGAAAGAAGCAAAACCAAGAAAAAGACATTTCATGAAAAGCTTCCTCATGTTTTTTCTTCTGTCAAAATGAGTAAGATCTAAAAAAAAAAAAATTATGCACTCAATTCTTAAATCCATGAACAAAGCAAAGTTGTATAAAGAATAAAAGCCAGGGGACACTAACTTACTGCATAGTAAAACAAGCATCTGGGAATACTTAGTTATTTTAATAAACCATAGATCAGAATAACTTTCTAAAAGAAAAAAAGGGAAGATAATATAAACACCCTTTGGCCACTTCAAAAATCCTATGTCACCATATTCCATGCATAACTTTTCCAAAAGAAAAAAAATCATAACAGGCTTGTCAGACCAAACCACCTGCACCTTTCCTTCTCAAGATTGTATCAATTAATTATCACAACTAGAAGACCATGATATCCAGAAACAAACTCCTTCATTCAATAAGGATACTTCCTTTGTTTTGTCTACTCCACTAATTTTAAATGTGGAATATGTTTTGGGTGAAAAGTGCATAATGTTTGGTTTCTATTTTTAATTGAACTCAAATTTCCATACAACTGTACATGTCCCAAATCAAAATGAATCATTAGTTGGTATGCAGGAAACGTACCGATCATTATTTTTTAAGATAAGAATGTGTAAATATTAAAAAACTAACTATATTTGTGTTAGGTTGTATAATTGCTTAGAAGTGCAAAGTCAAAGTTTAGTTTAGCATAAAGGACTAACACTACCAATTTATTTCATGTTTTTCCAGCTGGTGAGAATCAAGCATTTTCAAGGAAAACAACATAAAATGCACAAAAGCTTCCCTACTGCTTTAAAGAATTCATTTTTAATTATGATTTAAATCAATTCAGCTTGACTAATGTCCTGGTTTGCTCCCACCAATCTGCAAGCTTTCCCTTCCATGACCAGAATGAATGTTGCCAGGTTTCTTACTGATGGGTAGGGAGCTGCGAGCTCACATGAATGATTTCTCATGTGCATCAAAGGAAGACCTTTATGAGTGCCTTCCCTAACAACCTCCTCGTGATGCTCTCATGAAAACTTATTATTCTCTAAAGATGGTAGTCTGGAGTAGAGCTCCCACTCCCAGTTAACCTGGACTGGTTCCAGCTACTGAAGTGGAAGGGAGCAAAAAAATTAACAAGATACATTACTTTTAGCACACCACCTTATTTATATTCAGTACAAATTTAACCTGTTTTAAACTGTAAGGTGAAGATTTGATCAACATATAGTAAAGTTAAATTTGGTGAACAGTGGTATTTTATTTGCACTGTCTAAATTAAAATCGCCCTTACAAAAATAACAAGTTACATCAAGAAAAGGCAACTGTAATCTAAAGGTCTTCTCTAGATAAGTTTAGCTGAAAACAGAGGTGGGAGAAAACATGTCAGTCCTGTCTTGAAGAAGGTTGAGAAGGAGGATCTGGGGAGCTCCGGGCCAGTCAGCTTCACCTCAATCACTGGGAAGGTGGTGGACCAACTAATGCTGGAAAGAACTTCCAAAACATGTGAAGGTTATTAGGAGCTGTCAGCATAGATTTATGAAGGGGAAATCATGACTGATCAACCTGTCAGCCTTCTATGAAGAGATTACTGGCTTGGCAGATGAGAGGAGAGCAATGGATGTGTTCATCTTGACTTTAGTTAGGCTTTTGACACTGTCTCCTGTAACATCTTCATAAACTGACGAAGTACAGACTAGATAAGCAGTGAGGTGGACTGAAAATTGGCTGAACTGTCAGGCTCAAAAGATTATCGGCTGCAAAAAGTCCAGCTGGCAGTTGGTCACCAGCAGCGTGCCCTAGGGGTCAATACAGGGTCCAATACTGTTTAATACCTCCATTCATGACCTAGACGATGGGGCAGAGTGCATCCTCAGCAAAATCACAGATGGTACAGAACTGGAAAGAGTGGTTGATACACCAGATGAACATGCTGCCATTCAGAGGGACCACGACAGACTGGGCTGACAGGAACCTCATCAAGTTCAACAAATTAAAGAGCAAAATCCTGCTCCTGGGAAAGGACAACCCCATGCATGAGTATACACTGGGGCCTGACCACACAGTTTTGCAGAAAAGGACCTGAGAGTCCAGATGGATGACAAGTTGACTGCGAGCCAGTCTCATGAAACAAAGAAGGCCAACAGCATCCTGGGCTGCATTTGGAAGACTGTTACCAGCAGGTCAAGGGAGGTGATCCTTCCCCTTTGCTCAGTACTGGTAAGACCACACCTGGAAGCCCAGGGAGGGGCCACAAAGACAATAAAAGCATTGCAGCATCACAGCACTGTCCTATGAAAATATGGGAATAATGATGTAATAATCAGGTTTCAATCTCTTTTGGTTGCCACCATTTCCTCCTATGCATAGTTAACATTAAGCCTCTGTAACAGTAGCATATTTACCATACTACACAGAAAGCAAAGAAGCATTTCCCCACCACACAAAAATGATTAAAGAGATAACGCCATATGTTTTGTGTCCTGCACACTGTTCTAAAACATTCTGGGATTTTCAAGAGGAAGGATGACTACTCAACTTCTGTTCTTCCAGTATTTTTAAAAATAATTTAAGATTTTTGTCTTCAAAGAAAACAGAGAAAAGGAAAAAACCCAAACATTAACACACAGACTTCCATCCTTACATATGACAGGCCAAAAATACTGTTGTGATGCACTCGATTTCTGCTAGCAGGTATGTGGGGCGTGATGGGTTGTTTAGTTTTTCCAAACAACAGAGCAGCTGCAGCTACTTGCAGATGACAAAACAGAATGTTGTAATTTCTTTAAGGACTGTGTTCATTCCACTTCACCAGAGAGCAGAGGTAGTGGCTCTTATCTGCACTAAGAAAAGGAAACTGCAGAGCTCTGAAACAGTGTCCTGCCATTGAGAGGCACAGGCATGCAACCCAAAGAAAAGCCAAAGCCAAGTCCCACCAGACATGAGTTTTCTAGAAATACTCTGGTGTACGCTCCTAACTCCATATGAAAAAACAGACTACAGTATCCATGCAGTGTTTTAAATAAAGGATAACAGACCATTTTCCTCATGACTGTATTTGATTTCCCCATCTAAGTGTTTAAATCTACACTGGCTCAAACACCACCTACAATTATGCCAACACTTTGTCAAAAATAACTTTGTGTATTAAAAAAACCCAACCCACAACCACTACATATCTATCCTAACTCATGGAGTTAGGAGAAACTCAACATGCTGGTATCCCCCAACACCATCTAGAGGGTGTTAGCAGACAGTGCAGTAAGGTGTGAATAGGAAGGGATGAAGACAGCACCATCTGAAAAGGAGAGAAAGTCTTCACTTCTGTCAGAATTCCTACAGCATATAAAACACTTTCTGTTATACCTTCTTTTTAACCTGCTCTATCTCCCCTATATACACATTACAAATTTTCAATGTCCTGTTTAACTCTGGTTTTTGTATTCCTTTCCCCTAGAACATTTTGCCAATATTCCAAAAACTGTATTAAGTTTTATACCTTTCTCTTGTGTCATCATTTCTTCTCGACCTTTTAATCCAATTGAGGTATGCTTGATGTTCTATTTTCTTCCCTCTCAACACAACAAGCTTATACACAGCCACGGGCATATGTGAGCACACTCTCCTCCTTACAACCTCCTTCTACTTTTTGTAAACATCTTACCTTCTCTGGACACAGCCTTTCAGTACTTATTTACAATAATGATTTTTTTTCCACTCCTCTAATCTTCCTCTAGTCTCTATTTCCCTACCTGTAAGTTGCTGTGTGATCTGACACTAACACAGCAAAGGATATATACTTTTCAATGGCTTCATAATGCTTTAAACTAAACACCTCTACCTGCTTCAGCAGATCAGAGCAGAATGCTCAGCATCCTGAAGAACCAAAGTTTTCCTTCTATCAACTAAAAAGATTTTTTCACTTGGGGCGCCTGCACTGAATCACTCCCTGGAGAAGTTTTTCTCTCACACATAATACAGTGAACTAACTTCAAGAAAAAAAATACAAAAATATATACAGAACAAAACCACAAGGCTGTTCTTGCCCTGTCATCCCACAGTACCCAAAGATTTAATCTTTCTAGGTTTTTGGCCTCAGATTAACCTATAATGCATACTGCATGCACAATCAACCAGAGTAAGTATTATTTTGGTACATCTATTTTCCAGTGTCATGATACTTATCTCTCTATTGCAGTAACCTTCATGCAGGTCATGGTTAATTATTGCTCTTCCCTTTATTTACGAGTCTATCAAAATCCCACAAGTAACTAGTAATTTAATTTCCAAAGTATTAAGAAAACAGAATCGTTTTCCTACTTAAATACTACCCATATCTAATCAGCAGGTTAGCATTTCTTCACCTCCAACAAGGCAGGAACAATAGCTGCAGTGCTTTAATCCTTCAAGTTAATTGAAAAATCTTATAAACCTTTATCTACACACCATAAACTTTAATAGAATTGTCTTCCATCATAATTCACAAGTTTAAGTAGCTACACACTTGTCCTCTAAATTCATACAGGTTACTTTAGAGAGTCTGTAAAGTTTTAGAAGGAACAGTGATAACACAGTGGCGTAAAATGGAATAATTGTAGAGATTTAAAAAAAAAAAAGAAAAAATCAGCTGAATTTTTGTTATTAATTTGTTTGTTTATGCTTGGGGGGAAGAGTACTTTGTGATATTTGGAAGGGGGGGGGGCGGGGGAATCACATTTTCTTCCATCGAAGGTAATTTTGTCTTGTCACCCCTTAAAAAACCCAAACAGAAGACAGGCATGTAAAAGTAAGTTTGTATCTTTCTGGCTTTTGAGACTATTTTAGTGAAGATCAGATAGGAAAACTGCTCAGCTCTACAGGCCCTCCTCCCAATTCAGAAAACACAGTCAAAAAATAAGGTAGAGGGCTCCATCCACGTCTGTCCTTTCATGATCACATTTTTATAGAGTATCTCATATCACTTGGCATTCTACTTAATGTCTCCGGTTTCTGGAATGGGAGGACAAGAGCAGAAACCAAGCTTTCATTTTGTAAGCATACTTTCCTTATGGAAGAAATTTAGAAATGCCGATTTGTAATTTTCCAAGCCCAGAACAACAAAGGTGGCTGGCAACTGCAATCACCAACACAAAGACTTTGTTTCAAATACACAGAAAAATAAATCATGGTTTGAAACTCTCAGTGTATAATCTAATTAGCTTTACTACACACAGAGCAAGCTCTGACAATAGGAAGCACAATTAAACTCTGTTCACGTTTCTTACCAATGAAGCACGTATTGTTTGTAATCCTGGTTTCAATACATGGGAGCACTCTGATCCCTTTCAACACCCATGAGGAAAGAAGAAAAGGTGAGAAAAGACCAAGCCACACATACTGTGGAAAGAGACGGTTCTAAAACGTAAAAACATTAGTTTGGGTGAAGTTGGGGTAGGGAGCAGTGTTGAGATAGAATTGTTCCCCAGTCTATCAACAGGCCTTGATTTGGGGTAGATCCTCTCCAGGAGCTGGTAACAAATTTGCTTTGGTAGATAATAGGTAACATTGGTACCATTTACATATGTGTGTGTACATGTGCATACACAAGTACAAATTATATATATGTATTTGATTGCAAGCTGTTACTACTCCTAGAGAAAAGCATAAATTAGTAGGAACACTATTATCCGATCTCTCCTTCTCTTTGAAATTACCTGGGAACACGCGCGATATAATTTCCATTTACTGAAATACACCGAGACTGAACATCTCTGAAAGATAGACCCTGCCCTAGCCAAAAGTTATTGGAAAGAATAGATCAAATCCCTCTGACCAGCCCACTCACACTATCAATCTAGCTAATATAATTCTTCCTACTTTTACATCAGTAATGTAGTGAAGTTCAGCCTTTATATTAAAAACAAGAACAAGGAGGAGAAAAACACATGTATTTTAAGAATCTATAGAATGGAAGATTCATGTGCATTTCCCTCTACTTGCCTCCTCTCTAGATGACCTTCCTTAAGGTGAATTTTGAGCAGAGTAAAGTTCTAAAATATTTAGTAGTCACACAATCACAGACTGGTAGGGGTTGGAAGGGACCTCTGGAGATCATCTTGTCCAGCTCCCCTGCTTGAGCAGGCACACCTAGAGCAGTGGGCACAGGAACACATCCAGGTGGATTTCTAATGTCTCCAGGGAAGGAGACTCCACACCCTCCCTGGGCAGCCTGTGCCACTGCTCTGTCACCCTCACAGGAAAGAAGTTTTTTTTCTCATCTTTAAGTGGAACTTCCTGTGCTGCAACTTGCATCTGTTGCCCTTGTCCTGCCATTGGGCACTATTGAAAAGAGTCTAGTCCCATCATCCTGACACCCTCCCTTTAGATACTTATAGGTATTGATGAAATCCCCCCTCAGGCTTCTCTTCTCCAGGCTGAACAAACCCAAGTCTTTCAGCCTTTCCTCATATGGCAGATGCTCCAGTCCCCTGATCATCTCGGCAGCTCTCCGCTGGGCTTGCTCAAGGAGTTCCACATCCTTCTTAAACTGGGGGACCCAAAACTGGACACAGTACTCCAAATGTGGTCTCACTGGGGCAGGGTAGAGGGGGAGGATGACCTCTCTCGACCTGCTGGCCACACACTCCTTTTCATGCACCCCAGGATACCGTTGGCTGCCTTGGCCACAAGGGCACGTTGCTGGCTCAGGGTCAGCTTGCTGTCCACCAGCACTCCCAGGTCCTCAACAGAGCCGTTTGCCAGTAGTTCAGCCCCCAGCCTGTACTGGTGCATGGGGTTGTTCCTCCCCAGGTGCACGATCTTGCACTTGCTCGTGCTGAATTTCATGAGGTTCCCCTCGGCCCAGCTTCCAGCCTGTCCAGGTCTCGCTGGATGGCAGCACAGCCTTCTGGTGTACCAGCCACTCCTCCCAGCTTGGTATCGTCACCAAACTTGCTGAGGTTACTCTCCATCCCTTCATCCAGGTCATCGATGAATATATTGAACAGGACTGGACCCAGCACAGACCCCTGGGGAGCACCACTAGTGACAGGCCTCCATCCAGACTCTGCTCCATCGACCACAACCCTCTGAGCTCTGTTGTTGAGCCAGTTCTCTGTCCACCTCACTGTCCACTCATCCAACCCACACTTCCTTGGCTTGTCTATGAGGTTGTTATGGGAGACAGTGATCCATTTATTTATTTATTTTATTATCTTCTTGAAAAGAAGAGGTGAAAATATGAGTTATATTCAAAGATCTCCCACATCAGCATGTCATCCCCTCTCCACCACACTGCAATTCTTCTGTAGATGATAGTATCAGTATCTCAGGCCTTTATGAGCGCAAAAGACAGAACACTGACCTATGGGTCAGATGTTTCATGTAGCTATACTGGTTTAACTGACAGTAGGATTGAGCCCAGTTACTTAAAAAAACCACCAAGTGGAAGATCAGCAGTAACGGAGAACACTTTAAACAAAGATGTGCAACAGCAGTGAGGGAAATTTAGCACTGACAGACACTCAAATTTTTCTCAATTTGAAGGACACATTTGCCTCAAATGGGGCAAACGAGCAAGTTTCACCACAAAAACTTAAAAATGCTCGCTCAAAGCATTTCAGTTAATACCTACACTTTTATCATATTGCTTTATTACTCTCTTAAAACACTTTTATTTCTACATTATTAAATAAACGAATGTAGCTAATAACACTGAGGCATTCCTATATATGTCAGCCTTTATTCAAGGAAATAGTTCATTATATATGCCTTGCATTAGATACTGGGCCATTTGTACGGTGATTTAAAATGGAAGGGATGCACCTGTTATCAATCACTGCTTTGGAGTCTACACTTTCGATCTTCTTCCAAAAGATGGCCTATTTTTATATCCACTAAGCAGGTTTCTCTACAAGTTTGAGTTAGAATAGAAAATTAATTGCAAGAAATGAAGCAAGATGAGAAACACATGTGGTCCTCAGCTGTCACATTCATTTAGGGGTTTCTGCATTAAAATATAATTGTTCCTTACCAATCCATTCTGTGACTTAAGAGCTGCCTCATTTCAGAGGTTAGGGAAAAGCCACAGAAAGTTAATCCAAATGTTTCCAATATCAGCAGTATACCTTGAACTTGAGATGGGGGGCTTAAACTACTGAAATAAAACCAATATAGACTCCAGTGATGAAAACATATATAGGTTCTCTCTCAAGCAGTTCTGACTGACGCAGATGGAATACATATCACTGCTCACTGGTCATTTCAATGACCATTCACAAATCATTGAGGTCAAACTAAATTTAACTATGTTGACATGTTTCTCCATCACAAATCACCAACTACTACTATCATCACTGCAGTTTGTTTACTGTATTTTAAAGCTCAAAATTACAAAAATGCAAAGTCATCAAACAGAATACTTGTACAGAAGAAAAACCCAGTTACTAAGAGTTCAAAGCCATGGATAAAGTATATCATTCACCAGAGGCAAACTTGCATGCAGAAAAGTTCTAAGAACACAGTAAGAACTCTGTAAAAAATGTAAATATATGTTAATATCTATAAATTTCGCTCTTGATTACCCGGTAGCTTTATCACTGTGGATTACATCAGTTCTCAGTGGTCTCAAGCTATTGCTGATTGAACTGATTACAATAATTTATTACTAGCATAAATCCCAGAATAGGTATTACACTACCACTCAGAAAAATAAACCGTAAAACCTCATACCATCAAAACAAAAAACCTAATCTACAGATCTGGCGAGGTAAAGAGTGGAATTCCAGCATGTCATTTACCTCTGTCCTTTCTGTATCACTGACAACAGCAATTTATTAAAACAGCAGAGCAAGAAGGACAGGTAATGAGGAAATAATGCAGCAACCGTAATAAGCATAATGTGGTGCTGAGACATTTCCTTAACTAGATGGGTGGTGGCAAGAGAAACTCAACAGCTACATATAGCAAAATACAGTACAGGGCAAGGAGAACCATACAACTAATAAGAGGGGGAAAAAAGGGCAGGGCAAGCCAAGAAATTAGAAAGATCTCATAATATTCAGTTTTCAATAGAAACAGCTGAGAGCAAGAGCTACAAAAAGACGCACTGACAGTACAATGTTTGGGGGGAAAGGAGGAAAAGACATCCCAGATGTCTGCAAGGAAAAACATTTCTACTGTTTTCCAGTAAGCATAATCAAGAATGAGGAATTGGAACTGAAACTCAAACTGCATACTCTATGGTATTGCCACTAGGCAGTAAGAGCAGGTATATCAGTGCTTCCAAACCTCAAAATCAACATGACGGAATAATCTTAACTAGCAAGTAACAAACAAGTAATTCTGAGTTCAATATGATCAAATTTCTGTTTTTCCTATACCTGTGGCCACACACTATACATATTTAAATACTTAAAGCTAAGCTACATGTTCATCTATATTGACTTTTCTTCTAGTGGTGACTATATCAGTTTTAATAACATATTAGAGAATAAAATTTGCAACCACAAACTGAAACCTGGGAACAAGGTCAAAAAGCCAAGTACTGGCTCTCCAAAGGGATAGGGAAGCTGAGCTCGCTCAGAAGCTGTTTACGAGTACTGCTAATGAGTTCATCTCTATAGTTCCCACCAGAGCAGTTTTAGACACACAAAACAACAGCTCCTCACTCCACAACAATGTCCACTATTTCAGTAGGATTCACCAAGGAATAAGGCTGGACTCAAGAGAAAGATAAGCGATAAAGAGTTGCTCTCTGCCAAATACTGAATATGTGTTCAACCAAAGACAGCAGAGAAGTCATGGCCTGCATGTATAACATAACCCTCCAGGGTCTCTCCAGGGCAGAGTGCAGGGGACTTCTCACTCCCCACCCACACAGAAGCAGCTTTGCCCTCCAAGGCGAAGGAAGGAAGATGAGTTTCCGAGGAAGAATGAAAGAAGAGTAGGAAAGTACAGGGAAACAGTTGTGAAACAGTGGCCTGGCCCTTCAGCCAGAGTTGTCTGGTCTGGTATCAAGCATATGCCTTTTGTTGATCCCATTCTCAAATCCAACCAGGTGATACATTTTAAAATAATAGACAGGAAAACTGTATATTCAAAAGACTTGCTAAGAAAATGGAGCACGTTTATTCTAATAAAAATATCCAAGTGAGAAGACCAACAGGAATAATGAGCAAGCAGGGAGAAGCAGCTACTGGCCTATTTCAGAGATGCATGCTCATGATAGGTGTATGTTAGTCCTACACAGCTAGCTCTAAACACAGTCTAGACAGTCTCACACACTCACAATGAAAGGTTTTCCATTTTAGAAGCATGTCCCTTGTCTAATCTCTTCAGAAAAGAAACAACTCTTGTTTAAACTTTTTAAAGTGTGTTTTTATATAGATAAAGCTTGTGTTTTAATCAAATTTCTTTTCTTCTGCTCTCTTGTGATGAGAACAAATGCAACAGAGGAGGGATTCTCAATTGTTCTTATTGACTTAATATTTCAAGATAAAAAAGTATGAGAATCACTATATTCATAATAAAAAGTGGTAGACTAGTCCACTAAGGACAAGCATAATTCAGTGTTGTGTGGATTACTTCATATGAACAGGCTGGGGGAAATAAAACTCGCAAGCTGGCTACAGAGAAGATGACAAAAAGATGACATCCTTGAGCCCAATACTCAGCCCAGCAAGCATACAAAGTCTTTGCATCAGCCCCTGCTGGAGATCTCTTGGTGACTTAAGAATAGAGAACAACCAAAAAAAAAATCATCCAGCAGATGGCTATAAATGAGGAGAACAGAGACAGGTGACTAACTAGTCTGAGAGAAAAAAATAAAATGGGAACAGTGCCACAGTGTTATCATGTTTGTTCGGCCACCTGGAGAGGTAGCAGGCTTATCAATGAATGCCAAAAATGAGTAGTGCCCATCTGCTCACCCTAATAAATATCCCTTACTAGAAAAAAATATAAAAGAATACAATTCCCTCAGCACTATTCACATGCTTTCAGCAGATTTATTTGGGTCTTACATGGCTTAACAACTACTTTCCGTGAACACAATAATGCTTTAAGATGACCCTTGGAAGTACGTGGCAAGTCAGTAGCTGTGAGAATTCACGACAACAGAAAGCTCCAACAACTTCCTTTTAAATAAGCAAAAGCTCGTAATTATCACGGCTTTCAAAATGTCTTTACAAAGATATCTCTGGCCAACTGATGTCAAAACCCTAAATGAGAGGGGCAGTTCAAAATTCAAAACGTTATTACTCCTCTGGAGGTAACAGCAGCAGAAAGTATCTCCAGTCAAAAAGAAGTACAAGAACCATGGTACAAGCCCAGTTTACCTCCTCTGCTGGCCTCCCCAAATGGCAACAAGTACCATCCTTCTGATGATTCTAAATGTGGATTGAGAAAGGAGGTTAGAGCTGGCAGAAGATAAAATAAGGAATGCTCAGGTCTTTCAAAGTACCACTACAAAAAGAAATGTGATGAAAAACTAGAGCATACAGGTTGGTTTGCCTTCATGAGTTTAAAAGCAAAATGCCTCCTCTTTAGCACTAATCTTTATCAGCTCCAAACATTCTTTTTGCAATGTAGGCATAAGAGTTTGGAGCAGAAATCCAAATTTGCTAAGACTGAGATTCCAAGCTGACATTTTGATTCAGAAGTGTATTTTTTTCCCATAGATGACATACTGGAAAAAAAACCCAACCCTGTTCTGTTTAACATCATAATTTCTACCCCTTCAATAAAAGCAATCCAATCACATAAAACCATCTGGATTCACAAAAAGTTATCCAGAACATTACAGGCCTTTATATGTTCACCACCACCTTTGCAAATACAAAGTTATCATACTATTTGTGCATAAATCTTGTGTGCTAAATTTTGCCTTTCATATGGCAAAAATGTGACAAAATTAAATTTAAAATATGCTTACATAAACATGTATGAAGAGAAGGAAGAACACAACAGAAAGCACTTTTGAGGAGACAAATCACAAAATGTGAGCAAACTTATATCCACACAGGCCAGAGCTTTGTAAATGTCTGTATGCACAAGACCAGAGTTACTACAACAGATTTCTAAAAACGTCCAAAGAGCAGTTTTAAAAACTGCCTATACTAAAATGAAGCAGATACTGCAGTGGGTGCAACACAGAAAATGCTATGCACTACTGAAAGCTTAGTTCTCTGTTCAATTCAATATTCAGGACACTAATTTCTTCAAAATTAAGGTTATTTTGATTGTGTAGATTCCTTTAAACTTGGTTGTCTTCAAAATTTTGTACAAAAGCTCAACAAAAGCTCCAAAAAGTCTGACCAACTGTTCCTGGGACTGAAGCGAGACACTTGGTTCTTAAAGTCCCAAGCACCTTTACCAAGTACCAGCTGCAAAACCCAGCTCTTTCCTCGGAAGCACAAAAGACTGTAGCCATGCATATTGTTTCCACTGTTTCATGTTCCCTGTAATAGCATGAACCCACAGTCAAGTAATAAAAAAAGGCTAACACTTGGTTCGTCCGTGAACTGGCCTACGCTTTTTGAAGTAAAGTGAGTTAAGAGTGGGAACTCTCAGATACAATGCCAAACAGAAGACACACTTCAAATCGAAATGAACAAAGCCTTCCACCAAAACAAAAACTTTCAAGGTCAGGTTACAGGTTTTTAACTATCACATTACATCCCCTTTCTAGACCACTAAAAAAAGCTGTTTGGTTTTTTTAAATAAATGTTTTTATGAAACAGTTGAGGCAAAGGCTGTATCACTGAAAACTTGCATGCAAAACAAATGTCCTTAGTTTTTAACTTGTATTACAAAAATCCATCAGGAGAAAACTTAAAGTTCCTATAATGTTAATCATCCAAAGTTAGCAGCAAACTATTCCTTCCCTCCTTTAGTTTACTGCAACTTTTAACTTCAATTTTTAAATCATCTGTGTTTCAACAGGCTATGAGTAAGGTACATTGCTGTGGCAGGCAGATCTTGCCCATGCTACAAGAAAGAACCAGATAAAATAACAGTCAGTGCCAGCCTCCCTGAAAATAAAGAACTTGGTAACTAGCACACCCATAACAATTTTACTTCTGGAAACCATTATTTGTAGAAGTACAACCAGCAAAAGGATCCATTCCAATTTAAATATCGGAGCCTGAAGAGCCAGTAGTTTGAAAAAAGTATTACTTTCATATAAACAGAACAATCAATGGGGAATCAATGCCACAATAAGTACAGAACCTCAGTTTTGTCATGTGCCACCGAGGGTTTTTTTAATAAGCTCATTTTGGCTTATTTCTACTCATAAACAGATATTATGTGGAAAATGGTTTTAAAAGTACAATATTTACCCACTTAAAAAGATTGCTTCCTAAGAGAGTGGACATCTGAAATGAATTATTTTAGCCACACTGGAAGGACAAATTAAACATTTGAAATCTTTGCTGATGCTGGCACCAGGTTATTTCAGCTCCTACTCTACCTCAGGAACATCAGAGTCTTTCTAGGACATTAGTCCTAGTGCTGGCAAAGTGCAACTAGCCTACTATCAGACAGGTGAATGCTGTTCTCTGTCTTCCTATTCCAGAAAACAACTTCTGTCAGGTGAATTGAGGGGGGTGTGTGGGTGTGTGCGCGTGCATGTGTAGTGTGCTAGAGGGAGTTTTGTTCAAATAATTCTGCTGGTTTTCCTGCCTGCCTTGGAAAATGAAGAAACTTCTATGAGCAAAGCAAACACAAATGCACAAAAACCAGATGCTCCTCCTGGTACACAGTACATGAAAGTTTTCAGCTACCCAGATATCCTTAATTATTTTCAGCAAGTAAGTCATCTGGGTAAAGTTGCTTGTTGTAGAAAAGGTTTTGCATTCCTCTGTTGAGTTAATCTCATTTTGGAGCACTCAGCATCTCATTGAGAAAATAAATATCAATTTTTTTCTTGCAAGAATCAAAAAGAGTAAAGGCATAAAGTGAACCTAACAATATCTTTCTAGAGCATCTAGAGAAAACAAGGAAGGGAGGTTTTCAGATTTTTATGCCACTTGTAAGACATCCTGTTGCTACTAAGCAACAGCAGAGAGCTGTCTTAGTTGCAACAGTCAGCCCAGAGTCTTTATTCCTGAATATTCAAGAATCAGCTTTTTAAAATTATTTATATTATTTATATTATTTATTACCTTATATAAGAAGAGATGATGACAACTAGAAGATGTAAAGGTAATTTGCATTACACAGCAGTTGTCACAGTCTGGTGCACATTCACTCCCCAGGGCGGGGTTTATTTGTATCTAGGATTTTAGTTCAGGATTAACAGAGAACCCTCAAAAATTACCATAAACAGCTTTCTACAGAAAGGATGCTTCACATATAGCTTTGTTTATGCTCTGGCTTCCTATGAGGGTAAAATCTAGAGAGTCTAGTTCCAAATGCAAATCACAGGTTATAAATATCAAAAGGTGCTGGCCAGTCCATCGGAAGGGAAACTCTATTAGCAATCATCAGCAGAAAAATATCACCACAGTTTTCTAAGGAGTTTGTATTCACATCTGGTGATGAGATCTTTGCAAAAGATCATCAGTGATGCTCTGAACGGATACAGTTTGACAGCTGCAAATCTTAGGTACTACACAATATTACATTTTAAGAGTGAAGTATAATATGACACCATTTCACGATGTAAATATATTACCTAATATATTCTTGGCAGACCAGCATCTTGAAGGAGAGCCTGTAAAAATACTACTACCTTGTTGTCTTATTTTTATATAGCACCTCATATTTCAAGCAATGGAAAGCAATTCAATTTGAAATCACTAGCATTCCCTTTTTAAGTCAAATTACTTTGAATATTTCCAGTAGCAGGATAAGGTCACCTAAGTCCAGATTCTGGGTTGACCATGCACACTTGAGGCATGATCTTAAAAAGGCAGGCTGTTTGGTTGCAATGACAGATGCATGTGTGTTTCTGCATCTATGCACATGGGGAATGGTAACTGGAAAAATACATCCTCCTTTGTCAAACCACTTCAAGTCACATAGAGGATTTTTCCATGTACTACATTGCTCAGGCAATCAAATTCACATCAGATAGCCCACTGTATTAATTGTTCAGGCATACATCGGGATATTGCCACTGCTCAAAAAAACTTTAGTAGAAGTAACGGGAAAGGGATACAGATAATACAGTGAGAGTTCCATTTCTCCACCACATTTAGGAATTGCATTAATTTCCCCTGCTTTAGGAAAAATGGATACCTCCAATTCTCAAACTGGGTAATTAACTACTGCTGTTACTTGTGGCTTCCTCTCCCTGGTGACGAGTACCACAAAGGAGCACCTTTCTCAGTACAAGCAGAAGATTAAAGAAATAGAGTTTTAAACACCCTACCAAAACTGCAGGACTAAGCAAATGAGGAGTATAAGGAAAGGAGTTTTTGTTGAACCTTGCTCTCTGGATACATGAGCCCTCTCTTTGGGTTCAATCATTCCAAATTAGATCACTCCAGAAAGAAGTGTGAGCTCCAGGATTACATGATCCAGGAAGAGAGCCCAATGGTTTAGCAACAGGAATTCTGCTCTACATCCTGGTTGCTCACAGCATGCACTCTCTTGTTTAAAGTCTCAGTTATATAGTCTTTGTGGTGGGTTGGTCCTGGCTGGACACCAGGCACCCACCACAGTCACTCTATCACTCCCCTCCTCAGCTGGACAGGGGAGAGAAAATAGAACAAAAGGCTTGTGGGTCAAGATAAATACAGGAAGACATCACTCACCAACTGCCATCACAGGCAAAACAGACTCAACTTGGGGAAATTAATTTCACTTATGGTCAAACAAAATCAGAGTAGGATAATGAGAAATAAAATAAAATCTGAAAACACCTTACCCCCACCCCTTCCTTCTTCCTGGGCACAACCTCGCTCCTGATTTTCTTTACCTCCTCCCCCTCAGCACCACAGGGGGATGGAGAATGGGGATTGTGGTCAGTTTATCGCACGATGTCTCTGCTGTTCCTTCCTCCTCAGCAGCAGGACTCCTCGCACCTCCCATTGCTCCAGCATGGGGTCCCTCCCACAGGAGACAGTTCTCCATGAACTTCTGCAACGCGAGTCCTTCCCACAGGCTGCAGTTCATCACAAACTGCTCAAGCATGGGTCCCTTCTCCAGGGTGCAGTCCCCCAGGAACAGACTGCTGCAGCGTGGGTTCCCCATGGGGTCACAAATCCTGCCAGCAAACCTGATCCAGCGTGGGCTCCTCTCCATGGGGCCACAGGTCCTGCCACCGGGACCCTGCTCCAGTGCAGGCTCTCCATAGGGTCAGACTCCTTTGGGCATCCACTTGCTCCAGCATGGTGTCCTCCACAGGCTGCAGGCGGATATCTGCTCCACCGTTAACCTCCACAGGCTGCAGGGAAATCTCTGCTCTAGCGCCTGGAGCACCTCCTCCCCCTCCTTCTTCACTGGCCTGAGTATCTGCCAAGTTGTCACACATATTTTCACTCTTCTCTTCTGGCGGCTGCTGCTGCTGTTGTGCAGGTTTTTCTCCCCCTTCTTAAATACGTTATCCCAGAGGCACTACTGAGATTGCTAATTGGCTTAGCCGTGGCCAGCGGCAGGTCCGTCTTGGAGCCGGCTAACATTGGCTCTATTGGACATAGGGGAAGCTTCCAGCAGCTTCTCACAGAAGCCACCCCTGCATCCACGCTGCTACCAAAACCTAGCCACACAAACCCAATATAATCCTCTTTAGAATTAATGCATCAGAAAGTGGGAGACAGACCTGCATTCATAACTAACTAATCATGACAGTTACATTCTCCTGAGGAGCGTAACTGGCACAAGGAAAGCAAAGCCTAATGACAGCAAGAGGTGGACAGTCACAGAGCTGGGCTTAGGGATGACAGGACTTAACATCTGCTAAAGATAACAATAACCCCAAAGACCAGCCTCCTTTAGAAGGGAATACAAACTTCACTTCTGTAATTCATAGAACTACAGAATACTAGACTAATTTAGGTTCAGAGAGACCACTGAAGGTGGTCTAGTCCAACACCCTGTACAAAGCAGGTTGCTCAGGGACTTGTCTACTTGGGTTTGAATGTCTCCAGGGGCAGACTTTCCACAACCTCTCTAGGCAATCTAATTAGAGCTAATTTGAATTTAATGCTCTCCCCCCATGAGCTCCTCATACAGAGACACCCACAAAATACATTTGCTTGCTAACACACAAAACCAAACCTATAGCTGAGCGAACTCATGTCTTCAAAAAGGGAGAATGGGCAGAGACTACACGTGCAAAACTTGGGAAAGATTCAAATATGCGCAATTATCTTGACAAGTCACACAAAGAGAAATCTCACATTTATACATCCACTTCTCAGGTCTTAGAAATCCCATTTACTCTCTACCTTGTCTACATCTGACCTGAAGTGCACGATGTACTACCAATGCCTTACCTTTCCTTTTCTTTTTGCATCTAGCTACCAAGACAATATACTGATGGACTCTGCAACTCTGTAAGGTGAAGAAAACAGAATTCTCCCGCAGAGCTGCTTATCCACATCACTGAGAAAAAAGAAAGTACACTAGAAGAATACACTGTGATTTTTACAGTGAAACAACCAACCAGGATTACAAAAACAAGTCAAAGATGAATTTATTTCTTGGACTTCAGTCTGCAAAATTATTTTTCTTAGTTTTGGATTTATATTCCAAACATCTAGAATATTTCTTCTTCAGAATTTAATTATGGCAAGGGGGTTAAAACCACAAAATGAAAATAGCTTTCATTTAAAAATAATTCATTTAAGATCTCATACATCACTAAGACGTTCATTTGAGGAGGAAAACTGATACATTTATGACAAGGTACTGTGTACTCTTCCAGATAGCAACACACTGACAGCTTTACATGAAGTAGATGTGTTACTGTCAGGATTATTGTCTAAGCAGCCTTCTCCCACTGCAGCAATCTAACAGCTTACATTTACAGTTGATTATCATTTCTATGAAATTCCAGCATTTGCTAATGATCTCCAAGACTAGGAAAAACAGCATCTTTTATCTCAAGCATTCTCCTGTAGACACACTATTCTTCTAAAATAGTGTGAAATACAACACATGCACTTTTTTTTTTTCAGAAAGTGTCCATTCTCAGTTCTTCTAAAAATATTTCAGACAGTATTACTCTCTTTTTCCCTTCTGTAAGATGTGTCAGCCAATGGAACATAATTCATCCTCAGGGAAAGCAGTTTAGAATAAGCTTTTTTGCAAGCAGCAGAACCAGCAAAACTTTATTTCCTCTACGTCTGGAGGCAAAGCTTGTTGGCGGATTCAGTGATAAGGGACAAATTCATCCTGCTACCTCTGCTTTAGCTGAGGCATTAATACAGTCTCTCTCCTTTAAGCCCTTTATTCTCACACACTGCCTGTAACTTGCTGTCTTCGGCAATCTGGACACCTATTGTGAAATTTTACTGAAGATAAGTGGGAAAAGGAGAGCTGACAACAGATGTACAAATACCACCTCACAGCCATTATTTCCTTAGGAATCTATGCTTAAAACCTGGAATTCTTAAGAATAATATTAAACTCAAGCCAACAGTGTCTTCAAAAAGTGACAGCAAAACATAGCACCCAGCAACAACTTAAGTGAAAGTAGCACTCTGGTTCTCAAAAATGGTACAGCTTTAGTCTATTCTTACTGATAAAGGTCTTTGCCAAAGAACACACAGGCAATCTGACACTCTGGGGGCAGATGACACTTATGTACATCCATTTCACTTCTTTCATATTACTCATCCAGTGTACTCACTGCTTTCACTGGGCTGCAACACGTTTAATTGTTAGCACATTGATTAACATCCAGAAATCTGAAACAAGCTGCCATTGCATTTCACTGTAGATGGACAGGAATTACTAGAGAGACTTCGTAAAGTCAAACCATGTGTGCACAGAGGCGCTGTTCAACACAAACTGCACATTTCTCTGTAGGTGATCCTGGGCAGAAGAATCAGAATCACTGCTTTTTAAAGGTCTGCTTTTTCAAAGGTCTTGGGAGGTATGACAGCAATGATGATAATTTTTTGAAACAGTAGACTACAGGGAAACAATAAGCTACATCAGAGCCAGAGAAGTTGATGAACTGACATATTCAAACACAAGAAACCAAATCCCAACTCCTAATCAGCAGAGGTCAGATAACTATTCTCTAATTATATCCGTGAAAATCTTGTGCCAGTCTTTGAAAAGCAGGTTGTGACAAAGCAAGAGAAGTTCTCCTGACTCGTACAATAATACCCTGACCATTTACCTATGCTGTTGCAAGATATATAACAAGATATGATATCTTGCTTCGCAACACATTTTCTGCTTTATTCCTATTTGGCATCAAAAAAGTAGACCACATATACATTTTCATTCTCCTGTTTCTCAGACTTGTACCTTAAGAATATAGTTTTCCATCTAAAAGAAGTTACTGATTTTTTTAAGAAACAAAGGCAAGTGAGAAAAATCATTTGCTTACCCAGGCCCCCTCTCAAACGCAAATGCAGAAGTGACAATATAGGTCCATCAAGCAGCAGCTAGAGACAAAATAGTAACTACTTAGATTGCCTACTCCATTCTTTACCGAGGTCTGGATTACCCCCTAAAGCATACAGATATTATTGTAATACATGTCCCCCAACGTCATTGTAGATGATACACAATCACACATCAGCATAGCCTGACCATTAAGAAGGCAATGTCTGCCTCAGAAGTAGCCTGTGTCCTGTGGTATGTTGCAGTCACTACAGAAACCTTTTTCTTGTGAAGCAAGAGCGAAAATACCACCTAAAAACTCGGCATCTTGTTGGTACAATATTTAATGTTGCTTCAGTAACTCTTAAATGCCTCTGCAAAAGAATTTGAGTCTCCTTTGCACAGTTTTTGACTGACACAGACGTAAATTTTTAGGCCAGTTTTTTTTGACAAGTATGCAACTGACACCTTAGAGAATCCCTCTTTACTGTGCTAAAAATTGGGTGCAAACTATCAAAAGTATAAGCAAACCCAACTGACAGATTTATGGCTAGTTACACAACTGCTAAATTGAGAAAGGCTTACAAGCTAACAAAAAAATAGTTGTTATTTATACCTACTATTCCTATTTATGCTACAAATACATAAGAAGCCTGGTAGCTTTCATAAACTCTTAGACCATAAACCATTCAGACTCACATCAAGGTCCGCCAATGTTCGCAAACCAAACACAGGACACATCTACGTGGAACATCTACATCCCACAATTTTGTCAATTTGTGTGTCAATACCCACAGCCAGCTCCCACCACCCTTCATCGCTTGCACCATACAGTATCTTAACTTCATGAACTGCCACAGCTACGGTGTCGGGGCAGCTCATCTAATAAGGTACAACACAACATGGATTAATGTGACAGAAATCCGTTTGAGGGTAAAATGTTTCAAACGCTCAGGTGAGACATTTAGCCATTCTGAACTATGACCGTGCAATGGCTTTGCCTACAAACCTCCTGCGAACTTGACTTTATGCAGAGAGGTTTCCTCTGTTTGCCCCTCAATCTCACATAGATTGTAAAGGCACCTCCCAATATAAAGCTGCACCGCTTTCATAATTAAAAAAAAAAAAAAAGGAAAAACCCAAAATGACAGCATTACTAGAGATACTAGAAGGTATCTACATAATCCATGATGAAAACTTACTTTATTGGACAACCAAACATTGACATTAGAGAACCTCCTTTTTGGTCTCAGGTAGGGACAATCTATCAGAAGTCTGCATTTTTAATGCTTAATGTTAAATATAACTTTAGGGGGGGGTTATGTGGTTAAAAAGTAGATATACAATGAAGTTACAATCTACTGCCTTTTTCAGCATATAAATATTTATTACATAGAAGAACAACTGTTTTATGTGTAATATAAGATGATCAGATATAATGTTATAATTTTTAAGCAAGAAAAAGAGGTTTAGCAGCACTAGGAAAGCCAACTGTGGGTACTCCTGCACTTGCCATGTCATAGATACATAAATATATTGGTTTATATAATTACCGTCTCAGTAGGTAAGACACTAGAAAAGCCAACATACCAGCATTTCCCAGGCTTGCTACTAATTAAATCATATGCATACAGGTTCAATCCAAGGATGATCAAAGTTAATGAAAAAAATTCCCATTTAATTCAATGAGCTGTGGATCAGTTCCAGGCAGCTAGCTGATACTCCATCCTCTTTATTCTTTATCAGAAGCACTCCAACAGTGTGAAAGTGAAGAGGACTCCATATGAGTCTACAGATTTTGTATCTCCCCTCAGATCCGAATTTTAAATTAATTATTTGACAGTTGACTACATTACATACAATTAAGTAATCTTTTCCATAAAGCTATATTAGAGACTACTCCAGGTTTTGAAGGAAAACAGACTACTACTATTATTGTTACATCAATAGCTTTAGAAGATTTCTGCTATATCTTTCATATACAGGTTTAATCTCATAAATTTAAATGTGCTACATTATACACCACTACACTAATATATTGCCATATCTGAGCATAGAAAATGTCAGTCCAATGCACCAGAGATAGAGCACTAAATTTAAAAGGCTTCCTAAGATTAATAGACAGATAATCTGAAGTCATCTGAAGTCAAAGAAATAACAAATGAATGTTCAGATCAAATAACTGTCTATTTTTAATTACGTTTGGAGTGCAATGTCACAATTGTTGGACAACTTCAGTAAACTGGACATTTGATTTATGAAACCTACCTGAATAGCCTGTGATTCAATTCTTGTTAATAATGCTTTTTCACTTTCTATTTTTCACTAAATGTTTGCATTAAAAATTTAATTTCAGCACCTCAAAATTGAGCTCCCAGTACTGCACAGACACTCAGTTCTATCTCTTTGTAATCAGCGTTTCAGCAGATGTCCATTCAGTTCAGCCTAAAGGCTCTCATTTGTTTAAAGCAGAGCTGGACAGGAGCTGCTGTAAAAATCTTTATTTGGAAACACAATATATGCATCACTGTTATTAGCCATTATATAAACAAGGTCTTAAATCTAATGAGCATTGCATAGGAAAATGAAATAAAACCCAGTCATTCCTGTCCAAGAATCAACAGTCACATGAAAACTGAAGTTGTTGGCTTTCAACAGTGGAAATGGTGTCTATGCCTAAAACTTCACAATCCATCCATACCAGGACCCAAGCTTAAATAAAAAATGGTGTTTAGACATAGTTTCAATAATACTTGTGTATGCAATGCTGCCTAGCTGGCCACCTTACATCCTTCCAACTCTAAGACAGATTTCAAGAATTTCTTGTCAGAAAAGGTATTTTCTTTGATCAAATCCATCACATCCAAGTCCAAAAAGTTCTGTAGGTATAACCAAAGAGGTCTACACTTAGCACCTCCTTCTAGTTCATGTTAGAGAACCATATCAAAAAAATGGAAAGGGAATGATGTTACTGCAGCCTTTATTAGCACACCTCACATCTCCTTTGATGCAGCTACTGACAGAAGCCCTGGACAGCTGTGCTGCACCACTGGGAACTTTGTGACCGGGGAGTCAAAGCAGCAGGATTTTATTCCCATACAGTGCAAAAACATCCTTCATGGAGCCCTGAAATCCAGAATTGGAATATAAAATGATCTCCTCGTGTGCTTGCCCCTTCTCACTGAATGCCTGTCCAAGTCTAAAGACAGAGGTGTCAGAAAATGACTGAAATTCCTATCATCTTTCTTCTGCTTTGCTTTGCCAGAGCAGATTTTGGCAAAGGCGCTTTTAGTCATCCAATTAAAAACAATGCTAGCAGTTTGGGGTTTTGTGGGGTGGTTTTTTTTGTTTGGTTGGTTGGGTTTTTTTTCCTGGCTCCAGACATGTAAGAAATGGTTCTAAATTCAACTCTTGACCAAGTAAAGACATGGCTGCAGAACAACACAGACTACTATAGTTTAAGATACAATGAGTAAAAACTGATTTCTGTAATTTTACCCAGGTGCTAACATTTCTTTTGAAAAATAGCTGAGATACTTTCTTCTACTTTAAAACACTGCTGAGGACTCACTCTCCTTAATATGGGCCCATTATCTCTGAAACATGTAAGTGGGACCTACAAGTTGTACTAAAAAGTAAATCCTATTTACTCCGACAGGCTTTTTTACATAATGCAAAAGCCTTTATTGCTTTGGTATGATTCCCTATCACCGAAGCTTCTTTCTGTTGACTGAGTGAAATAGAAATCAATGACCAGATTTTTTTTATTCTTCCATTTATGTGCTAGTGATTTATGCTGTTGTGTTCCCTTATGTTAATGGGGTTTAGAAGAAGACCCTTTCATCTCTCAAGAACTATTAACCCAAAATCTTAGTCTATAATTGCAAATATACATGATGTTACAGCAAACAAAATCTGTTTAGAAATTCCGTGTCATCATTTACATTTGATCCCAAATCACATGGGTTAGAAATACTAATAAAGTAGGAAAAAATAAAACAGAAGTATAAGAAAAAGCAGCTAGCCTACACAGAGTGCAGTATTGACTGGCATGTTGTAAAAGGAAAAAATAAAACCAACCTGCCACATAAGTTTCTAAATGACACAGTTCTATCCAACCCATTTCACCTACACAAAATGCCAGATGCACACGAACAGCAGGATTTGCAAACAATACAGACAGCTCTGCCAGCAAGTCTCACGTAATCACAGTATCTGTCTCAATACAGTTGGTTTCACAGCAATACAAATTTTAGAAGGTAAAATGAAAATGAACTAAGATTGCACTGATAAACATTTTCAGTTTGGTTTCCTTTACCCTGGTCTTTTAGTATTTACTATACACTCGTATTTATTTTTTAACTACTCTGGTGCTATTTCCTTGATTCCAGCACTAAATTTACCACAGGTGGATGGATGATATATTTCTTCAAAATCCCACATGACTTTATCAAGCCTCTGTGCTGCCTCACCAGTCTTCCAACACATTGCTGGACTGCAAGATGAAAGACTTACTTTGGACATTTAAGGACAAGTGTACTCAAGAAGACTCACAATAATGAACTGCTTAGCCAATCAGATTATGAAAATGCTCCCCAAAATAAGAACACTCTCAATGAAGGTCTTGAACACTGTCTTGAAAGTCAAACCGATTTTGAAATCACACACACACACAAAAAATTAAAAGAAGCACCATTAAGTCTGTGAGGACCCTGATAATTTGCTCTGTTTATCTGGTTTTTCTCCATTTTAGATGCAACATACATACTTCACCAGGAATTATTTCCAAAAAAAGGCAAAAGTTTTTGCCTTTTGTATGAAAATCACCTGCATAGAAATAAATTAAAGGGAACAAAGCATGTAGAGTGCCAGAAGGAGAAAAAAAAAAAAAACCCACCATAAACAAAATAAAAGAAACCCCACACAAAACCTGATCTTGGGCAAAATTGATCCTAGGCTACAAAGCATACTTCAAAAAGCTAATCACAGAAATTCTAGAAGAGGGAGATACTTAATTCAGGGTGAAGACAGGTGAACTCTAATAGATCTTGCCAGAACAGTACTTCAAACTATTTCTTCCCCCATTCCTCTTTCCTGCCTTTCTGCAGAATGTTAAACCCACCCCTACAGGAAAGCTGGCAGCTCCATTTCATAGGTCTGCATTCCCACCTAAATCCACGCTCATCCCCAGTTTGAACTAAGACACAAAACTTTTATGAAGAGACATGGATATACATTGCCTTCAGCTTACTGCGCTACAGGGGCAGGAACGTAACAGACTGGAAGGTTAACAGTGGGATTTGTAAGGCCATAACTACTGCCTCTCCCAAGAACTCACTGTGCTCAATCCCCATTCACCACAGCATCCTTTGCTGGATTCTAACTTGCATCTACTTTAAGTGGTTTGTAAAGTAAGGAGAACCTAGTTCTGCCTCCTGTTCTCACACTGAACAGCAACTTAATTGCTTATGTAGTTGGACAGATTTCAAAGAGGTTATATTCAAAGATATGGACATACGCCATTATATAGGTTATAGAATTTGTCCTTCAGAAGACTATCATCTTCTACCAATCTACCTATTATCATTATCTACCTATCTTTATATCTTGACTGTCATTATTTTCTTTGCCTTTTTATTAGGAGTAAGGAAATGCATTAATTCTATATGGAAAGTAAAGTTAGGTAGCTAGCCTACCTGTCTTTAACAGTTGATGAAGAAACATTTTTTTAATTATAATTATTATTAATTAAAATGGAGAAGGACTGAAAACTTGTTACTACCTTAAAAGGCTGTCAGTGCTGGTGCAAAGGCAGATTCAGAAAGCTAAATTTATTTGTAATTACTTACCTGCAAGCAGAGATAATCTTTCCTCAGCTCTGTTTCCTTTGCCCGTTAGCTTTAGTCAGTGCTTTATTTCTTTTCTTCAGCGACTGGCTGACAGATAAATTTTGGCACATTCACCCCACATATAAAAAACTGAAACAGAAATTAAAAAAGAAAGTTCTGTCTAGAAGTGTGAAGGCATATAAGGAAATATTGACAATACATCTTATCTTACAAAAGCATCAGAAGCATGATATATTTAGAAACATGTCCCCAGTACACTACCATGAGCACTAGCCAGAGCTCTGGGAACACAAAACTGATAGTCACACAGAACGAAAGATCAAAAATGTCAAGGACCATGCAAAATCAAGTAAATTCTACAATTACTACAATTCATTAATATGGGTATATCACTTTCCTCATTTAATGAAAATATTGCTCCATAGTTTCCTTTCCGCTCCAGAAATAGTCTCTTTAGATTTCTTTGCTTCAGTTTCAAATTTAAACTATTGGGTTTAAATTTGGGATCAAAAGTCCAAGCTACCAGAACAAAAAGTCATATGAATGCATAGCATCATATAAAATGAAAACACAAGTAAAAAATCATATTCCCCCTCCCCTCATCAGTCAGAAAGCTAAACAGATAGCCTACTTACAAGTCACTTAATCCTTGCTGCTTTACACACCCATTGTAAATCAGTTTTAGCCTTTCTTTCCCTAAAAAAAAAATAAAAATATTAGTGTCTTCCAACATCCCATTCTCAGATGTCACAAGTTTCCCCAGTAACACCTTTTCAACATATTATACAAGAACTTTCAACTTATTTTACCTTGGATAACATGTTTTCATACATCAGCTCCATTCTACCTTATAGCAACATGATACTTCCACCCCCACTGATACTTTGCTCTAGGAATTATTTCCAGGAAATAATCAAATAAGAAGTATTTCCTTTCAGGGAAGGACTTCAGCAATAGCCCGTGACTTGAGCAGAGCTACCCCCCTAGTATCACCTGACAAGGGGGCCCATGCCCATAATCCAGGGAACGGGAGAAGAACCAGGATGCACCCAAGCAGGACGTTGGTTTTGATTTCCTGTAGTTGGGTTATTGGACTGGGTAACCAGAAAAAAACCCACAGCACTGTGTTAGCTGTGCACGAATCCCCAACACTGCAGCATGGGGAATCTGGGATGAACAGCACAACCTTCACCTTTACCACCACCACACGACTGTGCGCATGCTTTTATACATATGCACATACACATTCATATGACAAAAATAAACTCAAGGGAAGAACAAACTTTACTCTAGCAAGATGTCTTAGATGCAGTTACGATCTTTAACAAAAAAGGCTGGCAGTACCGTTTGTAACCAACCTGGTGAACTGTAACTCACAAGTCAGCAAAAAAGATACAGGGGGGTGGCTACAAAGAGATTCTCAGTTGCTCTTAAACAAAATACCAGACCTTGTTTTACAGCTACGTTTACTTCCTAACCTAAAAAATTTCAATATCCACTAAAAAAAGGAAGAAAAAAATCAAAATAACTAAATAAGTTAGCCGGGCTGGATAACAGCTATGAAGAAATATGATGATAGTGTAAAACACAGAAGAGGGAGAAGAATTACACACCCTGACTCTAAGGGGCATAAATGAAAGAGGGTGGCATAGGCTGAGCGTCAGAAAATATTTCTTAATAGCAGAATATTTTTCCCACAGAAAGGGAAGTTATTTGAGACTAAATTAGATAAAACACTGCAAAGTGCAGCACAGAAAGCATTTTGAACGTATGACATCATGGATTAGAACACTTAATCATCAGAAGCTGGAAGGACAGGATTTAAGTTTCTCACTAAGATTTCAGTACAACCACCAACCACACATCAAAAATACATTCATGTCTCATTGGGTTCTTGTCTTGAAAAATACCTTGGATTTCATCAGCATTAAGGTTAGAAGTGCCATTCACATTTGATGCAACTATTACACATTTAAGCATTATTCGTAATTTTAATCCACTGTTATTTTTCTCTTGCTTATTGCTGTAACACAAAATTATCCTTTTCATTTTGGACTTCCATAGCATTTTTATTTGAGGCATTTCGAAGTACTTTACCAACATGTGTCCACTATCAACACCTTTCAAGATCAATATGGTATATGTCAACACTGTATGTCACTGATCCAGATGTTATTCCACAATTGCTGAACTGTCCAGCTGCTTAACATGATACATAATTAGCAGGCAACATGATGCCCATGAAATCCTGTGGTGTTGCACATGGCCATGGGAAGTTAGAAGATTAAAACTGAGGCCAACAAGGAAAATAAAATTCAGTGTTTCTTTCAGTTTGATGGCTGCAGCATGAGAGATCTTGAACCAGCAAAGAGACATTCCCTTACATGACCAAGTACTACAACACAAAACCCACTATTCTTTTGGGTTTTTTTCCCCCCACTCCCATTACTATTATTACAGTCTTACTTTAAACAATACACAGCATTCTGCAATTCAGTTTGGAAAGAGATGGGGTAACTCACAAAAAGTGACTAAGCAAAGAGTTTTGACCCTTTTTTTTTCCTCCCAAAATACACAAATAATTTAGCATAGCTGAATTTGAAACATGGAAGTTTTTCCTCCTGATTAAAAATGCTCTTTTGCATATGGCAACAAAATAAATATATATTTTTTTAAAAAGCAGAGTAATTCAAGGCCTCCTTTTGATACTGTGGAAATCTTACTACAGGCAATTGTTATAGTTTGTTACATTTATGACTGAAATCCCCAAATTCTTGTGATTTATAGTCCTTATTTTAAATGTCCTACTCTACATTGGGTAGAATCTCACTGTGCACAACACTGTCCATCAAGAACTAAGAGCAGGGAAGAAGAGAGAGCAACCACACCACAGCAGCAGCAAAAAGTTAGTATGTCTTCACAAACCGAAAAAAAACAATAATTCAGAGAGATTATAATATCACAACAATCAATTATCATTCTGACCCCCAAAGAAAAATAATAAACATGAACAGGGGCATAGGGGGAAATCACGTGCCCTCTTAAAGCGTTGAGTGCAGTGGCATAAAGCCAAAATAGTGTACCACAAGAAACAATTTGGTAATATATAACAAAACATCCAATATGTACCAGATAATATAACAGCTCTTTCCTTGCACACCAGTCCGTGGTCTCTGCAGGTATTTCATCCAAATCCACCCCTCCTTTTCTTTTTTGCCAGCTACATATTTAAAATATTAGTAACTACTCCAGATACTGATACTATTATACCATTCTCAAAGTAGTTATTTATCCCAAAAGATGCAGAAAGGTAAGGCACAGGCCACCTTCCTTCCTCAGACCAAACGCCAAAAGCAGACTCCTCTACAAATGAACACCCACCAACCACCTTCAACAATGATTATGTGAATCGCCGCAATTAAGAAAAACATATCTCTAGACCCATCCCTATAAAGTGTAACAATAAAACAGCACGGAGTTTTAAACCAGAGAAGTTTGGGGTAAAAAATAAAAATCACCTGCCCATCTCTTGATTGGTCCTGGCTTGGTGTCTAGATTAAATTCAGGTGTAGATTCACCTCACAGAATAAGGAGGCAGTCAATGAAGCAACCGTTACTGCCTCCCCATACCTAGGCCCCAGTGTCACAGGACACAACAGTGGTCCTTTGGGCTGTGCCTGTCCTTCAAATTCTCTGCAGGCTAGCAGGAGTGCACATACAGAGAAGGGTAGCAGAAACACTTGTACCCAGTCACAGCACAGGCAATGCCCACTTACTGTACAGGACTTCTGAGACCATAATCCATTCTTCCAAGAAAATGCAATAATACATATAACTAATTATTTTTTCCAGTCAACAGCATCAATCCATCTGCACAAAGATGTCAAGTTTATTCAAAAAATTGCTCTTCCCTCCTTGAGTGTAATAAAGGTTAAGCCAGGAAAGGGAGACAAGAGGAAATTCTTTTTTCCTTTGGCATGTTTACTTTGCATTTGATAGTACATTGCATGTGCTTATTGCTTATTCTAACATGAGGTTGCCATGCCTCTTTAAGAGAAAAACATGGTTATCTAAAAAAAATTTAAAAAAAAAAATCACAAAAACTTTCAGGGAGATTCAGGAACCAGATTAGCACCTGAGGCTATTTCAAAGATCATTCATAAGTACTTTACAAATACTAAATCAATAGTGTTCCTATAAACAAAATTTACCTAATATGTTTTGCTTTCTTCCTAATTACTCTCTCATCTTTTAGAGCTGAAGACTGTAGCATCAAAACTGTATTTCTCACAATAACAAAGATGGCTGTTGTAAAATTAGATTAATAACTGCCACAATCATCTACAGGATGATTTCATATAACTTTGCTGAACTGTCAAAACTAGATTGTGCTCTGTACATGACACACCTGTGTCTTTTAAGCCATCTGAAGCCCACACTCAAAACAAAGGGCAGGGTTGCCACAGCTGCTTTAAGGGAAGATGATAAGTCTGCAGATACAAAGCAAGAGCTCTGCTTTAACACATATTAAGCACCCCAGCCACCAACAGAGCAAAGATAGGGTAGCACCAGCACATCAGATAGACTCCACTTCTCCACAGCCATCTGCATCAACACTATGGCTTGGGCTGCAAGGAGAATTTTGTCCCACAGACAAAAAAGAGCGTGCTTGCTTTACATTTTCCTGTTTGGGTCTCCTGAATTCCAAAATCTAGCCCAAAACACATTGCTTTGTTACTTACAAGCCAAGGCCTCAAAAGCATGATGCTTATCACAGCATCTCAGTTGCTTACATTTTTCTACAAGAAAAGCAACATTTCCTCTAACATTTCTAGTTTTGGTTTTGATGAAGAGAATATCCAAGAAATTTGCTATGTATAGAATGTCATAACTTCCAGAAGCCTAAAAGTGCTGCTAAACAATAGCATACTTGTAAAGATTAATTTGAAATAAATCCATGTGTGTCTATACCATTTACATTCAGAAGCACAGAGCTATTTTAGTTCTACGCAATAAACCATAAATTGCATCAGCTGCACAACTAACACAAATAATGAAGGGCATATACAATAAAATGAGTTCAATTAGTAACAGCAATTAAAGCACTCTTGCCAGAAACACCTAGGATGCATATAAACACCTACTACATACAAAAGATCACATGGAGAAAGTAGGAATCCTGTAATTATTATAAATAAATCCTATTCTTGAGAATATTTAAAAATCAGTATTAAATACAGCTAGGGCATCATACCTGTAAGTTACAAAGTCAAGTTTATTCTGCAGTAGCAAAGCTTTCATCAGAAGACGATGCTAGGGATGTGCTGTTTCCAGCGACAAAAGGATCAGAATGCCTCTGGTACAATAAAAGAAGCGTTTAACTAGAAAAAGAGCCCCAGCCCCATAGCAGAAAGCAACAAAAGACCAAGATTTAGCAAATAAGCAGGCAGAACCCACTTTTTAAATGGTTTAGTTAACTTCTCATTCTGTGGACAGTACAATGCACAGGCACTGTGAGCACTGATCCCTACCTAGGTACTGCCTTCTTCAAGGCCAGTTTCAACACATGTGGGCCTGTGTGTCAAATTCACCCAGAGGTCAATACTGCCATGCACTTTCTGGAAACCTGCACAAATGGGAAACCTTAGAGGAGGGCACTGATAAAGCCTATACAGTCATTTCTCAGGTCTCTGGAAAAAGTAAGAAAATTAGTAAGCAAATTGATATATCCCATTGAAAATAGAAGCACAAATGCAAGAAATCCTTGCTAATCTCCTTCAGAGACTCTCATACCTAATATAAGCAGAACCCAACATATAACTACACAGGTCGAGTTAGTTCAAATAACAGAATTCAACTTAAAGCACAATATTAAGAGAGGGCCAACTCGCCCACCAGACCCTGGCACAGCAGCACAGGCCAACACTCACTGCCAGCTTACATAGCCCTGTAGATGCCATCACCGAATACACACCACCTGTTGCTCGTTTCCAGGCCCGGTACCAACCCCCCTTCGCCAGCAGCCACCTCCCCACGCAACACACCGAGAAAACAAGCACGGGCGCATGTAGCCACGCTACTACCGCTGACCGGTTCATTTCAATGCTGTTTTTTCCATTTCCCCCGCGCTGTGCCAGCGCTCGGGGCCCTTCGTCACCCTCCACACCAGCCCAACCCGAGAGGACCCCTGTGGGGGCGGCGCTTCATGGTAGGCCGAGGCCTGGGCGCTCCCCTCCCCCGGCTCTGAGGGGAGGGAGGCTCGGTGGAGTTACTGCACCGGAACGGCCCAGTCTAGGGGAGCGGCCCTGAGGGCCCTGCGCGGGAACGCCGCCCGGCACCCCCCGGAGCAAAGAGCCTTTCCCCCGCCGCGGCCTTGCTACCGCCCCAGGCCTTGCGCTGGGCCCGAGCCGCGCCGCCGGCTGTCGCCCCTCCGCTCGGCGGGCCGCGCCGCCACTCACCGCCGCCGCCGCCAGGCCGTGCGCTCCCGCCGCCGCGGCTGCCCCCGCCCCTGCCTGTCTGTCTGCCCGCCGCGGGTGGCGGGAGGCGGCCCCGGGCGCTGCGGGCGGGGAAAAGCGGGCCTCGCCGCGGGAGGAGCCGCCGGTGCCGGCAACATGGCAGCGTCCAGCCGCGCTCAGGTGCTGCGGTTGTACAGGGCCCTGCTGCGGGAGAGCCAGCGCTTCAGCGGCTACAACTACAGGTGTGCTGCCGGGGCGGGCGGGGACGGGCTCCAGGGAGGGCAGCGGCCCCGGCCCCGCTTCTCCCCATGGCGGCGGCGGGGGGGTAATGCCGGCGTTTTTTGGGGCCGGGCAGAGGCCGCCAGAGGGGCGCGGTTTTGGTAAGCCGCGACCCCCAGGGGTCCCGGGGAGGAGGAGGCGGCCTCCCGGGCCGAGCTGTGCCCCGGAGGCGGGACCGGGACCGGCCGCGGCGACCTGCCCGGGACCAGGGGTCAGCCCCCGGTCCCTGTGCCTGGCCTGCCTCAAAAGCACCAGTATGGGCCTTCCCTGTTGTAGGAGGAAAGGGCAGGTCAGAGGTTGTCCCGGGCTGGACAAGCTCGTGTCTGGGCTGCATGCCGCCCTTCCCCCGGCAGGGGAAAGCCGGGGCCAGGCTGCAGCCCCGGTTGCGCCGGAGGAGGCTGGCTTCCCTGGCACTGTGTGCTGTGCCCCAGCTCGGGGTGCTGTGTGCCGTGAGGGAGCAGGGTGCCGGGCTGCATGGCTGGCTGCCGTCTCTGGCTGCGGGTGAGAGACACCGTTTTTTGGAAGAGGGTATGCCTGCCTGCGTGCCACAGGCATAGGTATAGCAGGTATCTTCGTTAGATACCTGCTGCGTTCATGGGGGTGCTCCCCACCAGCACTGGCAAAACTGTATTATCCACTGGTAGTTTATTCACTTTACCACTCAGTTGGACCACAGGTAGAGGCACGTGAGCTACCTTTGCTGTGAATCATCTCCAGCCTGGCAGGAATTGGGAACAGAAGCCTTTGAACTTGCATAACATGACCAGCTCTGCACTCTTCAAGGCATAAATATTCCCCAAACCTCATGTGTGAGGCAGTGCCCTGAGAAGAAAGGCTGTGGGGCTGAATCTGAGCTGGAGCTAACAAACCTTCATTGCTAACACCACTCAGCAGCATGTGTGTGCATCATGTTCCCCTGCTATCAAGGCTTCCCTCTCCTCTTTGCTGTCCTGAGTATCCCAGCTTGCCATTATCCTGGCTAGCAAAGAGAGGACTGTAAGTAATGGGTATGGCTTGAGGTGAGATGTGAAGTTAGTGAACAGTTGAATGTAGCTCCTGCCTGGGCCACAGCATGTTTTCAGCAATGGGCTTGTGCTGGGGGGTGGTCACTGAGGAAGCTGAGCCCACATCAGTGGGAGGAAGCAAGGCAGCACACTGCACAGTGGTTGTACCAGTAATGGGTGGCACCAGTCTCACAGACCACATGTGGATCAGCCTCTGCCCAGCTCCTTGCTGATGGTGCACAGGGGACTTGGGAAATTGTTGTTTCTTCTCTATAAACCATACCTGGAGCCTAACCCCTCCCTCTGCAGGTTACCCAAAAATGAAGTATGTACTTGGGGGATTTTGGTTGTATGGAAACTGGCTTGCAGCTCAAGGGCAAGGTTAATTATCCCACAACAAAAGCTGTACTGGTTAGTTTTCTGCTTAACACAATGTAAAACTTTTTGTTCTGTTTCTTGTAGTGTTTCTATACTAGCTGATTATAAGGGATAGGAATCATAAGATACATGTTTACCTTGAATGTCTGAATTTTTTTGGCACCATATTGCAGTGGAAGTTTTTCCTTTTCTTAAAGGAAAGATCCCAGGTTTTGATGGGCCTGTTCTTAGATACTATAAAATCAGCAACTGTGTAAAATCTTGCGGTATATACACACTTGTGAACACTAAAAGCAACACCAGTTTCTAGCAAGAAGTGATCGGCAGCTATTATACATAGTGATCTGCTGGGACCACAACGATTCTGCCTTGATGTTTATGCTGCACCCATAGTAAAAATGGACGCCCCACTACCGCCTTCTATGCCAAGATAAGCAGTCCTGCTGTGTCCTCAGGGCTGCTGTAATGTGATATGGTAATACGCTGAGGCAAACCTAATGACTTTGTAAAGAACCCATTTGTAGCAAAGTAGAAAGTATTAAATATTACTCTTATTGATTGATAATTTCAGAGAATTTCAGAATATTTCGTTATTGCAAACTTGTATTTGTAAGTGTGCATCTGGGGTACGATCAGCTGGTTATTGTCTCCTTCCTTGCTTGCTGTGCTTTTTCTCTTAAATGTGTATGTATAGATTGTGAGGGAAAAATCAATTTTCTTTTTTGTGACTTTCCTAGTAAATTTGTTCTATATGTCATCTGGTAGTACGAAATTTTCTTCTACCACCCAAAAGAACTTTTAGTGCCGTAACTGTCAAGAATAATGTTCACGTCTTAAAGTAATTGAGGTCACCACTGACAGCCTTCAGAATAACAACACACAGGAGCACGTCCAGAGCCCTGCATTAAATGTTATGGAGTGTTTGGAGGTCCAGATGTGTTGGCCAGGTTTTAACAGCAGGGAGAGAGAATTTAGTAGACTGTAAGTAATTTCATGTCTGCCCTTCTGCCCTATTACCCATGCAGACGCACTGAGGAAGGAAGAGTGATTTGTACTGGAGGAAAATCAATATGCAAAGAGAGGAGATGGGCTTTGAGTCAAAAAAAGTGGTTCTTAATGAGTGTACTGTTTTCTTCTGCTTGGTGTCAAAAAGTAGGTCCTCTGACAGTTTATAACGTGTCAGATTATAGTCTCAACTACATTGATTGAAGGGATAATTTCTAAATAGAATTTTATTTGCAATTTCTGTATATATGGCTTAATGTTGTGTCTTTTTGGTACAGGAGAGAGGAATTTTTAAACTTGTGAAAGCTGTTAAAACACATCTGGTTGCAAATGAGAATAACCTGAACTTTAAAGTTTCTGTTTGTTTAGCAAGACTGAAGCTCAGTGATCAAAACACATGAGAATCTAATGGAAGAAGGTTTTCTCTAGAAGTGTACTGCAGGACTGGAGCAGGTTGCTCTGAGAGATTTTGGCATCTGTTTCTGAAGGTTTTCATGATAGGCTTAACCAAACAGCACCATGGCTGACCTGACATCGTTGAGGGTAGGCCTGCTTCAAGTGTGAGGTTGGCATGGATAAGGTCCAAAGATTCTAGCCCAACATTACTATGGTTTTTCAGGTCCCCAGCCTTCCTTTGCCTATAAAGATACAAACACTGGCTAGGAGGTTCTGGGAACCATCACGTGCTGTGCTTCTGGCTGGCCTCCTTTCTAATTCTTTGATTTCTTGTAGTTAGGAGCAATGTCAGAAGCTTTAAGTCTCTGTATTGGAATTTTTCTGCAAATAATTTGGTTTTTTAAGGTATTTCTTGATTTATTGTATATTTATTTCAGTGATCCCTTATGTTCTGTGTTAACTGGTGGAAGCACTGTTTTTACACAGAGATGAAAAAATATCTAAATAAATTGTATTTTAATGGATTTGATTTTTCTATTAAAATGTGCGATATTATTTGATTAATTAATAGAACTACCCAGAATATAGAAGAATTGGGGAAGGAGATTTGTCAAAACAGGTTTTGCATTGGAAACAAGTTAATTGAATACATGCAGTTTCATCTGAGACATATGCTTCAAGATATTAAACTAGTAAGTCTAATTTTTGCAAATCAATGCTAGTTTAGCAACAAAGCCGAGTAAAGTTAAAAAATTTTTTCAGTGCCAATTGCTTTTCCCGATTTGAATGGCATAGTTGTTGATCTGATTTTAGGGAATCATAGGACATAGAACCATAGAACAGCCTATGTTGGAAGGGACCTCCAAAGATCATCTGGTCCAACCTTTCATGGGAAAGGGAGCCCGGGTGAGATTGTTGGCACCCTGTCCAGTTGCGTCTTGAAAACCTCCAGGGATGTGGACTTTACCATGTCCTTGGGGAGGTTGTTCCAGTGATTTGATGGTTCTCACTGTAAAAAAATTTCTAATGTCCAGATGAAACCTCTCCCAGTGCACCTTGTACCCATTGCCCCTTGTCCTCTCTTTGTAGCTGCCCTTTAAGTACTGGAAAGCTGTGATGAGATCCCAGCCGAGCCTCCTCTTATCCAGGTAGGAGAGTCCTAACTCCTTTAGCCTTTCCTCATAGGGCACGTTCTCCAGCCCTTTGTTCATCTTTGTGGCCCTCCTTGGGCCTCTCCAGTCTGTCTGCATCTTTCTGGAATCGTGGTCACGGTACTCCAGGTGCAGCCTGACAAGTGCTGAGTAGAGTGGGATGATCACATCTCTGTTAGTAACACCCCTGCAGATATAGCCTTCGTTGCTGCAGTGGTATGCTGCTCGCTCATGTTCAGCTGCTTGTCCACCAGGACCCCCTGTTTCTTTTGGCAAGGCTGCTCCCCAGCCACACAGATCCTAGCCTGTGCTGGGCTTTTTGTTTATATCTTGCACTGGTCTTTGTTAAACTTCATACAGATTTTGATTTAATCTTTCTCTGAAAGATTTTATCAACATGTAGAAAATCTTAATTTTAAAAATCTCAGTCATCATTTATCTTTTGATAACTCATTTATCTTATGATAAGTGTGGCTGTTTTGTTTTGAAGGAAAGTTTAGGAAGTAAAAATTCAGAGATTCCACTATGCAGGGAAGAGCATTTTCTTAAGGTGTATTTACTCTTTTGGCATTAAAGCTGTTCTGGAAAAAAAAGGTTGTGATTCCTGTGTCTTTTGTGTCAAGCTAAACATCTCAATGTAATGTAAAAGTTTGAGACGAAGTTTTAACATTAGAACTTTTGTTTCTACAGTTCGAGGTCTTCTGCATGCATGAAGTCAGTAAAGAACAATGATACTCACCAAAATAAAACGCTTACTTATTTTTCCTTTGTGGCAATGCATTGCTACTCCCGTAAGTCCAGATGGGTCTGGGGAGGAAAAAAAAAAAGTCTTCTGTTCATAGTCAGTGTCATTAAATTGGGCACAGATGGCCAGGTATTCTGTATGTGTAGAGGGGGTAAATCTTACTGATATATACATGAAAAATAAGCTGATCTGCATTTAAGAAAATATTTCAGCTGATGGTCATTTTGTATGCAAGATTTAGCCTGCTTTTTGCAAATAGGAAAATGGAAGAACGAACTATGTCAGATGCCAGCTGCTGTTTTGTAAAGATTGATTGTGGCTCCTGATTAAACCTGAAAATAGAGAGCCATCCTTGAACATTTGGACAAGGGGTCTGGTTTAGCAATGCACCATTTCTCATTGTTTCTGTTGCTTTTCCACTGTCAGTCATCTCCATTTTTAAACTTCTTACTAACTGCTACCCATATTAAAGTCTTGCTCAGCTAGTGAGTGTGCTGATCAACTTTTTAGGCTAAGGTGAGGAACTTGAACTTAGCACTATACTGGCATATGCTTTGTTATTTTCATTTTTCTGCACGCTTTAATGGCAAGATTTTTAGATACTATGCTCTGGAAGAAGATGTGAAACTGCTTTAGGTTGTATTTGAACATAAATTTAACACGAGATATTAAACAAAACCAACATTCTAAATGTGTTCATCCTCTCATTTCCCATATGGAATTCCAATTCTTAATATTTTTTAGAAGCAACATGAAAAATCATTTCATGTCTGTATTAAATCCTACCTCAGCTTTCTGCCTTCTTTGCTTTTATCTGTCTTCCAGGAGTTTATGTTTGTCTTACAAGCTCATTTTATTGCTGTCTGTAGTGTCAGAGTTGTTTGAGAGTTGTTATTAGTTGTTTGAGAATAAATGCAACTTTTTTCTTTCTCCTTGACATCTGGGCATCTAGCCTCTTAATACTCTGTGTCACTTGGATTGAAATGGACTTTTGGTGGAGCATGAGCGCACAATCAGTATATTGCAGTTGTTCCTTGATCCTGTTCTTACATATAGGACCTGGAAGCTTTCCTACACGTTGCAACTTAATTCAATATATAGGACCTTTGTGGGTCCTCTTGCAGTCTACCTGATGTAGAAACTTGTACGAGGGGCTATATGAGGTAAAATCATTGTCCGTAGATGACATTTCATGTTGTTCATTTAATAAACTAACTTTCCCCTTGCTTTGCATGCCAGTCTAGCCTATAGTCCATTCCTTGGGGAAAGAGGGGTTCTAAGAGTTGATCGAGTAGGTTGACTTGGCAGGCTGCAAGGGTTTTCTGCTCATGGGCCATGGGCTGAGGGGGTTAATGCTCTTGGATTTCAGCAAAAGCTGCTTCTGGCCATGCCAAATGAGCCCATGCAAAGGAGGGGAGCTGTGCAGAAGGTGCCTTGTCTTACTCCTGTAACAGTAGGGAAGGAGGATGTCCCAGGAGTAAGTTGTGACTGCCATAGCACCTCAGGCTGTCTACTTCTGCATGGCACCTGTCTCAATGGTTCTTCAAACCGGGGAAGGAGCAGGCTGTGGGAACAGTCGGGTACATATGGGCACCAGATCAGAGTGTTCAGGAGAGTGGCTGGATTTTTGCACAAGTATGGGCTGAGTTGACCTGTACTTGCATAATGACCTGTTCTTCAAGGAGCCATAAAGCTTTTAAGATTCTGCTAACAACTCTTTCAACAACATAATTCACACCAAATAAAATTTTAAAACTCCATGCTTTTTCAAAAATGGGTTTCTTTCTCTTCCTCCCAACATAACTTATTTGGTCACTTTAATTGAAAAAACCTTTCTTTGATTTTGTCCCAGGTATATAGAATCTGGTCACTGGTTCTTTTTGCACTTTTATCACTCAGGTAATTTAACTACCATGTTAAAATTTTACATGGGACAGTTATCCAAGCTGAATAAGCCTTTTTCTTGCTGGTTCTCCTAATGAAGTTTGTGATTGATGAGATCTGCCAGCAGATTGTCAGCTCTTGGTAACATGTTTTGCTGTTAGGGAGGAAAAAAAGACTAAATGGTGTTTAAACAAAAAAATCCAAATCAATAATGAGAAAACAGACATGCCACATTATAGAAAGTACCGTGTTCTGTCCAAAGTGATGGTTTATAGCTAAGAAATACAGCAAAAAATAAAATTGTCAGTTCTGTCCAGCAGAGCTGTCAGACTTCTTTCTGGGAGGGAAATGACTGAACCACAGCTTTACACCATCTGTTTTTTGCTTGCCTGTGCAAAGAAAGTGGATAACTTATTTTCCTTATTAATATTATTGCTTATGAGGAAAGGCTGAGAGGCCTGGGGAAGAGAAGACTGAGGGGGATCTTACCAATCCTTAAAAATATTGAAAGGGTGGGTGTCAAGAGGATGGGACTGGACTCTTCAGTGGTGCCCAACGACAGGACAAGGGGCAATGGGCACAAACTGGAACACAGGAAGTTCTACCTGAATATGAAGAAAAACTTTCCTGTGAGGGTGCCAGAGCAGCGGCACAGGCTGCCCAGGGAGGCTGTGGAGTCTCCTTCCCTGGAGACATTCAAAACCCGCCTGGACACGGTCCTGTGTCCCCTGCTCTAGGTGTGCCTGCTCAAGCAGGGGGGGTTGGAGGAGATAATCTCCAGAAGTCCCTTCCAACCCCCACCATTCTGTGATTTTTACTGGTTTGGTTTTTTTTTTCCCTCTGTCATGTAATGCTGGCTGTGTTCTGAGTGATAATAAACTTAGGAGGGTTTGAGTTAATTTCCTACATGATGAGTACGTGGCTATCTCTGTAATCTTGAAAAGTATAAAGAAGTCAGGGCTGTAAGCAGCTGTGGTGCTCATGAGCCCAGGGTGCAGGGTAATTTTCATCCTACACTGTTGCAGATGCTTGTATTGTCCTGGCAGCAGCATGACCCAAAATCATGGGTAAACTGGCACTGTATGTTTGCAGATGAGTTCTGCAGGCAGTCACACAGATTTGTGGTTGGCCTTATTAATGTCTCTTTCCCTGGAGAGTTAAATTTTAGCCGTTATTTTAGTGACCACGCACCATGCAGATATTTTGCTCTTATGTTATTTTAGGGTCTTTTATGTATATTACCTTACTCTGTCAGAATAATGTATGCTTGAATAGAGATGTCAGTATTTTAAGAGCTCTGGATGGTGCTCAATCTGCTGATTAGGATGGAAACTGTGGAAAGGACTGAGATGTTTACACTCTGAACTGTAGTAAAACATGGAAATGCATGCACTTTGGGGGAAAATCTAGAGGCACAGGAACATGATTTTGAATTGTCAGACTTTGAGTCTG
This sequence comes from Phalacrocorax carbo, assembly GCF_963921805.1. Classification (NCBI taxonomy): domain Eukaryota; kingdom Metazoa; phylum Chordata; class Aves; order Suliformes; family Phalacrocoracidae; genus Phalacrocorax; species Phalacrocorax carbo. The sequence goes on along the minus strand of NC_087514.1, from coordinate 94,258,749 downwards.
ACGGTATTGAAGTATTTGCGTTTGACTTCAGTATTCTATGTTTAAAATACTTTGGAAAGACAACTAAGGTATTCTGTTCCAAAAATGTCAAAACATAACCATTAGATACCATCAGAACGTATTTCTCTGAAAAGAAATCTTAAACCAAATGGAAACAATTTTGCCAAATGTTTTGATTTTTTGATAGCAACATTTCCCAACTGAAAATCATTCCATCAAAGTTCTGTTGATCATGTTCATTAGGAGTTCCTTTCTTGGAGTTAAATGTACAACTGTCTTTTTCCAAATACATTCACTTACCCCTGTAAAATTATGCTGTTCCTAAACAATAAAGGATATCTACATATTGGTTTTGATGTAATTTTCTTGATTTTTTTTTTTTTTTTGCAGAGGAGAGTTTTCAATAGTAATAACTTGGAGGGGGAGTTTGGAGCACATACATGGCATACAGAGTTCTAGAAAAATTTAAGTTTTATAGTTGAAAGACATTTAATGAGTGGTTGCTTCCTCAAAAGACTGATTAATGGACTTCGTTATTTTAGTAAAGGCACCCAAATTGAGTAAATCTGATGTTGTGGTTATCCAAGACATTATTTGCGCTCTTTGTGTAGCATAATAGAGCAAGGACATTTTTCTTTTTACATAAAATTTAATTACCACTAGAATTTTTTTAGTACTAATAAAACTAATAGAAAAATTACTGCCTCTGGCAGTGATTCATGCCAATAGACATATTTGCGTATGATTTCTGGTAAATGAAAAACACTTCATAATGTAGTAATAGTTTTTAAGTATTGAAATGCTGTCCTAGCTCACCACCTCCTTTCCTTACTCTTGGGTGTGGCTTTAACATTTAATTCCTACTGTATCCATCTGTATGTTGCCCATGATGAAAAGACGCTGACCTCGTAACATCAAGACTTATTCAAGACACTGTAGACACAGGCTATTATTTCAAGTATTCTTTAGAGGATCAGCATTCTGGATTATTAAAACAAAATCAAAGTAATTAAAAAAAAAACCACAACCTGCAGTCAATCAGGCAAAAAACTGCTTGCTACAGCAACGGATAGCAAGGATGCTGTCTGAACTGCCTCTTAGATAAAGCTCTTCCCATAGTTTTTTGGGCTTTCTGACCAAGAAAGTATAGTCCCAGATTGTACATGGTTGTCTGTTTTTCCAAGTAAAATGGGCATGAATAGAAAACTTTCTTGATTGTTTCCTTGCCTGTGTGAATACTTGGCCCAGGAGCTCCATTACTGTTTTGCACAGAACTCTGTACAGAGGATGTCCTCGGTGAGGAATATTTTCTGGGATTCTTCTCTATATTATAGTTCTTTCTCCAGAATGAAGATGCCACAGATCATTCAGACAAAATTATAGCTAGGAGAATGGCCCTTTTCCCTTAATTTTTTTTCTAATTTTTATTCTATTCCTTTTCACCTGATCTCTGTATAAAATTCTAACGTTTTTCTCAGGATGCAGTGCACAACTGAACATTTAATATGATAACAGTGAAAGAATTTAATTGTGTTTAGATGCTGTCTTCCTTAAGAGAATCTGTATGAAAAAATCTTTACATTATTCTTCAGGAAAATTTGAAGGTCCTGTGCTGTGAATGGCTAAATGCCAAGCTTGGCTGGTGTTCATAGACTCAAAATACTTAGGACTAGACTGTTTTTCCACATTATGTTTGTTACAAAGTCTTGGGAAAAGCTGCTGCTTAGATATATTTTTCTACCTTTTTAAATAAAAAGCAATTGGTTAAATCACATTTAGGTCTTGTAAAGAAAAGAAGCCTATACCCAAACTAAATACTTTGTGTGTGTGTACACATGAATGAATGTATTGGTGTCAAGAAGTCAGGAATTCACTTCTGCATCCCAGTAATCCTTTTTCAAAAATTTCTGTTTAAAGCAAACTGTGAAGCCATTGTGGAAGCTAGTGGAAGTATGCTATGTGTGTTAGTCTTATTACAAATGAATCTCCATTGAATTGCAGTGCTTTTTTTTTTCTTGAACTCGATAGCATTTAGATCAAAAGATGTTTAATTTAAATTTAGAAAATGCTTATTTACAAGTTGACATAATTAACTGTATTTTTATATACTTTGCAAAAAACCTAGTATTTAAATAAGTATAGCTCCATGAACATTTTATATCAAATCAGCATGAGCTTCCAAATGTCTTGTGGGATTCTGAATATGACAGCGGTCAGATTCTCCACAGACTTCATTGCCAGGTCTTGACAGTCCATCTGAGTCTGCTTGTCTGGCATATACTGGTCTGGAACCATTAAAGACCTCTTTCTAAAGCATTAGCTTGTATAAAAATAAGATTGTCTTATTTTAGCTGCCAGAGAAAGTATGTATTTTTAAAAAAAAATTAATGTATTTCCCTGAAACTATAATGAGTTCTAATATATTGGCAATAATCACTAATCCATTATGGTACTGAAGCTTATATAATTGAACTTAGTGCTGTGACTTAAAGTGCTTAGGAGAACAATTTATGGTACCTGGTGAAGTTGGTCTTTAAAGAGTTGTCTCCATCTTTCTCTTTCACAGCACGTGATTTCTGCTAACTAGTATTTGTTGCAGGATGTGGTATTTTTGCATGGTGGTATTTATTTACTGCATTATTTGTTTCTCCAACAAACATACAGATTATCACAGTGCTCAGTTGCAGTCACAGGCAGATGTAAACATCTGTTCATTGTTTGCATAAGCAGGAGAAATGTGAACGTAGGTTTCCTCAGAGCCTTGGTGTTGGAGAAAATAGGTTTATCTTGTTGATATCTTGTGTAACCATGACGGTTACACGTTCAGTGAATGTTAAACACTTTTATGCAGACCGTGTTAGAACAGCAGTGACAGAGTTAAAGGTAGCTGGGGGGGTGCCAAGTTCAAAAGCCATCATTTATTTCCATTCTTAATCACAGTTAAGAACAGGGGAACTAGGAGTGGAAGGGGCTAGGTACAAGCCATCAAGTTTTGGGTTGAATCACTAATGGAATTCTTTGTGAAACAATAATTCATTCATTCATCAAAATGTGCCTCCCCTTGTAATCAATGCTTTTATTTAAATAACATAAAACTGCTTCCTTCTCAGGAAAATGCTTTAAAGTCAATACAGCTCAAATGAAATGCTTAAAACATAGTACATCCTGGAAGTTTATAGCCTGAATTATGTCAAATAGAAACATGTTGTGCTGCCTTGAAACTAACCTGTCACTAAGTTCCAGAAAACATCTTTGACTCGTCTAAAATATCACAGCATTTTTCTAGTCCAATAAATTAGCAAATAGGTTTGCGAATTAATGGTCTTCATATGTAAAATAGTTTTGAAGGGAGGAACATTTATTGATTGATTTAAGTAGTTTTATCGCTGTCCAAAATAAATTAGATGTCTCACTCATAATGCTTTTTCCCTGACCTGACTAATTTGCAATATGAAAATAAATGTTTGAGTGATTTGTTTACAAAATAATAAGAAATACATTTTGTGTAGACCTCTAAATAGGTTTCCTGATTTCCAGAGCTACTGAGCAGATTTTTTACTAAATTTATTAATTTATTATTTTCAGTTTGTAATTTATACCAAAAATTGCGGCCTATTATTTGCAGATTTTGAATGTTAAGATGAAGAGTTATCAAACTGGTGCTGGCACCTTCACAAACACCTCCAAAAGCAATGGGGTCATAGGATGAACATAGTCCTACCAACTGCAGAGATGCAGTGTTGAGCAAACAAATATATACTTATACAGAAGTCCTCGTTCTGTGAATGAGTGGCAGTACTTACTAACCGGTATGGATTTGGAGGCTTGATTCTGGGGTTTTATTTATTTCCCAACAACTTGTTGGAATCCTTGAGGGCGAAATTCTCTATCAGTGCGAGTTATTGCTACCATTAGCTAGGGACCTGGAGCTTTTGCAACTTCTGTGGGTAATTTGTTTCAAGATTGGAAACCTTTTCTGCTACCCTGGGGAATGGAAGGTCATGTCCCATGTCAAAGGGAAGGTAATATGCCCTGGTCATAAAATGTTATACTGAAAACATTGTTATGATAAATAGACCACTCTTCATACCTCTTCTCCTCTCCTAATATCTCATGCAGTAGCCTTAGCCAGTACTTGTCTGAGTTATTGAGTTTTAAGCCAGATGTTAATTCCACATATAGAGTAAATCTTATCTGAGAAGAACTTCTCCTTACAGCCATGTGCTTATGGGAGGGAAAAGAGTTGGTGTTTGCTGTTTGGGGTTGTTGGGTTTTTTTCTTACTTGCAGATAAAGGTCAAAAAGTGAATGAATGTGACTCATGACTCACTCATGTGAGTGAATATTTTGTTGTGACTTTTAATTAGCTATTAAGTAGTATCTTGGGGGTTTTGTAACACATTTTTGGCTTGAAATGCAGAACTTTTTGTAATATATAAATGTACCAGTCTGAACTTACTCTTGTTCAATAGAATATGTGTATATAGTAATATATTATAGAAACAGAATAAGGTAATTTTTTTTCGCCTTCATAGTCTAAGCCTCTGTGAGAGATTGTTAAGAGGTTGACTGGAAAACTCTTTAAAAATTACTGACCTTTCCCTTAGCTTTATCTTCACCTTTAAATTTTAGCATCTGAACTTAACATACTTGGGCTTGATTAGATTAAAAGGCAATACTTTATCAACGTTTCTTTTCTTGGAGAAAGAAAATTGATCACTCTTTGTCTTCCTGAATATCTCTGATGTCCCTTTCTTTTATAGTGGTTAGATTAAACTGCTTCAGCACACAGAAGATCCATCAGCAGGTTTATTGAATGACTTCTGTTCACTGGACTAGCATAGCTTGAGTTTTAAATTTAATCTCATTTTTCTGTCTGATATTAAATTATATATTGCCTGGTCAAATCAAAGTATTGCATTGTATGCTGGGATCTACAGTTTGGAGAGTAAGAGTGCATGCACCATGATTTTAGAGGTGGAAGCTATACATAGCCCAAAAGAAACATTTTTGGCTGGTAGATGCTCTTAGCTTCATAATTGGCAGATAGAACATCCATCCTACATTGTTTTTAGAGTAACTGTAGGAAAAATAATAGGAAAATGGGTGTAACCTTTTTTTTTTCTTTTATGGGAAGTAGCTTTCAGGAATGTTGTGTTACTTAGGATTTAGTATTACTTTGATTCATATGTTACTTCTGGACTCCAGAAAGATATGCAGGATATATAGGTCCTGAGAAGCTGAATTTATTTTACTGGATCTAGCAGAGGTCTCAGGTTTGTCTTAGCTCATTATCATTATGGTCCAAAGATCAAGAGCTGTGGGCATATTGTTTCATAATTAGCCTGCAAAGGGTCTAGCTTTTTTCAGTGCTTGTTTGTGCTGATAGCACCTGGGAGGTACAAGGAGTGGAGAGCTGTATGCTGTGGAAAGATGTGGTGGATAGTTCTGGCACGTTATGCCTGGTGCATAGAGGTGCTGTGTAATTTACATGGATGAAGATCAGCTCTGCCTGCCTCAGAACCTCAAATCTGCCTCTCTGGCATGGCCTGTGAGTGAACCAGTCACTCAGCTTTGCCAAGCAGAATAGTCTTTTACCTTCAGACCTTGCCTCTGTTCACCCATGGTTCCTTCCACTCTTTTATCATGTAAGATGCTGCATCTGATTTCCCATAGGGATGAAGTGACACGTGGAGTTTGTACCCACTGCATTTCTAGGTTACTGTTCCACTCTTGGCTGCGGCTGGGATTTTCAGCCCCCGTTTCCTTTGTGCTAGTGTTATCGCCTGTAAAGCTTATGAAAACTTCCATATCCTGTAACTAATTAAACAGAAGAAATACAGAAGTGAAGATCTAGTTCACTTGACTTTCTGTGCCTCAGGTAGCATTCATAGAGTACAAAACAACCTGCGCTTATTTTCTTCTGAGCCTCTGGTAACATAATCACAGGAGTCTGTAAATGAGCCTCCTGAAACATTTCATGTATTGTCCAAAGGCACTATATTTACAATCCCAAAAGTCTAAAAATTATATTCAGTACACTGTTGTATGCACAAAGTGGGATGGTGATTTTGTGTTATGCATTCCAATTTGATTTTTTTTAGGCTCTAGATTTGACTAATAAGCTTTGCATAGATTAGAATTTTCTATGCTGCTAAGTATACATTGTAATTTCAAATATCCATCATTGTTGTCAAAGTTGATATTGCAGATTTGCTAAACTAAACATGCAGTGCTTTGCTATAAATGAGGGAAGGTCATTGAGCCATATGGTGATGGGAGGTCCAGTGGGGGATGTCTGTCACTACTGACTGAGTTACAAGAAAAAAATTTCTGGAAGAACTGTAAAGCTGATGGAAATGGATGAGAAGATAAAGTTTGGAGAATAACTCCAATATTCCAAATCCTGTAACTTCTAGTATGTTGTCTGTAAGCAGATAGAACAGGTGGTCTGTTACTTCATATGGATTGTTTAATAAATTATATTTATGGTTTATTGTTGTCTTTGTCATGAGATGACTGGATCCTATCTAATTTCAGTGTAATTTCTTTTACTAGATTCATTTTGGACCTATGATGCTTAAATTCTTCTTTCTCAAAAAGCACAGGTTTACACAAGCAAATCTAAAGAGGCAGTATTAAGCATCTTTATTACTAGAATCCAAGGATCACCTCTGCAAAGTAAAACTTTGTTAGGAGTCTGTTCCATACACTCAAAATTACTAGCCTGTCAAAATGACCAACAAAACTTCACCTCAGATAACCTTCAGAAAACTGTTTCTTAAAGTCTTTCATAAGTCAAAATATCTGTTGTTTTTTTTTTAAATATATGCTGTCAACATATTTCTGATACTTAGTCCCTTTTCTCTTTTAAGGGATTGGCATTTTTATCATTTCCATAATAAAAGAATAATATGGGTACTGTAACTAGATATTTACTAAATATAAATCTTTAGTTTCAGAAATAATGCTGTGCTTCAGAAATGTCCTATCGAAATATCATCATCGTCCAGACCAACCACACTGGAGTCCAAGGAGTTAGAATATCCCAAGGCTTTATGCCTTGTTGCTTAATTTAAAAAAAACTAAGCACTATTGCTTCATCAAAGACAAATAATTTTCCACTGACAAGTGGGAAATATGTGCATCCAGCAAGGCTGCTTAGCACCTCATGGGTTTCTAAATGAACAGTTACAGCCACCAAGAGATGCAATACAGTTAGCCCTCCCTCTTCAGGGTACCCAAGTCACAAGCTAAACTGCGTCTCTTCTTAGAATGGAAGGTAACAGCTAGCCATGCTGAAGAGAGAAATTTTGGCCGCAGCATTGGACTAAAACTCTAATCTTTGCAGAAAAGTATAATGGAATTTGTAATGGCAATTCACAGCAAGCCAGGCTTTTCTTAAGAACAGTTCAGAAATAGCAGCATGGCAAATGGAACAGCATAGATCTGCCTCAAAAGGAGGAAGAGAGAAATCAGCCTTGTCAGGATTTGAACTTGTGGTTTGGTTTCAAGGCATTCGCTACCTCGTAATTGGACTGCTGAGCTACCTGACTGTCCTGGTGAGCAGTTGGCAGGGTCTTAGGAGTGAAAGTTTAGCAGAGAGCTGTTTGTCATTTCAGGCCATCAGGACACTCTTCATCTGTGGCAAATTCGGTTTCTAGTTCCTATAGCGCATCCTTGCCCGGTGCCTCGTTAACTAAACAACTTATTCGATTGGATCCTTCACTGGTAACCCTCTTTTAACCTCTTCTACAATATAATATTGCAGTTGCAACTCCAATTAAGATTAAAAGAATGCTTTCATTTGGACATATTTCCTTTTTTCTTTTAACCCTGACCTTCTGAAAAGCACTCGCTTCTGCAGAGATTCTTTACACTTAGTATTAAGCCAATAACTGTTTTTATTTTTAGAAATATAGCAACAAAAATGTATGTTTCAAAGAACTGTAAAAATAGTCGTCGTTAACTATGAATAGGACTGATAGTATTCTAGGATCATGAATACCACCAGTTCTCAGTGTTCGGGAACAAGTCATGCCTGACCAACATGATTGCCTGGATTTGTGAACAAGGGGAGAGCAGTGGATGTTGTTCACTACTACTTTAGGGAGGCTTTCAACAATGACTCCCACAACATTCTTGTATCCAAGTTAGGGTGTTATCATCTGAATGGGTGGACAACCATGAAACTTCAAGACTGGTTGGATGCTAGGGCTTAGAGGATGGTAGTTAATGGGTCTTCAGGGGTTGATCCTGGGACTCATCCTGTTTCATGTCTTTATCAGTGACCCAGAGGAAGTAACAGTGCTTGCTAATTAAATTTGCAGATGACACTGGATTGGGAGGCCAGTGTGCTCAATGGTAGGGCTACTGTCCAGAGGGACCTCAGGAGCCTGAAGGAAAAGGCCAACAGCAACTTTATGAAATTCAGTAGGGACAAGTAAAATGTCCTACACCTGGCAACGAGATGCCCCAGCCAGAAAACAGGCTGGGGACTGACTGGCCAGGGAGAAGCTCTGCCAAAATGGGGCTAGGGATCCCCGCAGAGAGACAGCTGTGTGCCCTGGCAGCAAAGGTCGTCAAGAGCATCCTGAGATGTATGAACAGTTGCTCAGCCAGCAGACTGGGGGGAGTGATTATCCCCCTCTACTTAGTGCCTGTTAGACTGCATCTGGAGTACTGTATCCAGTCTTGTTCCCCTCAACCCTCCCCCACACCCCGCCACACACAGGAAAGACATGGATAACCTGAAGCAAGCTCAGCAGAAACCACCACGGTGATTGGGGGCTGAAGCACTTGCCGCGTGAGAAAAGGCTGAGGGATCTGGGTTGGTTCAGCCTGGAGAAGAAACAACATTGAGGTAACCTAATAGTAGCCAGCACCTCAGCATACCCAGGAGGTGGCTGGCAGGAGAACAAGAGACAGCAGATGGAAAGTGAAGGAAGAGAGGTTTTCAGACTGGCTTTAAGGAGAAGCTTTTTTTCCCCACAAGGACAGCCAAGCGATTGAGCATGATTCCCGGAGAGGCAGTCCAGTCACTGTCCAGGTTTTCAAGACCTCACTGGACAAAGCCATGAATAGCCTTGTCTGATCCCCTTGTTGACCTTCCTTGCAGCGGGAGGTGAGACTAGAGACCTGAGTTGCTTTCCAACATGAATGAAGCTGTGATCCTGTTGGTGGGGTAGTCATCCATGCTCTCTTCTTTGAAATGCATACAGGCACAAAGTGGACAAAGGATACAGTCAGGAAAAAAAAAGTCCTATTTTCCTGAAAACAGCCACAAGTTTGTCTCTCATATATATACGTGTGGGGAGGCATTTTCAGTTTTGAGATTGATTTTAAAAAATGAAACTTTTGAAACAGGCATGCAGAAGCTTTTTGTCATCTAGAGCAACTTGCAGGGACAGGGTTGAAGTTTTTATTAGAAGTTTTGAGATGTGGGACACAAAGTAGCAAGATTTGCTTTAGAAATAAGTTACAAATCTTATATCTGATCATACAGCATGTATCATATGCACTGGGTCACAGTCCCAGCTCTCAAGTCTGTTTTCTAATGTTCATCAATTTTTATCCTGCCTCTCTGTTCCTTTGGGGTAGTCTTCTCTCATACAGTATCTCTAGAGCTGTTCTCTTCCGGACATATTTCTTGCCAATTCCATTGGAACTCTTATTTTGTATATTAGCAGAGAAACCCATTAGTGGCTTGTAGGTTTCATCCTGTAAGTTTTTTGTGAAGACTGTCTAGGGTCTTTGATTAGAAAATTTTAGGAAGTAATACTGGCTTAACCAGCAGTCTAATTTTCATGTTTCTTTACTCTTCTCTCCTCCCCTCCCAGCTTCGTACCACCACCCCCACTCCCCCAAGCAAATCCTGGTTCCAGGAATAGGCTTTGCTTTGATTTTAGAAAACAGGAAGGTGTCATCATTGTGGTGCTGTAACTTGAGGTGGCAGTGCTGCTGATAAAACATTGTGTCACACCCTTCTGTTGATTCTGTGTTCAATTAGACAAGTCACAACTACTTCCCTATTAAGTACTTGCCTCTCAATGCCAAACACACATCTGTTGTCATATGCTTCTTTTTTAGTATTAAATGGTAATTGCATGCAGCTTTTGCCTCATCATTATTGGTGTCTTCTAACGAGACCTTTATAGAGGAAAAAAGAATGTAAATATACATATACGGAAATATGTATGCGTACACGTAAATATAAAAGTAATAATTCCCTCTGAAGTAATTCTGTACATGGAGATATTTTTACTAATGCTAATAAGTTTAAGGTAAGCTGAAATTATTTTTCTGCAGATATTTTCTTAAAAAAAATTTCCATTTTTAAATTATATGTAATTCTGAAAATTCAGTTAGACAAATCTCAGCTGGTGCACATTTTGCTAATAATAATGGGAAATTCTGAAAATTTATGCTTTTGCTACCTTAAGTTAATAGATGTTAATTGGAAGGGAGAAGTGGTAAGAAAATATAGTTAGTGAAAGGAAACAATGACCTTTTATAAAAAGACTCCCTCACTTGATATAATATTACTGTGTTGTAAACCAGTATTGCACTTCTGCACATTGTGTCCTTGAATAAAAGCATCATATACTTCATTTCAAAATTATTAGCCGCAGTGGGCTTCCTAGAGGTTGGTTACTGATCACTTGCCATAATTTATTAAATACAACCTAAGCTAATAATAAAAAACACCTTTTATTTTGTGTCTTTTTTGATAGTCTCTGATCTCATCAATACTTAAATATCTAAAGGGAGGGTGTCAGGACGATGGGACTAGACTCTTTTCAATAGTGCCCAATGACAGGACAAGGGGAAATGGGCACAAGTTGGAACATAGGAAGTTCCAGCTAAACATGAGAAAAAACTTCTTTCCTGTGAGGGTGCCAGAGCAGGGGCACAGGCTGCCCAGAGAGGGTGTGGAGTCTCCTTCCCTGGAGACATTCAAAACCCGCCTGGACACAGTCCTGTGCCCCCTGCTCTGGGTGTGCCTGCTCAAGCAGGGGAGCTGGACAAGATGATCTCCAGAGGTCCCTTCCAACCCCTACCAGTCTGTGATTCTAACCTGCTGTCCTCTTCCCTTGCAGTCTGTTTTGCTTGCACAGGTTGCATACCACAATCCTCCTCTTCTATCTTTGCGTACGTGCTCAGTGACTTACAATTTGCAATAGCCATTAAGGCTTGTAGTTTGTTGCCTATGACTGTGATGTGATCCATTAATACGTTATATTTGTTCACAGTCACAAAGACAAGATGTCAACGTGTTTGTAAAGCTGTCTTGGAAAGATGACTTAAACCTTTAGCATGTTGTGATACTGGTGAATGCAAAGTGATGCTGAGAAAACCATTGCTTGGTCAGGTTTATTTTGAAGGCATAGTACTGTGTACTTAAAAGCAAGTATGTCTGCACTGTGTTTCAGCGTCTTTTCTTACACTCTAGTTTAGCAGAGCACAAAGATACATGAGTGAAGACTTGCAAAGGAAACAGATTTTTTTAAATTTTCTGGTCAGGCATGACATAAGTAAACATTTTGAAATAAAAATATCTAAATCCCCAAGCAGATATTATTTTCTGAAGTACCTCTGTTGCAATATCATCTTTCCTTAACCCAGTAGGCAGCTAAACACCACAGAGCCGTTCGCTTACTCCCTCCACAGTGGGAGCAGGGAGAGAATCGGAAAAAAGGTAAAATCTGGGGGTTGAGATAAAGACAATTTAATAGGACAGAAAAGGAAGGGATAATGATAAAAGAATATACAAAGCAAGTGATGCACAATGCAGTTGCACACCAACCATTGACCAATGCCCACCTAGTTCCCAAGCAGCAGCCGCATCCCCCCAGCCAACCTCCCCAGTTTTTTCTTCAGCCTGACATCGTATGGTACGGAATATCCCTTTGGTCCCTTGGGGTCAGCTGTCCCAGCTGTGTCCCCTCCCAGCTTCTTGTGCTCCACCAGCCTCCTTGCTGGTGGGGTCAGGTGAGAAGCTGAAAAGTTTTTGATTTAGTGTAAGCACTGCTCAGCAGCAACTAAAACACTGATGTGTTATCAACATTATTCTCATACTAAATTCAAATCAGTGCTATACCAGCTACTAGGAAGAAAATTAACTCTGGCCCAGCAAAACCATGACAAGCTGTTGTTTCAGACTTCGCTTCTTCTAGGCTTCATTTTTATGAGGACACATGTTACGTTTTCAATGGTGCTTCAGGGAAGGACAAAGATTAACTCTTTGAAGCTAGAGGTGAATGACTGAATATTAGGGAAAAGACTGTTTTCTAACCATAACTCTCTGGTTTTTACTATTATCTGGGGCCATGGCTGTCTCTTAACTTTAGCAAGTAGGGCCTGTTCCCTGTGAGTCTGTGGTAGTGTTTTGGCCCTGGTGGTGTTCTCGCATTAACTCCCAACCATTCTTTCTATTTTCTACTAATGTGCATCTGTTACCTTGCATAGCCATCCACCTGCAGTGGCTTTGGGCTGAAAACATCACACTGAGCCTATTACCCATTGAGTACATACTTTTGATTTAATTTGGAGTTAATTGTGTGACAAATGTGTGTAAGTAGAGATCACGAAAAGTGTTTTGAGTGTGCATATGTGAGAGCACACTGAGTGACTGTATTCAAGTGTACACTCTTGCATGGGTCCTGCTGTCACTACCTCACTATAAAGTCTTTGCAGAAGATAAAATCAAAGGTGTTGTCTATTAAAATTTCAGTGCGCTTGGATGACAAAAAGAAAATGCCTCATTGCATGTTTCAGCCATTTTTCAGTATCTGTTTCCAAAGAATGGTGAGAAAAATAGTAAACTGTGAAATGCATTTTGAGTTTTCATTTGCAATGATGTTTCTTAATGAACACTGTTGCATTCCTAGGACCTCTCCCAAAGGTCTATAGGAGCTGTTTGAGTGTACTGTATGCAGAATTGCTTTCCCATTCTGTTTCTCTGGAGAGCTTGCTTGGTACCTTCTCGTTGAAGAGTTCCCTTTGTTTATGTGACTTGCTTGGCCTCTCTAGGTGGGATCTGTCGCAAACTATATCCATCTAAACCAGTACTGCTATATTCCCTCCTCCTCAGTGCTAATGCTTATCCAGTCCCACGCAGAGCTGATGGAGCTTTCTAATCCAGAAAAAAAAAAATTAAAAAAAAAAAAAAACAAACCAAAAAAACCCACACAAAAAAAACCCCAACCCTGAACTCTTTTAGTAGGCTGTCCTTCTGTCAGGTTGCAAAGTTGGACTGGCTCACCTCAGAGCTGTGCTGTGCTGTGCTGATCTGAAGGAGGCAGGAGGGTTTGTGCCTACCAGGGAGGATGGCAAAATTGCAGCAGCTCCCCTTCACTCACATTGGCTTAGACTTGTTGCAGTGCTGTATGCCCTCAGTTCCTTTGTGCCAGCTTGGGTAAATAATCATCTATGAAGTACAGCAACCATTTCACATGCTGGTATGCTTTTCATCTGTCACTGTCTTCAGATAGTGCTTCTTTTTGGTTAATGTTGTAGAGTTTTGTGAAGATAGCCATATATTCTCTGCCACTGGCATTTCGAGCTGTGCCTTCAAATAGTACGTGATTGGTTTTGGCATTTATGCTTATTGAACTGAAAATGCACACCATTAGAGTAGCTGATAAGCTGACCAGTCAGTTCATCAACCTAAGATCTTTGGAGTAGTGCTCTTAAAAAAAAAAAAAAAACCCAAACAAAAAAAAACACCCAAAAACAAACAACAGATATGTCTGAATGAACAAGTTCTTTTCACTGCATATGTATCTTTGCTGCATGTTGCTACACACATTATTGTACTTGTTCATGGACTTGCAGCAATATTGCAACCCTAATGTTAGTACTAGCTTTTAGTACTTATTCAGTTGAGAAACTCTTGAAGCGTAGAGAGTATTGAGGTTTGGAATTGATGCTGCTGACAACTGTTGTTGCATATAAAAAGCTGTTGTTTAAAAACAAACAAACAAAAAAAAAAACCACACAAAAAAACCCCAAAACTGCCAGTTTGTTTATATCTTGACTTAACGCTTTTTAGATAATTTTGAAAGAATTTGAGTGCTGGTGAAATGTTCCTCTGGCACCTCTCAGTGGGGAAGAAAGAATGGTTTACGGTCATTATAGTACTATGTGTGAGCTTTGAGTTCAGCTCATCCTTATTTTAAGTGATATATTGAATCTCAATGTAACCTTAGTAAAGAGCAGTACCAGGATATAGAGCAAGTCTTTGAAGTGTGTTTAGAGAAAACTGCAGATGTATTGATTTCGCTGTAGAATTGTGTTAAAGCCTATGTAAAATAACTTCATTTGGGTGTTAACATTCATAAAGGTTTAAAGAAATCATAAAAGGAAAGAAGAGTGCAAATTTCTGACTATACATAAAAGCTGGTCTGATGATCTCTTTCAAGTGTATATATCTTTTCTTTCTCAACAACTGTTGGGAGTAATGAGACGAAGAGAGAAAATGGAACAATTAAATGCACCATATGTACAAAACAGGAAAAAAAACAGTCTGTAGGTGTTATACTGAAGAAGAATTTGGTTTAGTCCCATCTATCTTTTTTATGTAGATAGCATTTACTCATTTGTATTGCATTTTGAAAGACTTGTACTCAGTAATGGATCTTGCTGGGTTTTGTTGTTGTTTTTTAGTTTTAAGCTAAAAATATATCTCTGTCAGCTCTTTGTATCTTTGGGAAATCCCTCCTTTCTTGCAGAAGATATTCTGTGTTTCTGCACAGTTTATGTATGTGGGGTGACTCCAAATACATCCACTATCAAGCAACACAATACATCTTAATTATTTGGGGTTGTTTCTTTTCTGGAAGAAATAAGCAGCTTCTCCTTCAAATCTTGCTAGGACAGCAGCTGTAGATGAGAATGAGCTTTCATATTTAATACATTCTATTAACCTCACACATACAAACACACACTCACTTGCTCACGCACCCCAGTGTCACATTATAGGTGAACAGGCCCTAATTAAAAGCACGCACCATCTGCCGGTGTGTGGCAGCAGGGTGGCACTCCATAACCATCCTGGTTCCTGAGATTGAAATGTATTATTTATGAGCAAAAAGAGCAAATATGCCGCTTGGCTGGTGGAGGCTGCATTAGGAGCTGCATAGCACCATCTAACGGTAAGGAGTGCCACTGGCTATTCATCTGTCCTCTTCTTCCTCTCCCCTCCTCAGTCTCCTCCCCCGGTGTTTTTATTTTTCAACATGGTCTTTGCAGTTTTGTTGTATTTCAGACAATTTTGTGTCTCGTGTTTCACTTTTTATACAAGACTGAAAATTGTTGTTGAAATATTATTTCAACCACTATTTGTGGTGCTTGCAGCAGCCTTTTTTTCCTTCCAGCACTGCATGTAAGGTTTTACTTTGGGCAGTAAAAGTGCTACTGATGTGATGTGGTAGAGAAGTGGGACGTTACCAAGATAGCTGAGCAGGATCAGTTTACTGCCATTTCTTCTTCTACTCTCAAGAATGCATGTAATGAAGGTATCTACCGCTTAGTATGAAAATTTTATTTTAATATTGAGATTGGCCCTATTTTTTATTGAGCAGTACACTACAGACTGCATAAAGGTTCTTTACTGGGTTGAAGAGAAAAGGGAGAGATTCAGAGATAGCTGCAGCTTTGTCCTTCCTCTCTGAAAGCAGAAAGCATAACCTCTTCCTGCTTGCAGAGATTGTGTCGTTATGCTTCTTAGTGGGGAAATGGATGAGTATGTGGTGGACTGAGGGTTGAAATATACTTTGTCAGGAGAAAAAAGGAGTGACAGGGAAGGAGCCATTTTTGTTATGGTTGGTCCATCAGTCTACCTTTGTTGACTGCTAGATTACAAAGTCAGAACTAGTAATAATGTATAGTGTATTTCGTTGTTAGCTCAGTGACCTTTAGAGTATGCAAAATAAGAATAGTCGCACTGATTCAAGATAATTTGGGGGATGGTATTTTGGTTCTTAGGCTTTTTGTAATGTTCTTGAGATTTGCAGTATCCATGCTGGGCATCCAGCAGTATGTTTACAGCAAATACAAGCAACAAGGACTGGGCTGATGTGTGAAATATAAAACTTTTCCTCCAGTAAAGCCACTTCTTTTTTAATTAAAGAATCTGGTTACTGTTTCAACTCTGGCAAAACAGGACCCTGAATATAAAGATATATGTATAAAACTGGGTAAAATATATATTTTTGTGTGAGTGTATTGATTTTTAAAAATCAGTATGTTTTTAAAGAATGTTGAAATGTCATAAACTGTGGTGCATCTATGAATACACATCTTCTTATTGTTTGTGTTTAGAACGTATGCCATCAGAAGGATAAGAGATGCCTTCAGAGAAAACAAGAATATAAATGATTCTGAAAAAATAGAAGAACTAGTAAATAAAGCCAAAGCAAACCTAGAGGTTATTCATCGGCAGGTATGTTTATTTCTCTCATTTTATCTGAAAGTTATACACTCCTCAGTTAACTGTCATATGCTGTTTCAGATGGAAAAAATAGATCCTTGCTCAGAATATCTCTGGATGAACAGTCATTTTTGTATCTTTGAGTATGAGAGGGTGGGAAACATCTGTTCATCAATGACGGTTGCAATAGGGGATTTAGGGATGTTTGTTCCATTAACTGGAACAGGCGCCTTGCTGTCAAAAGTTTATATGCCCTTCCATTACCTTTTCTGCTGTTTGTTTTACTGTCTCTTCACTCTGCTTCTCTGTTCTGCCCTGATTTCCCTTTGAATCTGTTTCTTCTAGCTCATATGTGTATTAGATTCCTTTCCTCACTCCTTCCTCCTTCCATCATAGGTTTAGAAGACTGTCTGTGACATCCTCTCCGAATAGTCTTGCCTTCCGTGTTTGTTTTTCCCCACCTCCAGATACAGTGTTAGAACAGCAGCAGAACAAGAAAATCCTAAAGTGAATTAAGTAAATGCTGGCTAAATGTGTCCAAGCAGGGGTAAAGATGTTGGTCTCTTCTCCCAGGTCACCAGTGATAGAACAAGAGGAAACAGCTTTAAGCTGCATCTGGGGGGGGTTTAGATTGGATATTAGGAAAAATTTCTTTACTGCAGGAGTGGTCAGGCATTGGCACAGGCTGCCCAGAGAGGTGGTAGAGTCTCCATCCCTGGAGGTATTTAAAAGACGTGTGGATGTGGCACTTCAGGGCATGATTTAGGAGACATGGTAGTGTTGGGTTAATGGTTGGACTTGATGATCCTAGAAGTCTTTTCCAACCTTAATGATACTACGATCACAGAATCACAGAATCAATCACAGGTTGGAAGGGACCTTGGGGATCATCTAGTCCAACCTTTCTAGGAAGAGCACAGTCTAGACAAGATGGCCCAGCACCCTGTCCAGACGACTCTTGAAAGTGTCCAACATGGCCGAGTCAACCACTTCCCTGGGGAGATCATTCCAATGATCTCTGGATGATTCTCTGGAAGAAGTTGGGTCACTGACTGTATTTTCCTCTGATGTTGTTTGAGTAGCATTTATAGCACCTCTGTTCCTTCCACTGGGAATCATATTAATTAGGTATGAACTTTGTTGAACTTCAGATACTTTATTACTTCTCATACATACCCACTGTCTATCTACAGTGACTACTGGAAATTTGAAGAAAGCAAGCTTCTACGCCTGAACTCTGTAAGGGCACTTAGAGTGCTTCAGCTATCCCTCCGTGCAAAATCTGCACTTACTGACACCAGTGAGAGCTCAGTAGTACTTTTATTAAATATCAAATGAATATGTGCACCTGTTACTCTGTGGTCTGTTTTAACATGAATCTTTTAACAACCAGCAGGTCAGTTAGTTAGATTCTCATTTCAGTAGGAAGCTGGGCTCTTTGATTTGGCAATTCAGTGTGAATATTTAGGTGCAAGTTAAATTAGTTCTTTGGAATTTCTTCTCCTAGGAACAGGTGTTGTTTTGTGCTACCATAGCTTTGCTATCTTTTTTTTAATACAAATGCTGCTATTTTTGTATTTTAAAAGTAGTTCTCGAAGAAGCAGTTCAGATTGGATGGATTCAATGCAATTATATTTAAATTGGAGTGATTTTTCTCATATCTGTAGGCATTTTCAGCTCTTGTTTTTGAGGTTTTATCTTGGAGAACCTTGATAGCCCGTATTCTCCAGGGAGCTATTAGAGGCTGGAGAAGACAATGAAGGAGGGGGTGTCACAGGAGAAGAATCAGAGAGATCTCAGACAGATCTGAGCTAGTATTTATTTTATTCAGTTCTAATCAGTAAATTTAGGTATGTAAAATATTTAATAAGTACAGATGGATTGACAGTCAATGCTATTTACTACTTTCAAAGTTAGTATGGGATATGAAGATTATCACTTAAGCTTACTTTACATTTCATAAATGTTACATGCATGCAAAAAATGTCACCAACCCATTGATGTCTGGTGTCAGGTAAGGGATCTCTCGGCCTCAAGGGGTGACCTTGAGAGGCATCCCTACTCAAGGGGAGGTCACCGCCATGCAGCTGGCTGCTGTGGAGGGAGAGCTCAACAGATCCTTATGGCTGCAGATATTTACAGCGTAAAGTGGTTGATTTGTAGTCAGATTTCCTGCTGTGCTAATGCAGTTTCGTCCACTTACCAGCCCAGCCTCCAGCCAAACCGTTTTCTGCGGGTTTGGTACAGAGTTCTCACTGATAGCCTCACCCAGTAAGATTAACTTCGGCTAGGCCTAATTGCTGAGCGTCTGCATGGGCCAAAGTTCAGTTAGTGCAAACAGGAGGAGTGCATCCATCACGGGGTGGCAGAAGATAAGAATTCAAAAGGTCAAATTCTGCCACTTACGGGAAGCTGCATCAAAGAAATAATAATTTGTGGATGTGGGATCTCCCATAGTAAAATGCTACAGAAAATCTCTTCTAGATTGGCTACAATAAACTCCTGTCAGCGTTTCAGAAAATGCTCTGTGATGGTTTTAAGAATGTAAACATATCTTTGATAAATCAGGAAGACATTAGTAAGGCTACTACAGTAACTGTTTTGCCATGAAATGGATGGCTGAAGTGTAATGAATTTATTTTTGTTTTAAAATATCTTAATTAGGACCTCTTTGGCACGACTCTCTTGTAGTAGCAAGTGCTTCCTTTTTCTGAAGAGAGTTCAATTTCAAGGTATGAAAGGTCTTGAAATAGGTGGGAAATACTGTTCCTACTTTATAGATATGTATCTGGGATGCTGAAATGAGGATGCTGATTTGTAGTACCTTGATGTTCAGGGTATTGTGACTTGATGTGGATAGGGTTTGGATCTTGCTGGTCCTCTGAGCCTTAATAATAAAAGGCAGTTGTAAGTCAGATGGTGGGTAAGTGTTGCTAAAATAAAAGCTTTCCAGCTTTTCTTTTGACAAAACATGGACAGATTTTAAAATAAAACTCCTTTCTCCTGCCTGAGTCCTGTGAACACCTAGATCACTTTGTTACTGTGGTCCCTGAAAAAAGATACCCTTTTTCTGAAACAGACTCTTGACAGGGCAGACTCTTTTCCTTCTAGGGTGTGGGTCTTATCTTGCACCTTTTATGAAGTTTTAGCGTAGATGTCCTTCAGCATCAGATAAGTCTTTCAGCTGACTTGGAAAGAGCAGTAAGAGCATGCAGGCTTGGTTAGTCTCTGACTGGTATACCCACTCACTGTCCTTTGGAAAGGAGTAGTTGGACTTAAGGACATTTTGCGTTCATTGTTTGTTAGTGAGCATTTTGGTCATACATAAACATATATGTGTGCCCATACATACACAGATATCTCTAAAAAGCCTGCATGTGAACAATAGGTAACTATTTAATGTACTGGCCTGTATTTTGCATTGGTAAAAATGTTGTGCATTTAACTCTTCATTCAATAAAATTACAGCAATAAAAGGTTAGACAAGATTTGTTATTTTCTCTTAGCATGGATTCTGCTTTTTTCATTACACCACTAGAACCATTTTAATCTGCTAGGGGTTTTTTTCCATTTTGCTACTTGGCAGTAATGGCAAAGAAATTTTATAAGAAATCTTTCTTGACTCAAGATCGAGAGAAGTCACTGAGAGCCACATTTCGCTTTACCATGCAATACATAAATCTTGCTTTAAAATATTTTATATGTAGGTGTGAATTTTTCAGCCAGGAAGATGTTCAGAAGCAAAAAGGGCATGTCGGGTTCTAGTTCCCTGGAACAGCACCGCTTGAAATTTCAGAATATGAAAACCTCTCCATGTATGTTTTACTCTTGCAAACACAGAAAACTAGCATTTAACACAAATCTTAAATATATTATAATCAAACTGTTTTCAAGCAAATGACAACAAGTGATTAACTGGTTATGTGTTTGCTAGTTGGAGGGACCTACCAGAATAATGCAGAACAGCCTCAGTTAGTACTAAACCTGCAAGATTTTGCTTGCTTAAGGGTTTTTTCCCATATGCGAAACCAATCTGCTAAAGCTAAAGTAGTTTTAAATTTAACCACATTTTGTTATCATTCCGTGTAAGAATTTCAGGAAAAATATACTCGAAAAGTAAGAAATATTAGAATCTGACACAACTTCCCATTTTTAACACTGCTAAAACAGTGGAACTGTTGTTGAAGTATCTCCTATATGTCACACTTGTAGAAATTTTCCAAACTATAATCATGCTGCATTCAGTTTTGGAAGAGTGTATGTGTTTGTCTTATGTGTTTGTGGGAGTAGCAGGCAGTAACACACGTGGTAACTCGATGGAACCTTTTAATGGAAAATAATCTGATGAAGAAAAATTTGTCTATCAAGATAATTTTTTGACACAAGTCCCTGCAAGACTTGATGTAAGAAATTTTTTTCTAAAAAATTAAGAACTGTTGTTTGCAGAATTTCTATTGTGTTTCAGTGTCGTCTCACTTTCAGCTGCAAAGCAAGAGATAAATATTGGAAAAATAGCACCACTGTCTTAAAAAGTAAGCTTTTATCAGGACTATTAAAAACCTTAGCATCTAAATTCATATTAATATTTACTTGCTGTCAAATTTAATCATGCTCCATGTAAAAAATCATTCTTGCTCCCTGTTTAATTGAAGATCTAAGTAATTAAGTCATCTGACATCATTAAGACTTTATATTTAAAACTAACCAAGCATAATATAAAGTGCTTTTATTTTTAAATGCAGATGCACTGAAGCAAACATGATATCTAGCATACATTTTTTTGCTAAGTTTGGGGTTTATTATGATTTAGCACGTCTTGGTATTGCTGACTTTTTCATAGCGTGTCGATAGAAATTAAATAATATCCCACTTTGCTGACAATTTGTTGTTACTCTAAAATCAAATTTATGTTCACTTTACATTCTAATTTATGGTTTAGTCATCAAAGTGACCACTGAAGTGTAAGGTTCATAAATAAGTATTTGAATCAGCCTAGTGCAAAATGTGAAATAGTGACAGATTACTGTCATTTTGTTCACGTCAGTCACTGTACAATTTGCTTGAATTTTATAAAAGTAGCTTTGTAAAGCTGAAAAGCATGGAGGAACATTAATCTCTGCCTTAGTCCTCCTCTGCTTGTTATTGGTTTTGATTTAAAAATAGTCTGGCTAAAGGAAGGAATGATTCTTATCTCAACACTGTGAAGATTTTTGTCTGTTTACTGTGTAAACAGCACAATTTGTGGTGTCTTCCCTGTAAAGAAGGGCATTGTGAGAACTGCATTGTCAAAAGTAAGTTGGAAATGGAAAGTTTTGTAAAGTTTTGAGGCCAAGTCCGCTGAGGTTCTTTGAGGATCACTGTAACAGCCATTCCCCAGCTATGCTAATATGACACCCTTTGTGAGTTTCCTTCGCTATTGGAGTATGTTAGCGGCAGGAGAATTTGCCCTGAAATGTTACTGCTGTTGTTGAGATTCAGGATATATATATAGAAGCCACTCTGAAGATAGGATAATACTGAGTGTTTTGAAGTATTCACTAGTTTTCATTGTGACATGCTGTCTCTCAAGTTTTAAACTGAAAATATTAAAGTGAAGTTCAAAAGCCATATTAGACCTGTTTGCTCTGATTAAATCCCTGTTTTAATTTATAGGACATCTCATTCTTACGTATTCCTCCACAGTACTTTGTCCTCAGTTTTAGATTGTAGCTGGAAACTACCAGTCACCTTGTTGTCCAGCTATGAAGGCTTATTTTGGTGTTCCTGGTACCTCTAAGGCTTTAGTATCAATTGTACTGTATTTGACATCACACAACTATAGTACTTTTCAGTAAAACAGTTTTGATATTTCACAGCCTTTGTTTGTCCCTTTAAATAATCCAAACTGATGAGAATCATGGTTTGCACAAACCTTTATCAGGGAGACAAGAGATGCACTATGAGAGGTTAGGCAGTTTGGATGCATGGATCTGCTTCCTTTACAGCTGGCTGGCCATCGGCGTTTTCTAAGGGAACAAATGAACTTTTTCTTTTGAGTTTGAGTACTTAATACTCAGGCTTGACCTCTTACTGTTCCCTTCAGACATGTAGAAGAATGAAGGAGCATAGTTTTGAAGTGTGAGAACTCTATTAAAAAGGTTCCACTGATAATGACAAATATTGAGCACTTGCAGCATTTTTCATGTTTGCAGCATGTTGTAAGTACATTCTAATCCTTGCAATATTCTTTCATTATAGTAACTTTAGCTCTGTTTCTTTTAATGAAATGCTTCATGACTCTGCCTTTATAAAACCCTGTGCAATGGTGTGAAATTTCAGTCTCATATTCTTGTGTTTCTCCATATTTGCCTTTTCTAGTAAAAATGATCAGTATGGTCTTGTTTTGAAATTTGTGTAAAATAAGAACAGTTGAACAGTTCTTCTGGATCTTTTATTTTTTAAGCAACCCAAGTTGTCGGTGCAGCTGTGTGTAGCCAAGTACTGAGCCTTCTTGAGGCATCCGTTAGCAGTATCTCATCTTAGCAATATCATAGATTCAAGTAATAGTTGAACGGAAGTGGAAACAATACTGAATGAATGTACTAACACAGCACTCATATTATTATGAATTGGTAATAATATAGGCACAGCATAAGGAAGCATATTTCTGGTAATCAAAATAGTATCAATATTAAAGCATGCTTAGTAAGTATTAGCAAGAAGAGCAATTTCAATTATAGTTACTCTAAAAAACCAAAGGCAAAAGTACCTTAGTTTCACCTGCTCATCCTTTGTGGCTTTATCGGCAAATCCTCCCATTGTTTTCCATAGTTCAGTTCTAGTAATCCTGTCACTGATATGTAGCAATAGCAGGTAAATTAGTAAATGTAAAGGTAGATGTGTTTCTGGACTGAGAGCGTATCGTTGAGCATTCAGGGGACTGGTACCAATCTACATAGTTGTGAGTGACGTTGGAATTGACTGTCCCAAGGAACAGTCTTCAAGACAGCCTTCAAGAAGTATTCTGTGTATCTGAAGAGACCTGTGTTTATACTGCAAAGCACTGTAGGCTGGATGCCCTTGGCAGGAGGTGGTTCATTAAGAAAATTCTTATTAGTAGTTTTAGTTTCAGGCTACGAGTCATATTTCTGTCTCGTTATTATGAATATGTAAGAAAGTTGCAAAATACTGTGTATGGTATTTGATTATGTAAGCAGCAGTTTTGAAGCCGAGGGCAAAGAATAGCTGGAAAAGCTCTTTGAGCACTCTGAGTACAGCGTGCTGCACCCACGCTACTGTTCAGGCAAGTCACATTTTCCTGCTGGCAGCCAGTTATGTTGGAGCTCTAATACAGTTTCCTCTTACCAAGTTTGTCACTGTAAGGAAGTTTTAAAATCACAGATTAATTTACTGCTTTTCTTTAGAAGCTCCTTGAATTTTATTTAATTCTTTTCAGACTCACAATGGTAAATACCTATTTTTCTACAAAAAATTATAGACTTAGAGTTCTTACCTAAGAAGAGTGTCCTTGGAAGTTTGCTGCTTTTTCACTAGTGTCATTTATTTCTATTTATTACAGTTGCACCTACACATTTCAACCAGGATAGAGCCAACACTATGCACAGGGAGAACTATTCCTGCCTCTCGAGCCATTTAGTTTGTTAAAGCAAGTGTAGGTGCAGGAAAGAGTTTTCAAATGCCTCATTCACCGAAGAGGAGCAGACGGTGAATGGCATAATCAAACAGTGGATGAAGATCCAATTAAAACAGTTTTATCAAGTCGCTATATGGTATGAGTTTTTGAGGTAATCAAGCATCTATACGCTTCTAAATACTTGCAATGGCATCTAGAATTCAGCAAATGGTTGGCATGAGCCTCTCGCACCTTTTGCTCCTAGCCTGTTGCAATACCAGTAGTCAGTTTTTAATTGCTTTAGCATATCATGAGTTCTCACTTGATTGGTTCCGTACATTTAGGGAAATTATGCTGGAAGCTTGTGGCAAACCCAAACGTTGAATTTAAATCAGCTGACTTTGGTTTTTAGAAGGCATTGGGGGGGGGTGGGGGGTTCTGTGGAATTTCTTTTTTGTTCCAAAAGTCTGTGGGGTGATATCTTTAGATTTTATTTTCCCCCTCAAGGTCATTTAAATCCTATTTGTTGTGTTCAAGTTGCACTTAGTTTCCCTGTGATTTGAAAACATAACTCAAGAAATACATATTTATATATTTCTTCTGTTATAACAGTAGCCTGCAAGGAAGAATAGGATTAAGAATGCAACAGAAAGCCTTAACATCCATTAAGTTTCAGTTCTCTTTATTTGGAAAGAGACACAGATGAAGGTGGAAGAAGGTGTAACATAGGATGGAGAATACCTGTCTTTTAGTAAACAAGAGAAAGCTTGAAATTTAAATTTAAATTGGGAGGCATTAAATTCAGGCATGTACTGGTTTTGTATTAGAGTATTAGTATTAGAGTATTAGTATTAGAGTGAATGCATTTTATGTCCAGTAAATATCTGTAAGGTTGGGGGGGGCCGGGGGGGGGGGAGGGGGAGAAGGGAGGAGGAACAATGTAGTAGGAGTGACATATAAAAGGTTTGCTAAATTTGAACGGAAACCCAGGTGAATCAGAACTTGGCCCTTCCCAGGACGTGTCAGGAGTGAGTTCCACTTCAGCCAGCCTTTTGAAATGGGTTTTTCATCTTGGCATGTAGGATAGCTTTGGAGATAGGCAATATTGTAACAGATGCCAAAAGCCCAGAGCTGCCCTATCAGGTTAATTTGTAGCAGCTGAATGTGTGGGAAGTATAACAGACATTTTACCTGTCTTCAGGTGGTGTGGCTCTCCAGGTTACACCTGTGTGAGTCTCCAGAGCGGTGTTACTCCTTAGGCTTTCCTTTAACTCTCCTGATGGAGAGCAAAACTGTATTTCACAAGTCACTTGCTGCTGTTTGCCCTGCTGACTAAATTACAAGTGGCAGGTTCTGCCTGCAATATTAAATATGAAAAATAGACCCTGCATTGAAAGTAACCTTTAGGCTGCAAGCAAAGGTGATTCAGAGGTAGAATGAGGCTTTGTTTTTTCTGATCTAAGAGCCTTAGTGTAAAACACAGCATTTGGTGTATGCAGTGTCTTTTCCTAAAAAATATATAAAAATAAAGACTGTTGAGTGTTGGCGGCTGCTTTTAAGATACTTTAATTATCTGTCATAAAGAGCTGTCATTATTTTTGTTACATGTATTTAGTGGCTAATCCAGTGAGGTTGGGGCCTTATCATAAATGATAAGTAGTTATATAATGCATCCAGAGCTCTGAGCATCTGATGTTATGCACAGAGGAGAGCTGTCTGAAGGACAGGAGAAGGACTTACTTTCCAGAGAGCAGTTTGGCATTACACAAATGCTAGGTGTAAACTTCCACATGGAAGAGAGTAAGTTTCATCAGCCTGGCTGATCAGTAGCTTCTTGAAACAGTTAGTAGCAATGATGGAACCAGTCTGTGCTGAAGAAGGCTCCAGAAGCAAGGCAGGCTCACGTTTTCAGGGAGATGCGTTCATCTGCCTCTCATCCCTTCGTGCTTTCTGCTTTCCTCTGTTTGGTGTCTCAAGGGCTTCTGCCCAGTGTGTAAATGAGTACAGTTCATAGGGGTGGCTGTTGCAAAAAAACTTCAAGGGGGTCTCTTCCAAATGAGGTAACACCAAGTACGTCTGTGTCCTAGCATAAATATAAAATATTGCCGAGAGAGGGAAGGTAGAAATAAGTGCTGGTAGTTCCGATCACAGCTGGAATTACTTCTGCCATGTTTCTAATCTGACTGTGTGATCTTGAGTTGATGCCTGCCAATCTGGTTTGTAGTGGTGCCAGTTGAGGGAGGATTTGAATATTGAATTTCTAGCATTAAAGTATATTAACCTTTGAGCAACTTTCATCTTTTTTGCTGCATGGTGTCTGCTGCAGAGCAGAACATTTGTGGAAGATCCATTTCTACTGAATAGAAGAAGTACGGCAGGTTTTGTGTGTCATTTATGAAATGTATAACGTTTGTAAAAGCCTTGCACATGTATTGTGACTTATATTCACATCAGAACATAGATCTCTCCTGAGCGTCCCTTTTTGGTGGTGTAATCCTGGGGTAAACCAGCTTTAAGTACAGCTAGACCTTGAGGAAATGAAAGGGATTGCTGTTTTGAGGACTTCTGATAAAGTAAGAGAGACAACAGTGCTGTTATTACAACAGTGATCTCTGTTTTGATCTCCCACAGTGTGCTGGTTACTTTTTGAGAAAACTTTCCTTCCTGGTTTTGTACTGCCTATTGAAAGGATACAGTGTCAGGTTCAATGGCACTGCAGATGAGTGGGCACACTTCCCTCCAGGAGGAGCTGTGGCATTTTTGTCTGGTGCCTCGGATCCCCGGGACTGTTCTGCTGCCCTTGAACTGCAGTCTGCAATTCAGGATGACGATGTCGGTGTTGGCGTCCTTATTATCCAACAAGTCACCTAGTCCTGTAGCTGTGGTACAGTGTTGGGTTTTTTTAATGACATTTACTCCCCCCATGCTCAGTCATCAGTCTCTCAGCATATTCCAGTTACAGTTTTTTCCCTTTACAGATAACGCAGTGAAGGAGGGAGATTTTAGCTCCTCTTTAAGCTAGTTGCATTCTTTTCTGGCCTTTCAGCTGGCCATGCTTCTCCCCTCAGCACAATGAAAATACAGTACGTAAAATCTTCCCCTGCCATTCTGAATCAGATGCCTTTTTTTGTTTCTTCCACAGACTTGACGAACTATGTCAAGTCTAAAGAATTTATTCTTGTCTTCATTCTCAGCATAAGGCCAGCCTGCAAAGTGCTCTCTCTGTCCTATTTCCTCCAAGAACCTGGCTTCACAAGTGCTTTTTATTTCCTCATCTTATTTGCTTCATGCTGCTTCTGTTGGTTCACTTACTAAAACTCTTCCATTATCTGAGTTGCAAAGGGACCAGTTGTTTTCGTATTTTAAAATTGCTTGTCAAAATGAAACCTGTTTATAAACCCCACCAATGTCAACTGTCATTTAATACAAATCTGGAAAAAAGTTACTTCAGGAAAAAATAAAAGTGTCTTCTTTCTGGTCCTCTGTGTCTGGTGTGTCTGCATGTATTATAATCTTCTGTGGTTTAACATAGCATCAAATGCAGTCTCTGTCATTAATATCACTTGACTGAATTTGCAGCCAGGAAAATTCATTGTGATCTAGTTTTATATTGACGATAAACGTAAACATATGTGTGGCCTTCACAGAAAGCTCTTTCAAACAAAGAAGCTTTATCATTGATGTATTATGTTTCAATTATGTCTTTTTTGTGGAAATTTGGATTCTGTCTATTGTCTCAGTAGTAAGCTGCTTGTATTTGAGGGAAATGTCTTTGATCCGTGAAGTTGTGAAGGCTAAGCTTTAAGGAAGAAAGTTGCTAGACTCCCAATATCAGCATGTCTGAGCCAGCCCTTGGAAGTTTAAGCAGGGAAAACTGTTTTCTAGACAAGAGTGTCGAGAGAAGTTTAATTAGTGTTTACGCAGTCTCCTTGCTACTGGTGCATTGCTGCTGTCTTTAGCTCTGTGCTTTCTGAGGTGAGCCTGGGGTTTTTTTGGCCATTAAAAGCTATAGCTGCAGTGCCCTTCATCTTGGTGACAGGCATTATGCCAGTACATTAATTCTGAAAGCAAGTAAAAAGAAGAAGAAAAAAGAGACCAAACTCTTCCAGTAACATTTAAATCACAAATTGACTGAGTCCTGTTGTTATTCTCTCTGGGATATGTCAGATGTATGCTTCCCCCTTTCGAGGTATGGACTGCCTGAACGTCCTTCCTAGGCTGTTTGCTTTGCAGGAAGTGAACCATTTCTAAGCAGAGTTTCAAGTTCACCTTTATAATTTGGTCACTTGTAGAATGTATATAAATACATACTTTGAAACAAAGCTATGCTGTTTATCCTGTAAACAAGGTCTTGTCCCTCACTAGGGCAGTTACGAATATTGCAGTGTAGTGGCTAAATAATATGTTAAAGTCTTTCTTCTATGAGAATAATTCACTTGCTGAGCAGTTGCTTTGGTAATTTTTAACCATATTTGCATCCGAGCGTAGGGTTAATGCGACCTCTTCACTTAGCCTTTCACATTAATATAGCTCTTGTTTGTAATTCTGTTGACCCAATGCTTTGGTTATGTGTTCAAACGATCATAATTTTAATGAAAAGTATTTTTGTCTCACAGCAGTCTAATTTCTATGCACATTTGTCAGTAGTGAATACTTATTGGGGGTGATTACTCTCGAACTGCTTGTGCCAGTATACCTCTGGGAGGTTAATCAATCTTGTGCTTTTTAATTGACATCGATAATGTGTTTACATTTATCAATATTTCTTAATTGTCAAGTTATAACAGTGGAACTTCAATAATAAATCATGCCAATGGTTAACTTCATATATTAGATTTTTAAGAGTCTCCTTAAGCAGCTTGACATGTTGTAATTTGCTTTTAAATGATTTGTATGTATGCTCATGGGGGAAGAGGAGGAAAAATTGATGTGCAAGGTTGCGCTGTAGTATAATACTGAAGAACTAACCCACTGACAGTAAAATACCTTTACCACAGGTATGGTATGCTTTACGGGTAAAAAAGAAAGTCAGTCTTTTCAAAGTGCTAGTTTTATTACTAATGATTTTGTGAGTATGACAGTACACGTACATTTGTTGTGCCATCCCAAGGGAGTTGTCAGGGCTGGGACTGTTTCCCTTCTCTCAGCTGTACAGGCAAGGCAGAGGGCAGAGAGAATTGTGAGTACTACTGCTCCTTTACAGAAGTAGCAGTGAGCTCTGGGACATCAAAGCACCCTGATTTTAACTGTGCATTTCACCACAAGCCTGTCCTTAAGATCTTAAGGTGGAAATGAAGGAAGCTATTCGTGTTTAAATTAAAGCATATATTTAAAGACTTTGATGCATAGGGAACTAAATTATTTGCCCAGGTTCCCAAAATGTGCTCACAGCAGGAATTAAAGCATGATATTCCAAGTCTTAGAACAGTCTCTATCTCAGTAGGTATCCCTCTGTCATCTACCTCACTCTCTTCTCTGTCCCCTTTAGATCCACGGAGCAGCAGACTGGAGAAGATCTGCTTAGACAGAAAGCTGGCAGGATGCTGACCACATTGTTTGTGTTAGTCTTACCATGTTTTATGGGCCACACTGAAGACAATATAAGAATTTAAAACCCTGCCTAATGGGCAGTGAAGAGAGACTTAATAGCTAATGTTGTTATTTTCTAGTTAAGCGAGAGCCAGTGTGAACACCAGGATGGGAAAAGGGAAAAGTAGGGAAGCAGCTATTTGTGGTTTTTGCAATTTTACTTGTCTTTTTAATTGAGATCCTAAAGGTAAAGCTGCAGTTTTTCAAGTAAACATACATATACATACAAAAATTCAGATAAAATGCATTAATGTTGTTAAACTCAAATATGGTATAAAATTAATTATTTTAATATTTTACTGTGTAGGGCCTAATTTTGCAATGCTACTTGTAGAAGGAACTGTTGACTAATTTAGTTGTTATCTGAAATGCTGTAGAATTAAATAGTATTTTACATAGAGATACACCATTTGCTTAAGTTCAAAATGAGATTAGAAAAAAATGCTTATTTTGTGAAAGAATAGCAGGTAAGTTGGAAGAGCTGGAGAATAAATATGACTAAACTTTGATCAGCTGAAACAATAGGGAAAGAATATTTATATACCTAATGATAACAAACCGCCTTTATCAAGGGGTGAGTGAAAAATTCACCAGGGTCTCAGTCCTAGGAAACAAAAGGACTGATTTAAACATCCAAATCTTGATGCAGGTAGCAAAATTCCCTGTCATTTGAGCAATTCAAGGTCTGACATTTCCATATTCCCATTCCTCTTGCCTTTCTTGTTCTCCATCCTGACTCCATCCTCACATAGTACTATAGCCTAGTACTCTAAAATACTGTATTTCTCTGTATTTCAAATAAGATACTGTTAGTTGAAAACTGTTGTTAGTAGATTGGTAATTTTTATTTCATTTCTTTGAACTTCTATGAGAGAAAAATGGTTGGCAAACCGGTGAGTTGGCATCAGGCTTCATACCAGTGTTTATCCTTCCCAGTGTCATGACTGAAATTTCTATTTCTGGGATTCCTGTCATCATCTTATTAACTGAAGAAATCATGTGTTGTCCAGGTCCTATTAAAAAAAATCATAGAGATTTCATTGTCAGCGTATAAAACTAAGATATCCAGCATAAAAAACTAAGATGTCTGTACTCTAACATCAAAGCTAGCTTTTATATGGAAAGACAAAATAGTAAATGTTTCAGTTTTAGACTAGCAGCCATTTTGTTGACTCTTGCAAATGTTAAAACTAATAAATTAAGCCTCTCCCTCCTTTTTTGAATAAGACAAGACTGACAAGACACAGCTATCTAATGAACAAAATTGCAGTCGTTACCAAATCAAATCTCATTAAAGCAAGGATGTGTAATCAATCTTTTTGTGAAGGGTAAAACAAATTCAGAAGACAAAACCATTGACGCTTTCTTTAGCATGGCAGATTAAGTTCATTCATGTTGCATGTAGAGGGCTTTGCAGTAGGGTGCTTGTGAGAATAAGCTATATTTATTTACAAAAGTTACAAAAATCCTGGGGTGCAGCTGATAGGGCGTGTCAGCCCAGACACTGCTACACAGGTCCTGAGCTAGGGGTTGTTTGCATCCATGTCTGGAAGGTTAAGCTTGGGTCGGCGTATGAACGTGTGAACACAGGTCTTTAAGAAGTGGTCACCTTTCAGTGGCGTTCAAATTTTATTCGCCCTTTTGGTTTCAGACCTGCTAAGATGCCTAAGGCATGCACATAACTAAATTTAGTTTGGCTGTTAGTGTGAAGAATGTAGAATCTTGTGTGAATTCAATTTAGAAAAGATGGTTTTCATGCACTGTCCTCCAAAAATACATTTAATGCCAGCACAGCCTGAACAGTAAGTTAAACTAGTTCAGTTGCCAGGTTTTCCAGAACTTTTGAGGAAGACTGAAATTGCTGCTACCAGGTCATCAGGTGGCATATATTTTGAAACCTAAGTGAGCCTGGTACAGGAAACTTTTGTTTTAACCTTCTTCCTTTCCTCAGACATCTGACATCGAGTGAGGCTAGTGAGAAAGTAAGGAGTGTAATGAATACCCATAACATATTCTCATAAGCTGAAAGGAGAGGATGGCTCTTTTCTTCAGGTGGTACCTAAGCAGATTGACGGTGAGGATCCAGACTTGTATTCACACATTTATGCTGACTAATATGGGCACTTAAGAGTTCAAGGTACTCTGGTAGTCACTAGAATGTAAGCTCCAAAATTATACAAGCATTTGAGAACATGAGCTTTTTCCCTCTAATACAGTTTCATATTTGAGAAAAATCAGTACAGTGTGGAACCAGAACTTGTGGTCTTTTTCATCTTTTGCCAAAGGATAGGCAATCTGTGTTTCTATTTCTTTCCTAAATCTTCATCTAAAAGAAAAGTAACTTCACGCAGCTATCCTGCAAATCTGTGGGGAGTACTTCCTTCAGGAAGCTGAGCTACACAATGTGCTTTTTATTTTTCACAGGTGCTTAGCATGTGCATCCCCTGTTGTAAAGCAGAAAGCTTTGGGTAGGGGAATGATGGGACTTGAAGAAGTACCCCGTAACCATTTCCACCATTGTGCTTGCTGTCATGCAAACAAGGAGGCTTTGAAGCTCAGCTGATCAGATTTCAGATTCCAAAGGTGTGCAATGAACTAGAGTTAAGAATTTCTTTTTTAAAAACACTACACAGCTTTTACCATTCTTTGCAACTCGGTAGTCAGTTCATACCTGACTCCCCTGTCATGATGACAGTTGATCTGGAAGTAGTGGCACATAATTCAGTGATGATCAGGTTACATGTTTTGTATATCCACGTAAGGTGGTAAAGTCCAGCCGTATAGCACATTAGTTTCATCAGTGCTGCTTGATTTTGTTTTTCGTTTTCACCTTCTCATTTAAAGTAACATTGGAGTTCTTTATTCGACTTGCTGCCTAAGGCTTTTTAAAATGTAAATAGCGGTCTTGTACCTCTAATAGAGTGTGTTGCAAAGCTGGGGGAAGGAAAGTCTGACCTACTGTTACAAAAGAAAAAACTGAGAAAGGGTGGAACATAGGAACAGAGAGATCCAAGGTTTCCCACCGTATAGTAATGGATATGACCTTTAATATTGAGGCCTTTGGATCAAATTTAAGTTGGCATTAAAATTTTTTAATAAATTCCCTGCTGAATCTCAGAGTTTTTTTCCTCAGATTTAATTCAATAAGGTCACAATAAAGCTAGTGCTGTCTGTGCTATTGTAATTGCTCTCAGCAGGCTGGTAATATTATTGCAGAGAAGTGCCAGCTACTGTGCTTTTATTTCTTTCTTCAAGCACTCTCCTTCCTACACGCTTGCTCCCCTTGCTCTTGGGTGTACCCTAAGTAGGAAGTGAAGATGTTTTAAATGCCATTTGCTTCTCATTTTAACATGTTTTTATAGTAATACTTTCCTGAGTCTCCTCAACAACGGGAATAAAAGCACAGCCTGTCTTACTGCAGAATAACTGGGGGCTTGTATTTCCTTTCCTTAATTCTCATCCAGTCTTTATGCATTAGATTCAGCTTCTAAGTCCTTAAAAGTTGGTATTACTAAACACACAATGCTTATTTTGTTTTGGCTTGGTGCTTTTAGGGTTATGGAATAGATGTACTAGTAAAGGATGTGGCTTCACACTTACCCATCTTCTCCCTTTTGGTCCATCATCTTCCCCTTGTGCTCTGTCTTTCTGTGGGGCCCAGAATTTCTTACCTAAAGTGTCATGCACAGAGTATCTTTTGTGTATCTCCAGCCACATGCAGACACTTACAGTTCTCTGCCCATTGCAGTCATTGCTGCCAAACAAGCTAGCCTTTGTACAGAAGAAAATTACTGGCTTGGATATTCAGCTGCTTATTTGCATACTCAGCTAACATATGTACAGTGGGATATGTCCTCTTGCCCACATATGATTGATTGGAAACGAGGAGCAAAAAAAGGTATTTTACAAAGGCAATTCCTGTTCTGAAACGTATGCAGCTGTATTCTGCCCACCTTCAACCTCCATGGCAAGCAGAATTGATCAGGGCTACCCCACAGCATTTGGGCAGTTTTGGTACTGCATAGAGTTGCTTGCATACCTCTGCTAAGTCTGCTTCTGTAATTAAAAAACAACAGATGATGATCTTCAGTCATAATGTTTCACTTTCTTATTGCTCATTATTTCTTCTTTTTTTTAAATTGCTCTTGATGTCTACTCCTAGCCATGCATCATACGGTGCTGGTAGGATGTATACCGCAATGCCAGCACACTTGATGAACCTCGGTGATAAAAACCATCACTTCTGCAGCGTGAGGAGTTTCTCTCAGCCAACATGTAGGCATGTGGAGGGAGGTCACTCCTGATCAATAACTGCTCATTGCTTTTTACTTACAACATACACATTTTAATTTATATTTCCTGCTGCTGCTAGAGGGAACTAATTTTCGGCACCAGAGATGCAACACAGCTACTTTTAAAGCAGAATGGTCCTGAGATGAAAGGAAGTTACTGACCTGAAACACTTCAAAAAGCTTGATTCTGAAGCCTGCTGTGGTTTGAGCTTGCAGTTTCTGAGATAGGTTAACATTGCTCTGCATCATTGTGAGACATGACCAGGTTGTTGCTTTG
The DNA here is from genome assembly GCF_963921805.1 of Phalacrocorax carbo. Taxonomy (NCBI): domain Eukaryota; kingdom Metazoa; phylum Chordata; class Aves; order Suliformes; family Phalacrocoracidae; genus Phalacrocorax; species Phalacrocorax carbo. The sequence continues at coordinate 94,224,548 of NC_087514.1, read as the reverse complement.
TAAATTAAATAAACATTTGTGTGAGAATTCCTACTATAATTAGTAGTTAGACCATGCTTTGAAAAGATCAGAATCTACATCACACAATGGTGGGATCGGGAATTTGTTTTCCGAACTTGACTTCCAGTCATAGAGACATGAAGTCTTCCAAAATCCAAGTTTGATTTATAATACTTTGTTAGTGTATTAGCTGTAAAAACATAAGTGAATAATCAGATAGCCCTTTGGGTAGCATGATTTTTTTCAACTAAACTAATAACCTGCCTTGAGTTATTTAGAGAAAAGCTCCTGTGGTTAAGATGACCTTTCCCTTAGTTCTCCTGTAGATTTCATCTGTGAAGTAGTGGTAAGTTTCTTTGAAGGATTTTGGCAAAGCAGCAAAAACAACACCTAGTGTTCTTGCCAATTCTTGGCAATTTACATGTATGAATTGTTATTAGCCTGAAGCTTCTGAAGTGCTATACGAATTGTAATAGCACTTGTGAGTCAGTCTGCTTTCAGTCTGTCAGATGGCATATATTTAAGGCTTATTAGCCTAGATACAACATTTTAAAACCCTGCCACTCTTGCAAAAAATTTCAATTCCACATAACAATTTTACCCTAGCTATTACAATCACACATCAGTATGCAACATGGAATATGGGATATCCCAGCGTGGGATGCAGTAGTTAAGCAAACTCACTGAAGTTAACATCTGGGTTTTTCTGGAATACGGAGACAGAAATTGAGGGTGGGTTTGTTGTTTGGGCTTTTTTTTTAATTTCTAAGCGGAACATCCCTCATTGCAGTAAATAATAGAAAGTTTCATCTCTTTTCCTTGCACAGAAAGTAAGAGTTGAGTAGATTTGAATATGGTATTAGAAGATATGGTGTTTCAACCTGACAATTTAACCTATGCCATTGTTATATTTATTTATAAATGTCCCTCTCTTCACTACTCTGTATCTCTTAAGAATGGTGTCAAACAGCTTACTACTGTGAACTCATCAGGTCAGAATGCATTTGTAGTAAAAAACATGAAATACTTCCCAGTCCCATCTAAAATTTTTAGAAGAACTGAGAGCTTGATCTCCTGATTCAGCACACAAACCCTTTCAGTGCCATTTCTTCAGAGTAATAATGGAAGAATTTCAATTTCCATTTGTTTTCTTTTTTATAGTATTAAATAAGCAGGGCACTTGGTAGAAATCACATTGAGAGGGACGATGTAAATTCTGTGTCACTGAGATCCATTTAAGCAATATCTGTTCTGGAAATACTCCTATATTAAATGAATCAATTGCAGATATTTCTGATTTGGAAATGCTAGGGTTTTGGGCAGATATGGGAAGACTATCAAGCCCTGCATCATGTGATCAACTGGACTTCTACCTTTGGTTTCATGGTATGATTTTTAATCCCAGGATCAATTGGAAGGTAAAAGGCAAAGCTGTAAACATTTCATGTGCTCATCGTGAAGACGACTGCACGCAGAGGTTTTACCTCCTCTGGATGTGCTCTTGCAATTCTGCTCATATCCTAAAAGGGTCTGGGTAGCCTGTGCTGCGCTCTCCTTTCTTTTGGGTGCTCCATGTATGCTCATCTACCTCCAGATGATTTTAAACCCTAATCTTAAATTCAATAATCCTTCAATCCAAGTTTCAAAAGAAAAGTAAAAGAGCAGCTTGTGGTCAAAAGGAGGTTTCCGTAAGAGGCAGGGCTGTAAGTCCTGAAATAGGAAGCCACATCTGCCCTCATGTAAACAGCTGATCTGCCAGTCTGTGTCTCCGGGTCACATTTGTATAAGGTTTGGATCAAGTAAAGTAACAACATGCTTCAAGTGCCAGAAAACCTGAGAAGAGGAGGAGTTGATGACATTTCTTGCATTAATGTTCCTGTTCTCTATTATCACATTCAGGAGACTGTGACAAAAATGATGCTGAAATGCTGTTTCCAATATCCCATTGAGAAAATCCCACACCCTTAGTAAAAATCTGTGCCATAGTATGTTGATATATTGGGCCATTTTTAGAAACATTTTTATTGCAAAAATTTCCCACTGGGTTTTAGCTGAGATTCAGGTTTTGGAGGTATTGGCCTGTTTGCAAATTCACTATCATTGTTTATCTGTGGTTGTGATAGCATCAGGAGACTTTGGGATGGCAGGAATGGAAAAATCACTTTTCAAATATTTGTTTGGATTGTGATACTATATATTCAGAATTAAACATTTCGTTGCTATTGTAGTAAGTACAAAAGTAAGTACAAAAATGGAAACTTCTGGTTTCTAGGAACATTTAGTCTGTTCTTGTTAGCAGACAGTCCTCCCGTGCTGTTGGTATCCACACAGTTATTTTGGCTTGTTTCTACCACTCATTACTAACAACTAAAATGCAAGAAGCTTATAGTTATGTAGCAAGATAGGCAGCAAACCCATTCCAACTTTATGTGACTCTGAATTATACCAAAATTACAAGACAGTGACTCTACACAATTCAGGGTGCTGCTCACCTTGACAGTGTTTCTGCTTCCCTGCCCTGCAGGAGGCTGCGCTCCTGTCCTGGTCCCACACGTGCCCTCTCCAGCACTTCTCTGGAGGGGAGGGAGGAGCAAGGAGTTACTCCAGGGTTGGAGCCAGTGAAGGTCTCTGTATCCCAGGACTTGGACTTGGGATGCAGAAGTCCTGTACTGCACGCATGTGGGAAGGATAAAGGAGGATGCCATTACCACCATGTATTTTGCAGATGGACTGTTCTTCCTCGACTCCCTGTGAGATGAACTTCTGGGTTGCACAGGGACCACGTCAGAGGGAGAAAGGAAATCCCCCCTCATGACAGCTCCACCTTGCAGCCTCCGTGAGACCTAGAACAATTAAGTCCAAAATACTTAATAGTCCTGCAGTGTTTAGTTATTTTGTGATATATTTTTTATGGCAGGAGTATTGTGGAAGATTCAGATGATCTGTTCTATCTAAAATATGTGATGAGGAGGGTTTGTTGTTGTTTTCAGTATTTAGTGGTTTGGGGAGTTGTTTTAGTAAGATTTTTTGCAAATTATTAGTGCTAGTATTCGATTCATTTAACCATTAGCTAAACTCAGACTTTCTTTTCATCAGAAGTCTTTTGGAAAACAGTGGCTAAGGCATGTAATGCATTCTTCTCCCCAGAATTTTCAAAGGCATTGTAAGAGAGAGTTATGTGTTTGCTGTATAGCCCTTTCTCATGGGAACACATTTCTTTCAAAACTCTTTGAGCTCTTACTATAAGGCAACAAAAAGGTGCTGTTGTAACATGCCTTTTAACAAACAATTTGAGATTTTTTTTTTTCTCCTGTGGTACAAATGGTTGTTGGCATAGTCTTTTCATTTGAAAGATTGAAACCCATGTGTAAGGACCAGGCTCCTGTGACAAAATTTGGATTTATTGTAGATGTTTCTGCAGTAACCTATACTAAATGGTAGTCACCAAAAAGAGGATGCATGGAGAGCAATGCCATGGCTAAAGAATAAATGCGAAGAACATGACACTGGAAGGAAAGTCTCTTCTGAGAAGAAAGAAAACTTTTAAGAAGTACTAATGGAATTTTGCAAAGGTAAAATAATGTAATCCCTTTGCCCTATAGCTGAGTGGGAAAGTGATGTGTATTTAAGCATGGGGTCTTTCTGATATGTAAGAAACTTGCAAAGGCTGTGAGGTAATCAAGTGTTTAGTTTCAAGGAACAGAAGTTTAAAAAAATCACCTTTTAGTTCTAGTTCTGCCACAAACACTGATGGTGTAGAACGTCATTTATCCTTTTTACCTTTACCTATTTTCTTGGATTCTCCCTTTTTAAAACAGGTAATTCTTCAGTTGTATACATGATAAAGGTGGTTTAAGGCTCGCTTAATATGAAGATGCTTTTTGGTGCTGGGTGCTGTGAATATATTTTTCTTTTAGATTTTCAGCTTTGCTTTAGAGAGCTTACAGTGGTTTGGATTTAAAGTTCATGTGAGTTTTTAATTTGTTCTCAAGGGTTCTAGAGAGTTTTGGTTTTAGTTCCTGTGTAATCTGTGAAGAAATTCAAGTTTTCTTTGTCCTTCCTCAGTTTTGACATCTGCTCCCATTAAGCTTCTGGGGACGGAAACCCTAATAAGCCATAGACATCTGGGAAATAATTCTAAAAACTTGTGAGCATTGGTAATGAATTTCCTGATTATCATTGAAAAGTACCAAATGCAGAAATATTTTGGCCAGGCATTACAGAGGCACAGTGGGGGGTTTCTGGTTGTTTAACACTGAGTAATGTTTTATTCTTCATTCTGTTGTGAATTTGTGTAGAATTGTATATGAACCTAGATTTCAGCCTTTGTTATTTCTGTGGCACGTATCTTTGCAAAACTGGACTTCATACAGGAGTCAAGAAATGTTAACTGAAATACTGTGTAATGTCACAGGAAAATATATTGCTATAGTCTACCCCAAAAACCAGCTAACCCAGTTTTACATGATAAAGGTCTGTTTATTTGAGTTGAAGATATTGGGAATAAGAAGGAAGTTAAAGCATTGTAAACCATACAGTTACTTTGGAAGAATCAACAGTATCTTACAATCACCACTGCACAGATAGTGTCAGGCTAGAAATGTTACTCATTTTCTTATTGATCTCACATGTAAAGCTGGCTTTCAGTTGACCTCAGTCAGAAGGTGGCTGAATTTTGCCTTCATACAATGTTCCATACAGGTTTCTTTACACCTTGTCAAAGGATGCTGTAGACTCGGGCACTAGGTATCAGTCTAGCGTGATTACTGAGTACAAGGAAAGTATGTTATACCTCTGCAGAAAATGGAACCTACTTTCTCCCACCAATTCATCTTTCACTGCGCTAAGAGGATGTTAGAGTGCTCACTGTTATTTTATATATGGGTATTTCAGTAAATCTCTTTGTATTGTGTGTATGTAAGGGGTAAGTGACTTTTATTTTTTAAACAAAATTTGATGTGTAAATTTTATTGATAGCACATTGCAATTCAGTCTTCTGGAATTTGGTAGGGTTTTTTTATTTTGTTTGCTTTTGTTAGGAGGGTGAGGGTTTTTTTTGTCCTGCCCTTCAGAAGTCATGTTTTCATTGATTTTGGTTATCATGCTGTGTCAAGACACCTGTAGGCCTGGTGCATTCTCTAAATCCAGGGGGGCTTTTATTCATACTATATGAGCCTGATTGAACTCTTAAATAGTGTTACAAAGCTGCAGTAAATTTTCTGAAGTTTTAGAAACAATTATTTTGGTTACTGACAGTAATCTTCTGTGTCTGGCTATGAAATTCCTCCAACTTTCTCTTACCCTTGTTCCTGCCCCTGAGCATGGCTTAAATAGATTTAGAAATTGGTGTATGTATTGGAGGTATTTTTATTTCTGAACAAAGAAATCATGTTTAGGAAGAATGTTTAGGAAAAATTAGTGGATGTCTTTTGAAGGAATATAGAAATGGTAGGTGGAGTGGCAGAAACACCAGTGAAGGAGTGGCAGAAAGTGGCAAAAACACCTGTTTCATTGGAAGGAAACCTTAAGTGATTGGCTTAACAGAAAAATTAATATAGTATGTTTTTTCCTTTAGAGAAGCAAAAACCCTTTGTAATTTTTTTTAGGGTACATGACACTCTTCGTTGTCAAAAGACTGACTCTTTGCTCTCCTATGACATCCCAATATTTAGTATACTAGTGAGGCTCTGAATTCTTGTAGACCAAATTATGGAAAGTCAGGTAAGTGGCATTTTTCTTTATTATACTGCACAGCTTAAGTTATACACAGCCATATACAGATACGTTGTAAACTTATGTAAGAGAAATGCGCAATATAATAATATTAAAAAGCCACTTACCCACCTTACTGTTTGTGCAGCCTATTCCATGGCCCAGTATTCGCTGTGTGGTGGTCATGAAGTCCCCTGTACAGTGCATACTGGGGCACGGAACTGGTCAAGAATTAGGTCTCTCTTTCTTTTGTGTATCTGATACACAAAAGGGCAGACACAAAGGGCAGCTGTTACTCAGATTGTGAGCAATGAGAACAAAGTGAGATCCAGTGGTTGTTCTCTTTGGTGGTATTTGAGCATTGCTGTTCAAATTTGTTTTTTCTTAAGGTTGAAGGCCAGGAAGGACAGTTGATAGAGGTTGGAAGTGGCCACAAACCTATCTTGAATTGCTAGTGCATATGCTGTTTTCTACTACTGTATTAACAATCATCAGCAGTGACTCGTTTAGTTTACAGAACTAAAAGCTACTCTTAACATCAGTGTATTAAGGACTTTAATTTTTGGTTTTGTCCTTTTCCTGCGCACTCAATTCTTTCACACAGGAACTGGTTACAAAGAAACTTGTTAACAACTACTACAACAAAAAAAGGATAACGTTGTGTAGATACGCAAAGAGCTAGGGAACTTGAGTAGGAGTAATGTTGCATATTTTTGTTATATAAACAATATATAAAAATTCCAAATGCCAGTATTGTTTCAAAAGCAAATACTGTGTATGTATATTATGTAAAGCAGAAAAACAGTGTTTAATTTGATCATGTAATATGCTTGTCAAACATGTAATTTCCTTTGTTCTGTCTTAAAAATAATCATATGACTGCTCTCTGGTACAGATTATTTTTGGTGTAGAAAATGACATTTAAGTAGTACTTAGCAGAGATTTCTGTCTGTGTCAACTTTCAGATTTTACGCGTATTTGTTTTAGTCTTATTTCTTAAGATCAAAATAATCAAGTTTTTTTTTTAAATCAAAAGGCTCTTTTTATTTATGGGTCTTTATTGTATTCCCTAGTGGATCTAGGAAGGATCTTGCTCTTACTTTGTGGGAAAAAAATACAGCTTTGGGAATATATAAACACTGGAAAGGGACCTGGAGGTCCTGGTGGACAGGAAGCTCAACATGAGCGAACAGTGTGCTGCTGCGGCCAAGGCGGCCAACAGGATGCTGGGTTACATCAAAAAGGGCATCACCAGCAGAGATAAAGAAGTCATCATCCCACTCTACTCAGCGCTTGTCAGGCCACACCTGGAGTACTGGGTACAGTTCTGGTCCCCGCTATACAAAAAGGATGTGGCCAGGCTGGCAGGGGTCCAGAGAAGGGCCACCAAGATGATCAATGGACTGGGAAGCTGCCATATGAGGATAGGCTGGGAGAGCTGGGTTTGTTCAGCCTTGAGAAAAGGAGGCTCAGAGGGGATCTCCTCACCATGTACCAGTACTTCAGGGGCAGCTACAAAGAAAATGGAGACTCCCTTTTTACACAGAGTCACATGGAGAGGACAAGGGGGAATGGACACAAGTTGCTCTTGGGGAGATTCCGACTGGACACCAGAGGGAAATTTTTCACAGTGAGGACAGTCAACCATTGGAATAATCTCCCCAGGGAAGTGGTTGACTCGGCCATGTTGGACACCTTTAAGAGTCGTCTGGACAGGGTGCTGGGCCATCTTGTTTAGACTGTGCTCTTCCTAGAGAGGTTGGACTAGATGATCCCTGAGGTCCCTTCCAATCTGTGATTCTGTGAATTTCAATCAACATAACGATTTTTTCTGAAAACTTTTGTAGAGTGAGAATGGGAATTTGACTAAAACAGTTTTAGCTGTTGTAGAATCCAGCACTTGCCATAAGAAATTAAATATAAAGTTGTGGGCATAAACCGGCAGTGGATCCATAATGTTACACCTGAAGCCAAAGTTGTAATTCATACGTGGTTTCCACAAAAGTCTGCTTATTTTTTGTTGGTGTTTTTTTTTGTTTTGGAGTTGTTTTTGTTTGGTTTTGGTTTGGGTTTTTTTTTTTTTCCAGTGCAAGTAGAAGTTAAGATTTGCTTTTGAACTTCAGTTTGTGGAAAGCTGTGCATGTTTCATCCGAGTTGCAGGGACGGCTTTGACAAGGCAAGAAAAGTGTTTTAATATCACCTTCAATGCCACCCTTGCCTGTCATAATGAGAAAGATGCCTGTTTAGTGACTGCTTTTTCCCAGCCCAAGCCAGCTGCCTCCAGCTAGACCTTTCTTTGGGAAGATCAATCACAAAATTGCATATATATCTCTTGAGAAATTCAGTGAGTGTGAGCAGTCGGCACAAACACCAGTGGAAATTCCCTATTTCAAATTTTTCACTGACTTTGAAAGATTTCCTAGTCGTCCTGGTAATATTTGACAACCATAAATAAGGAGCACTCTTTATAACTTAAATAAACAGAGAAGCATTTTTACTCATTATTAGGCATGAAAACAAATCTCTTCTCTCATATCTGGGATTGGTTCTTCAGATAAGGTTATAAGTGTGTTGTCCTGACAATGTAGGTAATTTATGATACAGCCAGCGGTGTAATTGTTCTGTGAATAAAGAAAGGCTTTTAGCTTCCAGGGATATAAAGTATTTTTCATGAATATTAAGTAAACTTTAATGATTGAAGAAAAGAGCAAAGTAGAGGACAGTCGTTTATATCCTGTCTAAACTGGCCTACAGCCACATTAACGTTTGTAACAGATTTAGAGCATAGCTAAAATAACAGTAAGGATTTCCTCCTCTTTTTCCATACCCTTTTCACCACTTTTTAAACATACATATAACTAAAAGGGTGAAGGCTATCTGCTTATTTACTATAATTTACAGGAGTCATTAAAGAAAAATGGAAAGTAACTAATCAGTGCTGTCTGAGAAGTAGTGATAGATTGCAGTTGAATGGTTTGAGGCTGTTAATTGCAACGAGATTATACTAGTTCAGATACCTCTGGTGTCAGGTGCTTGAAATATTAGTTATTTCAAAGACAAATTGGATTATAAATTATTAGTAAATCTGTACCAAGGTGATTAAACCCACTTGTAAACTGTCAAACATGGGTACTATTTCAAGTTGTGGTTAAGTCACTTGTATGCTGGAAAGGGAGTTAGGAATTAGTTAGGGGTTATATGGGACTCTCCGGAGTAACTGAGTTACTTCTGAGACTGGGCATTTCCTGTGCTTTCTACCCTGTCAGTGAATTTTTGTTCAGCTTTGACGTTTTCCTAGTCCACCACTAGACTTTTCATCTGACTCTCTAGAAGATGCTCTGGAGACAGAGGAAGCCACTTCTCTAAGGTGGGCTTACAAACTCACTTGACCACTTGGGGGAGATAAAAAACAGCAGATCTCTGCAGCCCTCACACAGGTCACAAATACAGTAATGGCATCCTCAAACTTCCACTCCTGAGGATCTACCATTGCTAGACAGCACTGTTCTCAGTAAAACAATTTTTTTTCCAGTAGGACAGATAAAATATGTTGCACAGCATGGGTCTTCTTGGTAATACCATCCCATGTAATTCTTCTTTTCATTAATCAAATGTTGTTTATTGAAGCAGATACAGAATTGCTTAATAGTTTGGTATTGGATTTATTGAATTTTAGGGAATGAGAAATTGAAACAGTAGAAGCTGAGGAATTGTTCAGTAGCTTAAAAGTCTTATTAACTTGTTTGTGTAGCTACTGAATTTTGCCATGTGTTCAGATTCTCACATGCACACTAAACACTAGGGGATTCCAACCCCTGCCCAAAAGAATTAAACAAAGCTCGAAGGCCTGACAATGTGTACATCCAAAGCAGTGAAGGGGGAAAAAAGCAAGAGGGCATCTTTTTCCATTTATTTTCTCACATCAGTGTTGTTTCACTCCAAGTTTGCAGCTCTCTCACTGATACAGTATCTGTGGTGTGTGGATGTTTGCAGGAGGGTGTTAGCAGAGTTACAGGCATTTGGGACAACTACGTTTTACTCTTCGGGTTTTTTACATAAAACGTTTGTTGTGGTCATGACAAAACTTGACATTCTAAACGTTTTCTTATATGTACTATTAAACATGCAATCATCCATGGGAAATATTCCCCAGCAATGTCCTGTTGGCCACTATAATAATAAACAGATGTAGTTTACACGAAGCAGAACTACTATGACGGGCATCACAGTTCCTCTCAAGTGCCCTGGGCTAGAGCTAGCATCTGGGGGTAGGGGGTCTCCTGTTTTCACTCTGCCTTCATTTTTCTCATGTGATCTTTCAGTCTCTGTTCCTTTTCTGCCATTTCTTCTAGTCAAGGAACAATTCTCTCTTCCTTGCCCGTGCTGTGCATCTGATGTTAGGTCTCTCTGCTCAGATGCCACTCCCTCACCAGAGGCACCTCCTGCAGGCTTATTCTCAAGACATGTTCATGCTGGTTACCAAGATGACAGGGTTGGTGTCTTCTTAAGTAACCTTGCATCCTCCTGTGCTGGAGTGAGTCTTGGTCTGCTGAGATGGATCCCAAGAATGGGTTTTTCCTTCCTGGTCTTGTGTTGAGACTTCATGGCCCTGCATATTGCCTTATGAGGCTCATAAGCCTTGAGGCAAATTGAGATCTTACCAAAGCTGAGTCAGTTTTAATAAGGAAATTCAAGGACCCAGAGGTCTTGTCACTCTTCCAGCTTGCTTCCAGCTTGATGAGCAGGACCACAAACGCTGCATGATCTTGTTCCTTTCTTCCACCTGTCAGCACTGTTCTCCCCCTTTGTTCCTGCCAGCTGGTGCTGAATAACTCTCATGCCCAGAGGAGATGGAGCTAGAGCACTTCGCACTTCTTTAAGTCAGTCCTGCTGAACTTACTATCGGTGCACAACATGTTGATCTGCCCTATTAGAGCTGCAGCAGTTTACTCCAGTTTTTTTCATTTCACAGATCACTTCTCTGTCAGCGCTCAAAATGCAGTCCTCTTCTGGCATTGCGACTTGTGGCCTACAGTGACTTCTTCCCTTCTTCCCTGGGGCCCAGCATAAGTCTTTCCTCTGCTGCTTGTAACAGGCAAGATCACCTGGCTGCTTGCTGGGAATATCCAAAGTATGCACAGGACATGTTCGTTCCTTGTCCAGAGGTCACAGGCATCAAACCTCTACAGCATCACAGAGCGGTCTGTGGGGGATGCCACGTTAAGCAAATTTGTCCTACAGATGCTGTTTGCCTGGACACTCCAAGATCCCCCTTCCTTGTAAGCTACTTCCTCAGGTGACCCACTGCAAATGCATGTAGGGCAAGTTATTGAAAAGAAAAAGATTGCTTATCAGTCTTTGGTGTTTGTAGAGATGTGACATCCATAAAAAAAAAAAATCTAATAGCCCACCCTCATTCCTCTGTTCATTAGAGAACCTGTAGAATATTGTTTCAGTCATATCATGACACTAGTCATCTCTTCAAAGGACTAAACTTTTTAGTTATTTCAGGTAGTTCTCTCAACTAAGAAAATAAATGTTAGCTCTATGAAGTCTTGTGTTATTTATACATGCTTTTAAAAACAAAAATTATTTGTAAGTAGATGCAACTGAAATAATTTTACATCTCTAAATCCAAAAATCTGAGTATCACACATTTCACACTGTGTGAATATTATTTTCAGACATTTTGTGAGGTGACTTGTTTCACAATATGACTGTAATGGAATTAATAAAATACTGTGTCCATATGATTTGTTACGAGGATGGGTTTTGATTTGGTTTTAAACTTTATAAATAGCTATATAAGTGCACTTGTCGGGTATTTTTACATTTTTAAAAATACTCCATTACCCCCAAACTCAGGTTGAAAGAGTAAAAACTTTACATCCTCAGTACAGACATAGCATCCTTAGCCTTGTTTTGGCTTCTAATTCCTTGCATCGTTTTGCTTATTTAGATCTTCGGTTTTCCACTCAAATATTTTCTGGCTTTTAACGTTGTCTGAGAGTCAAACATAAAATACCATACTGACGCCAACAGGTATTAGAGCTGGTAAGGTAACCCTTTATCCTTCAGTGTTGTTCTGTTCGAAGTTTCTAGCAAGCATTTAGCATCTGTGCTGTGCAGGAGTTTAGCTGCCTTATACTGTGTAGGGGAGATAATCCATTCAGCAGAAATAGTTATAGAGTATTAAATATAGACTATTAAATATAGAATATTTGATTTCCTGAATCCCCTGTAGCTCTAGATACCTGTAGCAGAGCAGAACGTGGCTGCTTTTGATGTGAAGGAAGAAAGGACAAAATAACATACTCTATATTCAATACTAGTTATACTCCCAGGCCTGCCTTCAGAGGGTGCGGCATGTGGCTGTTGCCCCTCTCTTTTGCCTCTTTTGAGGGACTTCAGGCATTTTCTGTCACTTCTACTTGCTCCATCACAGAAACCTCTGATTGCATCCTCACTCCAGTATCTTTTAAGCTGGTGCGGAAGCATCAATCATTATTCATACCTTTACAGTCTGGTATTTAGGTGGAAGAGCGATGTCCCTGGAAGTTGCCGCATTTTGCTGGTGCTCATCTCAGGAAGGAGTGTCAGAATTTCAGCGCTTCCTTTTTAATCTTGGTCACATCTTAATTAATGCTGTACAAAAATTTCTCTCATTATGCTCACTTATAAAATATGTAGTATAGATGACATTTCAGTTAGGGAAGGACATGGTGGAATGTTATGGTTGATTCAAGTGAGTAATAACATTACATATGATTTGAATGTCTTTTCTTGTGGGTGAGGGAAAGCTTTTGGCTTTTTAATGTCATGTTCTTTTAAATATATATATATATAGAGAGAGAGAGAGAGAGAAAAAAAAAAGTTAATTCCCAAACCCATAACAAGAATTGTAACAGAGGTTTGCTGCTACCCTGCTGTATGTCTTGCATGGCCACCTACCCCTGTTTGAAGTGGGTGTAACAGGCTGTCTCACTGTAGGTGAAGAGTTCTGAATCAGGAGCATTTCTGCAGGCACTTTGTACTTGCTTAAGACTCAGTTATGTACAGTGTGGCTGTAAATATAGCCAGGCAGGGAAGGGTGAAGCTGTCTGGGAATTTTAGTCTAACATAAAGCTTCTTTCCCCATAGCACACCATTTTGTCACTTACAAAGCAGTTAAAGGCTAACCTGGGAATGAAAAGTCATATTCCAGAATAAATACAGAGAGGGGAAAGTGAAGAAGAATGTATGTCATTCTTACCATGTGAGGAAAGTAATCACAACCATGCTTTTATTTTCTAAAAATGGGTTTGAAGGGTGCCTCCCTTGCATTAGGCAATTCCCTGAATGATCACTTTGAGTCTATTTTTGCGCTTCTCCAAAGAAGCAAGATATTGTTCCTTGTATATGTAGAAAGCATAACTGTTTCTTCCAGTACACAAGAAAGTTAGCTAGTTCTGCACACTTCTTCAGAAAGCTTTGATGTAGAATAAGGAAGATAGCACAGGTTATATATAGTTCTTTCAGTGAATTCTGGCAAATGCCTACTGACCTTGAGATGATGTGTGAATAAGATAAATTTGTTGTATTTATTATCTCCAGTGGAATGACTGTTACCTAGGTTATGTCCACGCAGGCAGGTATTCCTAATGATGTGCAAGGCTGTTGCATCACCTTTTGGGTGGCAGAGGCTTTGAAGAATGGGGAGAGCTGTGTGTTCCTTCACCAACCTCTTGTTCACTGCTGCTTTCTGGCATCTGGCAACACTGAGCTGTTAGCTGATGATCACCCAAGTTTTTAATAGGTGTGCAAGCCATCTATAATTATTACACTGCAGGTACTGATGCTGCTTTATCTGCTGCCACCACCACATATAACCCCAGTGACCCTTGTGGAAGTAGGGTTACCATCTCCACATAAATATTTGTATCTTTTGCAGTTGGTTATTGTGTGTGTGTGCATTTGTTTTTGTAGTACTGCAAGAACATTTGTGTTTCACTTCACAGATTGCTAGGCCTATGTCTACTGTGTTTAGATTTCAGTTTTGCTTAGAGAATCTTCTGCATCCTCTACATGTAGTAACAGTACAGCAACAGGCTTTCTGCTTTATAGAGCATGTCTGGAAGCAAACAGCAGTTTTCAGTAAAGCCTCCCAGTCTACCCCACTCTATTTTTTATTATGAACAAATCTGAATGCATCATAGCCCAATGAATACATACATGCTGTTTTAAGTCAGTTTTACCTTCTGCAATAGAGTTGTATTAACCCTTAATAATATCTGAGAAAATGCTTGCTGATGGAGCTGTAATGTCACTCTTGGCAATCAATGCTAAAAGGGTTCTGCAGGCTGAAACAAAATATACTTCAAACTTGAATGGGGACAAGTTCTGAGATCTGGTGTGGCATTAGAAGATGGCTGCAGCAAAACCTGTGATTATTTTTGATTGTAAATTAATGGAGAATTCTTCACAGTAATGGTCATCACATTGGCATAGCGGTGCTGCTGTGGCAGTGAACTGTGGTTTTTAAGAACAGTAATGTTACATCAAGAGGATCATTACAGCTGAGCAATTCAACCAAAATGCCCTGAACAAATGAAACCGCTTGTTTAACAGCACTCTGTCAATCAGTGCTGTATAACTACTTCATGCTTTCAGTCTGGAAAGGCATCCCTGAGGACCACAGAATTAGGCAGAGAAGCAGCACAAGAGAAAGACTCAGTCTAATAGTTACTGGACAATGTGGGTAATGTAAAACCCAACCTGATGCAGTTGTTTTGTTTTCTGCATGACAAAATGTTTTAACATTGCTGTTACATAAAGTGAGAAACCAGTAAATTTTCATTTCATGGGATTATACCCATGCTAATAGGGACAGTATTCAGTAATTATCTGTACTTTTTTTTTTTAATTTTGTTAAAGACATGCCAGTGTATAAAGCGGTTTTTCTTTTCTAAGATGCTTTGTTTGCCACTGAAACGAAGTTCACGCAAAGAACAATTGATTTAAAAGAACTTGACTTACTCTTCATTATCTTTGCTATGAGATTACATTCATATTACAAAAAATATTAGACTGAAAGAATTAAAAAAATGTACCACCTGTAACTTTGGTGCTAGACTTCACTCATGATGGTGAAGTAATTAAGTTACTACAAGATGACTTAATAAAGTATAAGTTTATAGTTGCCCTCTGATCTGTATTCACTTGCTGTATTTTTGTAGGTGTCTTCTGGCATTTTTTAAACAAAGCAACAGAAAAAGGCTGGGCAGGATACCTTCTTTTCCAAATACATAGGTAAACAACAGGAATAGCTAATATACCTGTTGCAGTGGATTTAGTTTTCTTTAATCCCCTGAAAGTATATTGCTAAAGCCTGCCATTTGTGGCTGAGTCTCCTTTGGTCCTTTGTTGTTGAAAGTTTACATCAGCGTCCACAGGTCTGTGGGATCGTTCATGGTTGAAACTTGGGGAAAAACTATGTGTTCAAGCTACTGTTAGAGCTGAGGGTAGCCCAGTCAGCACCTTCATACCGGGTTGTAAGATGGTGAATTGAACATACAGAAGGAGGAAATGGGAGGAATCTGCAAAGTCTTCCTTATGCAAATACTTGGATATTACCATGTTTCTGGAATTTTCTCCTGCAAACCGCGTTGAAGGAGTTGGGGAGGGGAAGTAGCTGGCATGTACAGTTACCAGGCAGTCTGAATAGCAGACATCTGTATTCATACCTTATTTTGCAGGCAGAGCTTCCCTGAATGTTAGTAGGGAACAAGAGGTCTTGTACAAAGACAGAACATGGCAGAAAATTCTGGGGAGAATGCAGAACAATTATGGAGAAATATTCTAATGCGTTTAATTCTTGCTGTAATTAAGTGGTCTTTCAGACCAATGATTAATGTGGAATCCAGAGGTTCACTGTGGGAATTTTCTTTCACGTTTATGCAGAAGTGATTGATCGAAACAAAATTATATGACAGAAGATCTCAAAATGCAAAATGTGCTGTAAGCCCCGTTTAATTCAAGAGATAAATGTCAAGTCATCTTTTGTGTGTTTGGTTTTTAATTTTTAACATTGTTTTAACGTATTGGCATTATGTATTTTATTCTGTGGGGAAAAAAGAAAAGAGGGGCTTTCTGGGCTTGTGAATTTTATACTGGCAAAATCAGAAATCTCTCCTGAATCTGTCTTTCCATAACAGTAGAATAGCAGTCTCTCTGATCTCTTGGTGCTTCTATGTTGGTTTTTTTTTTTTAAGTCTTTACTGAGCTAGCGTTTGAGGCAATACAGAATTTAGAAATGCAGCCCATCAGCAGTTTGCCAGATTCTAGTTTCTACATGCAGAATATTAAGGAAATATGAATGAAGTTTAATAAAATACATTGAGGCATTATGCAACTGCTGCAAAAATATTGCAAGTGTTTTGTAGAAAATTAAAGGCTACCATCCTATTAACATGAAATAAAATTTGTCTTAAAAGTCATAAACAAAATGTAATTATGAATGCCAATATATGGAATTAAAGGAAGGAAGTAGTAGGATGCAGTTTTTCAGTGGTTTTGCCATACAAAAAGTACAAAGGGAAAGGCATCATTACAAGATGCAAGGCAGAGTCTCCTCTAGCGGCCCTTTGTTCTTCAACATCTCTCCAAGGCTCTTATGTGTTCTGCTGAGACAGGCTGGTGTGTGCCTGATTCACGGAGGAAGTTCATTTTGGAAACAAGATGTTAAAAGGAAATAGTTCATAGCTGCTGCTTTTGGAGAGGCGGAAGCCCTGCTAATAGGAGAAATGATGAAAGGAAGAGAAGACCTAAGGACACAAGGGTTAAGGATGAATTAACGGATAGAATGAAGCAGGGTGGGAAAGAAAAAATAAGTATTAGTTGTTACTGCATTATTCTACAACTACTTAAGATTTTCAACTCCATGGTATTATTTATGAGGGTTTGACCACCACTGCATATAAACAAAAAACAGAGATGCAGTATTGCCCAATTAGTGTCTGCTTAAGAAATAACCTACTTTTTAATTATGTCTTTCTCCTAGCTTGCTGTCCTGAATCTGTCAGCTTTTACCACCTCCTTTGTAAGTTATATGCCCCAATGTCAAGCAAAAAATTTTAACCTTTTTTATAGTTGATGATTTGATACAGATACAGAATCATACCAGTGTTACAGAGACATTTTTCATCCTGTGGTAGTTGCACCTTTTCTGCCCATCCTACTGTTGTGTAAGACGTCTTAAATCAGAGCAGGTTCTTTAAGAAACACTTTTGTGTTTCTCCTTGAAGATGTTTATTAATGTGGCACGTAAGTAAAATGAAAAAGTAAGACCCCACCAGGGTTTTCCTGTGCTTTCCCTTCGTGTAATTAAAGTCTCGTGTTGATTTCACAGTTCAGCATATTGGTGTTGGTCAATGACACTAACTCTGTTAGAAACCAAGGGAAATTGGAGTCTTTTTTTTCTTCTTCTTTAAATTAAATTGTTGGGCTGAAGTGTCCAATTAGCACTGGTCCAATTACAGGATACCCTGGTGAAGGAAAGCAGGAAGCAATACATCTTGCTTCCTAAGTAGAAACTTCATTTTATTTTTAATCAGTGCTATTAAGGAAGACTTCCTTGGAAGTAGGCTTCACTGAGGGTTTGTTCATTATCAGCTCAAGATGAAGCCAAAGGGAACCTTTCTTATTTTATACCAGAATTGATTTTTAAAAAAATAAATAACAAGTGCACGCACAGGGGGTTGGTGCATGTACTTAAAAGCGGAGTTGCCATTGGTAACACAGCTGATTTCCTTTGTTGGAAAAGTCATTGTTCATTACTTACCTGAAGTGAGAGGTTGATGGCCTGTAGCGATCTGAAGAAACCCCTACAAAAATGCACAGCAAGGATCTAATGTTGTTATACAATAGTGCTTTCTACATACTTTTCTTCAGGTAAGACAGACATAGAAGAGAGCTGTTGCTGTTCTAATAAATATATTGGATGTAAAGTAGTACCCGGCATCCCGGAAAATGAAAAGGCTCCTGCTACTGTCAAACAGACAGCTGTCACCAAGGGCACAAATTTTGCTTCCTTTACTGATGTTTGCAAAACATGCTGGCTATACTTTGTATAGAACTGCTGCACTGTTTTTTTCCTTAAAAAGCATCATTGTCGTAGTAGAAGTAACTTATTTTGTAGTGTGGCTGTAGCTTTAATTGCTTTCTCGATAGCTTAAAACTGTTATTTTTGGCACATTTTTTTTCTTGCAGTTTGAACACAATTAAAAATGAGGCCTTGTGTAGTATGTTTGAGATATTTTGAAGAATTTGGTTGGCTCTCAAGCAGAAACTTGAACACTTCAGAGAGATCAATTAGCCACCTCACTGAGACATGCCTGTGATGTAGGATTAAGACAAGTCACTCAGCAGCTCAGGGAAGAAAATGCAGGATATGTTTCAAAGCAAAGAAGAATTTCGTGGGGATAGACTGCAACCATCAGTCTGTCTGTAGTTGAAGAGACGATCTAAGTTGGCACTGCCTCTGGGAGCGACAGACCTGCCTGGTCCCTTGTGTGGGTGTAAGTGGTTGGTGTGGTACATGGGAAGGCGGATCAGGCTGGCTAGGAAGCAGATTTTTCCAGGCAGGTGCCAGAGTGGTGTTGGTGGTTAGCCTGGCCACTTTCCCAGTCTCTTCACCAAACAGATGTAGAGGTGTTGGTGTCAGCAGGAGCAGAGTGGGAAGGAGAAAATGCAGGAAAGAGCATAACTGATTTTTTTGACTGACAGTGATAGCCAGTAACAGAATAAAACATGTGCCAAATGACAGCCACTGATTTTGAAAAGCTGTGGAATAACATCTCTCATCTTGTGAAAGATGCAACTGGAGTGTAATCAAAGGTATACAAAGAGCAACTTTCAGCAGTAGTACTGGTATAAGCACTTCCACCTTAGAGAAACAGGAGGTTGGTTTCCAAGCAGATGCATCTAGGCAGCCCCCAGACAGGAGGATCAACCGCTCACAAGCGGCTCATGGCAGACAGTCAAGTGGCAGAGGGGGGGCCCATGGTACACTGCTACGGAGAGAAACGTCAAGCAAACAAGGCGAGTGGGGACAGCTTCAGGGCCATCGCTTCTCAGGGTGTAAAGATAACAAGAGGCAAGTGGTCCCCAGTGCTTCTGAGTAATAATTCTGCCAGGACTAACTTGAAATAAGTGATGCCACATATTAAATCATTAGAAACCTTTCTTGCAGCACTCAGATTTTCCTCTCATGCTGACCATTCTCAGCTGGGCCATAGCTTGAGAGGAGATAACATTGCATATTAAATATGTATCAGCGGCTTCAATTTATTTAGTGCCAGAAGCTACCAAAATGTCTTTCTTAATGATATTGGCATACTTATTGGAATACTGTGTGAAATTTCTTTTTAATGTACCCCACAAGCTGACAGCTGAATGTTACTGTAGATCACGGTCTTCTGAACCTAAAAATATTGCTTTAGTCTAACTTTTCCACACTGAGTAAAAACTGCTAGAAGGCATAGATCTTTACTTTGATTTACTTGAGTGATATTTGATGAACTTGAAAATTTTGACCATGTCACTTAACAGAGATGTATATTTTTCTGCCGTAATGGAAAACTTTTGAACCCAGTTGTCTTCCTTCTTTTTTGCACTTGCCTTCCTCCCTTATGTTTTCCCTTCCTGAGCATCCTCATTTCACTTGCTATAAATTATTCCTTTCTTCATGTTTGGTAGTTTTAGCTTAATTAGTTACAGAAGGCACTCTACAAATATTTAAACTTTGCTGCTGCACTGAATGAGAAATGGGGCTGGGAAGAGCTTTGAGAGTATAGACCAAAGAAGAGCAGCTGAGCTAGGTTTAGTGAAGCAGATCCTTCTGGTGAAAGTTGCTGCTCCCTCAGCTGAGGTGCAGTAAACAGCTGCGGGTACATCACTAGCCTGCTGCGGTGCAAATAAAAACTACTGGTCCCTAAGTAAGCTTACTTCATTTTGCATCATGGTAGACAAGGAGCGGAGGTGCAGTCGGATGCTGTACCTCAGCTGAAAGGTTAGAATTTCGTATGCTGTTCTGATATAGTTGTCAGGCCACGTGTTGTGCTAGAACTCCTCCTTGGGAATGGGCGTGTGAAAAACAGCTTGTAAATTAGCTTTGGGAAAGTCCTCAATGGCAAAGCTTGTGTGGTGAAACAGATTGCCTTAAGGCAGGAGAAATAAAAAAAAAAAGAGTATACATCTTATCCAGGGAACTGTGAGGAAAACTGCAGGCTTGGTCAGCACCATTGCAGCTCACAAATAGATCTCTACCAAAGCAATGAAATATGCCATTTGTGTGGGACAGTTGCATTGTACAGAATTGCCCTTCAGCTGTATGTATTAGTTCTGGTTTTAGTTGCCATTCTTTAAAGGAACAGCATAAAAGGGAAGAGCAAATCACTTTATTTTCCACATGTATCTTAAAATCTTTTCCTTCTAAGTAATCGTTTTCTACTGCAGTGAATAATTTGTCAATCCCATTGCTGCTACCTGTGAGTTAGCCTTCTTTTGACTTGTCAGTTTGCAGCAGCCTTTCTCTAATTATGTATGCAAATACATTTGGGTGCACTACATCAGATAGTACTGCTTATCTGCATAATGATGTTTGCTTTCTAATTTTTCCCTTATTTAGTTTACACGCTATTAATTTTGCTCAACTGGTGAGGAATGCAGGGAAGGGAGGGAAAATAAGAATATATCACTAAGTAGAACAAGAGTTGACAGCAGGTTACATATTAAAAAAAAAAGAATAATTTTCAACCACGAGGACCTGTTCCAAAGAGTAACCTCTACGAGGCTTTGTGAATCTTTCTGAAAGTGTTGCCGATCAAACTGTTCCTTTCACTCTGAACTTGCAGGTTGTATTTTCTGCTAGTAATTAGAATAGTCTCTATTGTGAACAGATTAAATATTGTAAATATTATAAATGTAACTTTCCAGTCTGTTTTGAAAGGTTTTGTGGCATTTTATGTCTGTGCTTCAGGCCATAGTTTAGCTAACATGTTTTCAGTGTCAAAATAATCAGCTCCTCACCTTTTTTGTGATAGTGTCTCAATTTGTGAAGCCAAAACAGTGATCTAGATCGACAAAGCTGATCCAGCTGCAAAGTAACTTGTTCTATTGTTGTGGAAGAGGATAGGTGTCATTCACTCACAAGTTTATTTTTTTTAGTGTTAGTTAGAAAGTTAGCTTGATCACCTCATGGCCATGAAAGTATTTATCGATATAGTTAAGGAATAATGGGTGGTGACAGGAGGACCTGCTGAAGTTGGTACAGGCAGCACAACCACCAAATAGGTGTGGGCTTGAACATCACTATCCCCAGAAGAAACTGTCTGGGGAGCTGAAAAAATTGAGACAATGTCTGCATTAATGCATAGAGCAGATCTGTAGAAACATATCAGTAACACAAAATACTTTGTGTCAAAAACCTGATGTCTGCTTTGGGGTTTGTCTTTTACTGTGGACTAGCTCTTGTCTAGTCCCAATGGCTTAATGCTCAGTTGCTACTGGAGCGTACTCAAGTGTGATTCGGGAGAAAATCTCCCAGGCAGTTCATTCAGAGCAGAAGCCAGCCCATGTACTCTGAGATGCTGGGCCATGACATGGAACAAAGCATGGAGGATGAAGAAATTCACTTTACAAGTGCACCCCGTGTACAAAGTAAAACCTCAGTGTAGATGCCAAAAGACTTACTTGTCCACAGTGACGAGAGCATGTGGTCGAACAAGGAATTAGCGATGGCCGCCTGAGTCCTATCATCATGTTATAACTTCCAGGCAAGCTTCCTTCTGAATTCCCTTTATTACTGAGAGGGGCCTTAAAGTAGAATAAGAGGATGACTTAATAATTAGCAGGCTCTAGCTATATACACAACTGAATGGTGCTTCTGCCAGCGTGAGGGTTCAGCAGTAGTACCTGTGACACCAGCGATGTGTGCAATTAGTGTATTGATACTAAGAAGCATGTGATGGCGTAAAGCACAGGGACTTTCATTACAGTTTTGGCAAACCTGAGCTGAAAGAAAAAACAGCACAGATGGCTGAAAACAGTAGCAAAATGTTCAATTTTGTGTCTGCAGAAATCATTAGACAGCGGTTAAAGAGGTGTTACTGTTGCGTCAGTGTCACTTGGGGAGTTACGTTTCTGTAATGTCCACTAAAACAATGATACTTCTATTTTTGTTTTTAAGTGGAGCCCTTGCCAAGTGCAGACGTGTTTCTCTGCAGCCATGAAATGGATTTATCGACAGTAAAGACGACACAGATTCTTGCAGTGGCTCCTGTTTTACTTCTGCCAGCTCAGCACAGTAAGGAAGCAGTGGCATGGCTGTTGTTTTCTGTCCATTGCCAAAATCCAGTCTTATCAGTCTTACAGTTATCACAAAAGTAGCATGTTGATTTCATGCTGACAGTAAATGAAGATGACAGTTCTTATATGGTAAATAAGAGAATCAAAATGTGACCTACTTATCATGACATGTTAAATGTTGCTTAAATACAACATTTTGTAGTAAGTAAACCTTTGAAACTTTCTGCAGAACTTAGGAGGACTCTGGGCTGTACAACATTTTTATCAAGACTGTTTTCAGAGCACAGTACAAATTATTAGCTGATGTTTCATTATGGGTGCTGAATGCTTCTTACATTACTGCAAGGAATGAGGAAAAAATCTCTCAAGTTTTTTGGCTGCAGAGTTAAAAAGCATGGCTTTAGCACAGCGTGTGACAGTTGCACAGCACTGGTCAGCCCTGTAATCACATCTTCTCCGGAATGCTAACAAAATCCTTTACAAGCATCACTGGAATAATACAGGGTCATTTATTGATCTTTAGTCTGTGTGAAGAACCGCGGTCTTATTGATTCATCTACCATTTACAAGCCTCTATCTTGCTCTTAAAACCCCTTTTTATTGGTACAGTTTGGTAGTTTCTGTTTGCTTTATAGGTGTATTTCCTCATTCTTCAGTGGCAGAGAGGTAAACAGATGTGAATAGGTAAGCTTATAAATCTGAAAACTTCCATGTGAATTCAGTCTCCAATTGAATTTATTTTCTGGATACATAAATACTTTTGAGCTTGCTGAGGCAGACAGTTTGTCCTGAGCTGAAACAGCATCTGTGTTTCTAGAAATCTAAGATCAGTTTGAATTTTCTCTTTACAATTCTTTCATCTCTCAAATTTAATCAAAAGATCATACAACCAAATTAAGAAAATTATCCCATAAACAAAGTTTGATCCCACCTAAAGCACATGGGAATTTTGCTAACGGGTTCAGTGAGAACAAGACTCTTTCTGAAAAGTGCATCCTTTGTAATATTGAATATACAGGTCCACTAATTTGGTGTTTAGTAGGGCTAAACCACCACTGTTAACTGTTCTTATTTGTCCTATAAAATGTTGTCTCCCCGTATGTTTTTCCTGCTACACTGTACTGCTCTTATTTTTGTCCATGATGAGGACGCTGGAATCTTGGCCATGCAGCCACTGCAGCTCCATTTTTATATAATATCTGGCAGGTTTCAGTGCCAGCAGCTGTGTGAGGAGACCTCAGTAACTAGAAATAAACTGAGCTAATGCTGCGCCTTGTACCTCCTAGGGCAGAAATGCTGAGGTTTTCCCCTGTTTGGATGAATGCATTGTGTGTTTCTTGTATAAAGAGCATGCTAGGAGAAAGAAAAATAAGAGCCCCTGTAAAGATTTGTATGTTAGTGCCTCTGTAGAGGCCTTGTATAAAATACGTGCTGAGTTTCATTCAAAGGCTTGCTTGTATTTAGTGTGGATTTCAGTCTGTTTCTAATGGATGCAAATGTGAGTATGCAGTATTCTCGAGTAGGCTCAGGAGTTTGAGAGTAGTGTTTGTGGTAGTAAAGGCAGATGAGCTGAAACACAATTTTTGAATTTTTACATTGCTCCGAAGGACGCTTGCATGTTGATTCTTAGGAATTTTAAATAAGCAATGTGTTGAGAGGTGAGTGTCTGAATTCCAAAATAATTGTACCTGAAAAGCTGTCATCTCTTCAACTTACTGTTATATATCTCAGCAAGTGGCAAACTTTGAATATTTTAAGATGTTTCAGAGAGCATCATCACCAGTTTGGCCTGGATGCCTTACATCTTGGAAAGTGTCAGTATCACTGTTGAGGAGTGCACTTCCTTATAATAAGACTGTTTTACAGTGACTCAGTTTTTCAGAAATGTGTATGTTCATCGTCCAATATGAAGTAATTTTTTACTACAGTTATGTTGACCTTGCAAAAAATACATATATTTATTCAAATCATCCTGGGGGATTAGATTCCTGTTTGCTAACTAGCACAAGCTTCAAAGAACATATCATGCAACCAGCAGCACATTTTTTCAAAACCAGGGATGCTGGGTGGGCCAGTAAACCCCCATGACTTGTGAAGCTTGTTCAGGGATGCAGCTGAACTCCCAGCTATGTCTCCATGTTTCTTGGTTCAGGCCAGTATGCAGCATGGATGTCTATCAGCTCTGTAGCTGCAGAGTCTTGTAGGACTGAGCGTGATGGCTACCACACCTGTACCAAATGCCCAGCTTTCTGAAGCTGCTTGGATTCTAGCAAACTGAGCGTCTTCCACATAGCTGGAGGGATGTGTAAACAAAAATATGATCAGTCAGTGATTGTTGATAACATTCTACTTTCAGGTAACCTGTGATTCTTTGTATATTTTCCAATAATGTTCATGTGTTTTTCATTTTTTTCTATACATATTCTTCTAACTTTTCACAGTTCGCAAGTTGATATTCACATAATTAAGGGGGAAATTTCCAGTGGATACTTGCAAAATATTTCAAGTGACATAAACAAAAAACAACCAATCTACTACTTTCCACCTTCACCCCAGAAAACTGCTTCTTAGAAGATGAAGCAATTAATAATGTCGGGTTGCCAGAGACAATATTAGTTTCCACAGTATTTTTTTTCTTCCTTGTCCTTGGGACCTTCAGCATGGCACTTCGTAATTTTCTGCCACAAGTTTTTTAAGTCCAGGTATTACGTCAGTACATTTTTCTAGTCCCATTGCTCTAGTTTCGTCTTCCTAAATATCTTCTGCTGGCTTTGAATATAGTCTAATGTGAAGGTCTATTCTGCATATTCTGCATCAGATCCTCTGTCACCTAGTCCTCATTTTCCAGTACTCATCTGATCAATTCCCAACTGTTACTCAGTTTCTGATTTCTGCTGTGAAACCCCAAAATGGACAAGCTATTTCTGTGCTTTATTCATAGAATTTTGCAGAAATTGACCAGTAGGAAAGTAAAATAGTGAATTCCCTTTTCCTTTTTCCTTTTCCTCCAGGACAGTTTCAGTCCAAAGGGCAGTAAAAACCGCTATGAAGAGCATTGCTGGTTTTATGGCCGTACAGGATTCACAATCTGGTAGTTGGATGCCATTATAAAAGAAGGTGAAAAACAAAGCAGAGAATGAGCATCAGTGGGGATTGGTTGCTCGGTTAGGGGGTTTGGGGTTTTATGGAAAAGCTTGTCAAACTATAAGATGACCCCAAACTCCAGTGGATCATTTTTAAAACGTAAGGTACTTGATCTTTCAGTCTTCAACACATCTTCTTTTGAAGTATTAAGATGATGGTGACTTTGATCTTGTCCTTTCTTTCCTGCTTGCCGTAATTCTTGGTCAGAAATGTCAAGTGTTCAAAAACTGGTCTGTCTATGTCCATTTCTTGTGTGATCCTTTCAAGGACAAGAATGAATTTCACAGCACTTTTGCCGAGATGGGTTTCCACTGAGAATGTGGGTCAGAGCCCAGCAAATAATAATCCACATAAACAAGCTTTCAGTCTTTGTAAGAATCAGGCTTTAACCACGAAGACAGTAATAGCCATTTTGCTATTAATATTGTGCACAGTAAAAAGGCTCAACACCAAAAATCCCAGAAATTGGTCTCCAGAAGGCAGGCATGTTTTATGCTGTCTTCCATTGTTAATGATAATGTTGCTCTGGGTTTGTATGTTAGAAATCCTTCTATTTCACCTGTGTATCTCTGAAGAATGGGTGAAATTCACTGCCAGCAAACTAAAACAACAGCAGACATTATGAATTCAGTTCATTTCAGAAAGGTACTTCTTGCTTAAATAAATACCATTGAACACTACGTTTAACCATGTTACGAAACTGGATTATAATAATTCTTTGTTCAGTCATATAAAAGCTCCCTGTTCCCTCTACTTAACAGAACGTGGTCAGCCACAGAGTCAAAAAAGAACAGGATGTGATCTTGATGGATCTTAAAGAACCATAACTGTTATGCAAGAACAAGCTGGTTGACAGGCAGCTGAACATGAGCCAGCAGTGTGCCGAGGCAGCCAAAAAGGCCAACAGCATCCTGGCTTGTATCAGGAATAGTGTGGCCAGCAGCAGCAGGGCAGTGATTGTGCCCCTTTACTCAATGCTGGTGAGGCTGCACCTTGAATATTCTGTTCAGTTTTGGGCCCCTCACTACAAGAAGGATGTCACGTCACTGCAGTGTGTCCAAAGAAGGGCAACAAAGCTGGTGAAGGGTCTGTAGAGCAGGTCTGATGAGGTGCAGCTAAAGGAACTGGGGTTGCTTAGTCCGGAGAAGAGGAGGCTGAGGGGAGACCTTATTGCTCTCTACAACTACCTGAAAGGAGGTTGTAGCGAGGTGGGTGTTAGTCCCTTCTCCCAGGTCAGCAGTGATAGAATGAGAGGAAGGAGCTTCAAGCTGCATCAGGGGAGATTTAGATTGGATATTAGGAAAAATTTCTTTACTGCAAGAGTGGTCAGGCATTGGAATAGGCTGCCCAGAGAGGTGGTGGAGTCACCATCCCTGGAGGTATTTAAAAGACTTGTAGATGTGGCACTTCAGGGCATGGTTTAGGAGACATGGTAGTGTTGGGTTGACAGTTGGACTCGATGAGCCTAGAAGTCTTTTCCAGTCTTAATGATTCTATTCTAAGTTTTTTTTCTAAATTGACTAGGTATTCCAAAGTAGTTGGACCTGGAATGTAATGGTATTACTATATAACCTGTCCCATGTAAGTCCAAACAACAGATCCTCTTCCACATTAACATTTCTATTATTTAGAGGCTACAGTGGTAGGTAAATATATATCCTAATTCTTGGTGGTGCAGATGGAGAAGTGTAGAACTTTAGGTCTGCACGATGGTTTAGGTTGGATATTAGGAAAATGTTCTTCCCCCAGAGGGTGGTGGAGCACTGGAACAGGCTCCCCAGGGAGGCAGTCACGGCACCAAGCCTGACAATGTTCAGGAAGCACTTGGACAACTCCCTCAGACACATGGTGTGAATTTTGGGGTTGTCCTGTGCAGGGACAGGAGCTGGACTCGACGATCCTTGTGGGTCCCTTCCAACTCAGGACGTTATATGAATCTGTGATTATAGGAATATCAGAGAGAAAAGTACAGACAGAATCACAACTTATGTCCTGATATGCCCTTTATTTTCTCATAAGAAAATAGTTTATAATGCCTCTAAATCCTCCTGCTAATTCTGCTGTAGAGCAGTGGAACATAGTACAGTGTGCATCCAAACAAGCTTGAAATGCAGTGTGCTAATTTTAGTCAGTGGTGGCTCAGAAGGTCAAATCTTAGCAACAATCTATAGAAGAGCACCCACTCACCACCACCACTTCTTCTCCCATATGAATATCTATTTTAGATGTGCTATTTAATGCTCCAAGTGGAGCTCATAGTTTGAATATGTGCAAAATTAGAGTTTTGTTTTCATGGATTGCAAATGTTTTTAATAAATACTCCAGGCTTGATAATGCTGAAGAGTGTTTTTAGCATACACTTTATGTTAGGGAGTTGCCTAGCAAGTTCAGTGAAATGAAAATATTTGCTCTGGCATGCAAGCAAGTTCTAGAAGAGCTTAGGCAATATTTCTGCTGCAGAAAATGTCAATTTAGACCTGCCCAAGTTCTGCTCTA
Source organism: Phalacrocorax carbo (assembly GCF_963921805.1). Taxonomy (NCBI): domain Eukaryota; kingdom Metazoa; phylum Chordata; class Aves; order Suliformes; family Phalacrocoracidae; genus Phalacrocorax; species Phalacrocorax carbo. Next base: position 94,196,852 of record NC_087514.1, on the reverse strand, counting down.
ACTTGTGAATTTGATTTTTCTAAAATAAAATAAGAAAAGTTGTTTGGTTGTTCTTTGCTTCTCCCTCCATGCTGAATTAGAATTCTTTTATCAGATATGCTGTATGGTTTTGTGTTTTATTGCTTTGTTGTGGGGGTTTGGTTTGGTTTGGTTTTTTTCAAGGCCACTTTATGCTTACCCAGAAAACAGCAGGAAATTAACCTAGGGAATTTGAACTGTCTGTTAAAAATCATCTATTTAATATAACCTGGTTGTAGTTACTCAACATATATAAGAAGTAGATTGGTGATTCAATTTTGCATCTTAGTTTATGTGCGCAGAGAAGAACCTCTACAGGTATTTGTACTCCCTCTAGCCACGGTCTCATGGCTGTCAAGGAAGGTCAGTAAGGTGAGGGGACCTAATGGAGTCAGAACCCCTGCATTTCCTTTACAAAGGTTAAGGAAATTAGTTATTTCATCAATATAACATTATTCTTAATACATTTGGCATGAAATACTAGTATTTTACAGGTGACTTTTGTTTAGTTTTACATAATAAAATTCTGCTATATTTCAGGATACCAACATTTGTCATGTGTTTGACACACAATATAGAAGTTAGAAGTTACATTTTAAGTTATGCTTTGGTGAAGAGAGAGAGATTGGATATCATTCATTGCATGGAGGTGGGGTGAGTGGATGTGTTTCCAGTCATGAACCAGTTATAAAAACTAAGGTACTTTGTCAGGAAGGGAGACCTGGATAAAGGCTGGAAACCTGTCTGCCTTCTTGAAGGAAAGTAAAAGGTGAGATGAAGGAGGAGGAAGAGATATCTTTGATGTAACCTACCTCAGTTAGATAGGTTGATTATGGTTTTTTCTTTTATTTTTACACCTGTGTCTTTAATATATGCTTGCATGTTGTCCGTTTTGAATTTTATGAATTAATGTATGCCCGCTTTATTTAAATTTGGATTGATGCTGGATAACAGCAAAGCATAAAGTGGATCTGTAGACTAGTAGTGTAGAACACTTCACACATCCTTGTCCTCCAGTGAATTTTTCATGATACCTAAGGATTAACAACAGGGGACCCCTTTGAGCCACTTGGGCCATGCAATGAGTTGGCACTGCAAGAACTAGCTGAGGCAGCAGAGGTTTCTTCTACCACCTGTTGGTTACATTCTTGACATGAATCAGTGTGTTAGGGTATACACTCAAGCACCAAAGCTTGTGGGGAAAGTAACACTGTAAAAGTGTATTCACTTTCTTTGTGTGTGTCTCACAACCTGAGAGACTGCTGGAAGGTTGTGTCAGTACATTATAACTGAGAGAAACTTATTTTGGTTTTTATACAAATAATGGCAGTAGTTCCACTTAGCTCCGAGTTGTGTTTTTGAACCATCAGTCTCAGGCCTAAGAACTTGAGCTTGCAAGAAAACCTAGTCATTAGATACCTACCTGCTCGCCTGGGATAATACTATATAGAACAATACATGCTTTGAGAGGCCAGAGATTTCTAGTAACAAATGCAGTCATTTTTCCATTTCCTGTCCACAGTATATCATCCTTTAGTAGCTGCAGTTTGGAGAAATTGGTGAGGTACGTAGTCTACTCGTGCCTGCACAGCCTCTGGCATTATTCATCCACAACCTCTCATCTTCTACAGGAACTGTAAGTTTTCAAAATTTCGGAAGCCTTAGTTGCCAGCGTAGGTGTGTAACTCAGCAGCCATGCTTGAAGTCTTGAGACAAATCTGGAGATGTTAGTTTTGTTTTGCATGTTTTAACTACTTTTGTGGTTAGAGGAGGAGATCTGACAGGACTGTGTGTCTGGAAGGTCCACATCCAAGCTGTTTCCTTCCTGCAGACACTGCTAGTCATTTTTATTTGGTGCTTGCTTTTGCAAGGCCTTAGTATGCATGTTACTGCAGTCGTGGTTGTACTACAAGAGAACCTTTCTAAGTTGCTGTGCAGCTGCAAGAAAATGCTGTTTAGGAAGCTTCTTGCTGGCATTCCTAGAAGGTCTCAAGTATACCCATCTTCTTACAACGTTCACTGACAGGACAATGATAATGAAGTAGTGGCCCAGCCAGGTCACTGTCTTTGTTCGGTTGTAAATCATCATCCATATTAGAAATCATCAGCCTCTGCCTTGTTCTCTTGCTCTCTTTGGATCAGGAGCTTATGTCAACAGAAAAATCTGTAAGGACGAAAGTTATAATTGGTAATGAATATTTTAGACAAAATAGTAATATTTCACCTTCGTTTGTGTGTTGCTTGAGTCCTCTGATTCACTTTTCTCAAATTTTATCAGTTTACCCTGTGTATCCTGACTCAGAGATAGCCTGATCTGATCAGTAGGAACTAAAAGTAGCTTATGAGTGCTGACGACATTCTTCTCAATGTCAAGCAGACCTGACAGCTGAAAAATCATGTTTTGTTTATATGCAAACACTCAAAGTTTTCTACCAGAAAGTTGAACCAGGTAGGGGTTAAAAAAAGTTGGTGTTATTGCATTACATCATAGCAAACCTGTGAAATTTAACTGATCCATTCAAAAAAATGTTTTGAATTACCTCTGATGAAATGTGCTGTCACAGAACAGATCTTTTCCAAATTACTGATTTAAGAAGAAAGTTTGCAGTGCTGAAAACACTATGCACTGTTTAGTACAAAACACTAAAAAAGTGAGAATTGGAAGTTGTGCTAACTGGTAGAAATCAGTACCCAGTCCATTTCAGTTGTTACAATTGCACTGCTTATGACCTGCTTTCTCTATAGGAATCTATTTACCTAATTATTTTTAAGTAGATAATATTTTATTTCTGTTGGCATTATTTGTTGACTTATTAATTAAGTCCATGCATCTACCTGTCCTGTGTATTAATTTCTCAGTAAATTCTACTAATTAAGGAACGTAAGTCAAGATTTTTCTGGTAAATGGCTAAAGATCAGTACAAGCAGCACGCTGCATCCATTCAAATAATGCATTTAGGAGTTTTGTTAGCAGCCTTAAGGACTCTATCGCCAGTTCCCAGATGAACTTTGACGGTACCATTCACATACAGAAGCAAGTTCCAATAGATCATCATCAGGTTTTCATTGCCTTTATTGAGAAGGTTAACGATGAAAGGAAAACAAAAACATACCTAAAGCTAAACCAGTCTGAAAAAAAAGCTTTGAAACAACGTGTTGAAAGCTTGAGCTGCTACAATGCTGCTTGCTTGCAACCCAGCACTAGCCACCATCTGTAGGAAGCCCACAGGGTGACTGTAGTGTACCTAGTCTAGCCTAGAGCCATCACCCAGAAACTCCCAAAATCAGCTGTCCTCTGGCTGCCATTCTCACAGTTTCCTGTTGTTGACAACAGGGAGAGACTCAGCATGTATCAGCTCTTGACTGGTGCTGATGGTCCATACAACTCTTCATTAAATGTCTTTTAGGGTAAGTGTGCTTGGAGTTGTGCTCATACTGGCAGTCCCGCCAGTTTACCTTTTGCATTGGGGCTTAAAACAGCTGTTCTGGCACAGGTGGAACTGAAGGGGCATGGGCAACCGTAAGAAAACTTCCTTACAACATTTCTTGTGCATATACAGTCACAGGAGAGTTTTAATACCTTCCATAGCCTGCCCCACTAGTTGGTTTTTGCTGTGTTTGTGATGCATTTTTCTGGAGAAGCAAAGGAGTCAAGATCCAGAGTCTTGGTTCTTGCAAGTAGGAAGGAAATATGCCAGTGTACGCGCTGCCTGAGGTACCGTTTTAGAGTCCTGTGTTGCAGTCACTGTGTTGCATTGTGTATATCAATCATAACAAGTGTTACGGATGTGTCAACACACCCGCAGCACCATCGGATAACCCTTAGCATCAGGGAGCAGCAGGCATGGAGCTGCTCCACATGGGCTTCCTCCCAGCAGCTGTGCCCTGGGGCTGCTGCTCCCCAGCAGCAGGGAGGGGGCATGCTCCGCCACCCAACGCTCAGCACCGGCTGCTGCTACCAGTGGTGCCAAAAATCTCTTCAAAAAGAAAAGTGGAATGGGGAAGAAAAATAGTTCCCAAGTTGATGTTTAGACAAACATAATTTGTTAAATAGGCTGAACCTTAGTAGGTCTCGCTGCCTTCCACGCCTCAGGGCACTTGAGAATTAAGGTACTTGCTTAGATGCTGAAATAGAAACTAAAGCCTCTTCCTTTTACACACACGTTTCTGGTAATGCTGGTGCCACTGCTTGCTGTTGTCCTGTCGATCTTTTCTGTTGTTGCTGTTATAAAGGCTGTTGGTTTTTAATCTCTTCAACAGCTGACATACTGTTTTACTGTTTAATCATTCTGCCACTGTCCTTGCAGACCTTAGTGTTTCCATAAGGCAGCAACTGTCAAATATTAGCCAGGATTTAGTTATTTACTTTAGTTCTTTACATAAGAACTTACTTACAGCTAAGGCATGCTTTTTATCTCTCCGGAAAGATACATTTACTTTCAAGGAAGAACAGATTAAAATGTGTTCTTTTTATTTGAAAACCGTTTGCTCCTTCCTTTTCTATGAGTCCCGACCTAGCGATGTACATTGGTCCTTTAAAGAAATGAGGAACGGGGGTGTTCGGGGGCGGGGGGTGTCTAGTGTTTTTGATAAAACATGAAATGACAAGTCTTCCACTAAATGATCATTCTGGGCACTTAATGAGAGTGTTTAATCTTTTATTATAGAAGGCGGCTGACATTTTATTTCAACTACACTTGTGCAAATGCAGAATTTAAAAGAAGTGAAGGTTCTGTAGCTTGAATAGTTACAGCTTTATCTTAGGAATTACTGTCAATACTGTGGCTGCCTTAAAATAGTGGGTAACGTTGACATTATGCTTGTCCCTTCAGACTTTAAAGTCTATCTCTTAATGTTATGAAGAGAGGAGTTCTTTTTGATATTTTAAACATATATCCAGTGACTGTAGCTATGCTATGGTTTCTTAGACTGAAAAGATGCTAAGAGTTTCATACAAAAGAGAAGGAGAAATGCTGTTACTGTTACACAGAAATCTGGAAAAAAATTGTTGACAGGATTATGGTTTTTTTTGTATGCGTAATGAAAAAGCACTAACTTTCTGTCATTCTGTTTAAAAACTGAATTTGGATCAGGTGGCTTTTCTCCTTGGTAGGAAAAGCTTGTCAGCTAGACCTTTGGCACAGTTTGCTTTGTGCTATGGCTCTATTATACTTTGGGGAAAATATTTTGAACCAGACAGTACGTTGTGGCAACAGTACAATCACATCCTCTCAAGGAGCACTTGGTGACTTGCTTGGCAAGGCAGCACTCCATAAATGATAGCCTCAGCAGGATTCAAACTAAAATTATTTAAAACATTATCTACTGCAACTCAATTAGATGCTGGAGGACATTTTCCCTTTGTTACAATTTTATTACTATATCAGTTTAATTTTTTATTATTCAGGACTAGGTTTATCGGCTCATATTTCTTAAGCTTGTAGGACTGAACATTGTAAAATCAATATTTCTGCTAATTAAGGTGTTTTTGGGGAGTGGATAATCAAACAGTATAGTGAATCATTAAAACCTTACGTGCTACTATTGACTAGCATTATTGGCACAAAGAGACCAAACCTCTATGCCAGGGACTTTTTTCCTTCTTATATTTTTACAGCAGAGGCAAAACACATTCAGTAAAAATTGATGTTCTCAGCGTTTAACAGTGTAGACATGGTCTTTTATGGATATAAAAGCAAATGCAGTGTGTTAAAATTCTGGTCACTCCTATGTAGCATTTTCTTTCCTATCATTTAACCTGGCAGTAAATGGTGTCAGACTTCAAGGGGTCTTACTCTGTTTTGAAACAGATGGAAATCTCCTGCATCTTATGAAAGTAATGGATCATTTCTAATTTATTGCCAATTTTTGCCAGTATCTTTTTACCAAACCAAAAGATGGTTTCTTCTTGTCTGTCATTGGCTAGTGCTTGGTTTTGGTTTAGTTTTATGTGTTTACATTAGCTGTGGCCTACTAGTACTTGCTTCTGGGGCTGTTACTGAACAGACCTGTAAGTGATTATTTGCTATCATGTTAGGAAACAGCTTCCCTTCCCCCAGTTCCCTTACTATGAAGCTAGCGACTGCAAGTGGGACACTGGACATTGTTGAACATTGTCATTTTATTCTATGCATTTGACTGACCTTTGCCTTAGTAACCTGAACTCAAGAACCTGGGGTCCACTGTCAGATCCAGAGTGACCTGACTTTGCTTTCCTCCTGGGCCAGCCCCTTGCATGAACAAACTGCTCAAGATCCTTTATCTAAGAGTGATACCTCTTGGGCAGGGTTACTGCAGGGCTGTATCGTGTGCAGGGGCTGCACCTTTTTTTAAGGAAAGTAGAGTAAAATAAAGACTGAAAATACATTCATTCACTTTTCAGGTATAAAAACTTAAAGTAAAAAACTCACTAACCTAACATGAGCCAAGCCAAATATTGCATCTGCTCAGGCTGTTTTGCTCTGTGCTTTTTTTAACTAGACCATGACCTAAGGAGTTGTTCTGCAGTTCTTCATAGCCGTCATAATGAAAGGGAACTTGCATCACTGTAGAACTAAGGCATCAGAGTTTAGCTGGGTGGTGGTAAGGGTGGACCTAAGGAGAAATTACGTCAAATATCATCTGAGCCACAGAAAATTATGTGTTACCACTGTATTTGCCAAGAAAGTTTCTCCCTAAAATAGTTCTGATTGGGCATTATTATTGCCTAATCAGAAGTTCAAAGGAAAAGCATTTTCTGATGAAAGCACAGTATTTATCATTCTTGTTTCTAAAATTAACTTCCTCAGTTTGCCTGGGAAGTTTTGTAACACTCACATATTGACTCAGGCAGGCTGTAGTAATTAGGGCAAGTTTTAGTCCATCTCTTACAATATCCTTTAACAATTCAACATTTCCCTCTGTGACTGAAAAAAATTTATGTCCCTTAACATTAGCTGGGACAAAGTAACCCAGTGAGATACAAGCTCTTGTGGTGCATGTTTCCAATTTACATATGTTAGAGGGTTTGTATCAAAATTAGAAAGAGATGGGCAGGTATTTGCCACTCTGTGGGACAAGCTGCAGTGTGACTTTGCAGGAAAGGAGTGACCTCAGGTTGCGACTGTCGCATTGCGTGGCTTTTGCCCTGCATTCAGCAGGAGGTAGTTTTAGCTGGCATGGGAAGTGGGGACCAGTAATGAAAAGTAGGTGATGAGGTGTCTAGTATGTGGAGGAACACGTGGGAGTTGGCAGTGACTCTGAATACACCTTCGCTTATTCAGTCGTAGCTTGCTGGTCGGTCCTGTCTGAACTTTAAAAAGACAGCTTGTGGACATATGAACTTAGGAAATCTGCTTTTATGTGTTGTTGGGTCATATGGCTAGATTAACATGGTCCTCTCTTTCATTAAAACGCCTTATGTAAGCTTACTCTGTAGTTGAAACATTTATAACTTTTCTTTCCCGAACTGATTCTCTGCTGGGTGAACAAGGAAACATGCACTTAAGCTGTATCCTTTCCTCTAGAGAAGCCATTAATTTGGTTTTCTCCTGTGGGTGGTTGCTGGGTATCTGTAGGAACTTCTAAGAACTTAATATCTTTACTCTGCTGTAAAACTGAGTTGGCAGCTTCAGAAGTTACTACCAGCACAAATACGGACAATATAACCATAAAAAGCCTGTTGGGCATAGGAAAATGGTTTAAATGTCTCTTGAAATAATTTTCCTACAACTAATTAAAGAATGAGATTATGGAGGCAAGGATATACATGCTCAAAAATCAAGATTAGAAAATTTTAACTTATTAGTTAAATTTGATTTGCATGCTTGCAGTTTAAAGAAATTCCTAATTGGCCAGCTCTACTTCTTTTGTATTTTTTCCTTGCTGTTATATTTTAATGTAACTATTGATTGGATTGTAAGCTTGCAACAAAGTGAGAAATATTAGTCTATAAATGCTGATTTGTACAGAAGATCCCATGCATCCGTTTGTAAGACTTTTTAAATATTTTTTTTTAATTCTTGCTGAGTTGAGAGCTTTTTCTTTTATTTGTGAGCAGTACATATTATTGTACCTCACATAGATTTACTGTAGGCAGTGTCGGAGGACCTAGAAAAATCTGTCAAACTGCTTTCAGAAATGGCAAGAAGTTGTCAACCCTGGAATTGTACAGCAAATTAGCAAAAGTAGTACCTTGAGGATAATACATTTTGTGTCAGTCTGCTTTTTTAGTGAAAGTGCAGAGAGAGCCCCAGTGATTAAGTCCAATGTTTAGGACACAGAAGTATTGTCACATAATTAACTCTTTAATTTACCCAGGGTATTTTATCAGCCTGTTTTAAAACTGCCCAAGGTACTGGTGGGCATCAGGTCAGGTGGGCAGAAAAGTCTGGAGAAGTTGGCCATCTGCTTCTCCTCCTGGACAGATGTTGTCAGTGGGGAGCCTCTAACCTGAGGGGACTATAAGACTGAGCTCCCCGCCTGGTCCAGATGCTCTGTGGTTGTAGGTGGATATGGTTTAGGAACTTGCTCTTTCACAAATAGTTACCAGTCCTATTAGCAGTGGAACAAAGAGGGAAACTTCAGAGACTATGCTAGTGTGAAGTCAACCACAAATCTTTCCTATGTCTGTGCAAGTAAGGGCAGGTATTTATTTTACTGACTATAATTTTGGTCTGGAAGAGCAATGAAAGCCTGTGGCACAAGCACAGATGTCACCATTTTTTTAGTAGCTGAGATAATCCCCTTTGATGCTGGGTTAAACAATGGCCTCAGCTCTGCTGAATCAGCACCACGCCCATTTAAAAAAAGTTCAAAAGTAATTTATACCAATTGTTCACAAAGTGCATTTTGAAACAATAGTCAAATTGAAGGAAATCTCGTCTTTGGGGTTTGCTCTAATTGCCATTCACTAAAACAAATACTAGATACAGCATGATTTGTTTAGTAGCAGCTGGCCACTACACCAGGAACCACTGAATGGGTTGGGAAATATCACCTGGTGTGATCAGAGTACAAACACTTTTGCATATGCTCCGACTCTGATTCTGTTGAGGTGCTGGCTGCACAGGAAGAATTGACATTTACCAGTATGCCAAAGGACAAAAAGTTCAAGCACTTGGATGTGTTTGGGAGGAAATCCGATTCCGTGGATTCACTTCCAACAGCAAAACGGCCAAATCTTGCCACAAAAAGTGTCTTGCATGGATCAGGCTGCCTTCCTCATCAAGCTCTCTCATGACAGCAGAGGGTAACCAATGAACACAAGAAAATAACCAAATTTTTCTCACTGACACATAAGTGGTGTCCCCTGCAAATCACAGTTTGATGCAGGCCGGACAGGCCTGTAACCATTTTTAAGTTGCATGTGAATTTTCTGGAAGGCAAGACCATCAGGTGACCCAGTATCATCTTGCTGCTGGTTCTGGGGCAGTCCCCAGCACCAGGCATCACAGGATGCAAAACCAAATACACATCATAAATAGTGAAGGATGCTTTCCTTTGCCTGTGAGCTACCACACTCCGGAGATCACCACACAAGGTCATGCTGTATTTATTCTGACCACACTCTGGTTCAGACCAGACAGAGCTGGGCACTCTGCCTTAGTAACAGTAAGAGCAGCCGGTCAGGTTGCCTTTTCCTACTTGAACTGGTTTCTACTGTCAGATTGGTTGCGGGTGTCGAGGTACTCTCCCAGCCTGTTCAGAAATAATGTCAGTTATTAGTCCTGCTTTCTCTGCTCCTGACTGCATGAATGTTAGCTGGTTGACTACTTCTGGTGTAGGCTGTTATCCTCCTTCCTGGTATGTGGATATTTGTACACCAAGGAAGGAATCTTCCCATGAGGAACTTACCACTTAAAAGCTCTCCCAAGAGAAAAATATTTCCGAGGAAAATAAAAATAGAGGGACTTTTTTTTACTGGTATTACTGTTTTATGAGGTCTAAGCAAAGTGATCAGCCATCAAGCTTGAGAGTTCAGAAGAAGTATAAAGTGCAAGTGTATATGGCAGAATTCCTTAGGAATTCTAGGACCCAAGGGAATGGCGGGAAGATGTGCCAGAGGAAGTTTAGGTTGGGTATTAGGAAAAGGTTCTTCCCCCAGAGGGTGGTGGAGCGCTGGAACAGGCTCCCCAGGGAGGCAGTCACAGCACCAAGCCTGACGATATTCAAGAAGCACTTGGACAACGCCCTCAGATACATGGTGTCAACTTTGGGGTTGTCCTGTGCAGGGACAGGAGTTGGACTTGATGATCCTTGTGGGTCCCTTCCAACTCAGGACATTCTATGAATCTATGATTCCTTGCCACAGCATGCTGGGGAGACCAGCAGGTAGATGAGTTCCAACAGGGATCAGACAAATTAATAAAGTGTGTTAAAATGGTGGTATGGTTGTAGCTACATGGCCCTGAAGTTGCCAAAAAGCTGTGGTCACTGGAAGGAGAGGAGGCATACCAACAGAAGGATGTATGCATGTGTGTCATATGCTCCTTTCCCCTGAGGAACTGCTGGTGGCCGGTGGTGGGAACAACATACTAGAAAAGATGGATCCTTGAATTGATCCGGTACCACAGCATTTATGTTCTCTTCTCTCTTATGCTGTTCTTTTCTCTTTGAAATGCTCTGGGGTTTGTGACATTCGTTATCTACCTCTACAGATGGGATCACTTAGAAAGAAGTGATAATAGGAGGAAGGAACTGTTTCCCCTATTCTCCTTGGTGCTCCAGTCCAACCAGACCACCTCCATTCCAGGAAGGAGGCATTTATTTTTAATATTTAAACATTCACAGTAATGCTCCTAACTTCATAAAGGGGTGGAAGAAACATTTTTCTTGTATTCTTTTGTGTCTTCAAAAGCTACTTATAATTAAAAGAAGGGAATTTCCACATATAATAAAACAGTTTTATTCAAGTGAGCATGATGTTTTTGCACATATTAAATTTGCAGAAATTTCTGAGCTATTATTTTAATTTGTGGACGAAGTCTTAGTTGGTTGGTTCTTAATCCAAGTATTAGCCTATCAGGCAATGGAGACCTGAAGTAGAAATTCTCCACCAGGAAAACTAGACTGCTTTAATTCGCTCTAGTAGGAGTGACATGGTAAAAATATTAATATATACAACTGGACACCCAGGGTGCACTGTTGAAATGAATAAAGAGCCCTTAAGGTAGGCAGATTCTATTACACTATCTTGAAAGTTTTTTATTATGATACAAGTATTTTCAGAAATTCCTGACAAAACGAATACCACAGTGAAACTAGACCTTTTCTTAAAGACTAATACCATGAGGAGCATTGATATATAAGCTTTGTAGAATATGGAAGACTGGAAGGGTTCCTCCAGAGGTCTCTGGTCTAAACCCCTGCTCAGAGCTGGTCAAGGTAAAGCAGCTTTATCTATAAAGTAGCACGTGAGTAAAATACTGCTAATTGCAACTCAAACTTCAGTTTAAGTAAGATTGCCAGTGTATGGAATATAATTCTTAAAGTAAATTCCTGAGTTTTTCTATATGTTGAGCTCTGCAAAATCGTTTCAAGTTTTGGTGGTTTTAGCATTACAGAGAACTGCTGTGTTTCGTAAGAAACTGGTGGGTTGATACAGTCTTCTCATCCCTAGCTGTGAGGGCATATCAGCAGTCTAACTGAAAGAAAATGGGAGTATTCATAAGACACTCCAGAAATTTATTTTTAAGGGATAATACCTATTCCCCAGTAGTTTCTGTATGGCAGGAAATACTATCATCTGTATTGGTTGTAAGACCTTGCATATGATGCTTTTTAGGAAGTATTTTCAATTCATCTCATCCTTTCTGGTATCCCCTTGATGGCCATGGATCATGGGACAGTAGTCATCAAATAAGGGTCATCTTTTCAAGCCTGGGATTGTAAATCCAGCACACAGAGCTAATTGGATTTAGGAACCAGAACAGGAAAAATTTGTTTCAGGGCTAGTATGACAGCGCAGCTACATCGTGTGGTTTTTAGTTTATTCAGCTGTGCACGTGTAGCATTGAGCAGGAGCAAAATATTGCATTGGTTAAGCAGCAAGTGGTTAAACACAGTACTTAGGCTTGCATGTTTAAGTGGAATTTTCTGGAATGTCTTTTGAAGTGCCACAATGCCATCTACTGGCTCACTTTTCTGTGGTTTTTCCCAAAGGGGATTTTCTTTTGTGCACAGGCTTATTTGTAAGGATTATACAGTAATTTTAAATAGCAAAATAAACAAGCTGGCATAGAATGAGCACGATATTTTTGGATGTGTATGCATATGTATGTTAAAGGACATAATGATTACATATATTAAACAATCGTTTCTAATCTCTTGCCAGTTAATCTTGCTCTCCTTTTGTTAAAAGTAACTCTGAAATGATTAGTACTGGAAGGTAATGGAGGAATCTCTGCTTACCGTTTTTGTACCTCATGGCAGCTTTTGTGAAAGTACCTTCACTGTTTTCTGTCTATAGTCAGTCAGTTTCCCTTTTTGTTTCAGTGTTTTCATACAGATAAATGGAAAGAAAATGAAGAAATATGTAAGCTGTCCAGCCACATAAACTGGAAAGTGTTCTATTAGAAATAATTTCTGACAGGATTCATCACTGGCAAATTCCTAAATTCAATATATTCCCCTTAATTGGCTTCTTTTTTTCTCCCCAACATGTGTTTAAACAGTCTTTTCAAGATTCATCAACAACCTTCCAAGGACCAAAATTCCATAGGCTTTCTAACAACTGTTATGGAGAGGCATGTACAAGAAAATATTGTTCTTGGTATCAGGCTGCTCATACCATAAATGAGCAATGGGCAGTTATAAGAGGTTTTGATTAGTTCTTGGTTTTAATCATCTGCCTAATATTATCTATAGGAGTAACCCTCTGTCTTCCATTTGCTGCCAAAAGAAATGAATGGGCAAATATGAAAATGATTTCCCCAAAAACAGGAACTGTGGATACAGGTGAACACTGTTATTTGCAGTTGCACTGCCTGCTTTTTCTTGAAGATATCTGGAGAGTTTCCTCATTAGTTGGTTATTTTGTTTGTCTTCATAAAATTCTTCTTCAGTTTTGTTTTTCCCTGCATGCTCAGTTTTTTCCTAACAGAAATTTTTCACAGTCCTGCCTTTCTTCAGTCTGGTTAGGAGAAAGGGAAACATTGGTAATGGCTTGTAACACTTCGGCTTGTTTTTTAAATAGATTTGTAACTCGCTCAAGTACAGCTCCAGAGTCATTACTCAAAACAAAACAGCTAGAAAAAACTTCCAGCTGTTTCCTAAATGGCCTATAATGACGGTAAATACAAACATCTGTGCCCTGCGTGGCCTTTCGCCCCCTATCTCACTGACATTCAGAAGGTCAAGTGGATCTTGCAAGCCCAGTTTTTATCTTGTAGGAGCTGTCTTGCTGACAGCTGCAGAGCGTTTGCATATCCATGTGTGTGCTGGTGGAAGAGCCCGAGAGCTTTTGGCCAGCTCTCATGGAAAGGAAGGTGTCTTTGTGTTAAAGTTAGCGCTTGCTTGTGGCAGTGGGTTATTACACTGCAGTTGGCGTGCTGTACGCTGGGAGCAGTGAAGCTGAAATGATTGTTCTTGGCACCCGTGTTGTTTCTTGTCATATAAATGATCCGTGTCAGAGAGGTCGCACTGGGGAGCGGGTCTTGTTAGCAGCTCGGGCTTCCCAGTCCTTGCTAAACAAGCCACCCACAAGCCGTATGGTTGCTCTGCTGAGAGGAAAGCCCTCTGTGGTGCTTCCGTCGCTGTTTGGTTTTGGACGGGGCGTTTTGTCTGAGGAATGCTCTACTCTGTCCTGTGCAGAGGAGCAGAGGGTTGGTCCCTGCCCATATTTGGAATAAGTGCTAACCTCTCACTCCTAATTCTTGTCTGTGCTGGGAAGTACCAGGGCAAGCTTCCATTTAGTGTGACACTTAAATAAGGGAGAATTGGCAAAACCAGAAGAGCAAACAGGATTATTTTATACCACTTCTTCTGTTACAATTTATCTTTTTTTTTTCTTCTGTGAACTGTCCTGTGCTATTGCAAAGAAAGAACTAATTAAGCCAGTTGCTGAAAGTGTTTTGCCACCCACACTACTGAAAAGAACTCTTTGTACAGAATTAGCTCTTACCAGCTGTGCTAAACCCAGTGATTTATCTCTGCCAAAAAAAAGAAAAAAGTGCTGCTGTAGTTTATTCCAATTAAGCAAGTTAATGTAAGCTATATCCTATATCCACACAAACACAGATATCTCCTGCTGAAAAGCTGGAGGGTTTGCAAATAATTATTTTCTTCCTCATTAATTCTTCTTACTGTTTGTAAAAATGGCTGGGCTGAGGAGCAGTGAGAAATTAACTCGTTTGTGTATGGAACTGGCTGAGCATGAGCTTGCTGGCTGGAGAGCAGTTTGATGGGAGGACGCTGGCCTAAACTTGGGCAGGTTCGAGCGTGAAGGCTTGATTTGGCTCCGTGCTCAAGAGAAGCTGCAGGAAGACAGAAGTCCCCATGCCTTCACCTGGAGTATCTTCAAGAGAACAGGGTGGTTCACTGAGGTTGCAATTCTGGCTCCGTGGGGACTGCATAATAAAGTAGACCAGAGTCACGTTTTTTGACTGGGGTGTTGGTTTGATAACTGAGCTGAACCAGAGAATTGATCTCAGGGTGTCCATGGTACAATGAACAGCAAGTGACAACTCACAATCACAAACCGAGACTGAAATTCCACAATCCATCCTCAGTCCTAAAACATCAATGTCCTTTCTTCTCATCTGCTCCCTACTGAGGCTTTTCAAGAGTGTGGGCCTTCCAGGCAACGCTTTTTTCCAGCTGAAATTCCAAATGCTGATGCCTTTGATTCCCAAGAGCTGAAGGGACTACCTCTGTTCCCCTGAGGGTGTGAGAACAAGGATGTTGTGTGTTTTGTACGGCTTTCGCTAGAGCTCTTCCAAAAGAGGAGGAAAAAAAGAAAAAAGTTCTTTGATGCTCGGGTCATTTTCAGGTGTGGGATTTGGAGATACTAAACCAAGAATGACAGCTGAGCAAGAAAAACAGAAATCTCTGGATATCCTCCATCAGAGAAAGTCAGATAAACAAGGAAATTATCTTTGTGATTCTGTCAGGAACAGATGACTGTAGTTTAGTAATCTGTTAGAATTTTGCCAAAAAAGGAAGTCTTGTTAATGTAGAAAAATAAAAACTCTTATTTCTTTCCTTACACAGATCAGCTAAACACTGCAATAGGGACTTGAGAAGTAAGTAGTTACATAGATGAGGTACTCATTTCTGGGTGAAAGTACAGACTGGATCAAAAACATCCAACACAAAATTTGTCTTTGGAAGTACTGATATATTTTCTAAAGATAAATTCAGTTATTTCTGCTCTTTCAAATTTAATTTTGTAATTTGAATGTGCACAGGGAAGAGCTCAGCCTGTAATCATGTCTGAGGTGTGTGTAAGGTAACACCAGTGCAGAGAAAGAGACATACTGGAACCTTAAAGTAAGTTGTTCCTCAGATAAAATTAAGTTTAATCCTTGGTTTTAGCTGTCTTGAAGGACTGGAAAAAAAGGTGTTTCTCTGTGTCTTATATCTCGGAAAAGTGTATGTGTTACAGGATTGACTTTTTCCCAAAATGCTGAAAGACCTTGTTACTTTAAAATGGTACTAAAGCACCTGGCAGCTTTATGAAATGCAGTGTGCCTGGTGCCATCCTGTAACCAGCACTAGGAATCTCATTAAGGACAGTCTGGAGTCTTGAAGCAGATGTGTCACCACCAAATAATTAAACTGTAGCTAACATAAGTTCATGTAAAAATTCAGCAGCTCACTGTGGCTTTCACCTCCCAAAATATAGTTTCAGTACTAGACTGACATGCCTTTTCAAAAAAAATATTCTTGTGGCTCAAAGCCATTAACAAAACAGAAAACTTAAATTGCTAGGTTAAACAGTATTATTACAGTTCTGAATCACCTGAACTTTTCCCCTTCATGTTTGGTGTATTGGATAAGAATCAGAATAAATAACAAAACAAATCCAAGTTTATTTGGTTAAATACTGTATTGCCTTACCAGATGTACACAAGTTTGTTCCACTTGAAAGGAGAAATATTTGCCTTATTTGGTGCACCTTTCTGTAGTAGGTGATTGTGCCAGCCTGTGTTTTAATTGCTGCAGTTTTCCTACTAGTTACAGTTAATTCTTTTGTTCAAACAGGTAATCTGAGATCTGGGCTGAGAGAGTAATTATACCTCTCTGCACTTCTGCTACCTGTGTGCTTTCTGTATACAGGATCCTGCAAGGAGCGGTGTCCCATCAGCTCTCACTGGAGAGTCCTCAAGCATAATACATGTTGTGTACTTGTTTACCGTTTGTCTCATGGAGGTATTGCTGCAGGTGCACGTGCAGTCACGTGCTTTAGTACTGCAGATACTGTGAAAACTTGTTTATAAAAATCAAAGTGGAAGTGTAGCAAATGGGCATGGGTAACATATGCTGTGTAAGATACTACCGGTATGAACTTTGAATGGAAGCGAGCACAGGCCCAGCTGGGATCAGAATAGCTACTGGCTTCCAAAGCAGCAGCTGACCAAGGTTTCCCATGCTGCCAAGCCAAACACATTTTCTAGAGCAATCTGCATTGCCTTGTGCTGCCGCACTGACAGCATTTTCTTCATTGGAGAATCATCAACTTTGGCTGTTCTCACCACGCTGGGCTAGCACGCTCCTGCACTACTTTTGATTTGGGTGAGCCCCGACATCTTCTCTGGCATGTTTCATGTACATACACCCTCAGATGAGTTTTCCCAGAACTATAGCCAGCCAGTCTTGCTTTGCAGTCCTTGGTACCTTAGTACCTACTGTCTCAAGATGTCTTAGCTCCTGAAGTTCAGCCTTTCCCAGTGCACACACTTTGATGCCTTGCAGTTACTTCAGGTATCGTTTACTTTAAAATATCATGAAGATAAAGCATGCAAGTTTTTCAAGGCTTTGGACATCATCATGTAGACAGGCAAACCTTAGTTAAAAACACAGAAAGTCCATGTGCCGTTCACTGTCTCTGGAACATTGTCTAAGTTCCAGTGGTTTGGGACAAAATCAGAAATTTTGCAGAAAATTTCTGGAACTAAGAGGGAGGATAAATGTAAACAGTGATGTGCTGTATTAAAAAATGGGGTGGCGGGGGACAGGTGGATAAGTAATTTTCTGAAAGACGTTAACCTACAAACATGCCGTGTGCATCCTTGTGTAACTGTTTTGCAGCTTTTCCCAGCAGCCATGTTCCCCAAATTACATGACAAGTAAGGCTAAAGTTGATTCTTTCAGTACACTGCATTTCTAGCATCTGACTTCAAATACAAACGCTGTAAAAGGTCTTTAAATTTTTGTCGCGCATAAAGTGGCAGCTCATTTAAGTTCTGCAGTAGTGCACAGTATGAAAGCCCATTAGTGGTATGAAATTACTTTATCACACTTCTCAGTAAGCCTATTTATTATTTGTTTATACCTGTCTATAAGGACTAAATTTTTTTCAGCGTTTCATTCCAAAAGTCTCTCACAATTGGTGAACCGAGAGGACACTGAGAAGTGAAATGTTTTCCTTTTGTAATGGCAATTTAGTCTTTGTATATATTGTGGAGTTAGTTTATCTGTGATATACAAACATTACAGTATTTTCCTGGACATAGTGCAGAATGTATTTTGTGAGGGTGGCTGTTGTATTATACTACTGACAAAAAAGTAAGGCAGGCACTCGCACTGGCTTTGATGAATTCTGCTTATGTAGTCACTACAGAACATAGGGTTCTCTGTGAATGGTGTGGGCATTTACATACCAAATGTCTCAGCAACACTAGAATACCTGTTATACCACACTCAGCACAGTGTTATCCAGGTCTTTGTATTTTCAAGTACTGATGTTTTGTATGCCCTTCCTTGCCACGCTCAGCACCTTAACTGAGTGATTTTTCTCTTCTGCATGCTATGTTGCAGAGAGATCAGCCTATATTAAGTTTCTCCCCTTTATCCACACGGGACTGACTCTTCAGACAACCTGCTGCTTCTGTGCTTGGCTTTCTGAAGAGTTTGAGCTTCTTTATGGAGGTAGAGGTTTTATATGTAAACAAGACAGAAAAGGCAAGATGCTGAAATACGTTAGCAGGCAACAGGTAGGAAGAGAGGAGAGGTGGGAGCCGGGAGATTGCAGGAAAGTATGCAGAGATCACAGTGGGCCAGAGAGCTGCCTCTGCGGATCTGCTTCTTCCTTGGATGTGTGTTGATCAAACCCTCACCTGGCTGTTTAAGGCCAAAATCAGGTCATTGCTTGATTTTCTGTGACCCACTGTCTGACATCTTTGTAAGGTTACTTTTGCAGCAGCAGAGGGATGCTGCTTCCGCTTGCAGCAGGCTCCTGCCCATGCCATCTGCTGTTGGGCCCCACGTACTTCTAAGATGGCATTTTCCTTGTCATGCTCCTTTTTTCTGTAGGCAGAGGGGCTTGCAGGAAATGAGAGAAGTGAAACAGTGTGACTTTACTGAGGGACCACATGATCTTGTCCGCTTGGCTTTCCAATGTTTTTCTTTCTCTGTTGAGAGGACCCTTACTTGTTATTTCAGGCTATATCAAGTGTGTAGCTATTTGGAGCAAAGGCTGTGTCTGTCATGCCCATATTGTCTGCAAGGATAGTAGTGTGTTTGTATAATTTAAAAAAAAAAAAAAACACCACCCAAGGCCCTCTTAACTGAGAAATAATCAGCATTTAAAAAGAAGAGTCCCTTGCTATTATAGATCGTCATATACAAATGCACAGGAGTGTATACGCTTACAGTGTTTTATGTGTTAATCATTGCTGGATTAGATATGTTTCTCTGCTCTTTTCACTGAAGAGTATCTCTTCAGGGAGACCTGCAGAATAAATTAATAAGAGCATTAAATAAATACGTCATCCTGCTTCTGATAGGCTGAATAAAGGTTTACCCAGATACAGTGCATATGGGTCTAACAAAATGACATAATTTGTCATTATTAAGAGAAATAACTTTCAGATAAATTCTTGCCTGTTAGCCGGTTTACTTTATTTCGCACCTTCCTACTTAATGAAAGTCAGACAAATGATAGCTATAAATTAATTTTTCCTGCCTTTTCAAAAGCTTCATATAGCAGTAGCTGTAGAAGACGTTTTGGCACAAAGGAACAAAGAAAACAGCGTTGGCAAAACACAAGCAGAAGTCAAATATACAATAGTTCTAACTTCTCAGTTCCATGCTTTCCTTCACTTCCTCTTCCATTCCTGTGTAGACAAATGGAATCTCTGAAAATGAGGGAAGTGTCTCCAAAATCATACAGTTTTTTCCATATTGATTCCAGCTGTGAAGAACCAGAACAACCTATATATTTAAGGTGCCAAATGCAGTTTTTCAACATTCTTTCCTAAGCAAAAGATAAATAAGGCTGCTGCCACAGCATTTCATACCAACACAAAGATTTGGCAAAGCACTGAACAGTTATTGATGAGGTTTTGGTTCCATTTGAGTTTAAGTTATGGTATACCACATTGGTGCGCTTATTATTGCAATACAAGATCATTTCAAAAATTGCTGCCTGTATTCATTTGAAAATATTAAACTGGCTTTAGATAATATGAAAAATATTTATGATAAAGTGTGCTTTATCGTAAGGGGGGGGGGGGGAAGATAATGCTTCTTAAAAACAATAACCACTTCGCTTACATTTGCAATAGGATTGCAAATTGGTTGGCATCATCCGACAGGAAAGATAGTAGGTAGCGGCTCATAAAAGTAAAGTAATCATTATTCCTATACGTTTCTATTCTGGTCAGCATTCACTTAATGCACATTGTGTAATCATAGTGCAAAAGAATAGGAATGGGCAATTTCATCTTACGGTGTTAGAGGCCAAGATTAGCAGCAGTATATACAATATGACTGCAGTGTCATCAGGGATTTTTATTCCTAGTTAAGATTCAGCAGTGTGCCTGTGAGATACGCCTGTCAACTCTTCAGGTGCAACAAGACAAGGCAACCTGATTTAAAATATACATATATGTGTGTGTATGGTATAGATATATTAATAAAACAGGACTTTTTCCTTTTTCTCCATAATAGCAAGCCATGAAAATGCATATATTTATATGTGTTCCCTGGCTGCAATAAGGTGACTATTTTTCCCCTGCAAGCAAATTTGCAACGAAAGTGACAAGATGGCTGTTTCTATAGAGATTGTTTTTTAATATATTGTTATGTATGTTCATGCAAGTATATATATAAAACAACCTATATATTTTTTAATATGTAAATATCTTTAATGTGTAAAACCATCTGTAATGCATCAACTTTAGTTATCATCTGCAACTCTTTAAGAAAAAGAAGAAACAATTTTTACTTCTCATGTGGTAACCCTCTCAGGAAATGAATTTTTAAATAATTGAGAGCTAAAGGAATTGCTCTCTTAAAATATTTTCATATTCCTATGCTGTGGTGGCACTTCTACGTGTTTAGGCCTTGTCTTTACCAATAATGTCATTCTATGCAGAGTAAGGGTATTGCACCGCTCCTGGTTTTGTCTGCCTTTGAAAAATAAACAGTGGCATGAAGAATCCCTGGGGTTGGTTTGCCTCCCAGGGCAGATAATTGTTCCCTAGAGATTACTTCGGAAACGATATTTAAATGAGGGGAGAGTTATTAAATAAACAGTGTTTGTTAATTTTGTTATTTGTGTACAATTGGGTAAGACACAGAAGGGACAGAGAAGGGAAATGCCTGTTAAGGAGAGATGCCATCATACTTTTCAGAGCAGAACGATGTACTCTAAAATGACAGAGGCAAATTAGAAAAAAATTTAAAACTTGGTCACCTTATTTTCAACCCTGCAGAAATAGGAGCAGTCATGTCTACCTCAGCTCTGAGCTACAAAGTAAAATCTTCGTCTGGATAAAAACCACAAGGCATGCCAGATACCTTCGAAAGCTGAAGATGATCTTGTAGTAGTATTCTGCAAGCAGTGGCAATGGGTCTGCAGGATGTGCTCGACCAGCTGTGTCAGATAGGAAGGCGGCCCCTAGGATTCGGGCTACCTCCCAGTTCATCACTGTCCCACTGCAGCTGTATCTCTTGCGTGGCTTGGCGTGAAAGCTACACAGAACCTGCTCACCAGCAGCGGGTGTCCCCGAGCGTCAGGCACTGGCCAGCTATAGACCATTTGAGAGGACAGAGTTCAGACCTGGCAATTTGACTGCACTTGTTGAACTTTTAGGGTGATAGCGTGTCTTTAGGACATCGGGAATTTTTTGTAATTCTCCTTCTTTAATACTTCTTACTTAATTCTACTATTTAATTCTTCCTGCACCTCCCCATACACAACTCTCATATTCTGTTATCTGAGGAAAACCTCTCCTACTTGCTTTCTTCCCAATAGCAGTGAAAGATTCCATGACGTGGCTTCTCCCTGTGATTGCTGCTGCCAGCCACGAGAAAGGAGAAGTACTGTTTCCATGTGAACACACAAACACCTAATAACCAGAGAATGGTTGGGTTACAGGATGGACTGGTGCTTACTGTTCAGTAATTTCTTTTTTCCCCATTTGTTTTCTTGTAACCCATTCTGAAACCCTAAGTCTGGAAGGCAAGATTAAGTTTTTCAAGTTCACAAGAAAAAGCTGGCCATAGACTTGTACTAAATCTTTGAACAAGGACAGATTGCCAGGTTTTGAGGGTTGGACTTGTCAGACTTATTTTTAAAGTACATAATTTTGCAGGCAGAACTTAAACATTGAATAATTCAGTAAGATCTGAAAAGCAGCCTTTATATTTCTACTTATTTTCTTCTCCTGATGACAAAGGCTCTCTTTATTGTGCATTCTTTCCTGCAGAATTTAATTGGAGTGTGTTACCTTACAGAGGTAAATAAAATTCTGGGTTACAAAGCTGCTGAGCAAATGGTAGAGCCTTTTTCCACAAAAGCTTCCTGTGATTAATGAAAATACCCTGATAGTGACCTCTGCACTGGCTTCCAGCCACCTACCAGAAGAGAGAATGGCATGCAGTGTACAAGCTACAAACGCACATGATGAAAAAAGAACACAACAGATAGCCACTTAAATCTTTAATTTGGGGGAATGATCCACAGTCATGCGTGCTGCTTAAGTGCTTTCCTTAGACGTAGCGTCAGTGAGGACACTGTAAGAACACTGGTTTGTTTCAGAGGGTTAATAAGTGTCACTGTGTAAATACCGGTGCGGTCTTTCTGCTGAGGCAGTGGATGTTTATAGATATTAATTTTTCAGCAGCTATAAACAGAAGGTCTGTTTGTTTTATCTAAAGTGCATGGGAAAGGCTTGATCATAATGTTAGAAATTCAAGGCTAACGGTTTAAAAAAATCCTTACGTTTCAAAGTTCAGCTTAAAATGTCATGGCATAGCTTCTGGAAGGGGAGGCACCAGAGCAGGCAAGCTGCAGCAGCCCAGCAAAGGCAGACAGCACAGCACTGGTGGCCGTGCACTCGCTGAAATGCGTGCACGCCTGCAGTTTACTAAGGAAGCAGCTCAACACACACATCTATGATTTTATTGTGTTTGAGTCAAGAGGTACAGCAGTAGATAATATCACCTTTTGGCCCAGGGACAGCAAACAACAGCTCGTACCTTTCTCCTACAAAGCCATCTGCCCTGACTGAATATGATTCACCGAGAAGTCACGTACTCAGCCTCGTCTATCTCCCCAGTTGGTGGAGAAGAAAAAAATGCAATTCAGGTTTCAGCATTTTTGTAATCCCTCTGAGCCTCCCATTAAATCTGGTCTACTGTGTGGGAAAGGATTAAAGATTCTTTGGGCTCCAAAACAAAGTATACAAAAATTAAGTACAGTAACGTGGTTTGTGGTAAGGCAGCAACTGAAGGGTATAGCCTGCCCCATAACCTACAGCAGCGAGTTCTCTGTGATAAGTAACACTTGTTGACAGCTTAAAATTTCTATTGGTAACACATGCCACACTTGTGTACAGCCCTTGTTATAAATATTCTATATGCATCTTACTTTGTAAGTAATTTCAAAAATAAGCAGAATTGTTCATACGCTGTAACTGACTTAGTTCTGAGTGCCAGAAGAGGCGAGTATTTGCTGGCAAAGAGAATTTCTGTTCCTTTAAGAACGGCTCGTAAATCCTCCCTTGTAATAAATATTTCAAGATTAAAATCAATGCGTTACATGTTTCAGACAAGGCTGTTTATCAAGATGAAATAGTTCATTTCCGAAAAGGCAATATTATTTATATTTTATGTGAGTGTGATGAGAAAATTTTATTTAAGAGCTGCCAGGATTTTTTCCCTCAAAAATGGATAATGAAGAATGTGGAAAAATTTCTTCTCCAAATTTTTTACTACTTTGAGAGCCTGACTTGCTGTCAGGCTTAGTTTGTGCAGTATTAAATTCTACTAAGTATATTGTGCTTAGTGCAATTAAGCATCCAGCCTTTTTTTGTCCCAACTCCATAATTATGAACTACTTTTGTTTGTGAAAAGGACACAGAGCTACTGTGTACCCGGGCCTTGGGGAGAAAGTAAGGGTGAGGACGGGCATAACAGGTATTAAAAATTAGACTCCAAAATATTTACTTTTAAAATAAATGTTGTCTTCTGCTAACATTACCCTACTTGCATGAAATTTCTTTTGTCCACATTTCAACTGTTAAGCAAAGAACTGTGTGTGACTTCTAGCCAAATTGCCAACTGTGCCGCTGACTCAATTTACATGTTATGATGCAGACTAGAAAGTACTAAAGAATGAGAGGAATCAAGCATCAATGTTGCTTTTCTGTCACTTTTCATTTCCTCATTACACTAGAAAGCACAAATATATGAGGTGTGAATACCATCTCATGAACAAGAGGTCAGTTTCAGTGAACGTGAAATGTTGCTGCTGAACTGTGTAACTATTTTCACCATTCGTAGGGCAACTTAAATTAGGGTTCCAAAGTAACTGGAAAACAATACCACGCCATGCGACTAATATCTAGGCTCTCCACCCAGAAAGCATAATAAGAAATATCTGCTGACCATATCCATCCTTTTATTTTTCATTATATTCACCTTTTTGTTTTTCTAAACATTCAGCCTGTTTGCTTTTCCTCTGCAGCAACTTCTAATGTTAACTTTTAATATGAGCCTTTGAACAGTACTTCTCAATGTCATTATTTCAAGATTTCATATATATACAGATATTTTAGGTATTGGTTATTTTTCTTAAGGTCTAGGCTGGTAACAGTATTATTCAAAAAAAATGCTTAGAGAAAGAAACATGTCATTATGAAAAAGCTTAATATATGGGCTACTCAGTTCTTGGTTTGTTTTTAATCTCTCTTGTGAAGCTGAAATTATAACCTGTTTAGTTTCAAGTTTCAGCTTTCTGATATTTTGGTTTGATTTCAGGTTACTATTGGCCAACTGTATTCCACGGAGAAATTGGTTATTGAGAGTCCAGGAAACACATAGCTATGAGAAGACTCTGATCCTGAAGCAACACTGGACCATCTTCAGCATCCTACAGTGCCACATACAGATGCATAAACTCACTGCACATGTCTGAGCTTTTCTGTTCAGCAAAAGAAATGCCTGAGAGACTCAGGTTTTGGCAACCAAAGTACTATTTTCTAATGTCTAAAATATATTGCTGTGATTTATAATATCATATAAGGTAGTCTTGAAACCTGTTTGCTTGTATGTCCTGTGTGATGAAGTAGTTTCTGCCCTACTTTGACAATAAAACTTCATGATGCTACCTGTAACCAGATACATTATTCTGCTGCTGACGTTTCCTCTGACGGAGCACAAACGATGCGTTAGATTTAAAACCCCTCACCCAGTTACTAAGTTCTTATTGATCCTGTTTCACTTTAAAATATACAGCATCAGAATTAAATGACTAAATACACAGTTCATTCTAAATACTGAAACCAGAGATGAACAGAGTTCATGTCTCCTGGGTCTTGATACTTACAAATATCACAAGCTGTTTTGTGTGGTTTCTTTAAGAAGCATCCCTTGATGTTTCAGGTTCCATAAAAATTTCACTAGTTCTTTCCTTATTTCCGAGAGTTAATAACCAGCCTCATCCTACTTTTAAGAATTAACAGATCAAAACAGCAGAACGTAAGACTCGCATCACCAAGGTTTGAGAGCTTTAAAATATATCTTCAGTGCCGAGTCCTTTTCTAAATTTGTTGAGGTGCAGCTATTAGCAGAAGGCACATCACTTGATGCAAGGTTTGCCTTTTTCACAAAGCTAAATTTTGCAGGAGAAAAAGAACCTAACTACAACAGTAACTCAAGTGCTGTAAGTCATGAATTGGCAGCAAGCTTCGGAACACTCAGTATAGTGTTTTATTGCTCATTATTAAATCTGTAGAATAATCAACAGTTTTAAGACAGTATTTATGCATCACTTATTAGAAGTAACTTAAGAAAACCTATGCTGCTAAGGACCAAAAGCCTGTGTAATACTATCTAATTTGTTAGATATTTTGTCATAACATACCCAGTTCTGTATAAAAACAGATCTTATCAAATGCTTTATCAGTGAAATCCTACAAACCATGTCGCAAAAATGCTTAGAAACCACATCTGGATTAGGAAGTCCAGCGCAGAAATAATATTTGCAGGCTGGGATGACCTTAGTATTATGGTGGTATCCACTCGCCCTGTTCTTACTCCTGGGTAGGCATATGCTCATCGTCACTGATGGAGACAGCATGCTGGAGAGCTGGCACCATGGTCCAGCCTCAGAGTTGCTGTGCTCTTATGGCTGTGCCTTCTGTGCTTCACCAGTTCCATTTCTGTTGTAATACTCATTGAATCTCTCTCTCGGCATGCTGTCAGGAGCTTTGCTGAATTTTGTCAAAGCAGTATAAACAACAGGAATAGTTAAAACACAAAGGAATGATCCCATGACTTATGTACAGTGTCCACCATTATAAAAAGTATATCCTTTTTCCTTAGAATAGAAGGGAGCTCAATAAATATCTTTACCAAAGCTGCAATGTCTTAGCAAAACAAGCTTGCTGTTGTTTTACATTAAAAAAGTTTGTTCCTGATCCCAATGTTTTAGCAAACTATTAATCTCAGCAGTATGCACTAAAATTTGAATGTTTACATATACTAAAGTTTGTCATGACTTTTACAGTATAAACTTGGAAACAGCACTCTGAAAGAAAAAAAAAAAAGAACAATTTGTTTAATATTAGTAACTGTTTAAAGGACAGGCATTTCTGTTGTGTGTTACAACTTCTCAGATTTTACCGCAAGTGAAAGCTCAGTTTCAAAATGCCCAGATGTATCAGAGGTACAGCTGTCCCGGAGGAAAGCAGCCCAAGAGAGCAAGCAGCACGGGAACACTTTACATACGATGTTGAAATAGGCCAAGAAGGATTTTAACTTAGAACTTGCATTTCTAGAAAGGTATTTCTATATAAAACTTCACCAACCTTCCAGGCATTGCAAGCATTACTTTCGCCCTCTGACATCAGCAGGTAGAAGAATAGTTTTATGAAGAAACACCAGCCCCTCAACCAAGTTCCTGTAATGCAACATAAACGCCGCTCTCCAGATGCCCACCAAGTGCCGTGCGTACATATAAACAGTCATGAGAGAGCTGTGCATGACTGTTTTCCTGAGTTTCCCATAATGATCTACGGTGAAATCCTGGCATTATTCAAGTCAGGGTTATACTGATTGCTTTGTTCCCCAGCTCTGAACACAGGCATAATTATTTCATACTCCTCAGAATGCTTTGCTTGATGACCTTTATAAAAAAAAAGAAGGAAAGTGTGTAGCTCTTTTACTGAGAGTTTATATTCTTACTTTTTTCAGTATTTTAAAATATAAGAATAATGCATGAGCCCTTAATGTGGAAGCAGAAAAAAAAGAGAGAGAAGCCAGTAATTCTTCCAACGCTGTGTATTTTCTACAACTGTAAGAGGAAAAAATCCAGAACTCTCAAACCTGTTTCACAAACATGCACCTTCAAAGGATTCTGCAGCTTACACAAGAAGTTAGATATCATCAGTGTGCTGCAAGAGATGCTTCTTTCTAAACTACTTACCTTTTTTACTGTTACGCTCAATATCTGCTGAAGCTTTACGAGGGGGAAGCGATGGTAAGCAGTGCATTCAAATGACTACTCTTCTGTGTTCGGGGTAAGAGAACTATGGAGACCTGTGAAGAATGTACAGGCTTTCTATTGGAAGAGTGCACCACATAAATATTTATACCGGTCTTTGGCAATATGCTAATCCAAGGCAAGTAATTTTCCCTCTTAAAAAGAATAATGAAAAACAATTAAGGTGATTTAATTACTGCCACCCATAGACAGCAGATTTTGAACTTCTGAAGGAAGAACATTCATCACAGTCCCATGTTATCCTAACCCCATAACACAAGACTCCGAACAGAATAGACAATTAAACCTAGATCATTTCCCCTACCTTCCTGCAGTACTTTGGGCTGGATCCAAATCCCAGGGAAGCCAATGGGAGCAGAAGCCAGGCTTTTCAAGTCCTGACTGAAAGCCCCGGCTTTAAATAAAACAGAAGTAGTTTGCATGCAAGTTTGCAATTCTTCATGACACCACAGTAAATTTAGCCTCACACTCACAGTCCTTTTCTGAATCATTTAAATCTGAATTTAAATGTAAGCTGCAAAAAAATTGCTTAAGGAAGATTTAACTTTGATGTCCTTCAAAGTTACCCACTGTAGAGGTTCAACTATATTAAACTTTTTTGTTTTATGTATACCTGTAAAACCATTTGGTGGTTATTTCTCCCCTAAGCCCTTAATCCATGGGGGGGGGGGGGGAGACAGACAGAAATCTGCATAAAATTAACATCTTTGGAGCTGGAGTTTTTCTGAGAGTGCTAACAAATCTTTATCATTTTTTATTTCTTAAGTTAGGGGAGGGAGGGTGTTTATGAGCACATCCTCCAAAAGTTATGCTCTGCATCTCTATGAAATACTACATTAGCAGTAATGAAACCAAACAAGAAGAGTGCTTCACTTGAAGTTTTACTCTACTGGGCCTTTTGATTTCGTAGAATTAGAACCTCTTTATCTTGAATATGTTTGTTTTAGAATAAAGTTGCAATTATGCCATGTATCTCAACCTCCGACCACGAGCAGCAGCTCTCTGCTTTGCTGACGCAGGCGTGCCGGTGTTCGGTACACACATGGTCCAGTTCTGATTTTTACACTGCTGCCCAGTGTAATAGTTGGTAAGGCCTGGCATCTCTACAGCCCTCAGTAGCCTCATCTATGAAAATACAGAGAGCTGGGTGCAGGCAGTCTTTGAAACCTGCTTTGGAAATCTGTGCTTCTGTAACATCGTACAAAAACATACTATCTATTAAAAAGTGAGCATGTTTGATTCTCGTCTGAGAGAGGTTTCCCTTTTTCATTCACAAAAAGTAATTCTTAATAATAAATGAAAGCACTTTACCAGTTATCAAAAGACAAAAATGCCGTGCTTTAATTATCACAATTTGCAGGGTTTTAGATTGGCACCAATTTTCTGAAGCACTCCAAAGCGTTTTGCTGTTTAGTCTTAGCAAATACTTCCTTGTGTTTTGAATTTCAGAACACGCATCTGAAGGGAACACAAAAGTGTTACATTTTCTGGATGTGGATGTTTTACACCCCTTGGCTACAGTTCACAGCGTACCAGAGAACATTTCTAGGCCTCTATCAGTAAGCACAGCTAGCTGGGATTCTTCAGGGTACCAGCTCTGCACCTCTGCCCAGACACAGCTATCAGAAGACGGCTACTCCTTTAAATTCTGCTTAAGGAGAGATCCCTCCCCTCCCCTTTTTTGGCAAAGTTTCCGCCTTCTCTGAAGCAATTAATAAACGAAACACAGATGAAGGAATGGGCTGCAGAAGCCCCAAATATTACATTGTACTTAAATGAAGATCCAACCTCAGTGCTGTTAGCATCACGTGTCAGCTTAAGAGCACGCTATTTCATTGACACAACTATCCAAGGACAGGCTAATTCATACCAGATTATCCATGTAACATCCTGTAATCCTGTAATGCACGATAGTTTTAAAACAAAGTTGTGTAAGGAAGTAGTAGCATCCACTATTCTCCCTTAAAACCTTTCATGCTTTTGGCAAGAGTTTACGCGTAATTTGGAAAACAACAGCAAGAGCTTTGTTCTGCTTGCGTGTGCGGAGCTTTTACTCTGTGCGTTTTCAAACCGATTGGTGCTAGTCTAATAGCAAGATAGTTTCTGAAGGAATTAAACACCTCTTTCTATTTGGCTGCGTTCTCACGCTGTGGTTTCTGCACGGGTTTTTTTGGGGGGAGGCAGGGCAGGCTGTGTTTCGGGAGCAGTGCGTGCGTTAGCCAAAACTGCAGGAACTTCAGTCTGAAGCTCCGTCTGCTTCACGTCTTTTCCCCAGTAAGGCCCCTGCTCCCATCTCCGATTTTCTGCCAGCTCTCTGAAGAGGCAGATCATCTGAATACTTATTGTCAAGTATGGGGAATTTTACAGAGGTGCAAAATTTTCTAAGGTGCTTAAAATAACAGGCTTTAAGATGTTTTGTATCTTCAGAGGAAATGACCTGAGAAAACTCACAGTGTGCTTGCTCTGTTTTAAAAAGGAAAATAAACTTCCAAGGTCTTGCTGAAGAACATATATCCATGTCGGAACATTTTCTGCATTCTGACAATGCATCATCTACTCATTTTTTCATCAAAAAAATAACCCAAATCTTTAGATACTGAATCAGAAGAAAACAAGTAGAGTCAAAGCTGCAGAAGAGCCAGAACAAAATTCCACCAAAAGCTGCCTGTTTTCCACCCCTGCTCGTAAAGCTCCCTCACATCACGGCTCTGCGCAAGACGCCCGTTACAAGAGCACGCTGAGCCGTCACGTACTTGCAGGGCTTTTTGCCCTGTGGCTCTGCCAGGACCAGCGTCATTTTCAGCTATCGCCCTAAAGGCGATACGGACGGGCAAGGCCCCCGGTTATCGCGAGGCGCACCAACAGCTCAGTCCCCGCTGCACCGCACACCTTAGGGTAGGGGCACAAGCAGGTTGCAAAAACGTTTTGCCATACAGAAAAAAGATTTGTAATGGTGAGCTTTTTAACTTTTTTAAAGCTTTTTTTATTCTTACAAACCCATTTTCATTGGTACGTTTTGCTTAATTTCAGGACTTGGGACACCAGCAGTGTCAACCTCTAGGCTTGCAATGCAAGAGTGAAGACTGTAGAAATCATTTCAGGTGTCCGGCGCTATAAAGCCCAGCGGTGTGCTCGATAAAACCCTTTTCTCAACAGCATACAGATACTGAAAAAGATGTAGCAAAACAAGGCAAATAAATTATAAATACTTGAAAAATGCCATGCAAAATGTGACATTAGGACAGTTGAACTAAGGCACTTGTTTTCATTCATTAGTGAGGGCACCCCCTCTACATCGCATCGTCACTCCTCAGCGAGAAGGTCATCCAAATCGGTCACTGCTCCCCAAATCTGAAAATACAGAACCCTCTGAGAGTCAGACACCACATTTTTCTTTATGGTCCATTGCTGAAAGGTGCTACCAACATTCTCCCGATAAGCAGATGTTTTAACCCCTCCTTTGTCCCCATTTTAGACTGTTGACTGTGCAAAAAGAAGTCACCAGTCTATTTTAAGGAAAAACATTTTTGCGGAAGTCCCTGTTGGCTGCTATTAGCCAGACGGGATCTACACGCAAGCCTGGGGAAGGCAGGGAGCGCTATCAAAGCGTGCTGAATGACAAAATCCAGAGCAGTCCAGACCCAGACCCAGCCCGAATACAGGCTGCCTGCTGTTCGGAGCCGCCACAGGCACAGCGAGGGTGGGACAGGCCCACCAGCCTGTCATGAGTTTGACAGGCAATCACAACAGTGAGTTGTACTGTTATGGAGTCCACTGAACTAAAAAAAAATAATTTAAAAAAGACAAAGCACACCATTGCCGTCACAGTGCTGTGTCTTTGAAATAGATGTGAGAATGGGGAAATGGGGATGCTAACTTAAATCTGTAGAGAACACGCCCTTAAGTTTTCACGCAAGTGCTCCGTGCACCTCTAACTAACCGGCTAAGGGGAGTCAAGCCCAAATCAAGACCTCAAAAATTCACTTCAAGAGGGGAAAAGCAAAGCCCACACTGCCCAATCTCCTTGTCCTCTCCAGAAAGAAAACGATTCCACAGGCCAGGGCAACGCGAGCCTACGCGCATCCCTGTTTCGCTGGCAAAACCGAAGCGCCCGCTTGAAAACCGCTAGCTTTCGGGCAGCCTCCGGGAGGGGTGCCCTGCCCGCCGCCCCCCCGCCCGGCCGGGTGCTCCCGGCTCCCCGCGCCCGGCCGGTGTCAGTAGAGGGGGGCGGCGGGGGGCGGCGAGGGGCTGCCGTCGGCGGGGGGCGGGGGGCAGCCGCAGCACCGCAGCGTGTAGTTGCGGCCGCCGTTGTTGTCCCAGTACTCGCCCTGCGGGCAGCGGTAGCGGATGGCGAAGTGCAGGGCCGAGCCCTCCCGCAGGCTCGGCGGGACGCACAGGGTGAAGCCGTAGCGCTCGGCCGGCGGGTCGGCGGCCGCCGTCGGGGCCGGGGGCAGGGGGGCGGCCGGGACGTCCACGAAGGAGAGCCACTCGTTGAAGGTGTAGCGCACCGTCACCTCCTTGGGGCCGGGGCAGCCCAGCACTTGCACCGTGCCCCGCACGTCGGTGGGCGCCGGGGGCCGCCCCAGCCCCTCCAGGCAGACGCGCTGCCGCCGCAGCCGCTCGGCGCCGGGCTCCCCGCCGTCGGGGAAGTCGGGCAGCAGGCGGAGGGCGGGGGGCCGGGGGTCCCCGCCGGGCGGCCCCGGGACCCGCTCCTCGGCGGGCGGGCTCTGCAGGCGGGACAGCGCGGCGGGGGGCACTTGCGGCTCCTCGGCGTCGCTGAAGTGCTTGACGCTTGCAAGGCTCAGCCCCAGCGAGTCGGCGAACTGCACCCGCTTCTTGCACTTGCCGCAACAGTCTTCGCCCGCCGCCGCTTCCTCCTCCTCCTCCTCCTCCTCCTCTTCCTTCTCCTCCCCCTCCTCCCGCCGCTCGCCGGGGCCGGGGGCCGGCGGCCGCCCGCAGGGGCGCAGCTCCAGCAGCAGCCGCCGCTCCCCCACCGCCTCCCGCTTGCCCTCGCAGGGCGCCGTCGGGGCCGCGCCGCGGAGCCGCCGCTCCTCGGCCGCCAGCTCCTGCCGCGGGCGTGCGGGGCTCGCCATGGCCGGGCGCCCCGCCGAGCCCCTCCCCGCCGCCCCCTGTGGCGGCAGCCGGACGGCCCGGCACCGCTTTATCCCGCGCCCCCGCAGCCGGCCCCGGGTGGGGGGCGCGCCCCCCACCCACCCACCCAGCCACCCACCCACCCACCCAGCCACCCACCCACCCGCGGCCGGGCCCGGAGCCTCCCCGCGGGGCTGGGGCGGCGGCGGCGGCGCTGCGGGCGGGGGCGGGACCTGCGCCGGGACGGGGCGATACGGAAACAGCGGCGGCCGCGACGGGCGGCCACGCACGTCCTCCCACCCGCGGGGCCGCCCTCGGCGCGGCGGAGCCAGGCCGGGGAGAGGCGCGGGGTGGCGGGCTGCTGGAGCCGGCCGCGCTGTTATAATTCATTCCCATCATCATCACCATCTTCCTCGTCGTCATTATTTAAGCTTCCAGCCACCGGAGATACCCCACGGAAAAAGCCCAAGGGGCCAGGGTTAGGCGGGAGGTGGCTCAGCACCGGGCTGGCAGCGCGGTGAAGCTCCGGCCGGGGCGCCGGGGCCCCGAGGCCGCCCCCCGGACACTCACACACACACAGAGCCCCCCCCGCCTGCTCGGGGGTCAGTAGCGCTGGGTCCCGCCCGCGGGCCCTGCTCGTCCCCACACGTCCCTCTTGTGCAGCTGAGACCTTGTGGGAGCCCCCAGCTTCTACGCTTAAATCGGTTTCCATCCATCCTAACTGCAGGGAAAGCTTTGAGACCTGAACTCGAGGGCAAAACCCCAAAGGCGAGAGGAGGAACACCGAAGGCGTTCACTTTCTGAAGTACGATATATTTCGCAGGCAAATCTCTGTAACCGTTTTTTACCCACACTTGGTACCGGCAGCACTCCGCATGTGGAAAATCGAGTCCAAAGGCTCAGGAGACGCACACACGTGCACATGCACCCTTTCTGAAGGTCAGACTGTCTTGAAAGTTTCTGCATAACAAGAACAAAAAAATCAAGGCGGAAAAACAAAACACAGGCTCTACGTTTTAAACAAATGGAGAGGATTAGAATCCTCCTCAGTTTTATTTTCTGTGCGTGAGGTGTGGTAAACAGCAGCCTCACAACAAGATACTTTTATTAGTATGGTGGGATCCATATCTGAGAATTTTCCAAACTTCATTCTACGCTTTGTGCGTGCCACTGCTATTGTCTGGGGTGATTTGCACAGATGATTGCAAAAATGCTACATTATTAAACGTCCCTCCGGTCTTTATTCTCATGGAGGAGACATTAAAAAGCATATGCAAATAACATGGTACTTTCTGAAGCAACACACTCCCATTATGGATTTATCAGAGGGGTTTTTGTTTGTTTTGCAAAGTTTGTTTTATTTTTAGCATCGGTCTTATTGCCAAGAAGCAGCCTCCAGTGCAGTCCCACCGAGCGTGCGGTCTGCGTGTCACAGAGGAATGAATGTCAAAGCAGCAGAAACATCACTGAACAGTTTCCTTAGCAGACACTGCCGTGAGCATGTTCTTACTGCACCTCGACTGAAGAGGCGAACGGCAAACCCGTACTCAGAAGCGCCAAATAATCCGACTCCTCTAGCTTCTGGCCGTGCACGTGACATTTGTTAGTAGTTCGGTTTAGAGCATTGTTAAGAAGAGGAACGAAGGACAAACATTCTCGCTGGCACCAGCTGTGCCAATGGAAAACATGACGAATACCGCTTCGCCGTCAGCTGCTCGTCACCACCACTCTGCTGCAAGCTGCCACGTTCGCCAGGCTGTTGGCTGAGCTGTTCCCCGGAGCGCTCCTTCGCCTGCTCCTGTCCCAGTGAGCCGGTGTGACACCGTTTGGGCTCTTTGTACCAGGCAGCCTCAGCCTAATGGTACTAAACCGCAGCGCACGCTCCTGCGTTACTCGGCTGAGGTCTGCCATGCAGCGCAAGAAGGAGGGGAAGGCTGGTACACACGACTGTAGGCAGGGGGGGCACCGGTTTCACCTGCTTTCCCCATCGCCCCCGACCTGCCGGTGGCTGTAACAGAGCAGCAGACAATGTTGGAGCACTCTCCCGTTAGCGTTCGCTTTGATGCAAACAGGTTGCAGTGCAGGTGCTTTCCTACCTGTGCCTGGAAATAAGACCTCCTGACCCACCTATCCGAGCCTCGGGGCACCTCAAATTACCAAGTTGGAAAGGAGAAAAATGAAGAGATGATGCGTAGGTAACGGTGCTGAGTGCTTACAATATTGTCAAGATTCCTTAGGTAAAATAAAACACTACATCTTTACTTTCTCAAAACAGTATCTATTTTTATGGTGAGGAAAACAGAAGTGAAGAAATCAGCCCTTACTTCCTTATGTGGTGTTTATTCCACTAAGGCATGCTGCCTCAGCTTGCCAAATCATTAACAAATGTTTTAGGCAGCAGAGGGAAAAAATGTGCCATTTGCTGATAAGGCAAACCCATTTGGACTACTAGAAATTACAGAGGAATGTGAAAGGTTCAAGCAAAATAAGGGACAGCAAGAAGAGAAACTTACTGTAAATATTGATAAAAGTTAAGTAATATTGTAGCAATTAATATACATTTCTTACATATTCCGTAACTCTGGGAGACAGGCCTGCTAAAAGGACTACAGAAATTAAGCAAAAGCCGTTAGGCAGCAGACTCCATATTGCATGAAAAGAATTAAAATCAGGCAATTAACGCCATACAAAGGGAAGCTGAATGTTTAGTGGTAATCAATTGCTACCACTCTGAAAGGGAGTAATTTAAAATCAGATAAACCTTTACAACAGACGTTCAACTGACGTGACAGCCTGTGCCAGTGGACATTAGTTAAGGAGGCGTTTAGTGTTGTCTCTTAAGAATTTCAGAATGGATTCTCTTAAAAGAACAGGGCAACCAGGCTCTCGGGCTTCTAAGTACTGTTTACCTCATTTGTAATTAATGAAAATGTTGAGATAAAAGTGGAGGGATTTCCTAGTAAAAGACAAGACATCAGATTCGCCATCAGGACACTTTTTGCATTCCCTGAGCTTTGACCAGTTGTGGTTAAGGTCATAAACTACATACGGGATCAACACAGCACCTGCTTCTTTAGTTTCCCCCCTCCTTGTTTCCCAGCTACCCACCTCACCGCTCTAGCCCCCCACCCTGCATTCAGCACACACATCTTGCAGGAGCACCTGCATCCCAAAATGGCTACTGAATGGCATAAACTGCGCAAATCGACCCATGGTATTGCCCCCCCAGTTCCCTGTGAGAGCATGGCTATGTATTTCTCAGGACTTGTTAGATCCAGGGTTTTGGTTTGCTGCTTGCGTTTGGAGCTCTATTTGATGTGCAATTTAATAAGTCGGTCAAGCTGCTTGGATCAATAGTCGTCATCATTTGGACACAAAATGAACATGAAAATACTTCTCTGCAGACACCCAGAGTCAAGTAACTGGGGGATATAGTTGATTCAGCTCCACCACATAATTTAATCCAGAAGCCCATTCAAACACTGTTCATAATTTCTTTTTCTGCACTTTCAATAGCAGCTTCCACTCTCAAATCCCAAACTAGCAGATCTTCCAGGGAGTCCAAGAGGAAAGTATTCTAATTATGGATGTTCCTAGCTCAAATATGCCAAATCTCTCCAATTCCCCACTCAAGTCTTCTTAAGCAAATCTCCTGTGACAATAGCTTATCAGCAAAAGTGAATGACTAATAACTACTAAGCAATATTACACAATTTACGGGGATTTAGAAATATGCAGGGATTATCTCAAATTCTAGCTGCATTCATTCTGAACTATCTTCTTGCTTCACTGTGAAAATCACGTAGTTCTTCATCCCAATTTTAACAGTTGTGTTTCTTGTATAAAAATGTCAGGGAGGATATTAATAGCTTCCTCAATTATTTAAAAAAAATATGCTCCCTCTCCCATGGGAAATTCCAGCTTCTCTGTGTTTTTAATAAGGATAGGATTTCAGTTTACTATGTGGGGATGGTCAAACACTGAATGAAAGACTCAGTGGCTCTATACAGCCTGACCAGAAATTATTCAGAAGTTAGACTACCAGACCTAATTTTCTTCTTTATGCAGGAAAGCCAAGCAGCTGTACGCCAAACAGGCACGCATTACATCTGTAATGGAAAACATACTGAAACGGAAACAAATATTTGGAAGTGATTATTTTAGTTTCCAGATCTTAAATCCAAAGATTTGAACGTAATTTCTGCTGGATGCTCAGCAAGCAAAATCCTTTACAGCTTTGAGTCTTTCAGACAATCACTTTTAGAGACGTCTGCTGTATATTTTGTCTTGTCTTTCAGCAGACTTGCATCTGACATTCCTTATGGGATGTAGAGATTACTTTAAATAGATGAAAATACGTTTATTCTGTTTTCTTGAATTACAGCAATGGTGGGTTTCCCGTAATGCCTTGTCAATTACTAATACTGCGCATTTGGCAATAAGGCAAGGAAGGTCCCTTCATTTGGGTGAAATAGCAATAACCTCTTTGAAATTGGAGTTCCGTAAAGGATTTCCTCAGGTCCAAGACTCCCCTACATCTGGTATAAAATCAAGCTCATTCTTTGTGTCAAACAAATATATAGCAATGGCACAAAGGATAAACCTTTGTTGATTTTTATTTTACTTTCTGTTTTGCTGAAAATGTATGGAAAAGGTTCCAAGTGCTCAAACAAACACTAAATTCAGACTAGAGTTTGCATTAACTGTGACAAAACCACATTACACAAAAACTTGCCGTTCACTAAGATTTCAGAAGTGTTGCTTGGTTCTTGTGGCTCTTAGAGGTGTCAAATTTTGGTTTAATACATGTGATTTGTAAGATATTTATCTAAACTTTTTATATTCACGTGGTACACTGAAAATCTTAAGTCATCGTCAAACTTCTAGTCAGTATGATAAACACCCCATATATGGGCTGCCATCCCAATAGAGAGACTTATTGTGGAATTTCAACAATTTAACCCAAATAGACAGCTTTTGAAAGGGCAAGCTCAGTTTATCAGTGAGAAAAGTTGCTTCAGCTTCCAAAATTTATTCACAGCATAGGAGTTGAAAAGGGTTTGGGTTTATGGTTTTTGTTTATTTTAATGTGGGTCTCCAGAAAGTTGCAGAACCACATCTCTGTCAAAGGTTTCTGATGAACACTAGGATCCAGGTTCTCACATACAAAACTTCTATGCTTATGTGTATTTTTTATTTAGCAATCTAGGAAGTATATAATTTGGATCAAATTCTTGCCCTATATTATGCTATTATATTGCTTTGGACTCGCTCGATCTTATCCAGACTAGTCTGATACAAAGGGCATTCTACCCCCAAAACTGTTGCTGTGCTATTAAAATAATACTTTTTTTTCC
This sequence comes from Phalacrocorax carbo, assembly GCF_963921805.1. Classification (NCBI taxonomy): domain Eukaryota; kingdom Metazoa; phylum Chordata; class Aves; order Suliformes; family Phalacrocoracidae; genus Phalacrocorax; species Phalacrocorax carbo. The sequence goes on along the minus strand of NC_087514.1, from coordinate 94,159,232 downwards.
TTTCTGTCTGTCTTAAAATGCTGAATTTTGCTCCTGCCCTGCCACCTAGCAGACTGCCTCTGGAAAACAAAACCCAATGTCTACTTAGAGCTCTCTAAGGAAACTTACTCAGACAGAAGATGCGTTTACCTATTGACTAAGGACACATTTCAAGCATTCCAAATGCTTGAAATACCCTCCAGTATGAACTCCTAGGAAGTATATAAATCATAAAGGACAAAACAACACATCTCTAAACTAGCTTTTTGAGTTGTTAGCACAGGAACATTAGATGTCTGAGGCATGAGATTTCCCCCCCCACCTTTTTTTCCCCCTCTAAGGCATTAGATTTTTGCCCATTGGAAATGAGACGTGAAAATGGAAAATGACATGAACTTGTACCCACATTAATTCTGATTTGTATTGTTGTGTTTGTCTTTTTCACAAGCAGCAAGGCATGTAGCTTACTCAAAATCAATAGTGGCATGAACTCATTTGGACTCCCCTAGGACAACAGAATTGGCCAGCTGGTCAGAAAGACCTTCATGACGTCGGCTGGCAAAGCCTCCCCCAGTCTTTAGAGTCGTGTTTGACGTGGCATAATTGAATGGTAACCTGACCTCATCAGCTCAGATAGATACCTCCCTGTCTTTTGGGAAAATAGAGTTGTGCAATGTAGCCTGTTCTAACAACTCCTGGCAAATGCAGGCCAACCTTTCCAGCCCAGCAGTCACAACCGGGTAAGTTGTACGTCAGTCTCGCTTCTTTCACTTGGGTTGAAACACAGGAACAGGCCTTCCAAGTAATCCTGCTGTATAAACCCTACGTTAAAAAATGTTTGCTTGAATGTGCAGTTTTCCAAACCGCCGACCAAGGCATAAATGCAACCCTGTCTCTCTGTAGCTCCCCAGAAGTGCATCAGTTAGTGTGTTTTCAATTGCTAAGCTATGATAGTAGATAGTTCAACAGGTACCCGACAGAAGAGCTTGTACAAGAGAGAATGTTTATCACAGTCATTTATATTGATTCTCATGACTTATGAATATCATAACTTCAGTTGATGTACATATATAGCAGCAGCTAGGTAACTGTAACACAATACAATACTGCTAAAAGCACGAAAGAAGACTTCAGTATTGAATTTCAGTGAATAAAATGTATTATGTAGTCGTCTGAAGAGAGAGAGATTTGCATTTCTGAAGAATGTTAACAGTTTTTATGGTAGGAACAAAAAAAGCAGAAACATGTGCTGTTTTAATATTACTGTACCATTCTAACCTGCAAGGCTATATTTGAAAACTCTCAAGTGCACGAACGAGGAACAGGACTGCATGATGTGATTCTGTGATTCTGCGATACAGATTAACCCTGCAAAAGCAAAGAACTAGCATAATAGCTATCGTTAGCAGTATACAAATAAAGATCACTGAAATAGCCATATATGAATGCAGGGATGCTCAGTCCTGCATCAACAGAATTAAAAAAAAAAAGAGTTTTCTATTTCATTGACTATAAATACAGTTAAGTTCCACAGTCCCAGTGAATTCAGTCCCACAGTTTCAGCACTTTCAGCAGGAAAGGCAGAAAAGAAGCTCCATCTGGTGGTGTGGTTGATTGTAATTACTTTTAAATTTCATTTAATTGTATATACACCCTTCTCCAGCAATAAAATGAAAAATTGAAGTAACGTGAACAGGATCACCTGTCCTGCAAACCAAACCAGCATTGCCTAACACTTTAAAATCAGAAAACACTTTAAAATCAGGACCTTCTTCTGTTTAAAGCAAACTGAAGTTGAAGCCTTTTGATACAAAGCACAGGTGATCTTGCCAGGGTACCAATCTGGGACAGAAACAGATCACCAAACAAAACCAAAAGGGTATGTTAGCACACTTCAAGAGGTAACCTGCTGCAGCCTGGGGCAGGGGAAGGGAAGGCAAGAATCATTGGCTAGAGGATGGAGGAGGAGGCGGCGTGTGAATGTGAAGTCAGGGCTGCTGCTGAAGCTGTCATGTAAAAGTTTATGGAAAGTTTACAGAGGTATTGAAAAAATATTGCTGCGTCTCATAGTAAGGAACAAACCATTCTTCGGTTAGCTGTTTTTATAAGAAACTAACTATCTTCAATGAACAAATGGCAATTTTGTTGGAAAAGACACTATTTCCCATCTTCAAAAAATCTTGAACTCTTCTAACTGTAACAGATTTGCAACATCTTATTAGGAAAACTAAAGCAGATGCTTTAATCACTTTTTTATGTAATAAAATGACTACATTCTAGGAAGCTGCTTTCTTCCTCCCTGCCTCCACTATGTTCTTACTGCCTGAGCTGTGAAAACGGTAGACTTCTTGAATGCATTGGCAAATGTAGTAGAGGAACCTGGATGCACAGAACAGCTTAGAAAAAATAAACATCAGGCTGACCAGTACCTGTACTGGGTATTTCCTAAGAATTGCTGAACAAACTGCAGTGATGCTGATGGTCAAGTAAAATAATTTGACTTAAGCCTACGAATCATTTTAGCAAGTATTCAGTTGCAAATATATATGTGTAGATGCAACATCAGTGTTATTTCAGTGAAGTCACCGCTTTGCAGGATTGGAAGATATGTTACCCCAAGCTGATGTTACAAAATGTTATAAGTATGATAAAATATAAAACTAAATAGTGAAATAATACTAGATTTAGCTACTGAAGGTCCATGCCTAGTTTCATGTACAAACTCATGTCTGCTACTGCTCATTGAAGAACCCATGGCAATTTCTTCCACAACCAGTCCCAGTAGCCTAACCAAAGTTTGTGCTAAACAACAGCAATGTTAAACACAGATAAACTTTGACCTGCAAACTCAGGGGAATAAAATATAGTTTGTCCACTCTTTTGTAGTGCCCACATTTCAATGAGGATATATGCTGCATTTCCTCAAATCAATGCACCCTTCAAAAAAATCCATGTTAAAAGAACGCTGAGAATACAGATTCGAGCACCCATATGCTAGAAATTGCCCAAAGTCACATTGCCTTTGTAACCTTAATGCAGCCTTTTTGAGTGTGTCATTTAGGTTACAGCCTTTAATTATGCATTCTTGGGCCATTCTTCCTTCAGGACTGTCTCATTAAGCACACAAGATAGGCAGCTACTCAATGGTGGTGTCATTGCTTTTCTCTACATTGCTCAGTGTGTAGCTGTAGGCCTTGTTTATTGAACAGTATTCCAGTCCTGTTCTGGAGGTGTGATCAGATTTCCTCACGGGATCCTCCATAGTGCTTAGCACCACAGTATCTTCCAACCACTTCAGAAATAGTAGACTGCTATGAGATTAAGCATTCCTGATTTTACTAGTAGAGAGCTGAGCTATGGAGAGGTAAAAGGTGTCCATTTTTTCTAAGTGCTCATTTTGGATGTGTGCAGCTTGATTTTGAGGTTGCTTGCCAGTGTGTAAGATTTTACAGGGGTTCAGAGCATCGCTCCTTTTGATTTCACCTAGAGCTCTTAAGTGCTCAGTACCTCAGAAATCTGACTGCTTGGGTTCTCAGAGTAAAAAGTTAGCAACATGCAGTAGGTAACCAAGTTAGTTTAAGCAATTTGCTTAGCATTGCTAGGTGCTTGATGTCAGGAGCAGCAATAAAATTCAGTCCCTCCAGGCTAGAAATCACTTCCCTGCAGGCAGGACCATCTTTTCCCTTCCTGCCTTCTTTGCAATTCAAAGCAAATAAAGTACAAATCCTCCAGCCACATAAGTGGTATGTGATTGTGGCATTAAACTCTTATTAAGAAATTATGATTCATACCTACATGAATTGGGATTGCAACCTTAATAAAGTTCTTTTAAGCTCCTTGTTCCCAGTACTGGCTTGGCACAATTCAGGGCAGTTCCATTTATGAGCCATCTGCAGATAATACATAGTTCACATTATCATGCAGTAAATATTTAAGAATAACTTTAGCTAAATATGTTTCCTTTGCTGGTATCTGGACTACTAATCTGCTGTAGCTCTGCTTCTGCCTCCATCTTCATATCTAACTAAAACAAAAAGACAAATCCCACATGTCTCCTCTTTCTTTTCACTCCCAAACTGATGAGACATTTAAAGGCTGCTACTTCCACGATACAGTACATCATCTCATGTCTCTATAATATGATAGACTGTAGATGCAACCTAATGGTGCCAAAACTGACTTGTATATCTTTTTACTTGGTGGAGCAGAACGACTCGACTTACTTCAGTTTGAAAATATTTCAAGAAGCAGTCACACTGTAAGGAGTTCAAAAACAATCCAGTTGAAAGAAGACACTTTTCTTTTGAAACAAAGATGTTCCTGAATAAGAAGCGTTGCCATTCACACCCTGCATGAGCACAGTTAAAGTGAACAGGAGGTTTTTACTGCTCCACATTGTTCTGTTCCCAACAACAGTAACTAGGTCACTGTCCACTCACATTGGACACGTTGCTTTATACCATGAATAACTTTGCTGACGTTAAAGGCGTAATTCCAAACTTTCGCTGCTGTAAGCGACTAACAGAGCGATAACTTTGAATCTTTTTAAGTAAAACATAGACTGCAGAGTCTCAATTATTAATTGATTTCTGGTAGCTAATGTCCCTCTCCCCCGTGTACCACTATTTCCTAATCCTATGCCCAGATCCTTTCAAACTGAGCACCTTACTCGCAGACCTCAGAAGCACTCAACAAGATGAAGTGGGCCAGTCTTAGGGAACCAAAATTTGGAGCCCTTCATTACCTTGTGGGGTGATTTAGTAATCAGGCTGGAGTCATGGGGAGGGGCAGCTTAACAACCAAAGGGGAAGAATGAACTAATGTACTGAGCAAGAGTTTTAAGAGCAATGGATTCATTTTCATGTTGAATATGCAATGGATTCAGAGATTCAATTAAGTTAAATGACCTCAAAGGCCTATTTCAAGAGTAATTTTATCTCCTTCCCAATTTTCCTTTTTCACCCGTTCTCCTGAAGCTTCCACTTAATTTCACTTACTTTTGTATGCTGTTTTCTACTTACCCCTCCAAGTGGAGAAAAAAATGGCATTTCTTACTCCTCCCACAAGAAGGATGCATCCATTCCATAACAGAAGTCCCTTCCTTCTCACTCCAAGAACAAAAGGTTTATCTTGGCCAAATGCAGAGCATTTTTATTTAACTGTGAAGCCCATCTTACTTTCAGATTTGAAGATTAATGACTGTATGTAAAATTCTATGTCTCTTTCCTGCCATATGTTCAGGGGGTGTCTTATCATTATGGTTTACAACTGAATCCATGTAGTCATCATTTCTTGGTTCATATTACAGAACAGGAAGAGCCATAAAGTATTGGCACTGAACTGCAACAAGATGCAATTCACATTATTTTTCACATTTAACTGCAGTAGATAAAAGCAGTGAGGTGGTGACCTTTCAGTATGTTCTGCAGAAAGCTTTAATCCTCCAGGCAACCAGTGAAGTCTAAAAGCTTACTTGAGGTGCTGTGTCTTCACACTGATCCAATTTTCGCTGTTTGCTTGATTGAACGGATGGCGCAGTTTCTTGTCTGGGTTTTTAATCTAAAACAAAATTCCGGATGTGTACAAAGGCTTGCCTGTTCCGTAACACATTTGGCCAGAAGCAGTAGCAGGAACTGCAAGAAGATCATCTGAACGCAAACTGCTAGCAGGCAGAATACAAGGACACAAGCTCTAAAGATAGAAGTAATTTTCCTTCCCATCGGGGCAATTAGCAACTGGTTTGCTGTGAATGGCTTGTGTATCAAATGATGCAGAAGATCCTTGGACCTCAGGTAAAGAGCTGACCTGCAGTGGCAGAGCTTTTATTAACTTTTTTTCTCAAACCCTTTATGCATGAAAAAATAATAGAGGAAATTTCACATCTTCCCCAGCTGTTTGGATAGAATTGCATCTATAGGAAACACATTTGGTTTAAATTCACCAAAATATAAATTTAAACCAAAATTAACAGATTTTGATTCACAGTCTTTCAAAGTGGCATTTTTAGTATTTCATTCCAAATATGTATTTAAAGCAAGAAACAGAAAGACCTTAAAGACATTCTGAAAAAAAAAGGGGGGGGGGGGGTGGTGGACACAGTAAATGAGACTGTAGGAACAGCAAAGAACAAGAGAAAAAGGGAAGCAGACTATAACAGTCTGCTCACATAACATCTTGCTATGTGCTCCATCTTGGAAAGATGCTAGGGAGACTTCTAGTCTTAAAAATCACGGGGACCAGAGGAAAAAGATAATGTCACATCTGTAGCTGTGGGCTTCAAGTCACATATACATACACACACGTATATTTTTATAAACTTACGTACACTTCTGTGTTTTCATATACTCTCATGTGTTTATACTCATATATGTGTATATTTATACGGGTTTGACAGTTGCCCTTCACATAGTCTTTGCAATACTTCCTGAACAAAACTCGCTTCCATTGATCCTATGATCTGGTTTAATATCAGCTGCTGTCAAGCACAGCTGGAAGGTGGGGGCAGGGAAGATATTTTAATAGAATCATTGAATCATAGAATGTCCCGAGTTGGAAGGGACCCACAAGGATCATCCAGTCCTGCTCCTGTCCCTGCACAGGACAACCCCAAAATTCACACCATGTGTCTGAGGGCGTTGTCCAAGTGCTTCCTGAACATCGTCAGGCTTGGTGCTGTGACTGCCTCCCTGGGGAGCCTGTTCCAGTGCTCCACCACCCTCTGGGGGAAGAACATTTTCCTAATATCCAACCTAAACCTCCCCTGGCACATCTTCCTGCCATTCCCTTGGGTCCTGTCATCGGTCACCAGAGAGAAAAGATCAGCACCTGCCCCTCCTCCTCCCCTTGTGAGCAAGCTGCGACCACAGTGAGGTCTCCCCTCAGACTCCTCTTTTCCAGCCTGAACAAACTAAGTGACTTTAGCTGCTCCTCATACATTTACTCCTCTAAACCCTTCACCAACTTCTCTGGACACTCTCTAGTAGCTTTATATCCTTAATGTACCGTGGCGCCCAAACCCGCACCCAGCACTCAAGGTGAGGCCGCACCAGCGCAGAGCAGGACAATCCCCTCCCTCGACCGGCTGCAACGCAGGGCTTGATGCACCCCAGGGCACAGCTGACCCTCTTGGCTGCCAGGGCACACTGGTGGCTCATGTCAACTTGCTGTCGACCACGACCCCCGGATCCCTCTCCGTAGGGCTGCTCCCCAGCCTCTCATTCCCCAGTCTGTGTGTACATCCAGGGTTGCCGTGCCCCAGGTGCAGATTTTTACATTAATGTAGCTCCTGTTCCTTACCCATCTCTTCAAGGACTCCACAAAACTGATTCTTCACAGTGGAACTTCCAGGTGACAGGACAGAAATGGTTCAAAGCCTATTTATTAACGTAACATGCAAAATTAATGGGTGTTTATGGGAGTATTTGAACATCAATGCTAAGAATTTTGCAAAGAGTTTACATATAAAAATTAAAAATGGGAACCTAAACATAAAAGATTTAATTCACATTCAAGTCTCAGTGTGAGAATAGTTTCTGAGTGACACAGGGATACACATGCTGACTTTGGTGCAGCTTGTGAAAGTACCATGCTTTGGCACCAAAATGCCAACCTATGAATAACATTTGGGCACGACAGAGGTAGCCCACAAAACAGTCTGAACACTAAAAATACAACTAAAGTGGAATGACAAGGACAGCCTGCTAACAGAGATAAACATTTTTTAAAGTTTTTAAGTGAAAGTGATTTGAAACTTTAAGTTGTACCTTTGAAAGTGATTTATAATATGGCAGGCTGTTAAAAGTCCATGTCCGTAATTGCAAATATAATAAAATACACATTTCTGAACAACTTGGTATGCAAATATTCTAATCCTAATAATATAACTTAAGTGAAATGGGAAAAAGAGGATTTAATCCAAAATAAGTGTATTGAAACAGGGGTTTACATGCAAAAAGTAATTCTTAACTAGGTTTTCCAGAGTAACTGTTTTAATTTATTTCTAGATTAGAACTCTGAATTTTGCTCAAATTAATGCAATGCATAATTCTAAATTGAAACTTGTGTCCTTCACTTCTGATAATGCCATATTGGTCCTTAAATCCTTATATCCTCCTGAAAATACTACTCTCGCCTAGCATCATGTAGCTTTTTTGTTTTTTAATTTTGGGTTATTTTAAATTACTACACAGTTTCTGTTGCTTGATTTCACTGCTAATACTAAAGAGAGAAATCAGGCATCCAGGCATTCCAGTAGGGAAACGGGCTTGCAGCTGGCTGTGAGGACAGTCTCCTCTCTCTATGGCTTTCTTCCTCTGCTGGCACCATCTTCAGCTTCTCTTTGCTTGAAAAAGGCAACCACATGACTTTGATGCTGCACTGCAAAAGGATGATTGACATTTCACTCCGCTAAACTTGCAGGGCCCAACTTTGCTGCCCATCCTCAGTCAAAACACCTACAGCCAGCCCCACGAGAGTTTGCCAAAGTGTGGCATGCAGCGTGGGGCCTTTTATGGTTTGGGGGTGTAAGAGAAACAGTTTAGTGAGGGAAAAGGCCAGTGGTCTGGCAATCCGAATATTTCTTTAACAATATGCATCAACATACAAAGGAGTACGCAGTAGTAGATACAGGAGGTATTACTGATTCATTGGTATGAATGGCAAACCCTCTCCTTGAAGCAGACTGGAAGCTTGAGCTGTGACAGGAAGGAATTACTCTGCACTGATATTAAGAGAAAATGCACCCTACTTTGAACATTAAGTTTCTACACCTTTTTTTTTTTTTTAAGGCATATACGGGGGGAATTCTTAGTTTCATTTTCTTTTTCTTTTGCATTCTATATCTTCATGACAGTGCATTAAAGTAACAGTGTGATCGGCTGCAATCCCAGGAGCAGCACTAATGTTGCTAGAAATACAGTGCTCTAAGGATATTATCAGGGCAATTTTTGCAGGGACAGCTAATATCCTTTAGCAGGCCAACTAATATAACTGGAAAAACGAAGTACAGGTTGAGAACAATACTGCTAGGAGTTTAACACAATCACGTTAATCCGACAATCTGAGGAAAAGTTGTGCCTGTTACCTGTAGAGCTGGGGGAGGAGAACTTGGCAATGGAAAAGGCAGCAGCATTACCCTCGCTTGTTATGGGACGAGGAGAGTGATGCATATTTATTGCCCATGGAAGGTCGAGGTGGGTGTGGAAGCATTCTCTAGGTCGTTTCCCAGAAGATGGAGCAACCAGGGGATGATGGCCACAGTTTGTTACCTTCTGCAAGGACGCACGAATAGAGAACAGATTCCCAGCTCTTCCTTGAACGCTGTGGAGCAGCTTGCCCCAGTGGGCGTCTTGCAAGAGCATGTGTGTCTCCTATTAGCCATAATGTGAAGATCTGTTTAGAGGGAGAGAGAAAGTGCATGAAAGTTCCCCATCACCAGGCAGGGCCCAGCCAAAATCTGATCATTAGGAGGCAAGTGAAGACTGTGCTTGAACGTAGATGAAAAACACTCCTGCTCCCTAGAACCTTGTCAGATCAATTATCCTTCTCGCCTTCCACTGTAGTGTCACAGAAGTGACTGACTGTGAGGTTTCCCAGATTACAGGGTTTTTAACTCTAGAAGAAACAGATCAGGTTGTTTGCTCATGGGCTTTTTTTGGTTTGTTTGTTTGTTTGTTTGTTTTTAAATGGCATTTAAAGCAAATCCAGGAACTCAGTCCATGGCTAGCATTCACTATTCTTCCTGGCTTGAACAGCTGCTTTGGGGAGTAGCTTGGCAGAAGCTTTGTTTGTAATCTTCTAGAAAAACAAGTCTGAGTGGGATCATTTTTCCTATCCATCACTGCTCTGAACATTTGGACCGAAGTGCGTAAAAACAGGATATAAAGCTAACTATCCACATCTTCACCATCTTTCCACTTTCCTCAATAAAAAAAGCAGTTGACACTGATCAAGCCAAATGCTGGTTTTCAGAGTCTCACATACTTTATTAATTTCAGATGAAAAAGGCATCAGAGATACCTGTTTGTTTCTGTTTTGCAAAGTACTAATTACAGCAGCCAAAGTTAAAAGATACAGACAACTTCCTTCTCTTCTGCAGTCAACATTATTTAAGAAAGAAAAATACAGTGACTGAAAAGAAAAATACAAACCAAATTCAAAATACTTGTGATAAATATTTGTTTAGATTTGATTTTATGAAACTCTAGGTATTATAATGATGTTATTTTTTAAAATCAGAAAATCCACCAGGAAGAATGATTCAAGACTGCTCTTCAATAGGAAAAAAAAAAACCACCATAAAAGAAGCAGCTAGGCTCCACAACTAGAGATATTATACATGACGTGATGATCAGGTTTTTCCTTCCAAACTCTCTCATTTTATACCAAAGCAGAACCAAATTTCACCAGTCCCAGAAAATATTTTAGAGATCCTTCCCTACTCCAAGCTATTACCACAGGTGGCGTCAAGGCACTTCCCTCTTGACTACAGCCTCTAACCCTCTTCAAACATGCAGAAACTGAATTCCTGTAAAACTGCATTACCCTGTCACTGGTTTGAAATCCTTGGGAAAACTGTGATAGCTTCACAGGGGCTGTGTTGCTTATATTATTTCAAGTTTCAAATGTCTTTTTTTTTTTTTTTAACAATATACAGAGACCCTATACCCAATTACTCAATTATATATATATATATAGCCCATTTAAAGATAGGAAAATTCTGTATGTTACAGCACAGACTACTGGACTGCTAAATGGTTTTTTTTAAACGTAGTTCAGTATCTGCAGGGAATTCTCTAAAACACACATACTCTATAATAGCACAGCCAATGTATATGAGTAAGGGTGGGTTAAAATTAATCGCCTGACACATGAACCAAACTAACTGAACAGCGATGTGAATCCTTCAGTGCTCCACTGAATGGCAGTGAACTACACTCCTGCCAAAATCCCTACAATACTGACTTAACTCTGAATATGCAACCATGCATCTTGGCTCTCTTGACCCTTCCCCAACATACTTTTGCCTCATTTCTTTTCCTATCCATTTGTATCCCTAGCAGAAAGCATCGATTGTATTAGCATGGAGAAGCTCACAAAAAAACCCCCTCCAAACCACAAAAAAAAAACCAGCTCCACAGGCTGCTTTGAGTATAGCTGAATTTCCTCTCTGGATCTCTGGGCTTATTGATCAGAGGCTTGAACTTTTCACCCCTTTAGTAGAAGAGGCTTTCTGATCATCACAGCGTGATGCTTGTCTGCACACAGAGGCTTCTGCTTGCGGGTATGATAATAACTGACACTAATCGCACACTGTTTTTCCCATAAATGTTTGCATGCTTTAAATTAGAAGGCTACTGTGATTACATAGCCTTTTTTGATTCATAATAATCCAAATAATCCAATTTATACAGGCATTGTAAGCGCAGAATTCAGCCCTACTCCACACAGGTTAATGAGCCAGTGACCTCGTGACGTGTAGCTTCACCTCAGCCTCACACATTGGAGGACACAAGCCACTGAGTTCAGAGCAGCAGTGTCTTGATGTCACTTCAGTAAACAAGCACTCGGAAGGCACATGCCCTGAAACAAGTGGGTCTGAATCAGCCTCATGAGCCAGAAGTGCTGAGCTAGTAACTCCTCAGTAGCATCCCTCCTTCCACCGGGCAAGTGCGGTTCTGTAACCCAGACCTTGCAAGGGCCAGCATTTTCACGCTGCTAGCTATTTATAGCTATTAAGTCAGCATCATCAGGCAGACCCAAACATAGACAGAGCACCAGAAAAGTGCAGTCTGTGCTAAAAGTGGAGCCTGGGCTTATCGACTACTGAAGCTGGAGCCGTTAACATAAATTCACCAGACTGGAAATACAGTTCTAGAAAACCTAAGTGCTACCTATTTACCTCAGCCAAACAGCCAATAACTGCCCAGGTAGTGAACAAGAGTGCTCGAGTTATGGCATCGAACCACCAAGATATGTAGCTGGTGAATGAGTAAAATCATAAGAATTTTATGGTTCGTTATCTGTGTAACGCTGCAGCTGTTGGACAAATGACCCATAACCTATACTTTTCTATACTAAACAAACTGCCTATACTAATCTACACTGAACAAACTTTCCCTCTTGGCATCTGACCACCTGAGGGAGAGGAATAGCCAAACTCACGTACCTCTGAGCATTAACGTTGAATGCCACATCTAGAAACAGCAGGTCAAGAACTTCCTAGTGCAAGCTTGAGATCTCTGGAACCAGTGTCATCAAACTGGCATCAAAATCAAGGATCAGCTTTGCCAGCTTGATGAACGTCTGGTGAACAGACTTGAGGGATGTTTTAAGTAAGGTTACGTACAGCCTTGTACAGTGTACAGAAATAGCAAATACCAAGAAAGTTGCTCGGTACCATTGTAAACTAAATCAGGAGCCATGAATTTAGGGGGCCAGGAAGAGAAAAAAACTGCAGAGAGACGGAAAGTGGCAATTTTGGTACACGCTTTATAGAAAATATACAATGTGCAGTGAGAAGACCCATTGGAGGCAGGGCCCAATCCCATGGCCCTTGTGCACTGTGCTTGCTGAGCTATTTGGTGTGAGAGGTGGACACAACATCTTCACAGTCTTGTAAAACTACAGCTATCGCTACAAATAGGCTCAGGTCTAATGGACCACAAATTTCCAGTAGGAATTCCCATACTCGGTGTACCTCTGTGGGGCCCTGATGAAATCGGGTAGTATTTTGGTAGTGGCCTGCCACAAAGGGCTCACATCCCCCTGCAGCTTCTGGCATTTACTTCTTTCTCATATTTGCTGTAGGGCAGAAGGAAGCTGGCTGATCGACGTCTTGAAGGCTGCCAGTGCCATTGCTGTCCCAAAAGCCTGGTGTTCGTTACCTGGCACACGTCGCCCGATTTACACACAGTCAAAGTATTTTCCTTTATTATGTAAATGCGCAGACACAGGTGCCAGGCACAAACCTGCACACCACCATTGGTAGAGACTAGCTTATTTATACACAAGATATTAGTCATCTACTATGTATTCATTGCCGTTCTGTTAATTGATAGGTTAACATTCTTTGCCTACCATGTAAATGACCACGCATGCCCGCTATGATTTTTGAGACTATGACTTCCTTAACCTTTTGAGTCGGCAGGTTTCTCGAGCGGGTGGTCCTGGAGTCAGCACTCGCGATCTGCCGCCGCCAGAATTACCTTTCCCGCAGTTTCGTTTAAACTGGGCACCACTGAATAGTCCTTCACGGACTGTTATCCAGGCAGACTATGATTCATTTGGGGTTTTTGTTCTGAGATGCCCTATTTCATTATGACATAGTATTGTTAAGATAAAACAAGCTAAGTCGATCTTTATTGGTATCACCACCAGCCACCCCAGGACCCATTTCTGCCTGTTTTATCCCTCCGAGCGTCCATCTCTCCTAAAGCCATTCCTTGTCGGTACACGCTCCCTGGGGGCCTGCAACGCCAAGACCTGCGGAGCGCGGCTTCCGCTTGCAGAGATCATAAATCACGCACACGCTTTAACCCCCGTGGAACTACAGCTGCTGCACCACAAAACCCACGCGGGCTTGGCTGCCTGACCCACGCCGGGGTCGGTCCGAACCCGCGAGGGCCAAAGCACCCAGTGGGCACATACACGAGGAGCGCGGAAGGCGTAGCCTAGGCGTGTAATGGTTGCCGCACATGCGCACACCTCCCACCGCTCTCCGTCAGCTCTACGACTGCAGCAGGCGGAAGTGACCTCATATCACAGCTTCTTCCCCGCCCCTCCGTAGTCCGCCCAGCGGAGTCGCTCCCTCTTGGGCGGCGGGTGACGCGATCGGCGGCCGCTTCCCCCCCTCGGCGGCGCTCCCGGCGGAGGATGTCGGCGGTGCCGATGCCGCCGCTGCGGGGTCTCCGCCAGGCTCCGCGGCACCTGCTGGTCTGCGAGAAGGGGCACGCGCGGCACGCCCGCTCGCGGCACGCGGCGCACGTGCGGGACCACGCCTACAACTGCCGCGTGAGTGCGCCCGCGAGCCGGGGGCGGGGGGGGGGGGGTGGGGGGTGTAGCAGAGGGGGCGTGCGGTAAGCGGGCGCCGCGGTCGGTGGGCGTGAGGAGGGGACCCCTGGAGAGGTGGTCAGTGGCCCCGGGGGGCTGCCGGGGGTGTCTGCGCCGCCCCGCCGAGCCCAACAAGGCCCCGGCGGGGGCGGGAGGGTGCCGGCTGCTCTGCCCCTCAGCCTGATGTCCCGAACAGAAGCACCCCACCCAACACCTCACACACCCCCCCACGCCCCCACACCCCCTCAAATAAGCCCCTCGCTCCCTGAGCATGCGCGGTAAATTGAAAGAGAGCTGTACCTTTAAGTTGAAGCGAGAAAGAAATTAACCAGTTATTAGCTGAGGGGTGTGAATATTAGCTGGGACCGACACATTTAACTGTATAAATGCCTTGTAGTTTCTCGGTGCGGTGTGTTGGCTTTGGGTGCTGGGTGGTAACCCCACATCTTTGCGCAAAAATTAGTTAAAAAGCGCCTCTGCGCTGTGCGTGGTTTGGCGTTGTGTGCGCCGGCTGAATGAACCTGCCTTTTGGGATAACAAGCTGGTACGGGGACTCTTCGCCGGTGCACCTCAGGCTGTCCTCTGGAAGCTCCTTCATCCTCGTCAAAGGTGGCCTGCGTGCCTCTTTTTTGGGGGGAGGGGGGGAATTAGGAAAAATTCAGATTAATTAGAAAAAAATTAGGGGAAAAAAAAAGAGGAAAAATTAGCACCCATTGGCTTAGTGCTCTTGCATAGCATCTCAAAGAGTGAAAGACTGTTTGGACATGAACTAGAAGAGGGGTGACCCAGTGGAAGAGGTGACAGTGTTTGGAAGCGGCACCCACAAATCACTGGTCCAAGCAGCAAGGGACTGAGGGAGTCCCTCAGCAGTGAGGGAGGTTTCAGCTGAAGCCTGGCTGCAGGTGTATCCTGGAAGTCCTCTTTTTTTGTGTCCCTTCTTCTGCCAAAGTATCGCATCATTCTGTCGTCAACAACTGCATCATTGCTTTGGACAACAATGTCGCAAGGGCCAGTTTTTGCCAGCTGGCGCTCCTTTCTTTGCCTGTTGCAAGTGTCAGTTTGACCATCTTTCTGTTTCCTTAGTAATTTTTGTAGTGGCTTTCTACAAAGCTTTCTACTTGAGTGGCAGGCAGCCCATCTGTCCGTTACTCCTCTTGTGTATGTGTGCAGAGTGAGATATGTACCTGTTCTCTGTGAGCTCCTTTGTTTCAGAAGAAAGTGTTTTGGTTTTTTTGAGGGGTGGAGTGGGAAGGAGCAGGGGGATGAACCTTTATGGTGCTTGTGCGTGGTTTTGGGAAGCCTGGTACTTGCCCACATAATAATCTCGTTTGCCCTGGTCTCCTGGACTTAACAGGTCTCTTGGTCTATGTAATGTGTACAGGAAGGGTTCTAAACGAAAGGGAAATTAAAGGTAGGCAGTTAGACCAAAAGGCTGAATGCTGAGTTCAGGAAGAAAAGCTAGGTGCTCATCCCATTGAAAATCAGTTTCCCACCTTAAATTAGAAACCTGCAACAGAAATTGTAGCTTTAACATATGCCTTATGGTTTTTTTTGAAGTTTGGTAGAGCCCACCTTCAAGTTTTGTTTTGATGCTCTGTTCACTGTCCTGACCTCCAAAATATTCTACAGAGAAGAATGCACTGAGTCAAAAACTAGTTTAAGTTCTATTTTGGTCTTTGCATTTCCACTGACATTACAGAAATGCTTAGCCTACATTTTAGTTATAACTGCAGCAAGGGTGGAAGGAAGTATTCCGGTGCGACTTCAAGCTAAATTTATAATGATGTGAAACAAGATCGTCATGCTGTGTAAAATTGTGCCTTTATGTAACACCTCAAAGGCTATCATATAGCATGTAAAGTACAAAACCCAAATAATGTCTTTGTGGTACTTGTAGACTTTTGGCAATTTGATACATTTTGAAGACAACAGGTTGAAATTATTTTTTCTTCATCTCATTTTGGTGTAATGTACTGATTTCTTTGAAAAGAAGAATTTTTCTTTTTTTTTTTATTTCTAGGTTTTCTTCCAGAACAGATTTTAGGCTATGATTTACATTACAAATATGTTCCTAATAGGTGTCTTTTTTGATCCCTGAATGTGGCGTACTACCTGAAGTGCTGAAAAGTGCTATTGCGGATGTTGGAGAGTACTACCTGGTGAGGAATTTATCAGTTCATGAATTGGTCGCTCACGAATTCATTGACGCCTTTGTGAAGAAAGGTAAGGAGGTAATCGGAACATGAGAGATGCAGTAACAGTGTATATTTTTCATAACACAGTAAAATCCATTTATTATTATTTATTCTGAAAAGTATTTTAAAGGAAAGGAAGAAAAAACTAAGAAAAGTCTGTATTAGTTTCTTTATCTGCTTTTTGCTGCTCCGTGGTGTGTCAACATTTGGTGACACCCAATGGGTCCAAAACTTACATGACTGTTCCCTCTTCATTTCTCCCTATTCCACTTAATTCTGCAAGCCAGCTGTCAAGAGAGCTTCTACGTATCCTCACACCTGTTTATCTTCTACGTCTCATCTTTATGCGGATACCTGCAGCAATCAGCTCCCTTCTCCCTTTCCAATTTCTTCATATGTCAACACAGAGCTGTGTTAGCTGTGTTCTGCTGCAGGCAAGAGAAGAGGAGGAAAAAAATATAATTTTGGGGGAGTGTGTGGGATTTTTTTGCTAATGGAGTTACGGCGGCTCATCCTTACACAGTAAGATCAAAGAGGATGTGAAGAAGGTGCAGCCTTTGCTCAGCCAACTTGCTATTGCGTACTCAGAGCATGCTGTTTTCATCGAGCAGGCCCCGCTCATTTGGCTTGTGATAAATGTTGCACCCTTTAGGTGATTGTCAGGGAGAAAAAAAAAAGCTTTAAATGGCAAAAGAGAGGAGAAGAGAGAATATGCGGGTGAAGTGGGAAAATGAGATCCATTACTTTCTAAACATGGGACTCCATATTTCCTTTAGTATCATTAATGGCTTTTATGCCAGTAGTTTTGTGAAAGCAGTATGACGTTTTTGTACACCAAGTACACAGGAACTGACTCTCATATTTTTAAGAAAAAAATTGTTTGTGGCAGATAATGCTACAAAATATATTTAGTCATGTGACATCTTCCACCTTGTCTTCATCTGAACTAATAATAGAAACGTGTCTGGGAAAAGAGAGAATGGGGTTTTCCATTTGCTGGGTGAGGAAGATCGCAGGTGGAAAGAAAGTGTTTTCATAGTAATGCATATTGTTAATGTTACTTGTATTACAGGTCCTTTAAAATAGTGCTAGTCCAAGGTTTATAAAAGAATAACAAAATGCTATTTTGCTTGAGAAGGTGGAATAAAGTTAGCTGATGAAAACACAAGGGTTTAGAGTGATTCAAATGGTATTTGGCATGTTTGATTATTTTGAGGTGAATCTCTTATATTATCATGTCTGTCTTTAGAGACTCTGTAATCTCATGGTTTTCTGCTCTACTATTAAAGGTTCATGCTACGCACTTACCTATAACACAAGAATTGATCAAGATAATACTGCAGCTCTGCTACCAAATGGTATGTTTTGTTTTGGTTGTAGTAATACCTACATACTGATTATCATCTTTGGGTTTTTGTTTGTTTTCATTTGGAATGATGCAAACTGCAAAATTTAATGCTTGTCAACTTTATTAGGAATATGTTTGAATCAGAAAAATATTCAGTTAACTTATTTTTTTCATTCATGCTGTTAAACTACTAATTTCACCTAACGGAGACTTAAAAACAAATCAGCTTCACTTATGTTTAGTATCAGATTGTCAGTGCTTCAACCCTAATGGCAATTGCTACAGAGGATTATTTTTGTGAAAACATTGCATTCCAACTTCTTGTTTCCTACTGGTCTTAAAGACAGAGTTTGTACCAAAAAGAAAATTATCATCACTGCTTGAGAATGCCTTTTAAATATTCAGTGTTTATTCTTTGAGAATTATGTGACGTGTTAAAATACTCTGTTGCAGTCCCATCACAGTTTTATGACAAAATGTTCCATCTCAGGTGGGATTTTACATGGAGGGAAAACAATGATGCGATTTTGGTCTTCAAATATGTCGTCTCATTTCCATTTAACAATAAATATATCAGACCAATTTGTGTTTCTGTTGTATCAGCCCTCTAGCCTAAGATGCCGTAATACGAAAGGTGCCTATCAGGGAATAAGTAAATTCAGATTCTTCAGAGAAGGAATTCTTTTATGTGCTCTGTTAGCACAGTCCTAGCAAAATGGATACTTGATAGTGATTGAGTTTGTATGATACGGTTATTAGAAGCTATGCACAATTAATGCAGAGACAGCGTTACAGTTCCTGTTGATGTCACCATCAGAAATCTTCAGCAGCAGCCTTATTTGTCTGTATTCTGTATTATACTGTTACTTGGACAGTAGAGTCAAAAGTCTGTAGTAGAGATCTGTTGTGTGAAATTCTGTACCAAGTGGCAGCTGTCAGATTTGGTTTATAAACGCGGAAGTGGAGCTGTTCCAGGGCATACCTCCTCATCACTAATCAGCATAGTTTACTCAATATGAGTTGTTGAGCTGGAGGAATGCTTTTGTATGTTTAGTTGAGCAGTGCATGCATGCTTGTTTACCAAGTCAGGCCCTAGTGTAATGTGTTCAACCAATGACACAGCAAATGCTAGGGGACAAGTGGAGGAAAGATTAAGGCAATGAAGTGAGGTAGTACAGTAAAAAGCACTGACTGTCTCAGGAATAGCGTTGCACTTTTCTCATTCTAGTTCATAAGACTTCTTTGATTACAAAGAGTAATTTTTTTAAAGGTTAATCTGGTAATCCATTTAACTGGAACTAAGGAGTCTGGATTACAGTAGCAGTGTCATTGATCCAAAGATAACATTCTATAAGGTAAATGGTTCTCAGAAGACTTCAAAGGGAACTAAGTAGAAGATTATTTGTATTAAAGTTTGTTTTGTTTATAGGAAAACTAATTCTATCAGTGGATAAGGATACTTACGAGGAACTTGGACTGCAAGGTCGCCCTTCTCGGTATTCTGGCAAAAAAGTTATGAGATACAGTAAGTATTACTCATATTCACAGTGCTATTTCAGACCTGTCTGTGAAGCACCCTGTTAGGATGTTAAACCAGCAATGCTGAAAATTGCCTTTCCTTAAAATTGGTTGTTGTCTAGGTTATATTTTTCCAGATGCAGGTACAGTGATTGCATGAAAAGCAATGCTTTTTCCAAATAATAAAGCAGTTATAAGGAAACAAATGTGTGATCTTTGGGTATTCTAAAAAAATCTTTAATTTCTGGGGTTTTCATTGTGTTGTTTATACTGGAGTGATGTAGGACTCAAGAATTCTTGCCTATCGTGTGCAGTGTCTATGCCTTCTGATTTAAATTGGAAAATACTAAACTATTTAAGGTAGAGCTTAAAATTTGCACACTATACAAAAAAAAATTATCAGTGAAGAATCTCACCCAAGACTGCTTGTTTGGGAGAATTGTATTACATTTGACACATTTAAAATGATAGTCTCCATACACCATGTACTTGGAAAATCTTGCAATTTTTTAACAGCTGCAGAGGAGACGTATTGAGGGTGATTTTTTTTTTTGTTCATGTTTTTGTTTCATTATTTACAAAAGAAAAATATTAACACTATGCCATCTCAAATGTATTAGAACCTGCAGTAGTTGATAGGTAGTCATGTAACAAGTTTGCCCTTCCGAAGTCTTTATCTATAATAAGAGTTTTGACAAAATGGGACATTGTTTTACTATTCAGTTTGTCAAGTAAAACGTATGATGAAATTTCCATCTGAAAAATAAACGTAACTTTTAGCCTGAGACAATTCATCTAGGAAAAGAAGTGTTGAAAAAGTGTCTTTGCCGTATATGTGGCTTTTTGATGTTAGAAACCCTAGCTTTTTTTAGTGCTAATAGATTGCTTAATTACCAAGATATTTTTTTAAGGTGCAGTTTTGCAACTTCTGTCACTGCCATTTCAAAATTAATGTGTCCCTCCAGTTACTAGAAGGCAGTTACAGGTTATATCAAAATAAGGGCAGCAGGAGGTGAATATTTAATTACATAATGGAGAGTCATATTTGCATAAACAAATACTTTATAAGGATGCTGTATATGTGAAAAGGAAGTTTAATGTTCTTTGGTTTCTTTGTATTCTTTTAGTTCTTTCTGAATTTAATATTAAAAATTATTTCAATTGAGTAACTATTGCTTTTGTACATTTTTGCAGTTATAACTATTGACTTGACTGATTCTGGCTTTCACCCTGATAGCAAGAAACATAACAGAGTGCTTTGGGCCTTGAGAGAAAAGAAACCTTTAGAATTTGACTTCCTACTGGCTTGGTATAATACAGGTAATAGGAACTAAATGTAAAACTAAAATGTAACTGACATGAAGTCTGAATATTTTTAGTTTACTCTTCTTTTCTACTGATTGTCCAAATGCATTTTAAGTGTGTTTGGGTGGAATGTTTTGTTTGTTTTGTTTATTGCGGGGGGGGGTGGTGGGGGGTGAGGGGGTGGGGTGGGGCGGGGTGGGATTGTGATACTTCCTACACAGCAGAACATTTCAGTTCAGGAACACAACAGTGATTCATAGGAGATATATTAGTCACCTCATTTCCTTGTCCCTGTTGCCCAGACTTTCTGGTATAACTTTGCCTATTTGATAGCGCTGTCTCTTCTTTATAAATCTGTGACATACATAACCATTATTAATACACTTTTAAATTTTTTTTAATTATTACATGTAAGTTACATGTTTGGTGTAGTACTTGAGACTCATTTCATCAGTAGTTATAGGACATGTGGAGAGTCCCTGTTTCTGTCATGTGCTGTGTACCCTGATACACATGCAGTTTCTATTTCATCATTTTATTCTCAAGCACTTGTTTGGGATTGGAGCAGAGTGAGAGGTTGTTGCTGTAAGAAATTGTGTTGTCTCAAATCACCTTTCTTCTAGAATTTGTTTACCTACTGTTTTCTGATTACATTCACTTTTCTTCTGGGATTTTACTATTCTTCTTCCTCTGAGGGTTGTTTTCCAAAGTCCTCAGTTGCTTGTATCACCTCAGAACAGGCTGTATGTAGGCATATGTAGCATTTGCATAGACTTGAGAAAAGCTGCAGGAGTCTGTACTGCAAAAAAGTGTTTTTCTTCATCGTAGCTGTGTAGCTTTTAGCTTGGTTCTGCTTTGAGTCACAAAGAAGTCTGCACACTAGTGGGAAGGGATGTTAGAGAGGTCCCCAAGAATGCTTTCCCATTTGCTCTTTACATTGTTACTCTTGGCTGGCTTTTTAAGACCAAGACTGAGAGGGAGTTACTGATCTGAGAAATTAAAGCTACTTACAAGCTCCTTTAGCAGTGTCCCATGTTTCACTTTAGTCCTTTGTGTTTCCCCTCCCCCTTTTTAAGCAGTAATCATATGACAAGGATCCTTCCTTGTTTGTCATATAGAAATAGTTTAAAGGCATGCGATTCCCATCCTTGTAGTCTTTGTGAAAGAGTCACAGTGAAGACTGCTACCATAAATGGTGACACAAATCCAACTAAGGTGGCGGATCTTCAGGCTCAGCTTGCTTGGATTTATTGACCCTGGGCAGAGAGCAAAATGCCTCTAGGGCCGGTATGTTTCATATGTATGTTTTCTGCCAGTGTAGCAGCATTCAGGAAGAACAGCATTTCTTCTCCTCACTTTCTTACATCCAAAAACCAGGTCAGGTCGATCATTTCCTCAATATGGAGTTAAATCTGAATGTCTGCTGAGCAGGAATTTTGTGCTCATAACACACAAAAGACTCTTAGTTCCTTAGTACTGACAAAAATAAAACTTTTATAGATTTTTATTAATAGACATGAGGCATTGTGTAGATTCTGCTGGAAGAGGAAAAGGGTGATGTGTATTGTTGAGAGAACCCGTGTTCTCAGTGAACATTCTGCTTTCAGCCTTCCTGCTGATAACTGGTATTTCTTGCTGTGGCCAGCACTGCTGCAAACCTATAAACATTCATGTCGCTTTCCAAAAGCAGGATTTTTTTTTGTTTTAGTACTCATTTTTCCCACTTAGTGGTTCTGGCACCAAGAGGAACAGAAGAAGGGAATATGTCCCGTGTCTTCAATGACAGAGGCGAAACAACCTTTTCTTCTCTTTTCTATTGCTGTGATTTCTATGACAATTTTAAATGTTTATTGGCTGATATTCACTAGCCTCCAAAAAACTTTGACAATGCGCCTGGTTGCTGTTGACATGGAAAGCTATGTTGTGGCTAGAGGAATTGTTCTGTTGGACTCTTGACTGTAGTCTTTCAGATTTCTTGAAGTTAGGACTAGAGCTGAGGCTCCCATATGGAGCAGACATTTAAAATGTATAAGTCACTATATTTGACTAAGAATTCTAGGGCAATATTATACATTCTTTGAACCTGTTAGTCTAATAAATGCCAACAGGACGTACAGGTGAAGGAAGATCATCTGTCTTAGCACACTTCAGACTTAAATAAATCTATATAAAAATACTAAATTAACAAGCATTCAGTGGCTGCCTGTCTTTGTCACTGTGCTCTTCAGTACTTAGACAGTCTTTTTTTGAATGATGACTAAAAAGGATCAGGTTAGCCCTCCTTTTTCCACTTCCCCACGTGACCGTCATTGATGAGATAAATATGGCTGATAGATTTTAGGCAGTCCATAATTTTTGATAGCAAGTCTTGGGTATTGTATTCTGCAGTGAACTCTATCCTGTTCTTTAATTTATTCTGTTCCTACATGTCTTTCCTGCGGTATTCAAATGCTATTCTGGAGTTCAGACTTCTCATGCATAAGGTATTATTTCTTGGTCGCCTAGAGACCCATTGTTACTTTATGAAAATAGAATATGTTATCTGGAATTTCAGATTTAGGAGAATTTATTCCTTATCTTGCTGCTTTCAAAAAGGAGGTTGGTTAATATATCTTAATTTGCAATACGCTTGCTTAGGTTAGGGTAGATTTTTACTCTAGGTTTTTAGAATTTTACCGGCTGTTTTGGATCAATTACTAGAGCTGAAGAAACGTGGCCTTTCCTACAAATCCATCAAGGTACATCTAACTGTTATAGCCGACCTGCATTTGAAGTCCTATCACTGTTTTTTTTCTTCTCTGATCCTAGTGAAGTGAGGTTTGTGATATAGTTTGACTTCTCTACACTCCCCTTTCCTTCTCTCTTCAGCCGTTGTACCCCAGACTATCTCAGAATTCCTCTTGACATAACTGATAAATCTGTCCTCAAACTTGTGGTCACCTGCTCACTTTTCCACTATTCAAGGAAAATGGTGTTCTGGAATGGCAGACACCTTAGTCAGGTGGGTAGAAGGGTCTCTAGTCTTGATGACTTATGCTGGTATTTTTCTGAGATAACCTTCCAAATATAACCTATCTGAAGATTACTTCTTAATTTACTGTAAATGAATAATTTTTCTTGAAAACCTTATGGCTCCTAAATTAAGTTTGCCATTCAGGAGAATTTAAATAACACTAGAGCTATTTATGAAGTATAAAGTATTCCTGAGATCTGCAGGAATTTATTCCACTGGAGATGTTCATGATTCTAGAAGCCATACTGTTTCTAGGAGGCAGTTCTTAGTGAACTGGTGATCCTGGGATCCCTCGAGGCAGTCAGTGATTTTGAAGGGAATACTGCCCTTTGAGCTTGGCTCCCTTGACCTGGTCTTAGAGATGCATTATCTTTGTATTCTTCCTCTTAAATTGCAATGCCTGAGGAATTCCTGGAGATGCTGAGCTAGATATGACCTAATGGTATAAGGCATGCATTGCCCTTCTACAGAAGAGAGTACCTGTGTGTGAGCACGAAGGGAACATACGTATGGTCATTAGTAAGGCAAAATGTTCTCTGGCCTTGTGTATGTGGGCATGGGTATACTTACAGTGTGAGTGCGTTTGCAGACCACTTCGTCTTGGGGAGCAGTTAACGTGTGTTCCTGCTCCCTTTCACAGGTTCTTTTTCAAGAACACACTGAATTCCTCTTCCTAATGAGTTAGTTTTATTTCTTGCCCAGTTATTTCTGCTTGAATTTTCTATTGACAGATCTATACGTGCTAGTTAAATAGTAAATTTACTGAGCTATACTGAGTTGCTGGATCTTGCACTAATTTTTATTTGCAAGAATATAAGGAAGCTGAAGATTCTATGGCTTTTGCCAAAGGTAACAGCATCTAAGCGGTTTTACATGCTGAATTTTCTTCTATACATATGCAAAGGTTTAATGTATTCCCTGCTCCTTTTGTTTAGTAGTTTCGTAACAGCTCTTCATGGTGTTGTGTTGTTAAGGTGCAGAGGGATCAACACTGATGTCATACTTTTCAAAAAACCAAATACAGGCCCTGAAGCCAAAAATAACATTCAGCACATTAAGGGACTTGCAGTGTCCGGTGTTACAAAGTAATGAATTACAAGGCAAGCCAGAGGAGTCCTGTGGTACGGAGGAACTGTTTGAATGGCTGGGTGCTGTCTTGAACCAAGTTAGCTTGTAAGTATTTGAATTTGTTTGATCTTTATAAATACATTTTAAGTAAGGAAAGCGACAATTTAAGTAAGAGTTAAATAAGAATTAAGATAGACACGTTTTGACAAGTGGGAAGTCTGTTACGCACTTAAGTGTTATAAGCCTTGAATAACTTATCTGTGTTTTTAGTGGTACCCATGTGTACTGGTTTTGGCTGGGATAACTTTAATTTCTTCATAGCTGCTGTGGTGCCATGTTCTGGATTTGTGCTGAACATAGTGTTGATAATGCAGGGATGTTTTAGTTACTGCTGAGCATGCTTACAGAGTGTCAAGGCCTTTTCTGCTTCTCACAGCGATTGAGAGCGACCAGCGAGTAGGCTGGGCGTGGGCAAGAGGCTGGGAGGGGGCAGGGCCACAACAGCAGACCCCAGGTTGCCAGAGTGATATCCCACCCCATATGGCAGTGTGCTCAGCAGTAAAACCTGGGGAAGGAAGGGCAGGAAATATTCGGAGTTAGAGCGTGTGTCTTCCCAAGTAACTGTTATGCATGATGGAGCCCTGCTTTCCTGGAGGTGGCTGAAAATCTGCCTGCCAATGTGAAGAAGTGAATGAATTCCTTGTTTTGCTTTGCTTTCATGTGCAATTTTTTGCTTTACCTGTTAAACTGTCTTTATCTCAACCCATGAGTTTTCTCACTTTTATCCTTCGAATTCTCTCCCACATCCCACTAGGGAGGAGTGAGCGAGCGGCTGGGTAGTGTTTAGGTGCTTTCCAGGGTTAACCCACAGCACCATGACATCTTGTGTATTTAATTGCTTGGCCATTAGTTGCTTCAGTATTAATTTAGATGATATACGTAGATACTACTTTTTTGGTACAAGTTTTGATTGCTGAGACTTCCTGTAGATGATTTAAAGTATATTTTTTGAGGTGTTTGTTTTGTTTTTTTTTTCCAGAGACAACAAATCATCTAGCTTCTTATCAACCTATTGCTGTCCTCAGCCTAACACAATGGTGGAAAAAGCTTTTTTGTGCACAATCACAGGCTTTATAATTCCTGAGAAGATAATTCAGTTATTGGAGCAGCTGTGGTAAGGGCTGACAGGAGTACATTACTAAAACACTTGTACTCTTAAAACTTTAATTTTCAAAATCACTTTTAAATACTTCTTTTCAGTAGTGCTGTTGGAGGTAAATAGCAAAACTTACAAAATGAAGACTTTTTAATTAGGAAAGGAGTTGAAAGCTTAATATCAGCATAAGAAAAAGCAAGAAGCAATTCTGGATACTTCGAATTTGAAAATGCCTGCCCTGTATTCTAGCAATGACTTTGCTTTTTATCTTAATTTCTAAGAAACCGTGGCTCTACTGAGCTCCTACATTTTTCAGATTCCCCATCTATGAAAATCAGATGCCCTCAGATATATCTAATTTAGTATTTTTTAATTACTGATGGAAAATATGATTGAAATCCTTTTATGATACCAAAAAAGTATCACAAGGTACTTCAAAGTTACTATGGCATTACAATAAATTAAGTTATAGTGGGTTTTTTAAATCAAGTGTTGTAACACAAACAGGGTAGCTGTAGTTCTAATTCAATACCAAGCTACATAATAGCAGTGTATCATGGAACAGTGTGGTATTTGCCTGTATTCTATATTAGTGCTACTGCTAGCAAATTCTGGAAGCTCCTTGCTCCATGTGTGAGACAATTCTTGAAGTGCCTGGTGGCTAAGGATTGTAGGACAGACTCATGACAATATTGCTGTTGCTTTATCTGGAATATGATCATTACTCTTTGAGCAATTTTCAGATCTCATGCAGAAAGCCTCCCTAAGCTAGGATTGGAACAGAAATTTCCTCAGCTTTTATTCTCTACTTAAGAGCAGTGGATAATGTCTGGCTTTAATTATTTGTAACCCATTTCCTTTCCTGTGGTAAAAGAATTTATGACAAGCATAGCCTGACTATGTTTCTTCCTTCTATGTCTTTTTTTTTGCCCTGATAGCAACTGTTCTCACTAAATATTCTGTTTTCTGAAAGACAATGCCTGCTGTAGGAAATAGAGAGCAGCTACTTTACAACTTAGAACTTTTTCTAACTGCTATAACTTGCAGGTTTGCCATGTCTAAAAGTATGGTAGGAATAATCGAGAGTCAATCTTATTTACTTTCCTAATGTCTTGTGATAGAATATTTTCCTTTGAATTTATTATGTGCTAAAGCAGTTTTTTCTAGTGAAAAATTTGTAATTAACCGTTAAAGTGACTGTCATTGATTTTTTTTTTTTAATTATTTTTTATTTTTAGTTTATATCGTGTACTTGAACATGCTGTCTATTCCATTATAATTATTGATTACCTTGTCTTCTTCCTTGCAGTTGCTACTTTGGTGAACCAAAACTGGCATATTGGCTGACCTTAACTGTGCATGGCTTTGCAGACAGCCCTGTCTCCTGGAGAGAAAATGAACACGGTTTCCACAAGGGAGGAGAGAACTTGTACAACTTTGTGATTTTTAGAAATCTGGACTACTGGCTTCAGATGGCCGTAGGAACTTATGATGATTGTCCTCCATAAAGCTATGTGGACAGAAGTTGTTTTCTAATAATTCCATGTTACTGTACAGAGACCTAGTAAGACAATTTTTATAAAAGTGATCAGGTAACAAGTTAAGTATGAAGAGGCTATATATGTTTTTCCATTGTTTGTAGCCGTTAAAGGATGACCTACAGTGGAAGGAATGGATTTTTGTTTCTTCACTGTTATACAGTGCCTTCTGAAAGACTTCATAATTCTAGTTTTAAGAAGAAGGTGTTTTTGAGAGTTAAAGTTCTCAGGAATTGACTGTAGGTGGTTTCCTTTTATCCAGGAGTAATTGTGGAATTTGAAAGTTAATTCTACAGGTTGCTAGCTAAAATATTTTGGAGGAAAGCTCATTTTGAGATTTAGTGTTTTCTTTTTTTACATTAAAGATCTGTAAAACCTTCAAATTCATGTTTAAGACATTTCAGCCTACATGCTGGCAAATAAAAAAAAGGGGGGAGATGTGTTCTCCGTAATTTGGTCGGGGGAGGAGAAGGAGCTACATGGCAATGGGAGAAGCACCCATTGAACGTGGAAAAAGTAAAGGCATACTGACCTTTTTGGATTTTGCAGGTCGCAGTTGGTTATCAGAAAGAAGCTGATTTTTAACAGTGGTGCAAAAGGCTGCTGCTTGCTTTCTTAATTGACATACATGCTCACACCCCCACTTTTAAAAGTAGCTTGTGGTTCTTGCTTCCAGGACAACTCATGGAGGGAAGATTTCACTGTCATGGTATGGCAGACACATTTCTGAGAAGAACGCTATGGACATACCCTCAAACAATTCTGTTAAAGTGAAACAGGTTTTGTTAACAATGATCAGTAACGCTGAGAGCATAGGCAGCTATAAAGAATCCAGGTTACCTCCTGTTGAAATCATGAAAGGTTGGATGGGGGGGGGGAGAGGGGCTGGGTGTTGTTTGGTTTTTGTGTTATGGAGAGGGTATGTATCATTGAAGTACTAATGCAGTGCTAAAATGGAAGTTGTTTGCTTGATGGAGCAAGAGATTGATAGTGGAAGTTCAGGCATAGCTGTAGTGGAAACAACATCTCCTGTCAGGGTGAGTGGCCCAGTAAAGCAGAAAACCCATGGGAAGCAGTTGAGCTTTCTGCTTTCTTAGCTGTTTATTGGCTCTCTTCATTGAGGAGAATCATCCTGAATGATTTACTGGATGGTATTTGTTTGTCATACACCTTCATTAAACATAACCCCTTTTGCTCAAGTTTTGTTACACGTTTCACAGATGAAACTCTGACAAATCAGCAAACAGTTTTCTAAGTCATTACATTGTTTTTCAAAATTCTCCTGCCTTGAGACTTTTCTAGTAGGTTACCAGGAGCAGAACTGCCACTTCGTCACATGTATAGACATAGACTCACACGATCACTGAGTGTACAAGAGTCTTAGAAAGTTCTTGGCTTGACACTCGACTAGTAAAGATTTAACATGGCTGGCTCAAACATTGTGTTTCATTACTGTGCATCAGTACAAATGGCTTCAGTTGTTGCTAAAGTCTGCTTTTGAAAGTGTCTGTTGAGGGACTATGCCATGTGTCAACTTTCACAAAGGACGGTAGTAACCAGAAGTGTCTTCCTTTTTCCCCTTGATCAGAAGGTCTCTTAAAAGTTTGGGCTTTTTCTGGAAGTTACACCTGCAGCAGAAGTTCTAATATAAAGTTAAAAAAATACGAAATCTTTCTGAAGTCAGATGAAGTTTTTAGCCACTCCATCAAATGTGCTCATCTTACTGTCAGGTTCTAGTGTAACTTTTTCCCCCACAATGTGTACACAAACAAGTGTGATGTATACTGCTTGGGGAAAACCCCAACTGCTGACCAGAAGTAAGCATCTTGTATCGGTGTATTTGTTTCTCTTACTAACTGAGATAAAGGTGTGAAGTTGTACGCGTATGCTTCATAATACTCCTGGCAGGAGTGCAGCAGCTATTGGCCTTAGCTCTGAAATGGCAGCTGTAGGACCAGGTGAAGTGATTTTTCTAATTTGCACCTAGTTGCAGAGCACCTTGGGATCACTGATGAAGTAGCTGCTGTAGAAGTGCTGGTGAGTATGTGGTGATAGCCTGATTGAGATAATTCTGGAAGGTAAGCTGAGAAGCGGGTATTTCAGCTCTATCGGTTCTCCTCAGTGTGTGAGTATTAAGGTTAACCTTTTACAGATATCTAGGGAAATCTCATCAGATTGGTCAACAATTCAGTTTGCCTCCTCTCTACATAGGCAAGGGTCTGTAACTATTTCTCAAAGCTCAGTATTGTAGGCAGAGTCATTTGGCTATGCTGCCTCCTACAACCCCTGGTTGTCTGTTGTTTCAAATGCCTTTTCCAGCTAAGGAAGGGATAAAATCCTGTCTTTGGATCTTGCAACTTGTTTGAGATGCTGAGTTGGTTTCCGGCTTTTCTCTGTTTTCTTTAAACCTGTACAAAGTATCATTGAAAACTTAGTGCTGTTAATAGTCACTGCAGTTGGTCTACTCTTAGACTCTGAGATAACTGTATTAACCAGAGCCATGCTTTCCTAGCAAGGACCGATAGCGTGCCTGCCTCTTAGCAGGCAGGCTTTCCTGTGCTTGCTGGGCTTTGTAGTTGCACAGAAGAGAAACTGCGGGGTGGAACTGACTTCTTTCTTAGCACCTGCAAACTGCTGTAACCTGAGGGAAGATTGTCCTGGGATGAGGGACAGCAGCCTGTTCCGTCTGTCTGTAAGGACAGAGTACTGTCTCCCCAGGAGACTCCCAAGCACAGGGGAGACTTTTACTGAGAAAGGGAACAGGAAGGCATTACTCATATGCTTGGGGAACAGGTTAGGAGGGAAGAGCCGGGATTGGGCCAGGTGGGCAGTAATTCAAGGAAGAATTGGGCAGGGCACAGGAGATAGAAAAGTTTTTGCATGAGAATGAAAGTTGGCTGCTGGTGGTGTTCTTGCCCTTTGTGCCTTCCTGTGAGGGAGGACAGGAAAGTCCAAAAGGTTCCTGAGCTGCAGAAGTAATGAGGAGCAGCTGTGCACCAGCTGCTTCTGAGATCAAAGGGATGAGTGCTTACTAAGAAGTTTTGCCTCTGGGGAGTGCTTTATCTCCCATAGGGAAGGAGAGCCAAATATCTGAATGCAGAGACAAGCCTGGGGCAAGCTGGTTGCATGAGAAGTAGAGGTTTTTGTTGTCCTGGTATGTAGACAGGCAGTGATAAGACACTCCTTGAGAGCTAGGGAACTGCTCTGCTTTAACCTCAGCCCTTCTACTAAGCTGTGCGTTCCTGCCTCTCAGCTGGTGGAAGGAAAGGGAATTTTGTGACGTTACTGGGGAGGTAGCAGAATCAGCTGGGAATAGGCTGTAATGATCATGTGCTTTTCCAGCCCTGTGTTTAAGTAAGTGGTTGTGTAGATTCAGAAATTGGTGGGTGTGGAACAAATAGAGAACAAACGTTCGTGGTGACAAGGGGGAGATAAAAGCTGAGGCATCTGGACAGCTCATGTTATGCAAAATCACTCTAAATCTAATATATTTGCCTTTTTGGTTTGCAAATGCTGACTGAGTCAGGAACTCGTCTGGAGAAGTAGAGGTACCTGTCCTATAATGGCAAGAAGAGCAGCCTAATGGTGGTGGTACTATTTTGCGTGAGGACGGGAATATTAGCATGGGGGACTCTGAGACAGTTAGAGATAAGGATGAGAAAAAGAACTTTTGCTATCAGAATATATTCTGGAGATGCTGTGGTCGCAGAGGGAAAGCAGTGAAATTTGCCACAGCTTAGATCTGGGGAATGCAGGAGAGATGAGAATGAGTGCTAATCTAAGGCTGTTTCAAAGGGAGGTGACAGGGCTTAATGGAAGAAGTACAAGCTTTGTTTTGGCTGCATTGTGCTGTCGTTTACTGGGGAATATCCGTTTTGGAGGGGGTAGCTACGATGTAAGGTTGGGTGGCTGGAAAAAAGCCAACAAGAAAACGGGTTCGTATGTCATCAGCCTGGGGATTGCATAGGAATCATGGGAGTGACGGAGATTGCTCAAAGATGGGTTATAATGTTTTTGTTGGAAATAATTTTTGTGTTTTTATTATTCCTTGCCGCAGGCTGCCTCTTTTTGGCTTACCTGTAAGGTTTCTGAGAGTGTTACAGAAACACCAAAGACTTAGAACTGTCTTGAGCGAGGTTGGGTGATGTTGATATTGCTGTTAACTGCAATTAGCAGTTGGGCTGCTCACCCAGTGCCGCAGAGCCAGTGTGGCGTTTTGCACACATAGAGAGCGCCCCTGCTACAACCACTACAAAAATAAATAGGTAACACAGACAAAAAGTAAAAAGGAAAATGAGAGCTTAGAGGGGTATTTGTTTTCCCTCTCTCATGGGAAGGTGCATAGAAAATCAATGGCTGATGTGGGATTAGCATGAAGGCTTTTCCTAGCTGGTCCACGACTGTAGGTACTAGATTATAGTTCCTCTGCTGTTAGTTAAAGATTAATGCATGCAGTTGACTCTGCCTTTAATATTTCTCTGTGGTAGCTATACTGGAACATGCTTGAACTGTTTCTCTTAATCGCTTTTATTCAAAGAACAGAGCTTAAAGAGCAAAAATGGACACTAATTCAATTTGTGGGCTATTAAATAACTACCTTCTGAATACCAACAAGAATTTCAGAAATATCTACTGTAAACTGAGGCAATTCTTTGTGAGTGGAGTGGCCTCTCTTTCGTCCTTGTAGGTAGCTTCCAGTGCTGCTTAAAAATACTTGCTTTAATGTAGCCATATACAGGAGCAAAAAGGGGAGCTCAGGTGACCTGAGCAGTTTTTAGCTTTCCAGAAAGCAAGGTGCAGGATGCCTTGGCTATGCTAAGTTTCTTCTAGCTGGCTTTATTGGAAAAATTTAGTGAGGTTTAGGTATTAGAATATGGATATGTTTTACTTGGGTAATGAAGAATATCCTAAGCAGGGGTATATGTTATGTGGTCCTCTTCTCCAGCTGTAAAATATATATAATTATTGATATTAATGTTAATGTCTAAGCCAGATACTAGGTCCACTAGAAACCAACAGTCTTTCTGCATCGTATGCCAGCAGAGTTGCAGAGAATGCAAAGGGAGTAAGTTTTATTATGTGATTGCAGGTGAAAAATAGCATGTTTATTGATTTATCATGAAGACAAGTATTTCTGATCTTTTGTCACTGTTGAAGTTTTTACCTTCAGTGCTACCAAATCAAATATGCATTTTTAAAAGGATATAGCTTAAGGCTCTATGGGAAGCTAGTGCTCTTACACTGCTATTTCCAAAAGTTCTTGTAATTTGGCACCGGTATAAAAGCATTACTGAACTAGGCCCCACACTGCTATTGGGACAACACCGATTACAATTTATGAACATAGGTTTCTTATTTGTTACTGAAGCAAAATAAGAGTTTAAATGGTAAGCTTTTGCAGAGCAGGCACAAAACCAAGTAGTGATACATTGGTTCTTGAGCCTGCTTTTTGGTTAGATACTAAATCCAACTTTAGAGCTCCTGGTGTCAGAACAAGATGTTGTAGCCCCATAAACTTATTTAAATGCGCTCAAATATTTTTATAAGCTTAATGACAGTTGAGTGTCTTTTGTTTTCCCATAGTTGACATAAATGCCATATCATGTACTTGTGGCTGATTTATCAGAAAGGTGGTCGTGTGCTTCAGATCTCACTCAGATTTGTGTCACTGTACGGGATGTCATGACTCGCATCTCTTGTGTTAAATACTGTGGAATCACAGTCCGAGGCATGTGGAACCTCTGTAGCTTCGCTGACCTTAAAGGTCAGTAGGAATAGTGGACGCTTATCAATGCAGAGTAATGGATACCTTGGCAAGATGATTAAAGGTATTTGTGTGACCAGCATGGGTTTGCAAGGTCCGTGAATTCAAAATTATGTAGGCATACTCAGGTTAGATCTGTAAAAGCAGTGGTGCCTACATAATTCTGAAGACTTGTAGAAGACTTTTGAGGATCTGTGAAAACAGTGTGTTGCAATGCCTACTTGTAGGCAGTTAATTCCCCAATGGCATCAATGACCTTCAGGGTATGTACCCAGTCCTGCAAAGCACATTTACTCCTATGCTCAGAACAGAGATCCAGGAAAGTCAGCGTGTTGAGCAGTGAGCTACCTATACTAGCTGGTCAACAGGGTGAAGAACTGCAGCGTGCCTTCAGATTCTAGCCCTGCCAGCTCTGATGAAAGTGGGGCTTTGGGATTTGTTGGGTTTGTGGTTTGTTTTTTTTTTTTTTTGATGGGGTGGGGGGACAGTTTGAGATAGAAAGGCAAGATTGCCTTATAAACCATGATAGAGACATCTGGGTTTTACTAGTAGCTCTGATAACAAATTACTGGGTGACCACCTACAAATAACTTCGCAGTTCTGTGCTGCTCTGACACTTTCCCATTCAATGCAACAGCCTCAGGGGTGCTACTTGCTTTGTACAGCACTTTGAGAGAGCCATAGTTTATAATTTAGTGTTCAGAGAATTTACTTCAGAATCTAGAATCAGCTCTTGCCACATCCGTTTTCCTCTGAAGACTGCTGATCAGAGAGGGAGGGGTGGTTTTGACCAGGGCTTCAGGACAAAACAATTCCTGTCTTTCCTCTACCTGCCTGGAGGGTGATGTAGACAAAGGAAGTGGTATGGGGTTTACTCTGCTTAAGGCAAGACTGTAATGTTCTGGAAAACATGACTCCATTTAATCAGTGGCATTGTAGAGCACAGAGGAATGAAGGGTAACTAAGGGTAACATGAAGCATTTGGGTTATTTATAAAAATGTGAAATGGCTTTTCTTGTTAAAAGAATGGTTGTGCATCATTAAAGGCTACAAAAGTGAAGTGGGAACATGCTTTCCAAATCAGGAGAGCAGTCCTTAGCAGTTGCTAATCTATTTATGTTCCAGTCATGCTCAGAGTGTGGCTTTGAGGTCTGAAGCTCTTGTAGTTGCCTGGAATATGTCACTCTGCAGCGAGATTCATTGTTCTGCTCTCCCCAAGAGGAAGGCTGAGACTTTTAGCTGTAGAACTTCCCTTTCAATCAAGTAGAGAGACATGGCTAAATTCCCATTTATTGTTTTGTTGAAACACAATTATGGCTTCCATTATATGCATGTCAGTTCTATGTGATCTAGGCAGAAATGGATGCATTTGGTGGGAAGCAGCCAGAGCTTTATTTTGGGGATTTGTGCTGGCTTTGGCTGCAGTAAGAGTTAATTTTCTTCATAGTAGCTAGCATGGGGCTGTGTTCTGGATTTGTGCTGGAAACAGTGCTGATAATACAGAGATGTTTTAGTTACTGCTGAGCAGTGCTGACACAGAGTCAGGGCCTTTTCTGTTTCTCATGCTGCCCCACCAGCGAGCAGGCTGGGGGTGCGCAAGAAGTTGAGAGGGGACACAGCCAGGACAGCTGACCCCAACTGACCAAAGGGGTATCCCATACCGTATGATGTCATGCTCAGCATATAAAGCTGGGGGAAGAAAAAGAAAGGGGAGGGGGGATGTACAACATGTGTCTTCCCAAGTAACCGTTACGCATGATGGAGCCCTGCTTTTCTGGAGATGGCTGAGCACCTGCCTGCCAATGGCAAGTAGAGAGCAAATTCCTTGTTTTACTTTGCTTGCGCATGCTGCTGTTTTTGTTTTATCTATTAAACTGTCTTTATCTCAACCCACAAATTTTCTCACTTTTACTCTTCTGATTCTTTTCCCCACCCCACCGGGGGCAAGTGAGCGAGCGACTGGGTGGTGATTAAACCACGTTGCTTAAACCTGGGCTGGGGTTAAACCATGACAAAATTATACGTGAGTTTTAGGAGCCAGGTTTTGATGCCTGTTGACAGAAGTCTCTTAAACTTTGCAGGATCAATAGGATGCTTGTTTGGATCTCTGATTTATCAAAGGGTCAGAGACTTCGTTATTTTCTTTCCTTTTTTTCAACTTGATTCCAGGTTTTCTTTGCTATTCCCCAAGCAATGCTCAAAACATTTAGACATTAAGCGCAATTAAATGAGAGTGAACTCAAAGCTCCTTGCCTTGCATGAAGATTTAGAGGGGCAAAATTCTGCAGCGTTTGAAGGCAGTTTCAGGAAGCTATGTAAGATGTGGCTTCAAAAGGGCTTCCAGCCCAACCTCACCTATGTTACTTTGCATGGGAACCTCTCTCCTGTGTGCCTTCCCTTGAAGAGAAGTGAGTGCATTTTTAAATAGTGAAGAATTCCTGCAGCTTCCTTTGGAGTCCCCAAGGTATTGTTAGCCGTGGGAATCTGTTGGTATAGCTCCTATGGAATTGGCAGTTTGGAGCATAGCCATGATGCTTCCGTGTAAGAAAGCACATGTGCTCTATGCAGCACTCTTCACTGGTGTTGGTAGAGTGAATGGCAAAGCCAATTTTTATCCTATAGATTCGTTTCTTTTGTGAATGACATGCTACGCTGACTTTTCCTCCTTGGGGGCTGCTAAGTTTCAACTAAATATGAAACTTCTTTAAATAGAGGTGCTGTTCTCCCTGCTCCTTTAATGCATGGCTTGATCAGGTGAGTTATATGCTGAGGACCTCTAGGGAGGGGAGCTGTGAAAATACCTTTCTTCGTGCCTCTCAGGAGGCAGGTCTGCCCCATCCAGAACTGCTTGGTACTTTGTAGTCTGGAGCAGCTCGCTCTTTTTCTTACTCCAGAATGCATTGATGGTTTGGTTCAGGAAGGTCAAGGGCTCCTGGATTTGCTGGCGCAATTGTTCACTGTGCTAAAACTGAGAAATCAGCTAGGGAGATGGGCTTTGCTGTAGGCAGGGGGCCTGCTCAGTGTCCTGCTTGCCCAGCTCAACCCTGCCCTCAGCCTGCAGTTGCCACAGCCTGCGTAGATGAGCAAGCAGGGTTTGCCTTGAGGGAATATATGCTGTGGGGTCCTTGGCCTCTCTTTTCGAAGAGCAGTCTGACAACCGTCATCTGACAGAAAGCCCTCAGCACTGAGTGCTCATTCTACTCTTTAACTCACAAATGGTATACTGCCAAGATGGTAGTGGGTAGGTTTTTTGTTGGTTCCTGCCCCTGCACCTCTCCCCCCCCAGCCCCCCAAGACCAGTCAGTTCAGGAATATCTGCCCTTTTCTGAAAGACCAAAAAATGTGATTTGGAAACCAAGGTAAGGTGTCAAAAACTGCAGTGGAAACATAGGACAGATGCTTGGCTGGGGCTTTTCAATAGTATGGAAATTACTTCATGAACCACATTTTGTCCATAATGACATAGGTGCTTGTCCCTATAAATTGTGAGGATGTGGTAGAAGCACCTCGGGTTCTTAAAAACATGTGCCGGCTCATACAGTTACTACTCTAAAATGGCTGTGGTGCCCCCCTTCTTCCCTCTGAATTAAATTTCAACAAAAATGCTGAAGTGGATAAAGAAGAAAACCAGAATTTAGAAATTGGTCTTGGACTGAGACTAAATATGAGGAATTTTGCCTTGGATCTTTTAGATACTAATCTAGAAAAAGATAAGAGTATTTTTAAGACTAAGTTGTTTTTCTTCAAACTCAGTAAGAGTCTTGTGAGCAGAAGAGGACAGAATGTGTTAAGATGGTTGATGTCAGTGCAGAGAACTCCCAGGTTCTTCCATAAAGTCCTCGGTTTGGTAAAAACATGGGCTTTTTTACTTCCTACTGAACAAATAGCTTAACTGTGCCAAATACCTCTAAGCATGTTTAAATTTATTTCATTCGCACTCAAGATGAGATACTGCCCTATTCTAAGAAAAGATTTACAAATAGCAGAATCTGTGCAAAAATCAAGCAGCTGATCGGCATGGTAATAAACCCTCTTGGTTTCTTGCTATTGTGCAACTATGGCAAGGAAAAAAACCTTCTTGATAAACGCTATGAAAGGCATTTAAATTTTTTTGTTAAAATACCTTCAAGTATGCTGGCATATAAGTAAGTACCATTGTGGATGGCATGTCATTGACTAAGTCATCTGGTGGTGGTGGCCGCTAGAGCTGGGTCCTCTGATCAGCTCTGAGCTGTTCTTTGTGACCCTGAGTGAGGGCGTACTGAGTCAGATTTTTCAAAGAATCTTGTTTCCATTTAGAAGTAGAATTAAGTAGCAGCCTTTTTGTTGACTTAAGTTTCTCTTGACTTTACTGATTTTTAGTGTGTGGGTTTTGGGGGTTTTCTTTTTGTTGTGTTGTTTTGGTTTTTTTTAAATTTTATTTAACCCCCACAGATATTTCACTGTGGCTGTAGTTTGGGAATTACTACAATCAGTTTTATTACAGAGGGCATAATCACAGAATGGCAAACTTGATAAACTTGATTCCTACTGTCTAAAACCTTCCTGTGTGAACTTCCTGGATGTTCTCAATGAAGGATTTGCTATTGGTGGTAGCACATTTAGAGGGAAACAGTGCAACTTCTGAGCACTTCACTGAAATTCTAACCGACTCTCATACTGAGCACAAATGCCGTAGCCTACTAGCAGCATTATGTCAAGTGCTGTACTAATGTGTACAAAGAGACTGCCTCTGCCTTCCATTGCTTCTTGAAAAAAAATAAAACCGGAGAGAAGTGGTAAAGGTGCACAAAAGATTTTGCTGTTAATAGAAAAGGGAGACAAGAGAAGAGATAAATGCGCTGCAGTGTGTTTCACCCAAGCTAATACTTTCAGGCTACATTGGTTGTTTTTAAACAAGGTTCAGAAAATTTGTCCTTGCCCCATGGTACTGTGGGCAAGATGCGTTCATCTGTTGAATTGTGTCCCTGTAGCTGTTCTGAGGGTGTTATTGCCAGCAGTATAATGTCCCATTTACCACGTTTTGGAGGAATTGGGGAATTATCAAAGGGATCTGTCCCTCCTTATTTTTTTCTTCTCTTCCAATAGCATCTGGCTTGGCTTGGTGATGGAAAAGATCGGTACATGGAAAATCCTGAGACAGACTGTCAAGAACAGTAACGGCCTGAGATAGTGAAAACCAGTTTCAAGATACTGTAAAGAACTAGGGGAAGCTTTCGGGGATGGGAGTTGAAGCCAACCAAAGAGATGTCTGGACTATTAAATTAATTAGCCTGTCATGAGATTTTTGGAAGCAAAAATGGAGCTCTATTAGCATGTTGGCTTCATGGCAAGTGAGAGCTGGCTGGAGCCTGTTCATCTGCATGTAGTTTTGGGATGAATTAAAGTCTTGAAGCCTGTGGGTTTTGTTGAAAAATGACATTTTGAAAGAGGGAAGTTGGCTGCTAGGAGTCAGAGTCACAACAGAGCCAAAATAAGCTTCATATTTCTTAACCCCCGTGTCGCTGAGGTCCAGATTATCCCAGATGATGTGCAAATGCACAAGGACTGAGTGTTGTGAGCTGCCAGGTTTTAGTGAGGGGAGGGGGAAGAAAATAAGCTACAGTTGTCCATTATAAATACATGGCAGGTATGAAAAAGATTGAGTTATTCAAACCTGATAATGTTTATGAGGAAAGGGAGGAGGCAGCTATAGAATATGAAAAAGAGCTAGGGATGTGAGTAAACTGAAAACTCAGAGTGTGACTTCAGTGTTTGGCACAAGTCAAGAATAAATAAAGCATTGAGTTGGTAGGGGGCAGGGAAAAGAGAAGTGTCAAGAGTAGCATAAAGAGCGAGTCTCGAGCCAGCGTGCTGTGCATTGCATTAGTAGGCATCAAGTTGGATTTGTGGGAGAGGTGGATAACGGCAAGAGACTAAAGGGTTTGAATGAAGGCGACCAAAAGATCGCTGTGCTCTGGTCATTTTTGTACTCTGCTATGAATCGGGTACATGGGACATCAAAGAGGAACACTGACATAATGCTAGGAGAGAAATGGGCTTTCTTTTCATTAGAAAAGATGCAAATTAGATAAAACTGTGATTTATATAATTCTGAGTATGTGGGAGCTGGTATCAAGCACTGAGAAACTAGCAAATGAAAAAGATCCAAAGAGAAACTAAATGGATCCCAAGGGACTGCTTATTCTCTCCTGATACAAAATGATCATTAAGAAAAACTTATTAAAATTATCTAGTAAATATAATTTGGGGCAGATTGTAGCCAACAATGCTCACGGCCTACTTCATATATGTGTGAGCAGGAGATTGGGAGCCTAAATGCCTTAGGATCTTTAACGCTGTATAGTAGGAGCTCTGGGTAGGTCAAGCTAGAAGGGTGCCAGGCTTCCTCTAGCGCCCTGTGTTCCGTTTATGGGTATCGCTGACCTCTTCAGATGGTGGATGCTTTTATGTGTCCTTGTCAAAAGCTATTCTGAATGTCAGTAAAGTTCTGCTTCAAGGTTGTTGCTGGATAAAGGCAACACAGCAGAGAGGGATGAAGGGGGTTAAATACATGGCTGGGTACAGTACTGATCCAAAAAACACGGAAGAATGTTGTGCACAGCCTTTCAGGGGCTCCTGTTTCATGTGGCTCCTGCCCCTTCCCTCAGCAAACCTGAGGGACACCATTTTTTATAATTTTGTATTTCCATGTGATTTCATAGTTCCTGCTAAAGAGAGAAAACTACTGTTCAGATTAACTCTTTCTAGGCAGGAAAAGCCTGTGCAGATCAAATAACAGTGTAAAATCATTGCACTGTTCCATCTTCCGTTCAAAAAAAAAAAAATTTTTTTTTTCCTTTTGCTTACAAGAGAGGACATCAAGGAAGATGCCTGGTATCTACCTCCAGAGTTCCTAGAATTGCTTGTGAAAGATTCCTCATAATATATAATCTTGGACCAAGAATCTTTGAAGTGAAGCTCCTGAAGCCCTGCCAGCAGGCCCTGTTTTGTAGTTTTCGGAACACTTCTAATCTCCACAAGTGTTGAATTCGTAAATTCTGCTGGAGCAATATTAGGTCAGTGTGACAGGGGGATAAAATTGAGTTAATGTTATCTTGATACAAAGGTAGTTGGGTGACTTGTTAGTAAAACGTATTTAAAAAAAAGTTACTGCAAAAATGTGGGTAAAACTCTTAAAATGGGCAAAACCTTGTAACCTTATTAAGTTGTCCATGCACAATGTATATGTGAAGACTGCACACTATGCATTGTGTGTGTACAATTGGCTGTTTATGTATCATAAATGTATTTTAAATATGAGATTTTAAAATATTGCCTAGATCTAAATTTTATCTCCCACTTGCTTTTACTGACAGCTGTGTGTCTAAACCTCATGGTTACTGTCAGAAATATCAAACTTCACCATTATCTTAGAGCATAAGTTTATTAATTTACACAAATAAAAAAAAAAAGTAGGGATGGAGGAGAATCTGTAGCTAAGATTTTTGAAAAGTTGGAGGTCACTTTGCTTTGCTCCAGGGCCGTGCAAACTGTAATATGCTTCTCAGTTAAACTGGTTTGGGGTTGTTTACCCACTCTGGGCACCTCGCCAGCCTAACTCACAAAACTGCAATTATCATGATTCTTAGGAATAGTTCCCCTTCTTCCCTCAGATTTCTTCTGCCTTGCTTCTTTTCTTCTTCGAGGAAGTCTTAAATTTTCCTGTCAGTTCTGAGGAGACCCTAATTTTCCCCTTAGGGGTTCCCACAGAGACGCAGAGTCGCGGAGGTTCTCTGGCAAATGTAATCCTTCCAGAGGCAACAACAAGCAAGAGTGTCTCTCCTAGGGATCAAATCCCTGCTGGCCCCAACCAACAAAACCAGGTCTTGCTGCTAGGAGACCCACAGTGTTTAGGGTTTTTTTAATTTTATGGTTTAACACAGAATTTCTAAATATATGTCTAATTTGAAGGCTGAGAGGCTTTGGCATTTGCATCGTTCCTCATTTATGGCCACACTGTTTCTGTGGCAGTTGCCAGTCATTGGTCAGTGAATGCTTTTGAAGTATTTTGATGCCCCTTCGCAAAACATGAATTGAAAAGAAAGAACTGGTACCAGGTGCTGGCCACCCAGCAGCTTTTGGGCTGCAAGTACTGTGAGGTACCTGTGGTTTGAGGGCCCTTGGGTAACGCAGTGTTTACTGTGCTGTTGTGTCTGGCCTCACAGTCTTTAGGAGGGATTAGCCCGCTCCTGTCAGGCTTCTAGATAGCTCCTTTCCACCTCTTCCCAGTCTGCTGCTTTGGCTAGATGTAGACGTGGGTGGCTTTAGTTATCAGGGAGAGCATGCTGGAAGGCGCAGTTTCACGTTGCTGGTGTGAGCTGGGGATCACAGCTTCCTTCATGAGAAAGCCTGTGAGGTGGTGATAGTGTGTTGATCTGGTGGGGAAACTGGGCAAGTCTGTAATCTTAGCAATGTTGTACTCTGTTTTATCATCAGTGATTTGCAGGGTCAAGTACGGCAGCAGTCCAGGTGCAGTGCATGGAGCTGCTGTTGTGCACTATAGGAAAAATAGATGTAAAAGATCTTTAATCTCAGCTGTCATCCTTGCACAAGAGCTGTGCCTCTCTTCTGTGCATTTCATGTAGGGGTGGGATGCTCTGATTCTTCTTTGTCTGTGCAAGTGGTTTCAGTTTGTGATGAGGCAGTGGTCTGAGAGAGAAAATCCAGCGCTTATCTCACTTGTGCCTTATACTACTGGGCTGCTGTGTCTTCAGTGATAACGTGTTTCTGTGGAACGTGCCATGGGTCCCTGCTGTTAGTGCTCGAGCTCTTCTCAGGTTACTGTTGCTCTTTATCGCTATGAATTTAGAGGAGCACTAGGAATGTCAGAGGCAGGGAGATAATGATGGCATGTCAGGTTATTTTGGATTGCTGGCCAGAAATTTTCTGTCAGGGAATTTCCTGAGTTCAAACCAACTTCTTGGGGTACAAAACTATGCTAAGGATTTCTGAAGTCTCTGAATGTAAAGTCAGGGACTCTGTGCCTGTCTTTCTAGACATCATCAAAATTACATTTATTCTCAGCCAACCAGCCCCTCTCAGGAACTTCTGGACAATTTTTATATGCCTTATTTAATTATTTATATGTATTAGTGTTACAGACTGCTGTATTTCTTGCTTATTTGGTCTTGAAAGTTCAGGAATCAAAACCAGTTTACCAGAGGGGCAAATGAGAGAGAGAGATCTTGAGTGACATGCTGAGAATCAGTGATAACCGGTTCAGCAGCAAAATTGCAGTTTGAATACCTCTGTGTCAAGAACTGTCTAGAGGCAGGTGTGCCACGTCTCTTGTTCAGCAAGTTTTGCTCCCAAAGCGTTGTCACCACAAGAGCATTGGGTGGATCTGTCTGGCTGTTACCAAGTGTAGTGAGGGAACTGAATGGCATTTTATATAGGCTAACCAGAGATTTCCAGAAACTCCTCACATATTTTCAGGTTATGAGGTATCTCATTAACAGCATTCTTGTGCCCTTACCACTTTTTATTGGAAACTGTGTTTTCAACCAATTACATTTAAACTGTTTAATGTCTGTGCAAATCTATTTGCTGAGCCACAATGTCTAAATCTGTAGCAGAATATGAAAGAATTGAGTGAATGTAAAAAAACTAGTGTTGCCCTCATCTGAATGGTTGGTAGTGATGCTGGGAGTATCCATCGTAGGGGAACCTGAACTGTAGACCTTGGGGCTGCATCTTTTTAAGGATTGAGTGCAATAGCCTATCTTCTTGTGCCAGGACCTTTCAGAAGCATCAGGGGTCTGAATTAGCCTTTTGAGTGTTTTTTCTACTTCAGAGCTGGGCTATGCAAGATCTCCAAATTTCCTGCTTTACGTCATTAAGACTAACAATTTTCAAAGATCTTCTGTTGAAGGAGTTATTTCTAATTCTGCTGTTCCACAGACGGATATCAATAACTTCAGATGCTTATGATTCTAGGAGAAAATAAATCTGTTCTCATGAGCTGAAATAGATTATCCAAAATGTCCAAAAGATTGTGGAGTTGTTGCTCCTGGTTTCTCCATCAGACTGGCTGTTGTGGTTTGTTTTGCTTCAAGAAAATTGGTGTCAAGACCTAACTTTTTCTTTCCTTTCCCTTGGATGCACAGACTTGTTTCATTTTGATCCAGAATACAATTTTCTGTCAGCACCATCGAACATGTAATTCCTTCAGAAACATTAAAAAATGAAATCGTGGCTTCCATTATTCCTAGGCACAATATAATGCTGGCTCCACAAATAATTCTGTGGATGTTACAGCCCAGCTCTTGAGATCACAAAGTTAAGTTTGCAGACTCCTATTTTGACCCGTTTGGTCTTGAGAAGCCTACCAAGAAGCAAGCAGAAAAGCTTCTAGTGGACAAAGTGGCTTCCCTTTGCTTTCTTATTTTGATGCCCTTGATCCAAGGGGTCATCCAGTTTAAAAACTCCCAGCTTTGTGTTGTTTGAATTTTGTTAACTGTTACTTAGCACCAAAATAATTCTTCCAGCACATAAATTCAAGATTTATCAGGTTTCCAGCTTAAATCCCCACCATTCTTTCTGAGCATAAAGCCTGTAGGGGGGAGTGTGGTGGAGAGAAGAAAGGGAAGAAACATGGAGATGTGTCTGTCTTTTGAACGTGGAAAGAAAACTATGTTATTTTGTCATTTGTACTTTACATCATGTAGTACATGCATGATTTCTGTAGAAGTGTGTGTCTCGGTTA
The DNA here is from genome assembly GCF_963921805.1 of Phalacrocorax carbo. Classification (NCBI taxonomy): domain Eukaryota; kingdom Metazoa; phylum Chordata; class Aves; order Suliformes; family Phalacrocoracidae; genus Phalacrocorax; species Phalacrocorax carbo. The sequence continues at coordinate 94,115,552 of NC_087514.1, read as the reverse complement.
GTTATTCCTGGCTTTAGCACTTGTGTTTAGGTTTGGTTTGGTTTTTTAATACTGTTTGATTAAAGATCCCTGTCCAACTTGACAAGTTCAGTGAATTCCAAAAACGTTACGTTTGTAAGGAGCAGCATCTGCGTTTCACAGAAGTTGCTACTGGCAGCAGCCAGTTTACCCAGCACGATTGGGGTGACTTTGAGGGTGACCTCAGTGAGTGCCTTTTCCAACCGAGACAGATGGTACAGTGAATTTAGTGAAAATTAATAAGGGGGAGGCAGGGAAGACAAGCAGGACTTTGAAGATTGTTTGTATTCTAGGTTTTGTCTAGCAATCAGAACATTTTGCTGGAGATGGAAGGAAAGGGTTATAATGAACAAGTGTTGGAAAGCAGCATCTAGGAAATGGTGGTTTATTACAGCATTATGAGTTCACTTCTCACCCTGCAGACCTACTTAGCTGCTCCAGAGTGTGTGTTTAGGAAGCTATATCCAGAGGACATAGTAAAGCTGTACTGCATTGGACCTAAAGGCTCACACTATATGCTGTCTTCTTGAGTAGCCCATGTGGTTACACTGCAGGATGATCGCCAGTGGCTGGATTACTGTTCAGCTTGCTTGCTTGAGGCAGATCTTGGAAGAAAAGCAAAATTGCAAGGAGCTGCTGAGGCCAAAGCAATGTTTCGGGTACTGTAAAAGGCGTGTATTTATTTTGGTTAAGTATTGCAACCCTGTTTATCCTCGAAGAAACAAATAAATTCTTTTTCTTTGAACAAATAACTTTTTCTTTATGCTTTTTAGCAGATGGAATAAAGGATGATCCCTGTCTTACCTGAAACACACAAGCTGATCTGTACTTATCTCCATTCTGGGTGATTTGGTATCATACAGCACAAGATGATGTGTTCTCAAAGACTAACATGTAGTGTTGCAGAGCCTGCAGTTCTAGCTGTAGAGATTTTTTGGTAGATGATGACTGAATAGCTGCAAAACGAATGCCAAGTGGGTTTGGGGTTTGTTTTGGTTTTTTTTCCACAGAATGGTAGAGGTTGGAAGGGACCTCTGGAGGTCATCTGGTCCCATCCGCCCCTACTCAAGCAGGGCTGCTGAGTGCTGGTTGCCCAGGACCATGGTCAGAAGTTTTTTTGACTGTCACCAAGGATGGAGACTCTACAGTCTCCTTAGGCAACCTGTGCCAGTGCTCGGTCACCCTCACAGTAAGAAAGTGTTTCCTGATATTCAGAGAGAACCTCCTGTGTTTGTTTGTGCCCACTGCCTCTGGTCCTGTCTCTGGGCACGACTGAAATGAGCCTAGCTCCATCCTCTTTGCGTCCTCCCTCCAGTATTTATGTACATTGATGAGACCCCCCCCGAGCCTTCTCTGTGTTGGCCCTCCAGGAGATACCAGGGTGGTTGAAGTCCCCCATGAGGACCTGCAGGGCCTGTGGACATGAGGCTCGTAGTCTGAATGGATTTAGGCATAGGTACTGATAATGTGCCCCACACTGCTGCATGGAGCAGGTATATATCCACCTGGAGTTCTTGTCAACTAGTATCTCTTCCAGCACTGAGGGTGATAAGAATGAGGACTTAAGGAAGAATAAGTGCTGTTCCTTTATTTCCTCTAGCAGCTCCTTTGACTTCTTACCTGCTGTTTCTTGTTGGTTTTTAATTCCCCTTATTTGTTGTGTTTTTCCCTCTGCAGGAAGGATGAGGAGGACCAAAGGAACTCCATCACTGTCTTTCCATTTTGTATTGCACTTCAAAGTCTTTGCACATCAAATCACTCTTCATCCTGTTAGTACCTCACAGGTCATTGTATTTGTTCTTTATCTGTTGGTAAGCCTGGCACATGACTGACTTGCGAGTGACGTGACTGGCAGATTAAGAAAAAAACAAAATGCAGGGACCTGTGAGTGAAGTATTTCTTGAGAAATCTGAGGGGCTGTATGGAGCAGGACCATGGTGATCTTGTGCTATACAGGGGTTCTCCTCCTGATACGTCTTCCTTTGGAAAGGAAAATTCACCCGTGTGCCATCTTCAGTATAACCGAGCTCCCATGCTGCATGACCTAAGGTTGCCAACTCAGCCTCTGCTACAGCTCTGTAAGACAGCCTGTGTGCTGAGTGCTGCTGGCAGTTCCTTAGGATGGAAAATCATATGGCAAACTAACTGAATTGAAGAAGTATCTCCTCCCTCCTACTCTCTTCAGAAGCATACTTGTCATGTCCCAGATGAATGTGAAGTGCCTCAACTTTTACCAACAAACCTAGAGTTGTTGCAGCCTATCCAGTTATTGAAGAAAGTCTTTCCTGTCCGCTTGGCCAGAAACGTTTTGTTTGCTGCCTTATTCCCAGGATATCTGCAGCCCTATTTTATCCACTGTTTGGGTTAAGTATGAAATAGATCAGTGTAAAGTGAAGCAGTTTACTGCTCAGCATTCTATTGTTTTTCTATTATTTTCAAGCATGCCTGACTTTAAGAAAGTAAACTCACCTAAAAAGATTATTTAATTCCCCTGAACCTTGTTTTCAGGATAATGGTGCAGTTTCTGAAGCAGAGAGGTGTCTTGTAGCAATGTCAGCAATCCAGTGAAGGACTCACTGAAGAAAACTGCTTCAAATCCTGGATTCATGCAAAATGGGAAGTTTGAACAAGGAAAAGACCCACAGGTGAGTTCAGACCTCCCAGTTACCCCAAAACACCTTCTGTTGTAGATTAGCTTACCCAGCGCTACAGCCTTGCTCTGCTTTCTATTTTTGCTCAAACTAACACATTAGCAGAAGGTGCAGTTAAGCATACACGGGTGGCTCTCAAACAGTTCCAAGTCCATTCAACCTGTGGTGCTCTGGTACTGTCTCCTGACCAGGAGAAAATTTCTCTTATTTACTTCCAAAAATAAACTTGAATGTGATGGAACTTTCATGGGAAAAGTGTACTCTATGGCCTCAGTGCCGTCTGGTTGCTAATGCTTGGCAATTTTGCTGCTTGCTAGTGCCCAAGACGCTTACCTATTTCAGGAAGAGAACTAGAATGGCCTAGAGAGATTCCTATGCTGCATTATCGAGGCTCTTGTGCTACTTTTAAGTTTCAGCACAAACGCTTGACAGCTGCCTTACAGTGTGCCTCTATGCTCTGTAAGGAATTAAGCAGGCTCTGTAGGAGTACAGTGTTGTAATCGAGATAGACAGTCTTGTCAGGAGACTTGGGACTGAGCAAGGCTAAAGCTAGCTCAAGTCTATATTCCAATACCACTATTCCTAATTCTACTAGCTGCTGACTAGACTTCTGCCACCCAAGCAGGTGTTGTGATTTGCCTTCATGCTTGAAGGAAGAAAACACTGAAGAAAATTTGTCTATAAAAAAAAAACAAACAACCAAACCTAAAAAAAAACCCATATGAAAGTTCTCTCAGGCATCGTTCAGAAAGATACCGTTTCTATGGTCTTACACTGCACCCAGGTCCAACAACTGGTGCCAAAATTCTCCAGGTATGAGCTGTTCACGCATCAGTTCTAGAATCAACATAGAAAAGCCATTTTGACGTACCCCTGCTTCTGTGAGGCTGTGACTCCAGCCCAGGTCCCTCAGACGTCACGCTGGCTTCAGCAGCCTCCCTGTGCTGCTCCTTGGGCCCAGTCAAACCTTTGTGGTGACAGTGCCTTTAATGATCAGAGGCTAAATCTGAAGCTTCAGGTTAGTTAATCTATGCCATACTGCAAATTATGTAGAATACAAGCACCAGCAATGACCCAGGCTACACAAAGACCTGTGTCTTCTGTGACAAAAAGCCTCAAAAACACTAATTTTAAAATGTCTTAAGTCAGTTTTTATGATCTCTCAGGCCTTCTTGCTTGCTGTTTGGAGGCTATACTTTTCCTGTCTTTGTTCTATTGTGGTTTTGCAAAGACTAAACTAGACTTAACTGTAACTTTCACACACATCAAAGGCTTATACTAAAAGACTTATACTACAAAGAACCGGACAGTATTTTCCTAAAGAAACAGTATCCCTGTAGTCCACTGTCTGGACAAAACATGGCCGTTATTACCAAATTATGCTCTCATTCATAAATAGTGTAAAGTTAGTTACTGCTTTTAATACAAATGTAGGGCAGTTGCACAGTGACGCTGATGATAGTGTATATGAGTTGCTCTGAACTATGACTGGAAAAAGGTCTAAGACAGACAGCCATTTACAGTCACCAACTTATTTACATCTTAATATGCAAATTGTAGGCAGCAGAACAGCCTGACTGATAGTAAAGCAAAAAAAAAAAGCAAGTAGATTTTTTTTTCCAGTTGAATTACCTGCACCTTCCACTGATTTAATTCTAAATAGCTCCAGTCTGCTGTTACAGTGAAGTTCTTTCACGTTTACAGAAAGCAAAAATACTCCTCCAGCTGAAATAGATGCAATCTGTGCCCAAATGCTTCTTACAGATGCCAGAAAAGGGATCTTTGTATAAATTTGAGTTGAACTCCAAAAGGTTTAACACTAGGGAACTGTAGGTAAGGTACCTTTCCTTCTCCCTTTCAATAAAATTATGTTTAACTAAGGAATTCTCACTTTACCACAGCATTGTAGGGAAAATGACCTACGTTTAAGAGATCACAAAGAAACATTTTACTAGATGTGCTTTCAGAACTGTAAGAAAATAAGAGCAGAATGACTTCCTATGTTGTCTTCCCCCCTCTGCCGCCTCTAAGAGAAGACTTCTATATAGTTGGCAACATTAAATTAATTTCCAGCTTTTCAGTTGAAGGAAATTGTGAAGACCCTATGCAAGTTTAACAAAATAAACCATAAATATCAGTGTCTTTCGAGTAAGAGTTGCTGAAACAGACCTTGCAAGTTAAAATCAGAACTGCAATGTCTTTGGAAAAGACAACTAGGCGAGAACCACATTTAAAATGTGTTAAGAAATATTAGTTTTATTTAACCAGTTTTCACAGCTGAATATTTATTCTATAAAAACTTTACAGATTGTACAGTTTATATATAGTTTAAACTACTAGAACAAAAAAGTAGGTCCCACAGATGCAAAAATACTGTACCAATCCAAGATAAAGGCAGATTTACACACTGTACAGCTCTCCACTGGGAAGGGGAGGTGGGTCAGTTCCAAGTAAAAACTTCAAAACTGTACAAAAATAAGGTTTGATTTTTTTTCATTCTTCATAATACATTCAATAAGATTGCAAGCACAGATACCCAAGTAATAATAGATACCTGCGGTCAGGAATCAATAACCACTCCTGAAAGGAATGCAAAATAGGTCTATTTACACAGGGCACTCTTTTACACCATACTGTATATAGTGTATATTAAAATAATAAAAAAGCATAGACAAAGAACATTAAACATCTAATATAATGCAGGGGATTTTTTAAAGGAGTTTTTTTTACTTAATAGTGTGCCAAAAGAATTTTAACTTATTAAATAATATATTCTAAGTGAACCTAAAATTTATTAACATAAAATGCATTTTTGGTGTAATACATCAATTAAACCAGCAAATAGGAAAAAAAGAATCAAAAACAAAACCCAAACTGTATATAAAGTAGTATTCTCACCCAGCAACAGAAGCACTTATGTAGTTATTTAAAAAAACAAAAACAAAACAAAAAAACCCAGAGAGACTATTTAAAAACCCACTAAAACTAACTTATAACTTAGGATATTCATACATAAGATATTCAGTGATTCACTAATACTGCAAAACAAGCTTTTTTTATCTGTGTTTTCCTTTTTCTTCCCCCTTCCATTTCCCTCCCCTTCCCCTCTTTCCCCTTCCCCAAGAGACAGTGGTTTCTTCATGTTATCTGGGTAAGAATTCATCATATTTCTGCCCCTTCCTCCCACCCCTCTACACCTCCCCCCCAAAAAAGGACAGAGTGTTTTCTTAGCATTAATCCTGAGCACACTCTCTTTTTGGGGATTCAATGTGTGATTTAATCTTAACAGGGTTTAATTCCCCCAAATTTTAGAATGTTCCATTGCTTGAGGTATTTCAACCACCTTCTGCGACAATGCCTTGTATCTTAGCTGACTCCTGGGCAGTGAAGGTAAGGGCTGGCTAATACCCGTTTCAATTCTGTATTCTACTGAAAAAGAAAAGCATTATTCCAGACTTCCCTGCCACACAGAAAATAATGCAACACCATTCACTTTTTAATCCATTCTCTATTTGATACAGTACTAGCCAAAGATAACAAAAACTAGAGCCTTTAAAGAGATGTTTGGTAGTGCACTCTATCGTATTTTTTAGCTTGTGTGTGTGTGTCTACATACACACGCTCACACACATATTACGTTTTTATATATATATAAAAAGACATATATATGCACACACGTACGGTTTTGTGTGTGGATATATATCTATATGTAACACTCAGGGAGAAAGGAGTTTTGTTCAAATTTAAGTGATACAGTACTTTTAAACCCCTTGACAATAAAAAGGGGGGGGGGGGGAGGGGGAGGGGGAGTCCACTCCTGTTCCCAAGCTGAGCAAGGGGTGAGTTTATATAGGTTTTTAAATGGGCATATTTTGTTTGCCCTGATGTCCAAGAGATACAATTCCAGTGTCAATGGGCATCTCTCATCAGAACTCATCAATTTTCTTCTGCAGGTATTTTAACATTGAGTCCATCCCTTGTGCTGAGCCCCAGATTTTCTTCAAAACTTCACACTCCTTTTCATTTGCTTGTTCCAAGTCCACCTTCATGATATTACGTACTAAAGCTTTGGATTCTTCAAGTACCTAGGCAAAAAAAATAAAAGGGCGGGGGGAAGGGAAGGGAGTTGGGTTATTATTACAGGAGAGCTGAGCAACATGGGCACTTACAGGTTTACATGGGCAAATCCTGAAGTTGAAGAACTTAAGCTTATCAGTTCATGGACGTACTATGACCCTAAGAAAAGTTTCTCCTAGAGTCTATCTCATGATGTCACACAGGATTTCCTTACCCTATATCAGCACAATTTACAAGTGCACAAAAATGTGGAAATAAAATAATAAATTCATAACTATGACTTTGTGTGTATATATACACACTATATATAAAAATATAAAAAATATATATTCTATATAAACCATATATATATATGTGTGTGTGTGTATGGTTTTGTGTTGATAACTTGAGAAACCCCCAACTCCATTTTGGCAAAGGCTAATCATAACACTCTTATCCAGAACTGCTCTAATAACCAGGCAGGCCTTGAATCTCTTGAGCATTTAGACTGAAAAATCTTGTTTGCTTTTCCATTTAGAAAGCTATTAATCTGTTTCAAGATCCAAAATTTCTAATGCACAGAACAGCTAATTTGTACTGTATCTTTTCCTGTAAGAAAGCACCAAGTAGTCGTTTTAGCTATCTTGTGCAACTGCCAGTGGTGCGCACAGCCACAAATGCACTAGGTGATACTCGTAAAACTAAATGCAGTCTTTGACATTATGTTGACCTTCTTATTGCCTTGGTAATTTAACTTACAACTCAAGATAACGCAAGACTTCTGTGCTTCCGTGCAGTTCTTACGGCAACTCTTTACACTGTTGATTAGACTAAGTGGGACTTATGCAACTATGTTAAAACCAAAACATATTGTAGAGTCCAACGCTGTTTTAATGTTCTTAACCAGAGTGTTCTACGGCATATGATAAGGAAGAGTCAGATGTAACTTTAAAAAAAATTATTCAAAACCCCAGAAACTAAGAGATACATAGCAATGTGTTAAAAGCCATTGCCATACTAAAATGCAGTCCTTGTTTCATGACAACGGTGGTTTGTTTTTTATTTTAAGAAGGACATAATAACGTAGTCTAATAATACTTAGATTAATTATTCTTACTCTAATCATAAAAAGGTATTGTAAGACAATAAAGGAAACTTACAACTGAATTACATGTGACAAGCTCCTTAATTCGAACCATTACTTCTTGTGTGAATGTTCCTGGCCAAAACACTTGAGAGACGAGTCCTTTGGCACAAGCTTCCTGCGCAGTCAACTTCCTCCCACTGAACAACATTTCATTGGCCTGAAGGGATAAAAAGTTACTTCTGGTATGAAATGTAATGAGACAAAACTCATTAAAGGAAAAATGTTCAAAACAAATAAGGAAAATGCCTGAACTACTTGAAATAGTTTTGTTTATTATAGCTCTTCCGACTTTTAATCAATAAAGCCTTGCCTACCACTAGCTGGTCAGTGGTGTTGACTGTACTACAGCAGTAGTTATAAAAATACGGAGGTCTATGATTAAGGGTTAAACGTGAAAATGTCTTTTGTCATTTCCCATTCATGACTCTTGGTTAGCTCTACCCTTCTTGCGGTATCGCTGACTTGATTAAATGTCTGTGCGGTAACAGGTTATAATGCCTGGCAGATGCGTAGCATAATGTTAGTTGCAGCAATGACATCTTTGCTAAAGTTCTACATTATCCGTAAATGACAGAGATAACCCCGTTTTGGTAGTAGACCGCCTGGGAACTGGCAGTCTTGGTAGAACAGTTAAATATTTTGCAACCAAGATTTTTTTTCAGTACTGAAAAATGTCTGAAACCTAAATAAATGGTTTATTTTCAGCATTTCTGAAAAGTCTTCAACAGTATTTCATTTATGATGAAACATTTAAAATAGCTGGATCATCTTAAAATTTGACCTCCAAAACCCACTGAAGGGAAAAGGATGTATTCTGATTTCTGATCAGATTCATAGAAAATAAACATTCCCATTTTATTCAGGAGGTCAATATTGAACTGCTAAATCCTTTCAAAAGTGTTTTAGCAGTCGTCTTAAAAACCCCCAGCGTTTAAAAGATCTTGTACCTAGTTTAAGGGTACAGAACAGAGTACTACAGTCTATGCAATAAGAATTATTCTTATCTAGTCCTTACCTAGTTCTGTAAATCTTTTTGATTTGTAATTATCATACACTTCACTATTTATCAGCTTCCCCGTTAAAGCTTCATCCTACAGCCATTTATGCTTATGCTTTAATTCTACCTTTAGTGAAGCTTCTTATATAGTTAAACTTTTTGGTTGCAGTGACATCTGCACAGAAACAGACAGTGAAGATTAAAAAGTCAGAGTAATTGCCAACCTCAAGACAAAACAAAAAAAGAAGTCAGTGTTACTGTGTCTTAATGACTAATTTACATTGAAAATATGACAAAGCCATCACTGGACCTTTGAAATACAGGAAATAAGGCTGTTAGAAAACACCCAAACCTGACAGGTGTAGCATTTCTGAGGAGAAAATTCTGAGTTTTTTTTAATGTTTTCTAATACTGGAAATTTTGGTAATTATTACAGCTACTTTCAGTAAAGGATCTCAAGCTAGAGAATTACTGCAGGTTATGTTCCTGGTATTGCCATTTTACAGGTGAAGAAATTTGAAAACTCAGAGGTCTATTACTTGCCCTTTTGTAATGAAATACAAAAGGGTTCTGCTGGCAGTTTGGTTGCTGACTCCCAGTCCATTAGGCATGTAAAAAAAGGAGACGGTTCCTAGGGTATTTCACATAAAAGTTATCATCACCACATCTCTCAAAAGTTAAAATGGAAAGTTGTGATCCACGTATAGTAGTTTAAAATAAAAAAAGGCCTCAAACTAAAGGTACAAATAATATACCCCTATAAGTCTACCTTCTGTGAAAGCAAAGTCAAATACACAAGGGTCATTAACTATCACAACTATACTTTCTAATTTTCCAGATTACATGTGACTAATACTAACCTGAAACACTGGCCAAAAATCAGTGATACACACAAGTTTGTCTAAAAACAGGAATAATTTTCCTAAGGAGACAGAGAAAAAAAAAATTTCTTCCAAAATACTTAAAAAAACCCACCAAAAACCACAACCAACCAGCTTCTTTTTTTCCTAAAGCTCAGTAACAACGGCTGCGTCCTCCTGAATGTGAAAACCCACAAATGGTAGCGGTGCTGTTATCTTGCTTCTGCCAGCCCTAAGCCAGCATTAGCAGAAAACCTGACATGAAATGCGTGCTCCCGTTAGTGTTCTCAGTTGACAGGTTTTGAAGGCAAATGTTTTGCTCTGGCATCTTCACTTTTGATCTATACACAACATATGCCGGAGACCCCACGCCTAAACCAGTTTTAATCATATACCCATGCCTTGCATCTGCTGTGAAAATTAACACACTTGGTGGTTACTTTCCAAGAAATATAATACAGCAGCAAAAATGAAGATAATAAAGTATTTCATTAATATAAGCTTCTTATTAATGACCTTGATTTTCTATTCCATCTGTCTTTCTCCTTCCACAGAGGAACTTTACCGGGCTGGCCTCTGCTCTGTCTCTCTTTTACAGCAAGTGCTTTGAGGCTCAAGGGGAACTTCTCGTGGAAGCCCACAGGCACTAGGCGCCGCGGAGCCTCTCAGCTCTCTTGCACTATGATCAGGAGGCAGCGGCTCTCTGTAATGCCCCCACGACCTTGGCTGGGCTGTGGACTACAGACACTATAGAAATGTGTATCCCTCATGACTGATAGAAAAGCATGAGAAACACTGCCAAGTGTGCTGGAGGCCAGCAGGGAAACCCCGTGTGTGACGCTTGATCACGTGGCTCCTGTGCTTCACGTCCAGGACCAGTAAACCACACCAAGAACTCCACAGCACACGCACAATAACATATCTCCCCAAACAGACGTCACCTTAATCTCTATTACAGATTATTTTCAAAACTGAAAAGTCCAGTTTAAGAATCCTTCTAAAATTCTTGGTATTCCCAACACTATATCATTTCTGAATCCTAAGGTCTGGGCTTCAGATTTCCTGTAACACTGACCTGTGTTGAACAAGTTCTGTGGGGGAAAAAAACCAACAAACCCCAAACTGAACCCCTCCACGCCAGACCTGCTCACTAGCCAAGCCTGACCCCATAGGGAGGATATTTCCAACAATCTTACAATTGAAGACTTTTACATAACTGCTGACGATAAAAGGAACGCATTGAATCTGACTTACAAGAGTTAAGGGTGGGACTGAATTAATACGTTTGTAGCCAATTTTATGACGCATACAGAGGCCGTAATTCTTTCTTTTGTATGATATTTTAGGGTTTTTTCCCCTGAATCTTTCTCATCTGACTCATGCCACCTCTCCTTTCTGCTGACTTCTCTTCCTTTTCTAGATAGAAAGCATGCTACCTTATCAAAATTTTGAGTATGGAGTCTGAAGCTATTTCAAGATGTCTGCTGACTGAAGTCCAACTTTGTCTCCCGAACAGCACTGACATTGCTATACTGCAGAGGGCCGAGGATAGTATGAAAACAGTGGACTTCCCACCCCCACACCCTTTTGCACCAATATTATGGAACCGTTATCACTGGACGCTTTCAACTGAAATCTTTGTATTTAAAAATGAGAGCATTCACAAACACATGAAAGAGTATACTAGGGAAGAGCTTTTTGTGTTGGGTGGTTTTTTTTTTTAACAACTTCTAAAGAAATGAAAAGTAACAATTCACAAGTCTCTAAAGGACGGGGATGGATGAAATGGATGGATGAATGGATGGATGGATGGCCAAATAAAAAGGGAAAGGAACAATCAGTAGTTTGAAACATGCTAAGATATTAAAGATTCTCTTATAACTGTTAATTTATTTGTTACCTTTTCTGTTCTCTTCTAATAACTCAATCCAAACACACAATTAGTCATTAGATCTGTTCAACTGATGCTTTTAATATATTGAAATGTATTTTTTAACTCAAATACCTACAGGGAAAAACTGGCTTTTATAATAAACAGTAACTTACAAAAACAGGCGTAGCTACAAGTGCTTGTTTTATACTGTTACTGTTCAAACTGGAATGGGACGTAGGTCTAACAGTTTTCAAAGAACACAGCATAAAAATAGTAAGCAAGATGAAAATACTGTAGGTAAGAGATTTTTAAATAGCTTTCTGTTACATTTGATTCTTTCACCTAATTGAAAAGCAAGAAAAGGGATACTAATTAACACATGGCTTATGTTTTCAGCAATGCAAGGCGTTACCTTTTTTTTTTTTTTTTTTTTAAAATCCAGCAATACCATAAATCAAGTGCAAGACTAGAAAAAAAAGAAAAAAACCCGAGGTCCTCCACAAAGGTGATTTGGACTGAGTAATTCTAGCATAACACCCTAGTGTGAACATCAGCAGAGATCTGATGATCTGAGGAAGTTCAACACAACTTCTTGAGAACGAGCGCCTGAAAGCTGAATTATTTATTTTGCATACTGGCATGAGACTGCTAACAGCTGTGACACAGCGCTCTGCCGTGTAACGGCACCGAGTGCCGACCAGCCCATTCTCCGCTACGCTCTGATGCTGTGCTGAATGCAACACGCTGGTGGCTGATCCTCACAAGGCATCGGCAGGGAAGGTGAGTCCTGCTATGCAGGACGTAACCCTTCTGCCACCGTCAGGGTTAAGGGTGCCCGTGATGTGGGATTAGGTCCCGTGCCTGCTTTCTGTCCTGTGCATGCAGGTGAAGACTAGGCTGTCACAGCGTGGAGCAGAGAAGCTACAGATACTGGTTTCTCATGAAAGGTTTTCATGAGAGAAAACAAAAATAAAGAAAAGGCAACACAGCAAAGATAGAAAGTTTTGAAATCACTCTGGATAAATTATCACAACTGCATTGTGAAGCTGTCAGCCCCTACCCTGCAAGCTACTTACAGAAGCCAGGCCCATTATCCGAGGGAATGTAAGGGATGAACATCCATCTGGACTTTGTCCAAAAGTAGTGTATGGTGTCTGAAACCAAGCCTTCTCGTTAGCCCAAACCACGTCACACAGAGGCAATATAGATGCTCCAAGTCCAATGGCTGGGCCATTAACTGCTACAATGATAGGCTTCTTAAACTGAATAAAAGTATTCACAAAGTTCCTGAAGAGAAACAGAAACATGCACTCACTACATGTAGAGAGAGAGTAAAATATACCAGCCCTTGAAAACTCAGCAATAATTCATCTCTGCAGTAACATCGCTTTCAAAACCAACCTGATAACCTTCCATGATGAGGTGGTTAGCTTGGTGGACGAGGAGGGGGGGCAGGGGATACCGTCTCCCTAGACTTCAGAGTGAGGCTTTCAGCACTGCCTCCTGTAAGACTCTCATAGTCAAGCTGTTGATGTATGAGCAGACAGCGAGGTGGACTGAAAAATGTCTGAACGGCTGGCCCAGAGGGTGGTGACCAGTGGCACGAAGTCTAGTTGGAGGCCAGTAATTACTGTGGCACCCCAGGAGGTCAGTGCTGCGTCCAGTGCTGTTCAATAGCTTCATTCATGATCTGGATGACGGGGCAGAGCATACCCTCAGCAAGGAAACGGTCTGACAGGAACCCTCATGCAGTTCAACAAGGGGAAGTGCAAAGTCCTGTGCCCAGGGGAGAACAACCCCAGGCACCAGTACAAGCTGGAAGCCAAACAGCAGGAAAGCAGCTTGGCAGAAAAGGACCTGGAGTCCTGGTGAACACCAAACTGGATTTGAGCCAGCAACGTGCCCTTGAGGCAAAGAAGGCTAATGGTACCCTGGACTACATAAGAAGTGTTGCCAGCAGGTTGCGGGAGGTGATCCTTCCCCTCTGCTCAGCACTGGTGTCCAGTTATGGGCTCCCCAGTGAAAGAGAGACGTGGAGCTACTGAAGATGGTCCAGCAAAGGCCACCAACATAACCAAGGGACTGGAGCATCTCTCATGTGAGGAAAGGCTGAGAGAGCTGGGCCTGTTCAGCCTAGAGAAGAGAAGGCTCATGTGGGATCTAATCAATGTGCACAAATAACTAAAGGGAAGATGTAAAGAAGATGGAGGCAAGCTCTTTTCAGTGGTGTCCAGAGACAGGACCAGAGGCAGTGAGCACACGCGGAAACATGGGACATTCCCTCTGAACGACAGGAAACCCTTTCATGCTATGAGGGTGACTGGACAGGCAGCCATCAAGGCTGTGGACTCTCCATCCTTGGAGATATACTAAAAAACCTTGCCTGGACGTGGTCCTGGGCAACCTGCTCTAGGTGATCCTGCTTGAGCAGAGGCAGGTTGAACAAGGTGACCTCCAAAGGTCCCTTCCAACCTCGACCATTCTCTGATCCTGTGAAAGCCTAGCATTTCTTCCAGCCCAAAGCAGCCCAGTAATTGGACAGGTGGGGATTTAATGCCCCTCCTACAAGCACCACCTGATACAGCACTTGTGCTATATTCACATTCACATGCCTCACAGCCCTCTCTTAGATGAGGCTGTAGCCATACCTCACCTCTGGGCACCAAAACTGTAGTTACAGCCCTGCTTGGTCTTCACTGTTTTATGTATGACATTGGTATGAGGTAACTATCTATCTATATTTTTAAGTTAAGGTATAAGGTATATATAAGTGAAGACAGGCAAAGCATTAATGAGTTTCCTTAAAGAGTCTTTCTGTACTTTTGGGAGACAGCTTTTCTTAACAAATAAATCTGCCTTAAATTATGAACAAGCCATAAATAGTAGAGCTCTGTTATCACATATCACACACCTGTAAAATTCCCCCCCTCCCATCTTCCTCTCTTGGTTGGTCATAATGCTATAGGCGCTATGCTATTCAGTTATGAATGTATAGTCTCATCCTCATTATCAACACAAAATGACAATTCATTCCAGTACCCACAAAGCATGGATGCTTACATGCTTCTCTGTTCTCAGAAATAAATGCCTTCAAGAGCTTCTTAGGAAAAAGTAAGCGTGTGCGTATGTACCTCTGTGCGTACACACACATTAGACCAAGCAGAGACTTCTAAAACCTCAAAGTTGAGGTGCAGACATTTCTTAGTCAATAGCTACCACATATAATGAAGAAGTTGTCCACGTTTACTTCAAGTACATGACAAATTCTGATTAGAATACAATGTACAACGGACAGTTGTCAGCACCTGTAACGCACTCCTTTGCTCTGAACGACAGATGATTTTTCATTTCAATATTAGATGCTGAAATATGAGCTTTTTAATCAAGATTTTTAAAAAAGGAGATTTAGTGGTAACTTTAAAGTTTGCTCCTTAGCTGCATTGCATGTTTTTGTACTTCTGTGAAACAGGACATTTTTACTATATTGCATCCATCACTAAAGGTCATCATGCTTCTTAACTCATTCTAGTGAGCTAAAATAGATTAATGCAAAAAAATTTCTCCTGGAACCATCTTATCAAACTGTCATACAAACATCCCATCCAGAGACTTAAGATAATTTTAATCATGTCTGAATACTCCAGAGAGGCCGTCGCTAGCATATATACAAAAAATACAATTACTAATTCAAAGGGGGAGTTTGTAGGTGCTTTAAGTTACCTTTATCCATTTTATTAACAATGATTAATAGGTGACAAATCAGACTTCTGAAAGGGCCTGAATTAAACTAGTGACAGAAGCTCTGTGTTAAGAGCCTGTGTCCCCACGCCGCATCTGAAGTCACCATATGAGCAACTTTTACATGGAATGACTGAAAATTTTCTTTTTAAAAAAACCTAACTATTATCGTGTCTATGAGCCAACTGTGCCTCTAATGAGGCAGGCTTTACGTGTTACAAGGCCTTTTTTAGGGACATGAATATTGGTAATGACAGAGAACAGGTCTCTGAAGGAAAATAGATATTCACGAAGCATATAAGAGCTCATACAAGAGCTCATCCAAGAGCCCAGGCCCTCAAAACCAGTGTTCAAATGGCAAGCTGCTTCTTTGTACTGTTAAAACATGTCTCCCTAAGATCCGTACATTAATTTTTTTCCATATATATTCTTCTAGTTTGTAGTAGTTCAGCTCATTTTGTTTAAGCATCAGGTTTGGTACCTAGTGTTGGGATGATATTCACTAGTATTAATCTACTCCTCTAAAATATCCATCATTGCACTTCTCTGAATGTAATATATTATTTATTGAATGCACATCTTGTATTGTGTGTTAGATTTGTTTTCCTGAAACCCTATGGCTATTCTGTGTCTTTTAAAATTGTTTTCAACTGGAGAGGTGTTACCATACTACCAGTTTTCATAGTTAAATTTTAGTAGTAAAAATAGTGATGCATGAAATGACAACCCAAATAGAAAGGGACAGGGAATATAAAGAAGTGCTGCACACTATATCACATAACAGGTGAATGTCTGAGATCTTGTTGAATTAGAGGCTTTTCAAATAAAAAAAATATACAAGCCAGACTACATGATGAAGAATACCCACTCAGATGACTGAAGATAACCTTACATACCTAATAGCTTCTGCCATCTTAGTGCTTTCCTTTTTTCTATCATCTGTTAAACGTCGTATAAAATAAATAAAATCAAGACCACAGCAGAAAATGCTACCAACTGCACTGAATAGCACAAGTTTACTGTCATCTGCAGCTGCTGTGTTCAGTGCACTTTGGACTTCCTTCATTACCTGAAAAATCAAAAATTCATTAGAATCTTTTTATTACATCACTAAAAAGTAGCATACTGATCTCCTCCCTTCTTCCCCCCCATGAGATCTCCATCATCTTTAAATTTTCCTTAGGATCCACTCAACCACCATATTAGAAAAGTTAACTTTATTCATTATCCCAAAACAAGAAAGTTAAAAAAAAAGACTAGAAGCTTTGCATTTCAAAAATGTAATTAGACTAAGATAATGAAATCATTAAGAAAAGATCTATTACATGTTATCTGTAACTAAAGCACTCATTCAGCATTTCTGTAATTTGGACAGCAGATGGCATATGCAACCAGTTCAGGAAAAAAAAGAACCTTAATTCAGGCTAAAGCTGGTTTCAAGTTGCACTTCATAAACCGCCATGTGTCTTCTAAGAGACATTACATCTACGTGTTCAGACAACATAGTTAAAACTCAGCTGAATTACAGTTAAATTCAGTTGTATGTGTAACAACATCTTGCAAGCAAGAACCTGAACCTTGTTCCGTGTATGTTCGTGCCTGAATAACAGGCATAAATGTGGCAGAGACCTAGAACTCCCTCAGCACCCTTCCCCCGCCAAAATGAGAATTGTTCTGACCTCTGGATTTAGTGAATTATTTTCAGATGATTTTGTTGATAGCAAAATGTGTGTGAATCCATCTTGTTTCCTGACAACAATGTCTCTGTACCGGTACGCGCTCTCCGTTTGCCTCACGCTGAAACGTAGCCTTTTATCAAAAGGTTGATCTCTCCTGTCATCAATAAACCTCCGTTTGCTGGCTGTCACTCCTGTTACAGATGTCTGTATGTTGGTTGTACCATTGGCTGCTAATGCTTCCATAAAGGTGGATGTACCTGGAAATAGTTTAAACGATAACATTCTATTAATTACATTTTATTAGCTCAGCAGTTCCAAAATCCCTATTAGCATGAAAACATACTAGTCCTATTAAGAACACACAGTAAATATGAAACTCAGTCCCTGGGAAGTTACTGAAACGTTACAGAAATAGACGCTGTGCACAGTGACAAAGGGATCCAACAAATTCACTTTACAGTTGTGAGAAAATACATTTTAAACAAGCCAAACAGACCAATCATCATATACTTTTTTTGTGAGAGGGAGGGCAAGGGTTTATTTAATGTTCCCGATACCACTGCACTTCAGTAGGTGAACGCTCTGCTTTCTCCCTTTTCAACATCTTTAGGTTGTCTAACAGCATCAAGATGGCAAAGAGAAAGCAGAAACCTTGTGTTTCAAATGCCACGAGAAGTTAATATACAGAAGAAAATGACACTTAAAATAAGCCAACTAAAGAACATGACTGACAAGATCATAGAAAGCATAAGTCTTCAAATGAAAATGGAGAAATACAGACTATACTTCTGAGAGAGGGAAACAAGACCCATGCAGCAATGGATATTTTAATGGATTCACAGACAATGAGATATTTCTCAAGTCTAAACAATTTTTGCTATTAGAATTGGCAAATAGCGCATTATGTCTTTCTGGTCTTGTTCCCAGTCACTTAAATGGACAGAATTTGAAGGCATGCAATTAAACAGGCCATTCCTCATGACACAGAGGGACAGGTTCTTCTCTGCTCCACATTAGAAGCATACCACCAAGTAATCAGCATTCATAAGAGAAACCAAGAGAACATCTTGGATCTATAATCCATCTGTATGTTACAGTCTCCATGTAAAATCTCCATAAAATTTATCAGATTAAAGTAATGGAGTATCTGTGGGGGGAGGGGACAGCAGAGTTAAAAATGTTGGAAAAATGTGTCATAGGCCAAGACAGGAAAGTTCTGAAAGCCTTTTCCTGAAAACTGAGGTCTGAGACTTTGTAAAGTCTACTGGAAACCCACAGCCCTTATCTCACCAGCAGGTACTTCAGGACATCATGCATATGATGTCTTAAAAGGTACAGTTAAGCCACATATAAATAAGTTCTTTATTAAGTGCCATTGATGGATCTTGCTTAAGTCACCATTAAGTCATCATCTTTCTGAAAAAGCTGTATTTTTAAAGTTCTAATAATATGCAATGCCATGATTCTTAATTTTGGGGGGTTTGGTGTCGTCGTGTCCTGCCCCCGCCCCCCCCCCCCGATACTTCAAACACTTGTGGGTCCAGCAAAGACATTAAACAGGCTCATCTAAATAACTAGAATATCCTATATCTCCACATTTTAACTGTATTCAAATGTTGTGTACTTTGACCTGTATGAAGTACAAGATAGATATTAAGAGAAAGACTAATAAAATTAAAATTTAGAACATTATACATTTTTCTATTTGTATTTCAGAACCTGCCTTCAGATATAAATTTAGTCTTTATATGAAGTATTCGAAAATAAATACATCTTTTATTATAAATCTGTTACAACTAATTAGGTAAGTTGTCTGTCAAAGAAGCTATACAATAATAAGGTTTTATTTTACTTTTTAAAGTCTTTCTTGTTGCATTAGTGATTTAATCCCCTTACCACATCATTTTTTGTGAAGAAGTTAAAGACAACAAGATTTTTCAATTATTTAAAGTAAAGAGTAAGAAACTGAATTCAGTTTGAGATCAGGCTCAGAGACAGAGGTGAACAAAATGAAATGGAAAATTAATATTTTATATTGTCACAGAAGTTTCACATTTATTCCTAAATTTTTCACAGCTTATCAAATTCCTATTTTCATTTCAGCAGAATAAATAAAAATTTGATGCACACCAAACATGAACTTGGTGAGGGATGCTTTTGATACTTTTCCCTTGTAACCACACTATATTGACTACATTCCTTTAAAAGAATTCCCTTCAAATGGAATTTGCAGGAACACCACCGTTGCCCCATATTTCATTAGGAACACAAGATGAAATGGTATCTCTAGCTGCAATGGTTTGTTTTTTCCTTAGGAAGGATAAATTAAAACAACTGAAATCACCTCTGATTTCTAAACCCCGATATAAGGTTTGTGGCTTCTGCCCTAGCCATAGCGAAAAACGTGGAGAACCAGGAGGGCAAAATAGACTAGACTAAGCCAAAAAGAGAGTCAGTAAACTTGGGTAAGAGCTTTGAGTAGATCTTTTCCCACAACTCATACTTTCAAAGATGTACTCAAATATCAGAAAATTACTTCTGAGTTGTAAGAGGCAATGATTATATACTTTGAGAGACAAAACTTTTGGCAAGAGAGACCAACATGTAAACACCACACACCACTTTTCATGCTTATTGAATTGGCAAGAGACCTTCTGAGTTTGTATAAAAACTCTGTCTGCACTTGTCAATAGTTGCAGTTTCAAACCACAAACACGGGACAGCTGCAGTACAGTGGAAGAAGTCTACATCCAATCTTGTAAACACACTTTTAGGATACTTAGATTGGAATCAAAAACCTGGAGGCTTTAGAAACTGTACTTCTGCACAGGGAGATTCAGCCAGCTGGTACGGATTAGAAAACAGCACCAACAGAGTTAGAATACTTTCGTTATTGTTTGTTGTTATGGCTGTAAGTTTGTGACCTTCTACACCTTAAAGCGTAAAGGGCTCTCCCTTTTGGCATTCAGTCCTCAAAAGTGAGGAAACAACTCAGAGACATAAAGCAGGACTTTGTGCTATATATAAATAGGCAAAGGTTACATCACTGGACAGTCTTAGACGTGTGTTGCAGCTAATGTGGATGAAAATTAAGAAAAGTGCCAGAGAGACTTGACTGTATTGCCATAGATTTCCTCACATGAAAATTTTCCATTGAGGTTACTTATTTTCGGGTTAATTACAAGTATATGTTACAATTCAAAAATACAGATTTTAAACCAAACCAAAAGCAGTTCTGCATTTCAATACGTTAATGGAGATAACGTATCAAAGACAAACAAAACACCACAGCCTTCTCCTTTCAAACTGAGCCTTCGAAAAAACAACGAGGGCTTGGAAAAAAAGACAATTTACCCTGGATATTGTCAACTAATGCAGAACTATGTTCGTTTAACAGGTAAACAAGCAGCTCTCAGTTACAAAAAAACCAGTCCAACTGCAAACTGTTAATTTAATGTGATCTTCTCAAAGGTGAAGACATACTACTACTGCGCAAAGCTTCACCATACAGATGCAAAATGAAATCAAGAGGACTACTGGGTTTTGCAGCTGCTGATCAAAACCTGATAGCAGTCGCCATTTTCATGCAGCTGCTCTTAAAGAAAAAAAAAAAGGCAACCCAAGCAAGCTATGGGCAACAGATAAGGAAGACAGACACAAAATACAGAAGTTGGAAAAGGGGCAGAGCAGCAAAGGTATCATCAGCCCCATTCCACTGGCAGAAGACAGAAAAAAGCCACCTCTCCAAAAATTGAGGGGGGGAAATAATTAAAATGCACGATGCCAGACATCTAGATAAACAGATTTAAAACTAAAACAAGTAACTCACAACGTCACGATAATCCAAAAGTTACAATCCCAAGCTCCTCTCTGTGCTATTCGTGTCTCACTGTCACAGTCTCCCAAATTCGTGAGCAGTTCAGTTTAGCTTACATCGCGAGCCTTGAGTACAAACACTCCCCTCCCTCCAACAATACTGGGGATGCATCCAAACAGGTGCTCTAACGACAGCCAAGACTCTTCTGCACAATTCTTTTCATGTATGGATGTACTACTGCTGGTACTTTTAATTCAAAGGTTTGTTGATGGAGTATGCTGTTTCTGAAAGGCTTAGCACAGGAATGAGCATAAGACGACGGGAGGTGTGCACGATGATGTCTGAGTATTTTCCCCAACTGCAGCCACCAGAAATTTAGGAATTCCTAAAATTTGCTTGCCCAGGACCGTAGGATAAACCCAAACCCATTTAATTAAATCCTATCCCCATGGGATTTTCCAATTTACTTCTGAAACCACTATGGTTTTGTCTTCCATAGTATCTTTTTGCAGTAAGTTCTGCAACATGCATCTTTACGTTTTCTTCATCCCTTTCATCACATCCCTTCTCCAGGCTGATTAGTCCCAATCTTATTTACCCTTTCTTCTTCCAGGCACCAGCCCCCAGGCCTGTTGTTCTTCTCCATGCCTCTTCCTCTTCTACTAAATCTTGGAACAGGGTCCAAAATGTCACACGACATTCAAGATGGGCATTTATAACATGGCATATTCCAGCCTTCTCTTTTGTCCTCTACTGCTTTTCCATAATAATTTGTAACAATTTATTTGGTGGGGGTTTTTTTTCTTTCCTTTTTTTTTTTTTAAACTAGCACCAAGCAGGTGTTTGCAGAAATTACCCAAAATAAACCCAATGCCCTTTCCCTGAGCAGTAACACGTAGTCAGGAACCAGTCATTGTCCAGGTGTGGTTTTATGCAAAACTATGCCTATAGCAAAACATAGAAGTCTGTTTTGTCCCTTCCTCATTTCTTGGCATTCATCTGCACTGAAGGTAACCTCTCATTTTAATCACAAAATCATTCAGTGTTTTCAGATATGCCTGTAGTGCTCACAAGTAGCTTCAGGGACACTCACACCTCTCTCCTGTGCCCTCACGCACCAACCACGTCCTTTCCAACACTAAGCAATGACATGGTTAATAAGAAGCATCACTTAAATAAGCAAGTGAACAAACACCAGTACCCACAACTTCTCAAAGTATTAACTGAAAAAATAACATTGTAATTGTAACTGATTACAACTCAAGTACTGGAGAGGGAAAAATATGATCTGCAAAACTGGCTGAGAAAAAAAAAATTATTAAATTTAAAATAAATTTTAAAAGAAAATCAGTGCTAGAAGTTGTATTTTTTCCAAAGTCCTTTCCATACTTTCACTGCCTTATAGTCCCTTGCATATATAATCCTCAAGGCTTCATGTCAGTTGTCCAGGGCAGGTTGCCGTATGTTCCCTTTTTGCCTACGCACACTAGTGTTTTGCTACATGTTCATGTGTACTAGCAAGCTCTGTCTGTAAACACTATTAAGCTTTTTCAATCTTAACTCAGCACTACATCAAATATTTCACACGAGACACCAACCCCAGATAGTGCTACCACAATGCAAAGATAATATATTTAGTTTCCAGTAAGTTTTCCACTTCTGCTTCAGCAATTACAGAGCAAATATTTCTTAAAATTCCAGTGTATTGGCACAAATTCCAGATAATTCAAAATGAGGGGTTAACCCCCCCCCCACAACCTATATATGTGCCCATTTTTTGTCTGAGTGTGTGTATTTTAAGCACATTTTGGAATAGAACAAAAGTTCCAGCTTCATTTGAAGCATCACTATAAATATTTGTAAGAAGAAAAAAAGTTCTGAATTTATTGTACATTTCACCTAAGATTCTGTTTTGCTCTGTGTTTCTGAAAGAGTGTTCAGAAAGCGTAGGGCATTTATGAAAGACAGACTTTACTTACATCCTTCCAGACTATATTGTTATATTGATGCAGCATGCAATAACAACAGTGCTACCAATAATAATCTGCACAATACCCCAGCATGAGAACAGGCATCCCCAAAGATGCCTGGGAGGAGAAAGAGGTGGGAAACAGTCATACTACTTCAAATTATGGAGTGCTGATCCCTGTGACACCCTACCGCTGCTGCCAAAACCTCAAAACTCTTACTGCTGGGAGGTGGGCACTTATTTGAGAAGACAAAGTTAAGTCAACCACTTCTTGATTCTGTTTCCAGGAACTAGTTATATAGAGAACCATTAGATGTTCTTCAGCCACCTTCTGTTGCTTTTCTAAATATGTCACCTTCCCACATAAGAAGAATGTAGGTTTTAAGCACAGACTAACAGGCAGATTGTTGTGGTAGTAGTACTTTCAACCCTACGCCAATTTTTATCTCGTCTGCCATGTCACATTTAGAGTAATATGGTCTATAGTAGCCAGTTTTTCCTTCTGTAGATAGTTTTCTCTGTTTCTTCGACTACTTACAGCATCAATCAAATATTTTTACGTTTACAATGACACTGTTAGGAAGATGGCAACGTTAGCGGTTGCATTGGACATATGTTATGGCCTATTTAATTATTTTTGCTTTTGAATATCTTCCCTTCTCAGAACATAAGCATCCACGTAATGATAAACTTGTAATGCCAACCAAAAATGCAACTAATCAGAACATAAAATTCTTCTACCGAAAGTGGTCAATCATTACAACAGAAAATGGCATTTCTCTACCGTCAAGTTATTAGGTTTACTTTAGTCTGACTATTTTAAGTCATATAAGCAGAAATAAAAGAAAGTTTGCATATTTTAAAGATGGGAATAAGAAAATACTAGACCTAACACTTGTTAAGACCATGCCCTTAAAAAGTATAACAGTAATAATATGTAATTTGGCAACAAAGCTCTTAAAAAGTCTAGTTAAGTTTTATTACCTTTGAAAAGGACCTCTGCATTTTTACACATAAGGTATTAAGCAAACTTTCCACATGCTGTCCTACAGTGGCGAAAATACCCCCCTCCTAACAACTGCAAAGGCTTTCCATATACATCTTCATTCTTATTATTTCACTGGAAATATATAAATAAACACTCCTCAGATGAGCAAATTCTTTTTCTCCTTTATCACGGCATCAAGATAAATTAGGATTGCTCTCCTTTCCCTTTCCACTTCATTTTTAGACTCATTTTGGAGTAATTTTTCTTCCATTCAATCTATAATCAGGATACTACTGACAAACAGTAAACAGTGCACATGATATTTCTCAACGTTTTAGCTGTTTTTCAAGATGGCTGTAAGGAAAAAAAAAAAAAAAAAAGAAAAAATAATTTCCCAAGCCCTCCTGATATTACTCCAGCCAAAAAATCCCAGCCATATTTCACAGTACCATGCACCAAAGGATTTGATGGGAGAAGCAAAGAGTTAGTCATATTTCTTTTTCTCACAAATAAATACAAATAAGAAAAACCTTCACCAGGTTACAGACTCCTTTTTGAGGCCTTTTAATGCTGGGAACATTTCATAAGAAACAACTTGCCCATCCTGTCCTTTGATATTCTTGGAGCTACAGGTTATGATACTGCAGCATTCATTTGAAACGCTCTCAAATTTGAGAGCTAACTAAGGACATCTCTTGGGGCTCATCTACAGAGGAAAGCTACTGCAAAATAGGCTGAGGTTTAAACTTGACGTATACCCAGCTATTTCACACTAACTCCTAAGGTGAACATATTCTATATTAAGAGCACTTCATTGCAATTTAATCCAATCCCCTAAAGTGATCTAAAAAAAGTGTCTCTTCCTGTGGAGTAAGAGTGCCCTAATGTAATGCTAGGCTAGACAGATACTGTCAAAAGACATCCCAGGCAGTTTCGTGTATATACATGAATGTATACATGCCATGTACATATGACATAATTCTTGTAAGGACATAAAAACTCTCTAAAACATTTTTGCTAAATTATTAATGAGATTTAGATAGGCGGGTATAGCACCACTATGTTGGCAGAACACTTCCTTTCATCTACCTTCTTTTTGAAAGCGTGCCAAAAGGTATTCACATTTCATCCTTTTCACACAGATGAGGCTTTAGATGCCAGAGTTTGCAAGAGCTCCGCTCTCAGCTGCCCACAGAAACATCTGACATGTCAATGCAGAAAAGTAGTAGGCAAACAGGGCTAGAGGATTCTCAGAGGTTCAGGACACTGATGTGCAGGTATTGAGAGCTTCACAGGACAGTATCTGGAGCGAATACCCTTGCTTTGAAGCATCACCTCTGTTTTTACATATCTACCTCAGGGAGCTACGTGTGACTTTCCAGCCATATATTCCTCACTGAGGACATCCTCTGTACAGAGTTTTGTGCAAAACAGTCATGGAACACCTGGCACAAGTGCATGCAGCTGTGTGCCTTAAATGGCCAGTTAAACCCTATACTTGGGTAGCCTGCAACACATAACATTGCTGGCCGCCACTAGCATGGACATTTTGTTCTGCAGCAGCACCCCCTTATTAGAAATTACTGACCTTGACAGAAATAACTGGGTGGGGTGGGAAGGGGAAGCACAAAGGTGTCTCCTCTTGATGCTTTTTGGTACCTTTTAGAGATGAGCAGCACATTCAGAAATGCATGTGCCGAGCATGTTCTTACTTCTGATTCAGAGGTACTCAGTGGAAAGTAGTCTCCACTGGAGAGTCAAGGATTTGAGCCAAGAAGATTTCTTAAAGACCCTGCTTTTAGACAAAGCACAGAACTACTATTTACACCACATCTAAAGAGGCATTCACAAATTGTTCTAGAGGCAGTCTCTCCCCCAGTTTCCTCAATATTCTGGGAAAATAAGCCCACCTTAAAAGCAGGGTGATGAAAGGTATCTTTGGGTATCCCATGCAACAGGTGCTGGATAATTAGACGCTCTGAACTGAAAAAGTGATCCAGAACAGTGTATCACCTTGCCAATTTGTCCTTTTATATTGTTGAGGAGGAATAAATCCCAAGCATGATCCACTGGCAACATTGATCTACTGAAATGTGGCACGATGGAAGGAGTAAGTAAATACAACTTTTGCTCTCAAGCTGAATCTGATCTCTCCTGTTTGTTTTTGGCTACACTAGCTAGGATCAGTGGGTCTGCAAGGACATGCCTGAACTGGAGATCCAGAACTCTCTATTCTTCCCATATTAAATAATAATAATTAAAATAAACAACAACCCAACAACAAAAAAAAACCCTCCCAAAACAATGCTCCCCCCAGCCCCAAAAAAACTCAGAGAAAGGAGACTGAGAGAAAGAGACTTGGATCAGATGCTTTGCATGAGGAAAACTTATATGATATCCTCTCTCAATTATGCTTTGTCCTGTATTACTGCAGGCAACTGCTAGAAAACACAGGAGGCGTTTGTCTCCACATCATCTTGCCTCACAGCTTGACCGCAGTACAAACGATATGGTTCTCCACATTGTGGGATTTGCAGAGGTAGCAAAGATCTTGAAAGTGGCCATGAATCTTGGGAAAACACCCATCATGAGAGTACATTTTAATCAAATTTTGAAATCAAGAATATAGTGGCAAACAAGCAAATAAAAAAAAACATGCCCAG
The DNA here is from genome assembly GCF_963921805.1 of Phalacrocorax carbo. NCBI lineage: Eukaryota > Metazoa > Chordata > Aves > Suliformes > Phalacrocoracidae > Phalacrocorax > Phalacrocorax carbo. The sequence continues at coordinate 94,089,096 of NC_087514.1, read as the reverse complement.
GGTAAATCGCAAGAAAATAACCTCAGCCAAAAGCAGTGAACAGAGAGGGCAATGCTCCAATCTCAGCCAGAAGCTGAGAGGAACAGGAGACAGCGAGCTGCCCGTACCCGGCAGGATGGATCGCACATGCATGGGTAGCATTTGCATGCCTACTCTTCATATTGCTGAGGAAAGCCATCAGCTTCTCTTTAAGACCTCAAGCTTCCATAAATATGACAACAGTCAATGAAGTAGAACAGTATATCAAAGGGAAAAATCTCACAGACAAAACACATAAACTGATAACTCCATGAAGCGCTAATTAAGTAGTTAACATGTGCTGTCATACATCGAGAAAGGTGCAGATCTGCTGAAGTGGCTTCCCTCAGGCTACAGAGCAAGTCAGTATAGAAGCCAGGATTATTACAGTTACAGGTGGTCTCAATTCCCAAAAGCTACTTTCCCCTGTAAAAAACCCTGCTTTTATAAAGTACTGGATTTTTTTTTTTTCTTTCCAGAAGTTATGTGTGTCTAGATTAAAGTACAAGTAGCAATCTTGGTACTACTGTTAGAAGGGACAGCTAAGGAAGCAACAGAATAAGCACTACAATATTTAAGTGGGACATATTGTTTCAGCAGCACCAATATGTTAATATGAAACCACAGCCTCTAAGGGATTACAAAGACTAATATTAGGAGGGTGGAATTTTGAAGAAAAAAAATAAAATTGGAAGTTATAGAAGTGGCAGAGAAAAAAACAAAACCCCAATCAACAGAAAAATCAATGTGGTTTAAGGCAAATTTGAGAACAAGTTTACAAAAGACAAACCAGTGAAGATCTATCTCAGAGAGATACTTAGCAACTACTATCGACTGCGCCAAAAACAAGGGAGGCTTAGTTAGGTACCATAAAGACTGTTGTTACACTAAAACCGAGAACAAAATATATCACATCTGATGCTTTAAATCAAAGTGTGCAGCGGCCTCAGAGAGAATGTGGTAGCTTGTGTAGCTGGCAATAGGAAAGTAAGGGGTTTTCTGACTATATGAAGACGGAGGTAGGAGCACATCTTTTCACAGGAGTCACAGTGGTGTGATCATAGTGCAAGAGTCAATTTGTAGACTTAAAAAAAAAATATTATCACTGTAAGTGCATGGAGGGACCTGGGTCCACAACCTGGTAATCTCAGAAAGGGAGGGGGGGGGGGGGGGGGGCAGGGAGGGAAATCTCCGTTTGAATTTTGGGCTTGGGAATTGTTGCAAATCCAACTGGTGCCACTTCCAAGTCCAGCACTGGAGCCTCAGATGTTCAGTGGGAAGCTCACAAAGCTGTGCTCATACTTATATTTACTAAGAGGTGGTTCATGGCTCTGAATATCTTTAGGTTCAGTGTTTTAGGAGTCTGCTGAATCTTGCCTTAGGAAACAATCCATTAAGAATACACGGAGAAGCCAAAAATATCAGAGGAAGTCACTACATAAATGACAGAAGAATTACTATTAAGCAAAGCAAAGATTGTGTACACACAAATAACGGGACTAGTACATAACTAGTCACAATTGTGAGCTCAGTTTTCATTTGGAAACCATTTAAAACATGTCATAGATGAGACAAAAATGATAGATGAATTACACGCCTGCCAGGGACCCACCTGTTCAAGTCAGATTCCGACCACTAAACAAACAGAATAAAGAAAATAGAAACAGGACAGTATCAGCAAATGGAATTGAAATGTAATTTCTACCAAGATGAATGCTGTGCAATTTTAGGTAAATGTGTTATGTAAAAAGATAATGCATTAAATACTTTTTAGACAAATAGCAAGACACCCTAGTCATAAGGAGAGGGTGTATAAACGGAACTAAACTTATACAGTAATTATTTTCTTCAGGAGTGAGATGTAGCTTCAGTTAACTCCACATGGTTAAACAGGTCAATAGGAACTGAGGGGAAAAATAGAATATGCTATACTTACAAGAAAATAGGAAGTAAAGAACACTGGGAAGAATACAGGGAGATGCTAAAACAGATAAAGAACGGGTATTAGAAATGCAAAGTAAAACTCTAAAGTTCTCATAGTTACAGATGCTAAACACAAATTATTTTTCCAGTGATTAAAAAAATAAAAGAGAGCGGAGAATTAGACCAAAAGAGTGAAATGTAGTGTAAGTTACAAAGTCAATTAAAATGTTAGTGGGGAAACCAGCATGCCATAAGAACCCAGAAAAGATTTAACACGTGTATGGAATAGATTGTACATATAACAAATGACTGACTAAAAAGGCTTGAACATGGCAAGATGGCTGACTTACAGTAAAACAAACAAACAAAAAGACAAATGTGATAGTCTGTATAGGAAATGTATCATAGTAAGTGAAATACCTCCGAGGCTGGCTTAAGACTAGCAAATTTGGAAGGTACCTTGATAAATAAAACTTGTACTGATGTAGTTTCAGAAGGAGTTGGAAAAAACTTAAGCAAAAATAAAGAAGGCTTAAACCTCTGCAGTTTATTTCTGTTTATAAACAAGACTGCTCTCAAAGTCACGTTTCAAAAGTGCCCTTCCAATTAAAACCTACTGGGGATCCAAAGCAATACTCAGGAGAGCCATACTGGATACTGCAGAGAAATTTCATCTTCTTACAAGACTGCACTCATTACTTGCCATATATTTTACCAATATTTTGCAGTTTCATACCATTACAAAACAGGCATCAGAAGCCTCCCTATCATGTATACTTCCATCTAATGTAAATTTCAGGATTTTAAAATAATACTCTCAACAATAGAGCAACCCTATTTTGCTCAGCATTGGAACTGTACACATAGAATTACTCTCAGTGATATTAAGTTGGAAATCCACTGAAAAGTAAAAATTTTCTGTCTAAAATTAATTTTACTTTATAAGACCCTAAAACATGACAGTTTCTATTGATGCCAAAAAGTGGAAGTTAGTAATAACAAAGATTTCAGGGTTAATTGTATGATAAGAACAGTAACATTCTCTGTCATTGGGAGTTTGCTATAGAGTTATAATAAACTCTGCATCTCCATTTGATCTCAGAATATGCTGCCATATCACTAGTACACTGCTGTAAGGTCACCAGTTAACTGAAACAAAGATATCACCACTTACAGTTTTCTATTCTCTTATTATGCATACATCAACATATTGGTGATTTACAAACCCAAACACCTTGTCCATTTTTAATTACTGTAGTAGATGACTTTTCCAATATAGCTAGATCGCAGAAGATGCCACCCCATCAGATATCAGATATGGAGATCTCAAAGAAATTTATCTTCAAGGTGTGCTTTTGAATCACTAAAATTAACAAGAGTGCTGCAGTAGGATCACTTTACTTTTTCAAGAATTGTTAAAATTATATGCTTACTGAAATTTCTAGAAGAATTAATGTGGTGTTTTGGTTTTTTTTAAAAAAGATTACTCCTCCCCTCCCTTCTTTTTGCTTTCTTTCAAACCAGATAAGAGACACCAAGCAAGAAGCAGCATGATCATATGCTGACTCAGATCAGACCAACAGTGCAAATGTATTAATCAAGTCACCCCTGCTACGAGGAGGAAGAAGTCTGCTGCACATCTGCCCTTGGGCCTGACTGTTCTTGCCAGCAGACTGACACTCCGCCTTACTGGCAAGTTCAGGAAAATCAGCCAGGGACCTTCCATGAAACTCACCATACCCCTGCGATCTGGGCAAGCAGCACCTACTGAATTGCGTATCCCTTCAGTACCAACCCAGTTTACATAACATGAAAAGGTTTGTTTCCCTTCACTGCTCTGTTTCTTCCCCGTATAGTCTGCCAGACCAGGAACAAGTCGTTCGTTGCAGGTATTTGTCTAACCCAGAAACAGGGCAGCTGGGTTCCTAAATACCTTCCCTCCCTCCACCGATACATCTGCTGAACAATTCCACGAGATCTTCCAAAGCTACACCAAATTCCAGTTTAAAACTATTCACCATCATCAGTGTTTTTACCCCGTTTCACTTTCCTTTCCCAATCTTAAGACAACTGGAATCCTAAACCAAATTTACAAAAAACATTAAATACAGTTCAACTACAGCAGAATATCTGGAGAAAAGTATTAGTGTTTTCCTATTCTAAGCTCATTATTTGGACAGAAGTATCAACCTATGACTAAGTAGCAAGAAATGAGTAATAAACTGACATAAACAAATGGAGACATGCCAAAAACCCCACAGAAACTGACAAAGTTAATTTAACAGCAGGAGCAAGCCAAACATTTTTTTGCAGGGTGCACTGGGTTAGCTTTCAGCTTGATCAGTTCCTGAGTGCTGCTGCTGACCAAGCAGGGAGAAAGAATGTGTGGGAAGGGGGTGGTGGAAGGAGAGAACAGGATAACTGAGTAACATGAAAAGCACATGTCTAAAGAGAACAGCAACACATTTCTCTCAAGTTTAAATAATATACTGGCTAGCAGATAACCATTATAGAAAAGAGTAGCTATTTCCTCATGCAAACTATTTAATTACGAGATCAAGTCCCAGTACTGCAAAAGGAACCCCAACGCTACTGATTTACCCACATCAGAAACCAGCAGAATTGGAATCATCAGAGAACAGTATCGTTGTAGTGCTACATACTCTTTCATGCTCTACAATCTAAAGCATTTAAAACAACCACCCTCACAAGCAACCACCTGCTGTGAATCGATCTTCTAATGTTTATTTATGCTGTAGAAAACAGCCTGTGATGTAAACTCTTCAAACCTGCCCAAGCAGAAAAATCACAAGAAAAATTGTTGCAGGTGTCTGCGAGGGAAATACAGCACACTTCATTGCTGTCCTCAATTTGTAGTTTATTAATGCTTACCTAGAAAGCAAAGAAACACGAAAAGTTGTCACAGCAAAGAAAATGGCATCATCAGAAGCAGACAGGACGTCCCGCTGAGACTCGAGCTAAAAAGCGTGAGGTGGGAGGTAAAGCCACGCATCCGCTGAGGCTGCCACAGCCTGCCGCGGCATGAAGCCCCAACAGGGACAGTCAGAGCAGCGCGACTGTTCATCACCTCCTCTTCACAAACAGGGACTTCCCTGCCTGCTAGGTCTGGGACCATCCCTACAGCATGACTTTTGACTATAATAAATTCTAGAGCAAACTGCATGGAATAGGAAAGGAGACTAAGGTTCAAGCTGAGGCTCCACAAATCAGTCTAATAAATGCTCCAGTAAGCCCCTGGAAAAGGTTGTCAGAGAGTGCCCTGACATCTCTGAGAATTATGTCAGTGCAATATGTACTGAAAAAGCCAGTTTGGGATTGTTTAGTTGCCGACTTTGTCACCCTTTTGAAGGACACAGAAAACAGTGCAACTGATACAGCCTCTAAAGTTGTTAGGAAAGTTGTTTTTTCTAAACTAATAGCTACGGTAAACAGTAGTCTTCATGTCAAAACACATTCCTTCTGCGTGCCGTGACGTGTTGCCCATCATTACCAGCCCACGGAAAGGCTTTGTCTTCAGAGGGAGACTCACACCATGCCACTCTGAGTGGTTCTCTCACAACTGCTCCTTCCAAGGAGACTTCCTTCACCATGCGTCACTCTGTGTATACTGGCCAGCAAGCAAAGCCTTTCCCTTTCTTTTAGGCTGGTTAAGGTTTAAAACACTAAAGTTAACAGTTTAGAATTTCCCCCACCTTTTAATCTAGCGTATGTGTGTTCTCTGTAACATACAAAAACCGAATATGATGATGACCATGAAGTAGGAAGCAATCAAGAGCAGAGGTGAGCAAATAATAGATTTTTTGGCTCACGGGGTGAACTGGAGACACAACAAAAAATTAAACACATAGTTCTTTTGTCTTCAGATTTACTCCTTCTATGTAACATCCTTTAAACTGTTCCAAACCAAAATAAAAATACTGCTTCAGAACAAAGTCAGATGTGTATTTAATAAATTGGGCTCATTTGTAAATAGAATTCTGCTCTTCCCTGTGCTAAGTTTTCCTTTTGTTACAATTTCTATTGTTAAAAAAAGAGTTGCCCATATCCATTCAGGACTAATATAATTATAGCATTTATTACTAGAGCTAATGCAGTAGTTTTAGTTATTTTGCTGTATGAACCTCAATGCGTATTATGTTAACTGCAGAAAAGATAAGTAAGAAACATAATAAAGTTTGCAAACACTAATACAGAGTTTAGGTCACTAGATTCTCCTTCAGGAAGGTTAAAATTGAAGCAGAACAAACCCAACACTATATCCTACAGCTCGATTTAAAATTAATCGTAACTTTAGTTCCACATACGTTTAGCTGAAAGCCAGAAATGATTTAAACTTAAATTCTAAGACTGGAAAGATGTTTCCATTACATGGTAAAGGGAAACCAATGGCTTGAATTCAGGCCCATACTGTTTCAAGATCACTATTTGAAAAGGTCTGTCCGTGATTTCACTCTGCTTTGGTAGCTTAAAAAACTATGTTTGCCAGTGGTCGAAAGGCGATTGGAAACAACAATTTCTCACAATTATTTTCCTTCCAAAAGCACTGGAGAACAACCCCTCTCCCTGTCAGAATTCCTCTACAAAACCCAAAGCATTTGTCCCACACAGGCTCACTGGTGAGCTAGTGCTGATGGGCCTGTACAGTCATACCATACAACCAGGCAAATAATCAGGACCTGTAAGCAAAAAAAGTGAAGTATGGTCCATTTACCATACATACACTACCCTGTGTTGCAATCCCACCTTATCATAAGATCAAGCGGTATCTTTTAATGCCCTGATGCAACTAAATACTTCAACAACAAGTAGATTCAACCCCAGACTCTAAAAGCAAAAGGAGTTTCCCCCATTTTATAGTCCTCACAGGCAAACGCAGCTCACCAGAAAACCAAGCACCTCCAGAGACACATGAATTATTTTAACTGAAAATTTCCCTCATTAAAACTCTTTTCCCCTGCATCCCTGACTAACTAGAATTATCAACGTTTCTGATGTCCCAAGGGCATCTACAAAAGCAGATGGCATTCTGACTTTATCACACTACCTAAAACACCTTCTGCTCTAGCAGATGACCCTCAGAGAGAACCTACCTCCATTTTGTGGTTCCTTGCTTTTATCTCTGCATGGTGACACAACAGCTACTAGCTTTTTTACTAGCTGGCACATTCTTTAACCACAGAGCTACATGTGTTTCCCAGTGACCCTGATGGATTCCCACGCATGTGAAAACCATTTGACTGAATCAACAGCAACATCTGCAGAGCAGTCTGGGGGTAGGAGGATGGATTAGATGACAAAGGTCTCTTCCAGCCCTATTTCCTAGTATTCTGTGATGCATATGTGAACACACCATGTAGCATTTATGCCTCTTTATCCTGACCTAAAGGCAGTTGCTTTTCAACAAGCTGGAATACAAAGAAAAGGTACCCGGACCGATGGTACCAGGTGCAGATTAGCAAACTGTGGACATTGACAGTCAGATTCTTAGCTAACTGCTGCTTTCAGCCCTGATGGGAAGCTCTCTTCCTGTGTCCTTGAATGAACCCTGGGGGGAAAAATTCCTCTTCTGTGGACAAGTCTGAATATTTGTCTGGAAAGCCACAACCACAGCTTCAATATGTATCTGTACCTCTGCCATAAAATTTAGGGTCTCATGCTACATGAGGTCTTTGTAAGAATGTTCCTATAGAGCACAGCTTCTATTCTGAACCAAACATTTTTGCCATGACCTCACTGATGTGAAAGTTACTTGTTTTCTGCATTATTTGTAAAACGCTTCCAAAGCAGGAGACAGGACTCTATGACTGGGTACAAGAAACGATAACCTTCTAACAGTTTCAAAATAATGATGAGAAAAATAGCCTGCGGTAAGAGGAAACTTCTAAATGATCAGATTAAAACTGACAATTCCCTTTCCTCCAAGGGTAAGGAACACCAACAGTCATTCATCAGGGGAAACTGCTGATCTCCTTGGGTTCAGCACAACCAAACTACTATCTAAATTAAATACTGGTGCTATTATTGGAGAAACTTTGTGCAATACCTTTTGGACTGCCTAAGGGGGTTTATGGCCAACTCTACGAGTCACTCTCTGAGATGACCTTCTGCAATGCTTGGTGTTAAACTAGAATGTGGCAGGGCTGCAGCAAGAGAAGTAAAGCCAGTCTGGTTCGTCTGATATTGTTGGCATTTAAGTGCGGACCATAGTAAAATCACCTTCCCCCTAATGGAATATCTGATAAAACAATAGCAAGAGTGGACATAAAAAAAGTTCAAGCGGGCCATGTTTCCCTGGCTTACTGCATTTATTGCGGGGTTTAGGGGGGATGACAACTGTTATTTTTTCCCTTTCTTGGACTTACAGGGGTATTGTCCAGCATTGGCCACTGTGACTATATTACTTCTGAATGCTGAAGTTACCTCATCCTCCAAAGCATATTGGGGGGGGGGGGAAGGGAAAGAGGGTTGGGGAAGGGGAGATCAGGTTTTCTATAAGGCTCAGCCAAAGCAGAGCCAGTTCCCTCTTGAGGGGCTTCAGATGCCTCCTGTTTTTTCCCCTAAATCAAGCAATACTTTGTCAGAGAAACATTACCATGAGCCAAAAGAGCATTCAGTGGCTGAGCAAGAGTTGCAGGAGGGTCTTCCACCCTGGCAGTGCTTTTAGCCCTCTGTCAGTTTGCAGCTGCTGTCCCAGGCTGGCAGGCAGGAGGTGGTGGGCTCCCCACCGGGCAGACACAGAAAGGATGCGGCAAGGGCACAGAGCCACTCTTCTACAGCAAAGCATAGGATTACATTATAGAAAGATAGAAAAGGCTGATGAAATTCGTCAAGAAGGAAGGGGGCGGGGGGAAGAGGAGTTGAAGCAGAAAGAGTCTTTTGCTGCGTGCCAGCAGAGGCAGCCACAGCTGGTTGCAATTTGGTGAGCAGCCCCTTCCCCACCTGGCCTGCTCAGAGACAGCCTCAGCTGTCCCTGCTCCAGCCGGCACAGCCATCCCATCACAAAAGGAGCCGGTCACCAAACTCACTCCCCTCAAAAAAAAAAAAAAAAAAAAAAAAAAAGGGTCTTTTTAAAAGAAGCCTGGCTAGTGGGTGCAGTATTTCTATGTTGAGGAGATCCATTCACTTAAAAGGAGGAGACTGCTTCCTCTGCTGTTACACTATGTTAGGAAACATTTGCAGGCACTGTTACGTTCATTTCTGAGCCAGACTATGTTCAGTGTAGGCGATCTTCAGGCAACGTAATGGATAAAAAACAAAGAGGGTTTTGCTAACTGTGCAGAGTCAAACATTTTTAAAAAGACTTAAAAGGTGGCCGAGCCTGAACAGATTTTAACATGATAGCAAAAGCACATCTCTGACAGAAAGGCCAAAGCTGTGTTAAGCTGCAAATCATTGCACAAAGGCTTGTGTGAGGAGCAGATGATCGCTGGCCTTCTTTGACAGTTACAATATTCAGAAAGCAAACTGCTGGGCAATGTACAACATTCTCAGGATATGGGAATTCCTGACATCCCATACATTTCTTCTGTGTAATTTCCTATGATGCAAGCCCAAAATTCACCACCAAACTTTCTGCTATTGACCTTTTCCTTTCCTCTGTTCTTCTGGTAATGTGTTTAATTTTGGATGATAGGTGCAGAGCCTGAGGTTTTTGCACCTCCTCTTACCAAAAGGCTAAACTCTCAAGCCAATAGTTTCTTCACTGTCTCAAAGTTTAAATACTGCAAGTAAGACGGCTAAAAACAAATCCAACCCCCACAGACATGACATACAACAATGACTCCCTGTCACATTTTCAAAGGAAATCTACCCATTAGATATTGCTGTCCACTGGAAGTTAGCCTGTGTGAACATATACACACTACAAATTCTGTGTAAGCTTCTCTTTTTGTTTTAAAATTTCTTCCTGGAAAGGATGTTTATTTATCTATCTTAGTAAAAGAGGTTAATTTGCACTGAAAATTGTTCCTTCTTATCTGCCTGGCAAAGCTGCATTTATGATTCAAGAGAATCAATTATTGTTTAATTCAGTTTGTGTAATTTTTTTTACCAGTGTAATTGATTCTCTTACAATGTGGATTTCAGTATTAAACTTCATTAAAATAATTTAACATTGGTTTATCTAATTTACATCTATAACCTATATTTCAAAAGCTGCTTTTGTTATCTCTTGGCAAAGACTCATTTCTTGGCTAATTTAACAATGTGACCACATTAAGACCTGTTTTCTTTTACAAAATATGACAAAGTACATACTCTTAAGTATTACTATAAAAAAGCAAAAGTGAAATACAATCAAACGTAAACAATCAGAAGCACATAGACATTTCTCTGCATATATGTATTTATTCCAGACTTGATATATTGTGAAAGTCAGTCATTCAAAGCAAGTATTCACATGCCTCTTTCAAGTTCCAAGTGCTGAAGTTTCATAAATAAATCAAATAATTAAAAAACCCAACACTTAGGAGTGGTCCATAAACACCAACCTGACATTTAGTGCAAAAAAGGCCAATGCAACTTGGAACACACTAGCCAGACTGTAACCTTATGAGATGAGAGAGTAAGAATATCAACATTATGGCAATCCTAACCACTACGGCAGTGGAGCACAGATGGAATATTCTTTCTGTTGTGCTTGTAACAACTGCACTAAAATTAATATAGCAAAATCATGGGTATTTCAGGCAAACACATTTGGTTAAACAGTGTTTGTCTATGGAGTTCCTTTGGTTTATAACAATGTACAATGTTTTCAGAGAAAGATACACAAAGAAAATAAATACCCTCTAAACTAAAATATTTGTCTTTTAGCTGTTAATCTCTTTCACAGTTTAAAATATCTAACAATAGTAGTAAGAGGAAAAAAACATATATTGTCCTAAACCAACCACAAATACTGACATGCTAGAGAAATCTAAATATTTTAAAGATGGAACCAAGACCAAATAAGCAAAGCAAAGAACATCCTTCTGTAGGACTTCAAGCTAAAATTAACTGGCAAAAAAAGGGGGCTGTGGGACAGCAATCATCAAGTGAAGCCCAACTATCTTTTGCTCAGGAAACTTGGGTAGATTCAGGGAATAAGCTTTCAAAGGAAGGGATATTTTATTGAAATTTTTACTCAATGAAGCCTGCAGTGCTCTTATTAAATGTTCCTTGTCATCCTGCAGATTTTTATTGCTTAAATCATTTCAAGAAAGCCAGAAATTAAAGAGTACCATGTTTTCTGCAGGATTCATTTCTATTGCGCTACTGTTCCCTAGGCTTTTCACTTCACAGCAACTGAAAAACTGTGTTACACAGTGAGGACAAAAAACAGGCAACCAACCAATCAATCAATCAATCAACAGCTAAAAAACCTATTAGTATCAAAATCCAAAACCTTACTATGGGGATAATACTGAGAAGCTAAAACAAGAGGACAGAATGAGTAAACATAACATACAGAGAAATAAGAAATCTGAACTTAGCGTTGAGGTATCAGGCAAGGGCTTTTTTGTTTGAGTAGCTATAGCGCATAGGACAGTATCATAATATCTGCCTCTACTGTGAAAGAATGAATTGACTTTAAAGAAAAAAAAAATCCAAAAAGCCTCTAAAACACATTTGCATGTCTTGACAAGCGAAATGCAACCTTTTTTTAAAAACGCAAAATAGAGCTTTGAAGATACATTAGCACTTTTATGGGAAGATCAGAGTATGGTAAAGTATCTGAATAATCATAAAGCAATTGATGATCAGAATTATGCTGAGTTTACTTTAATTATGAGAAAATCAAACACCTGTCAGTGAATTTAATGAATGCCCATACTGGAAATGAGCAAAAGCTCTGTAAGAAGGAACATATCCATATGTCCCCATAACATACGATGAGCTATGTGATACTGAAAGAGCACTATATGTCCTTGGCATTTGTTTATTTTAAGCCAAAAATCTAAGTCTCAGGAATGCTACAATTAATTACCCATTATTCCAGGTTACTTGAAGAAGCTTATTAAATTACTAACTTCATATTCTGTAATGGAAACAAGACAGCTCTACCTCCCAGCTGGAACCATCTATCTTACTTATATTACCTACTGAAACTAGGTCTAGAAAAGTAATTTCAGATGTCATGGGAAGGCACTGATGAGATGCTCTCAAAAAATAGTGGTCAGAATCCCTGTTTAAAAACACTCTACATTTTGTAGGCCACAAATCATTCAATGATTTGCTACTGAGCCTTTCTTCCACCAGGCTGAATTTTGCAAGAATCACATGAGAAAACCAAGAGAAGACTAAAAAAATGGTAGAGCCAGCAAGTACCTTTAATGTCCATGAATGAAATTACGCTTTACTGAATAAAACTGTCTTCACAAAACTTCAGGATCAACCTGATACTTCTGCAGCATTTCCTACCAGCCTAAAGAGCTGTCTTAATGACTTTACACTGAGCTTAGGTCGCTGGCATGACCAGACAGCAGAATACTTGAGAAGCAGAGATATTCCATGTTCTTACAGGCACAGTCTCAGGGGATCTTATTATTCCAACCTTTAATAACATGAAGAAAAAACCACAACAAAAACAAACAAACAAAAGAACCCACAAAAAAGCCAAACCAACAAACTTATCAAATTCTGTAGAGTCTTAAATTTAAGGTAGAGATATGGAGATTATGGCTTCTTAGATTTAATTCTGTTATTAATTCAGAGCAGCAGATTAAGACAATGAAATTTGAATTCTCCTTAAATTTAGGAAAAAAATTTTTCAAAAAACTTGATCCTAGAGTCCAACCATTACATTTTGTGGGCAAAAGCCTGTTACACTGACAGCAGAAAACAATGAATGTCACTTAAAGAGGGTTTCGTCTAACTCAGACGTAGTAACATACACACCTCCAGTTATTATTTATTACCTATAGACCACAAAAAGTCCAAGCTAGTTTGGATATGTGTTACATCTGTAGCAATGCTGATCTGTGAATTTACAAGGCAGGAGTCCCTGGAGCACTGGGGTGATGACAGAATTAGGCATCAGTGTTGGGAGCTTTGTGGGGCAGGTAATGTTAGACATACTTAATATTTGACACACTTGAGTTCATTCTCCATGTCATCCGAAATACACTTCTAGTGCGTTGTGTACACATCACCACAAATTACACTATCAAATAAATATACAAAGGCTTCTCCTTAGAAAATACACAATTAAGAATTTCATTATGCCACTTCCCTCCCAGGTGCACTAGAAGGAACTATCCCACTGCAGCCTTCACATAGCAGTAGTTATGATTTACCACTGACAAAAGCAAGAGCAAAGCTGCAATTGCATGCAACCACAAAAGGCCCTAAATTAAGTACTTTTGGTCAGCCTATAAACAAGTTTCTCATTTGCACAGTGAGCCAGGATAGCTTTCTGGTCACCATCCAGTGTCAGAAGTATCACACTACACTCCAAACTTTCCAGACTACAGAAACTACTATCTCTTAGAAAGGTATATTGCTCTTGAAGGTGTATCACCTCTTTGTTCTGGCAAAATGTTACCTCTTACAGAACTACAAAGTTCTTAGCAAACATACTGTCGTAACTCATGAATTGCAGGCTGTATTTAAATTTGGGGACGTGCATTTTTATTTGTCAAACTGTTGCACAGACATTTGAAATCAGGTGGTCTTTATCGAAAATAAAAAGTATAGGACAAAAACTACTAATTATTTTTCTTAAACACAGATAATTTATCATTAAATTTAACTGTAAAATATTCTAATCCTTCTGAGTGGTGACCTTCTGAAAAAGTTCTTAAAAAGCTTGAGCTCATATTTACCTTGCAAACAGGAAAAACCCTGCACTGGCTAGATTTGTCAACCTTCTAGAATATATTTAAAATGAGTAAAAGTCAAAGGTTTTTCAAGGAAGCCTCAAGGTAATGCTTCATTGCTCATGGCATTACATAGGTGGACAAAAGCAATCTTTATGTGAAAAGCATGTAGGACAAAAAGACAAGCGGGTTTTTAGGATACGCATGATGTTTCTTTAAGCCTGCAACAGGAAGCCAGAGCCTGGACAGGAAAAGGTCTTAGCAGAAATTCACTTAACTGAAGCTCTGCCAAATTATAATTAATGATTTCATCCATTACGCTTTTTTTTTTCTTTTAGTCCTAACCAGGTATTTTGTTTGAGCACAAATTTCAATAATTCTATACACTTAGCAAACAATATGGAACCAGATACTGACTTTCTTGTATTATTTGAAGTTAGGAGTGATAAAATTAGATAAATTATGAAAGTCACCCATTCAGTACATATCCTAATATTATATAAATTTATGAGATATTTTGAGAATGAGTATTTCCCCCTCCTTCTGAATCACAAACATTAATTTAAATGAGCTGAAGACCTGTAACAAGGCTACTAATTGGTAGAGTACTAATTCACTACTTAGAGTCTAAGCGATACATCATTTACCTTCACAGAGAAAACGAGATTAAAATAACTATGGCACTGTTTTAAAAAAAGGATGAGGATCACTACCTGAAACAAATCCAAAACGTAAGAAACTGCCTGTTTTCTCCTACAAAGTCACAGCCCAAAGAGTGGGAAATAAGTGGGAAAATAAAGCACTGTGATTATGGTATGAGCAGGAACAAGCATAACCCCAAATTATTCAAACAAGTAGTGCATAACTTTTTGGAAAGTCTGGAGCTAAAAATGAAACAGAAAGTGCAACTGATTCAGCAGTGTCAGCTACTGAAACTGCAAGTCACTGTGCAATGAAAGAGCTGGTGCAATATAAACACTGGGAAGGATTTCCATGGAAAAGAGATGCACTGCAAGTCACTCCTGCTCCAAAATCAATACTTAAAATAACTATAATTACAGAGTTACTTGGTCAAAACATGTAGTTAATGCTACCAAAAGGAAATCAGACCAATAGTCCAACACTCAAAAAAAATTAAAATAAAATTATGTGTGGAGAACAAAAATTTTAAAAAGGAAGAAAGAAGAGTATTTGCTGTGTGTTGCAAATATATGCAAAGAACACCTCCTGACCAGACCGAGCAAGGAATACATTGTAAAGACAACATCTACAGATCTTGAGCTGCTAATCTCCAGAGTGATCTTTAAAATCTGATAGGTGAAACATTTCAAATTTGTAGCTGATTCAGGAACAGCACACACTTTGATTTACAAAACCTGATGAAAATGCAAAGCAGTCAAAGGTTAAAGCAGCCCAAGGTCACGCTTGATAGAGGGATGGAGCAGTTCAGAGGTTGGCATCACACAGAGCCCACCAGGAGAGTATGCAAAGATCTCTGGGAGAGGGGGCCACAACTTAACAGCCCACAGGCACTAGTCCTTGCTACAGAGGAGGAAGGTAGGGCAGTGAGTGCAGCCCAATCCTGCAGTGAAATGCTGGGCCTTTCTGGTGCCAGTCAAAAAACCAAAACCAGAATCTAGCAATCTCACTGAGGGGAAAGAAGAAGAAAAGAAAAAAAAAAAAAAAAAAAAGAAGGAAATACATGTTCTTCCCGTAGTGGAATATGTATTGGTGCAGTAGATGCAAATAGGGTTTAAGCTTCACTGTGAACCATGTGACTTGTCTTTAGCACCTTTTTAGCGTCACAAGGATAGAATGAGGAAGTCTGCAGAATCTAGAAAGTCTCACAGGTGCTAACATCATCCCTAAGTTTGAGAAACAGAAAACAAGGTTAGGAAATCTCAGAAGGTAATCATAGCTGCTGGACTGGACAAGTGGAAAAAGGTATGCTGTGACAGATCGGGAGGGTTACTGGGGCAGTAGTTACAGGAAGAGATGGGGGGGCTAATGCAAAAAAACCCAACCCACTTAAGTATTACACTTCCACCTGTAAATACACTTAGACCACAGCTGTTATTTTTTCAATAAAATGTTGGCTCCTGCTCTTGGCAACCCAATTTTGAACACCCACCCTACCCCCAAAAAAACCACAAAACCACCACAACCACCCCCCACACCTGCAACCAACCTCCCTACAGGTTGCTTGAAATCAAGTAAATGACTTGGCGATAAGGAGGGAAAAAAAGAAAAAGATGAAGTAGATGCTTTTGGCACTGGTGTCATAAGAAGATAAGAAATTATTGCCTAAGGGTAATAACCACTGAGAGGTGAGAGAAACAAGGTATATGAAGACTTGGGAAAAAAAATATATGCAGAAACATTATTATTCATACATTATCAAACCAAAAATACTTTTCAAGTACAAAGGTCTGCCTTGGGCCCAATTCTAGTCAGTATTTTTCATTCAAGACTTGGATAATGGAAGAGAAACTATACTTACTGAAACGAACAGATCACATCAAAATGAAAGGACTGCAAGTTTTCACATGGGGAGGATCGCCCCTCTAAATTATATTGCTGATTTTGGAAGACAGCTTGAAAAGTGTATTTTTACTTGTATGGAAGAAAAATAAAACATGAATTAAAAATGTGGAATAACAGACTATGAAGCAGAACACAGAAAAGTATATTGGGTTATAACGAATCACAGAGTGTACACCAGTTAACAATGTGATGTAAGAAAGAAGGGCAAGGCCCAATTCTGAGGCACATTGGTAAGGAAACTTCACGTGTGCAAGGAGATGATACATTCTGCTAAGTACTTGGTGAAGTATCTGCTGCAACGATCCAGTTTTGGGCATCGTACCTAATGAGAGATATTTTGGACTGTATACACTTGATCAACAGTGACAAGCAATTTAAAAACAAGACATATGAGGAAAGATGAAAGGAATAGGGTCTTTTTAGTCTGTAAGAATAAGTAAGTACAGAGATCTGACAGCTGTTCTACAGCATGTGCAAGTCAAATAGGAATTGTTTGTTGGAAGAATCACTAGTGAATGGCACTGGCTTAACATGTCTCAATTAAAATAAAAAAAAAAAGAAAGGGAAGGGGACTTTTCTAATCAAAGCAGCATGGAAGGTGAGTTACAGACAGTTTAATCCCCATTACAGATGTATTTTAAGAACAGGTTATACAACCCCTGTCAGAGAAAACAAACATTTGCTCAATTCTGCCTCAGTACAAGGATGGACTAAGCTGATCAGCATCTCCTTTAGTCCAAACTGCAGCCCTAACAACATCCCTGCGGTTTAAAAAAAAAAATAATCTGCTTTTCACATACATAGCCCCGGTTTCAGTGCTATCGTAATTTGAACAAAGGCCAGTTGCTTCAGTGACACATTGTTCTACACAGCTTAAGATGTCAGGTATTTCTGAATGGAGAAAAAGTGTTTGAGTAATGGGCTTACTATAAACGCATACTGTCTTGCTAGCTGGAAGCTGTTGGTAGAAATCCATAGCACTAAAGAGAGAACCAATGGGGCCCTTAACTCTTTAAGAGATTTAAACCAACTCCCAAACAAGCATCACAGAATTCCCATCTGGTAACAGCATCTACTTGAGGAGCCCTATTGATTTCTCAAATTCTCCAAATTTGTAACAACGACTGTGAGTCTACAGGTCCAAATAATCAAATTATTCAAACAGTAACTAATATTGAACAATACAAGGTGGAATACAATTTACAAGCTTAATTTGACTATGTCCCATCTACCACATCAAATTCTCAGAATTAAGAAATGCCCTCTTCTCCCCCCAAAATCTGACTTCCACTGCTGAAAGTTAACAAGGGAAAGCAAAAACTATTCAGATTTTAGTTCTTGCAGTCTACATAGGATGGCCTGGCACACTAGAAAGCAGCACCTAACAAGAGCAGATGATCTTACTTGTGTCATATTTAACTACCTAATATGTGGCTGTAGAGAAGTGGAACCAGATTATTCTTGGAGATGCACAATAAAGGATTAAAGGCAATGGAAACAAGTAGTAACAAGGGCAATCCAGATCAGATATCAGGTTAAAAAAATAGAAGTTCACAATGCTGTAGTCAAGCACTGGAACAAGCGTCCCCAAGAGGTGTGGGACCTCCACCCTTGTGGATACTTTAAACAAGCCCTAAGCATCTTCCATGAGGATCTCCAAATGTCTGATGAGAAGCAAAACAAAAAAGGACCTTAAGCACAAGACTGAATCACATAATTTTTTTGAATAACCAAATACAACCCAGAGTATTCTGTTCATTGGACTACCTGATAGAATTTGGCAATTATTCCTATTACACAGCTGATAAAGAATAGGGACATATTTTTCTGTCAGACACTGCTTTTTAGAATTGGTTTAGCTTCTATCTTCCTGTGACCTGCTATCACATTCATCTAACAAAGTCAAAAGACACCCTTCTTCATCAGGCACTTCTGTAAAGTCATATTGACTAATGGCCTAGGCCACATTTTGCTGGGTCTGAATTACAGACTTCGCTGAAGCGAAGTTTTGAGTCAGTTACTTCCATTCTTATCATCCACAGGGACGCAGCTGCCAAAGCGAAGAGTGGAGATCGCTAAGGGAAATTGCCATTAAGAAGAGTCTGTATTAGCTTAGTTGGGATATGAAGCAATCCTTCCACTGCTGTAAAACTCAGTTCAGAGGTTTTTATGATCATAGATTACATACTGCCTATATTTGAAGAAGCTGCTTAGTGACACTGCTTGCTTCTGAGGCGGGTAGCGGATTGGTATATGGCGGCAGGTTTATAAGCATCTAAGAGATCGTTAATTAGGGGACCTCAAAGTTATCTCTGTATCTGTTCTCATTGTAATAAGGGCTTTTGCTCAGTGAAAAAAACAGTTCTTTACTACTCTCCACCCACCACTTTGCCAGATGCTTTTAGCAGGGGGAAAAAAAAAAGAAAAAAAAAAAAAAAAGCCTTTTCAAAATACATCTAGTGCATGCTTCTGTAAACAGCAATGCCAGTTTCAAGATCCTCCTCTGCCCAGAGCCTGCTGGTTTCAGCCCCTGCTCAGACCCTTTAATTGGGCTGGCAGAAATTAAAGGAAGTGGACAGGAACAAGCAGCCAAAACCATGGAGTGATAAAAGGGACAGATAGAAGGAAAAAAGACATTGTGCAAGCAGGTGTAGGAAGCACTTCTAACTTAATGTTTAACCACAGTACTAAATGGGGGGAAAACTACAGCTGGCTTGGGGTAGGTTGCCTAATAGAAATCTGTGGCTGTGTTTCTCCTTCCCCTCAAGGAAGCTGAAGAGACGGAAGATTTTGAAGAAGCTGTATTCAACAGACAGAATGAAACCAGAGAAGAAACTTGAGCAAGGTACAGGAAAAACAACCTCAACACCTTTTAGAGAGGAAAAATCAGTTCTTTTTGCCAGGACCTTTCCCACCTTTAAGAGGGCTCAGTACAGGGAACCCGAGGATATTCCTGAAACAAACTTCTAATAATTTGAAGCCTAAAATATTTTCCTTGCTTTTGCAGGATTTTATAGCTTAGATGATGCAAGAAAAAAAAAATGCAGCGTGTTTATGAGACCTTCTATTTTAAAATCTATTCACATTGGATCCCTCTGGCTTGGAGCTCCTACAGGGATCTTTCCAGGCTACAGCTCAGCTTGACACACATAAAATTCAAAAATCTCTCTGGTCATATTCTACCCTATAGGCAATTGCAACAAAAACATACAAAAAAATCAACAACACCCCCGCAACTAAACAAAACAACCCCAACCCTTTTTTGTGAAAAAGAGAAACAACAAAAAACCCCTCTATAATTTTCTTACGTTCGTAAAGCCCCTCATGCCAACTCAGCTTTCACATGCAAGAGAAAGTCCAGAGTTTATGTTGCAGAGGTTTAGCAAGGAATCATCTGAGCCCACCTCTATTCTCTTCCTCAGTTGAAAAGGACACTAAAGGAAGAAATTGGTAATAGTGAAAGCAAGCCCTTTAGCAGGATGACCTCAACATAAGCTTTAATAACCAGCATACACAGTTTTTCACTGTCAGCACACTCAGGCATTCAGGGAGGCATAACAATCTGTACGGGTCTTGGTGGGAAGAGCAGAGGTTGCCAGAAGGAAGTGTTTGGAGGGCACATTACCAGGGCTAGGCTATGTGTACATGGCTGAAACATAAGCTGCTTTTCTGCAAGCAAGCTCTTTTAATAGGAATCCAGTTTATTTATTTATTCAGAAGCAGATGGCATCCTCTCAAGACGTTATGCAGAACATGACACACAAAACAAGTATTTTCATCTGAGCATATTTTTTCTAATCAACTCCCTGCTATTCAGCATTAAATGACAAACAAAAATTTAGTCTCTAGAGTCTGGTAATACTCTAGGCTAACTCAAGCTAACCCAGGATATAGCAGTAAATGATGAAATGTAATGACTTGTAAAACACTGGAGCGCAGACTAGATGACCTCAATGTCTTTTGACTCTAATGTTATATATATATAAAAGCATTCCAACTGTGGGGAAAAAAAGTTAGAAATTGCAGCCTCGTGCTGATGAGCACATTTGACAGACAAACCTCATGACCTAAGGTTAGTCAGAAGCGCCTAACTCAACTGTTTGTATTTAGGCAAAGGAAAACAAGAGGCAAAAATATTGTCATAAAGTAATACTGCCATGCAACCACTGTAATGTAGGATGACATACGACATTGCTGATAGCTTTCATATTATGTCTTTAAGTAAATTCTCCTGAATCACGACCTTTACTCTCCATTCATTGCAAAGTCTAAGTAACCACTAGAAAGACTTGTGGAAGGATATGTCAAAGAAAACATCATCACTACATGCAGTCTAACCATAATGTAGAAAGAAGCCAAATACTATGAAATACTCCGCTCTTCTGTCCCTTCCTACTCCACACCTCAACTCTGAAACCATTGTGTCTTGTGTGTCACCTTTAATAGATACTACATGATTCCCTCCTAATGGGGAAGCCATATATATCCACGTGCATTGATGTACAGAGGTTCATTTACCACACAATAACACAATGCAGTACACCAAAAGTGAGTCATTCTCTCATTATAGACTCCTACAACACATAATTAAAATATAAGGGACTCCCACAAACTAAAGTGATTTTAGAATTTTCTGCATGAAGCACATGCATTATTTTTCCAATAATTTAATAATTTACTACTTTTGTTTTTAAATAAGAGCGTGCTGAAAGAATACTAATCCTAGCTCAAGGAATTTGTATGTTATGCACTATACCAGGGTGGTCCAAATTCAGAAGTCATTGCATTCGCATCCAACTTGTAAGGTTTTTTTTCCCTCCTGCCAGTGTTTCCAGCTTCTTTTCAATGCCTACCCTGCACCCCCACCCAAGATCATCATCTTCCACTCTCTATGTAAGGTGGTCCTTCATGCTCCTCTCCTTGTCCCATACAAATAGCCCTGATTTCCATTTCTTCCACTGGCAACAGCTGCTCCTGCACACGCCATCCTAAGACTGCTAAAGAATTGCTCAAGAGGGGTCAGGCCTGGGGGAGCTGCCGCTGCCAGGCAGGACACGCAGCTGCTGCGGGGAGGACGGGGCAGCAGCTGCTGCTGCTGCTAGCAGCTTCCCTCCCCCAAGCAGAGGCTGCGAGTCTGGGTCCCCGGGAGGAAGGGGAAGGGAAGGACTTCAGGACTTGAACCACACTCACTGCTCAAATGGTTCTCCATCTCCTTTGGGAATGGGCAGCAGGCTCCAAAGATGGGTGGATCCTCTGGGCCCAGCTCCACCCAGGAGCTGCCTGCTGGGATCAACTACTATGTGCTAGATGTTAGAAGAAAAAAGGAATTGTATCTTTTGCCAAATTAACTGCACCTCAAGGAGACTTGTACCCAAGGTTCTCATGATCATAGAATGACAAAAGTTTACAAAAATCATAGCGGTATTAGTAAGAAATTTTAACATTCTCTTTCTTGTCCTATATTTATAAATACAAATTGATTAGGTAAATATAGAACAGTTTTAGTGTGAATACTCCATTTCTTACCAACAACTCACTCTCTCACTTTACTTTGTTGTGCCTGAACATGGGTGAGAGTAAAACAGGAAAACTTAGCTTTTGTTTAAATGTATAATTCTTATTTTTTGGAGAGTCTGGGCCATTATTATTTGGATGATTTTGCATAACTCAAATGCCCTTGAGACAATTAGCCTGCACTGCTACTTTTCCCTTCTCTGCTACGTCCAGCATTCTGAAAAGACTTAACAGGTATGCAAATATCATCAGAGGTTGCCAAGGAAAAATTAAAACGTCAGTTCTTCCTATTTGTAAGTTTTTCTTCTACAGAAAAAAAGTTTCTTTTAAAAAAAGTTTTCTAAAGAGAGTTTTTCATATTGAAGTGGATGCCTAGTCAAGTTCCAAGCATTGCCAGCCAGTCTGATTTTGTGTTCTTCCTCCCCTTTTGGGAATGCATAGCTAAGATAATGACTGAGAACCCTAAACTCTAATAACTCAATATAAAGGAGCTGCCAAGATTCAATCTTCCTCCTTGGCTTGGCTTTTCCACAACTAACCCTATGGAAATCCAGCCAAGTAGCAGCTCAACACTAGTGAAAACCTAGCAAATTAGCTGGTAAGAAAGTGCTATTCAGACCTATCTGTACCTCTTTTCCCTAAAAAAGCCCCAACCTCGGAATGTGCATATCACGAGATACTAAGATTCTTTAAAATAATTTACTCCCTCACCAATTATAACTGAGAAATACTGAAATCAAAGTAGTCACTTTTTGGCTTTAGTCTTTGATGAGAATAAATGCTCCCTGTGCAAACAATTCACCTTGGTTGTGAAAAATCAGAAGTGGAGGAAGGCATACCTTCCCCCATTATAAGAACAACAGAGTCACTCCCATTCTCATCCCTTCCTCTGATGGGCTTCATCTTATCTAACTCCAGATAAAAGTTTCCTTCCATGAATGTAGATATACTGCCTATTTTCTTGTGTATTTTTCTTCACAATTCTTCAGCTTGTTACACCACATTTTTGAAATGTACGATCTTTTTTTAAACCAATTAAATGCCTAAGCATAAAAAGTTTATCACTGAAACAGTACAGTATTTAATTTGTTGATTTGATCAAAACAGTCATTCCACAGTATCTAACTGATGCAAGTGAGACTGATTTGAGGCACAACAAACATTGGGCAGAGCACTTCTAGGATCTCACAGCAATTTCTGCAAAATCTAAATGTAAAGAAAATGAACACCAAACTGATTTACCTACCTCACCTCACCCCCTACAAAAAGCTTTTACTCCTAAGTGAAGCCACAGTGCCATTAGAGCAGAATTACAATAATATATGTGAAAACTGGACACATACCAGGGAACTTACTGACCTATAAACAAGGTCTGAAAAAGCACACAATGATCACATAAATATCACTCTGCAACCAACAGAAACCCTCTTTAACTTCTGAGGATTGCCAGGGATGGTGGAGTATCTCAGTTTTCACCCAAAGGCTCCAACAGCCTCCCCAAGGGCCTTCCCTAACCCTGAGGCGGCGCTGCCAAACTCCTGTGCTGATCCCGGCTCCCTGGGCAGGGGGGAGCTGGTACAGTGCCTTAGCGAGGGTGCTAGGGTCACAGCAGGGCTCAGGCAGGGGACAGAGGAACCAATGAGCACACACAACTGAGGGGGAAAACCAAGTGCTTTAGAGATAGAAATACATAGTCAAACTGTAATTAAAACCCATCAAAAATTGTGTCAGTATAATGGATTTTTCTTTTTGGAGACTTCAAAGAATATGAGGCCTATCCAAAGAATATATGAAGTACTTACAGTAGGAAGATAGGCTAATATTCAAGTATATTAAAAATATATATTAAAAAACCCCAACACATAAAAGACTGAAACATTTGAAATGTTATTGTTAAGTTTAACTAAGCTGTTGGAAGCATAGCTTATTCTTATGCTGGCTAAATATAAAAATATTAGACAAAATTACAGCAGAAGTATAGAGGTGTTGATGCCAGGTCAACTACAGGCCCTCTGAGTGACTTTCATACAGGTTTATCCTGAAATAAATGTTATTTAGTATTACCCCCACCCTTTTTAACCTGCACATATGTAAGTACGTGGCCTATTTGTATTACATTACCCTACTAGGTATGTAATTTACAATACACAATAGTGCAGTAATAATTTCTTCATATTACACTTCCGCTGAAGAGAATCCAGGGAGATGTATTACTTTCACTGGGGCCTAAATTTCACCTGCCACAATCTAAAACAAATATGATATAAATTAATTTGATATCAGACTTCATACCAGGAATTTGAAAACAGAAATCAAAATAATTTTAAAAAAGCTGGGAATAAATCAAATTCTATTATAAGAATTTGCTATCTTTTCAAAAAGAAAGCTCACACAATTGCAATTATGTCATTTATTATTTTGTTAAACAAATTTGTGTATTATTGATACGCATAAAACATTTAATAGAGCATGAGGGCTCCTAAACATTTCATGCATCAATCACTAATCTACTAATCTATCTTATTCAATTATAAGATGACATTTCAAACTGGGCTATGCCAACAAAACAATAACCCTTAACTATGACAGGATATAACAAGAGCAATAATGATTTTTTGAAGATGACCACTGTGCCAGAGTAAAATTTAATACTAGAATAGAAAAGACTTAAGAGCAAAATACCTTAACATTCCATTGTAACAAGTCCATTTTCTTCCTCAAAGTGTCACAGAAGCCGAAAAATAAAGGTCAGTTAGGGATACTGATTGTTTTGGCTTGTGTTACTTTACCAGAAGACTTAGAGCTCTAATGTTAGCTAGCTACATCTGTATTTGGAAATAGAAATCAAAAGAAATCTTATTTCCAAAAATGCTGAGCACCAGCACTTCCCCATGAAGTCAATAAACACAATAGGTACTTAAACCGTCACCTGGAAAAAAAATTTTAAAAACCATAACTTTGATTTGTCATGTGACTTAAAGGCACTCATGCTTGAAGAATTTTACCCATTTCTTTCAAAGCTCATTAAACATAATATGCTTGTTACTTTTTCCTTTAACTTTACAGCATCTAAAGGGTTGTTGAATCTGGCATTCCAGACAAAGAAAAAAAAACTCTTTGAAATAAATATTTTCCTCTCATTATTAAGAGCAGGAACATCAAGCAGAACTAAACCAAGTTCAGAAACCCCTCATTTCAGAGTGCTTTTCCAGAATAGGTCCTGGATCCTGATGCATGGTTTGGGCAGCCACTCCATTTACGATCATCACTATCTTATACTACATGAGCATTTGAGAAAACCCATTCTCTCACTGTATAGGTATTACAAAGTACACATTTTTCATTAACTGTAAGATTATTTATCTATTTTTACCCTTTTTAAAAAAAAAATGGAAGAATTTCCACTTCCTAAAAGGATTTGAGATAAGCAATATGTCTAAATTTTTTGTTCTCCCTCTCAGATATTTAAAAAGGTTTATTGTTTCTGCTCAGAAAGGTAATTTCTAAAAACACCCCCTCAACCTAACTGACTATACAGGATCCAACAAAGTTGATGGAACAAAAAGCACTGTCAACATGCAAAGCAAAGTGTCCTGTTTTCAGCTGGGAGAGAATTAATTTTCTTCCCAGTAGCTGGCACAGTGCTGTGTTTTGGATTTAGTATGAGAATAATGTTGATAACGCACTGATGTTTTAGTTGTTGCTGAGTAGTGCTTACACTAAGTCAAGGACTTTTCAGCTTGTCACGCCCTACTGACTGTGAAGGCTGGGGGTGCACAAGAAGCTGGGAGGAGACACAGCCGGTACAGCTGACCCCAAGTGCCCAAAGGGATATTCCATACTGTATGATGTCATGCTCACCACATAAAGCTGGGGGAAGAGGAAGGAAGGGGGGGGAATATTTGGAGTGACGTCATTTGTCTTCTGATGGGAAGTAGCAAATTAATTCCTTGTTTTGCTTGGCTTGTGTGTGTGGCTTTTGCTTTACCTATTAAACTGCCTTTATCTCAACCCACGAGTTTTCTCAATTTTACTCTTCTGATTCTCTCCCTGATCCCACCGTGGGGGGGAGGGAAGTGAGTGAGTGGCTGGGTGGTGCTTAGTTGCTGCCTGGGGTTAAACCACGACACAAAGAAAAAAGAAAACAAAATGTATCACTAGCTTTCAATAATGGTAATCAAAGACGTATCTTATGTTTTGTATAAACTTTTAAATATTTAGAACAGGTTTTCAAGCTAATTGCCTACACATGCACAGAAAGTAAAAATAGCTCATTTTCTAAACTAAAGAATGCAGAATAATCTGTCATCCTTTGTATTCAGAAATCAAAACAGAAAATCACAAAACACACAGTAAATTGTTTGAAATAGCCATTATTGCCATATGAAGTTTTCCTACTCGTACTAATATAAGAAAAAAACTCATATTTGAATTCCTTGGTGAAAGGGTGTTGCCCCGCACTGCCACAATATGTCTTCACACGATCACCAACTTTAAGAGAAGCACTAGCAGTATATTCTTTCCATATGCTGAAAATTATTTTTAAATTACCTATGTCAAGAAAATGTTATGCCTGGCAAAATAAGAATTAGCTTTGCATTTACAGTTGGTTTCGACTCATTCCTGAATTTCTCAAAAGTGCCCGCTGAATTTGAAATCTGCCCAGAAAAGCAAGGGATGAGGGGAGAATACAATGTGACAAATCTGTTTACACTGGAGGGGTTTTTGAGCTCACTATCCCGAAACAAAAAAGGATGAATGAAAAATCAGTATTCTTTAGTGAAAGCATCTAAATTTTGTGATGCCTTTTTTTTTTTTTCCAAAAAGATTGTTTTATACAGTTCTCTAAGCACTTTTTAAAGGATATCATGTATAGATCTAGAGTAGATAAAGGTGCTTCACAGTAAGGACCTCAGTAGGAACCAGACCAGAGCTCCACCTTCTTACTGTTTTGCCAGTGCCTACCCAAATACCCCAGTAGGATGATTAGAATCTCTGAATGTCTGCACAGTATAAAAGTAATTTCCTAAACAATGGATGAGTGAATTATTCCAGAAATAATAATGGCTAACAATGCAGTAAGAGGTATAAAAATCCCTGAATTACAATTTCCAGGTATGTCACAAAAAGTTTCCTTACTTCTAAAGCAAAAGAACTTACCTTCTTTGTAAAACTATACCATTCAAATAAATTCAGTTTATTCCCATTATCCTTATAAATGCCTAAAATTATTTTACATGCTCATTAGACCATCGCTCTTGGACTCAAAACATGTTTTAGCAAACAGTTCTCAGGACTAAATGGAAGCTGTATCAAAAGCTATTATCTTTTAATTTGATACCCTTTGATTTCTTTGGATGTCTCCTTTTCTTATTCATTCATTTCCAGAATAGAAATTTCCAACTACCTCAGTCGTCATTTCATCGTGTCTATCATTTGTTTCTTCCCTACAATAATGTGCAACCTTTTCAGTATTCCCTTCAGATATGTTATTTTTTTTACTATTATTATTTTATATCCTCTTTGTTCCTGTTTTACCAGCTGCCATCAACAGCTTGGCCTAGATTCTCCAACTGTGTATACTTGGAGAAGTCCACTTGGACACGTCTCACAAAGAGCCAGTCTGAGAAGGCAGCCAGCCAGTTTCTCCACTCCCTCTCATTCTAGCCCACCTTAAAAAATGATACAGCAATCAAAGTTGAAATCTGAGGGACTGAAGTGCTTACGCATGGAAGGCACTATGCCAGCCAACACATATTATCTACAGATTCACTATATACCAAGCTTGACTGAAGAGTAATACAAATGTGTGTGATAAACAGAGAAACCTTGAGAGCTTCTTCAGTGTGACATTAGGCCAAGCCTTCTTGGAGTTGCCCTCACCAGTGTTAAGGTATTCCCACCTGCATCCCAGGCTAAAAGCTCTGTTCAGGAGCCAGCAAGGAAAACGATCAGTTCAAGTTATCTTCCTGCTGTTGATCACTTTGATTAGCCTCCTGCTTTAGATATGTCCCTCTGAAGTTTCTATTTTCTTATATCTCAAGGAATAAATAACTAAGTGTTTCTCTGCAAGTGCTGTACCTTTGCTGCTCACTGCATTTCTTTTAAAAGATCACTAATAAATTTAAATAAGCTCAGATCCCATTACAGAATGTTATGACACCCCGCGGTGTTAACCTTCTGAAACAAAAAAAAGGAATCATTTAGCCTACTCTGTTTTCCATCTTCCCAGCCAGTGTCTTAGCAGCTTTCTGAAGCACAACTACTTACATTAGTTACTTATTTCAAGGAATATTTTCAAAGAAAATAAATGACAATCGGTACTTTTATTATCCACTGTTTCACTAAGATATTCAAAGAACTCTTAATACAACCATAGGATGCTCTCTCTCCTCCTCTTCTTCCACATTAAACCTTAGAACTTCTCAGTTTTCAGATATGTTCAAACACGGAATATTCTAGTTCACAACACTAGTGTTTATGATTTGCCTTTGTTTCTTGAAGGCATCTAAAATATAATAAACTTTAAATCATTTTAAATTAAAAATACTAAATAAAAAAGGCAAAAGCTTTTTTACACATTCTAAGATTGCAAAATTAAGAAAATAATTACTACAGCAGAATTAACTGTTTGACAATTTATGGCCTAATGCATTTTAGTGTACGCTCTTAAATACGTTTGCGATATAAATGGTGTGTACAGCAGATAATTTAGATATTTTTCTTCGATTTGAAAAATTGCATAGAGTATCACAAATGTACAACCTCTGTATTTGTTTTTTTTCTAAATAAAAGAATAGTACTTTGCTGTATTATTATCAATAGCACTCAGTTTTGGATCATGATTATGCCAGTTTGAGTACTGCAACTTCTCTGGCTTGGTAGGAAGTACAGCTATCCCAGGGCAATATAGGATCTAGCTATTTCATTATATCTCATTATAAAAAAATATAATTTTGCAATCACCTGTAAAATGCAAAGCTGTTCCCAGATGTTATCCAAGCAGCTAGCTTAAAAAAAAAATTCCTTTAAAAACTTCAGTTTTGCATCTCCTTGAACCTATCAATTTTCTCTCTCACACAAACACTGATCTGTAATAGTTTATTTACCAATTCTTTCTCTGATATTTTATCCCACGTGTAACAGTCTCCCTATGAGGATGTTTTCTTGACTGAAGATTTAACTGTACTCTCATCATCTCCCTTTCTTATTTTAAGTAGAGAATGTAATCTAGGCAAATCTTCCCTGAACCATATTATGATTGTTTTAGTCCAATTTTTTATGGATTTTTGCATCAACCTATTAAGATTAATCTTCTTTTCAAGACAACACAGATTTGTAATGACAGTTTCCTGAGCAAACGTGCATTCCATCCACTTCACAGCTTTAACAGAGATGGGAGATGTAACTTTTTAAAAAATTGAAACAGCAAGAGACAAAAAAAGCTGCTGGTTACTCTGCCGGGCGCAACCGCAAAAGGCACACACGAGGACTTCTGATGGCTCTTCACTTTTCTGCTGTATTATCAAAAGCTGTTCTGAAGTTCTACAATTTTGACCATGGTGGAAGAAAAAAAATCTAGCTCAACACTTTCGTTCTATCATGCAGTCTGATCTTCACCACATTTTCTCTGCACAGATGTATGCAAAGTAGGTTGAAAGTGAGCCTTGTCAATAGAGCTTTTGCTTCATTGAGCTTCATCTTTCCTAAGTTTTGACACAGCAGGTATGACAAATGTGTCCTCAGAAATTACTCTTGTCTCCTGTTGGTACAAGTACTGTAAGAGGACGTAGTGGCAAAGTAGTCAAGAGAGATTTAGACTCCAGGTCCTCAGTCTGCGTATACAGATGCAACACCAGAACCACACAACTAAAAGCTTTATGTTTATCAGTGGGCCTGCCGGTGTAATACAAATTTCAGTGAAAATAACAGTTTTCCTATCAACTTAGGTTGAGGATTCTATGTCCAAACTGAGTATTTCTTGAGAACTTACTTTCCACTTTTTTTTTTTTCCTTAATACATTATATCCGGAGTTCCCATTAAAGGTTTTTCAGGGACAGAATTAAAACACGGAAAAAGCATGCCTCTGTCTCCCTCCCCAGGGACACATCCTCTCCCTCATTGTCACTTCCAGAAGGCTGATAAAAATAAACCTGCCCTGAAAGGAGCAGTTGGTTAGGCCATTTTATAACCTGGGGTTGGGGAAGCAGGGAAAAGGAATGTGACCACTCTTTTCAAAGTAGCTACCTTTTACACCATCTTAGCTGTATCAAAAGTCTACACCAACGTAGCATCCAACTGAGACAGCTCTGTTCTAAGTAGTGGAAGATGGCAGAAGGCAGGAAAAGCAAGAAACCACGCCTTACATCTACAGGAAAACAGCCTTAAAACTAAAGCAAACCCTGCACTTAAATCCTGGTTTATTATTATGTTAATCTATTGACATATACCAATATGGCCCTGAAGATGACAGATTTTCACAAGAAGTTCTCAATCCTGGAGTACCACGTAAAGTAACAATAATCTGTACCAGAAACTGCACAAGCAAATGAGCCCAAAACCAGAAGAGTATGGGATCACATATCAAATTTCCACAAAACACAGGCCATCCAGTCTACCATATTACTTAACACTTTTGCATTTATAGTAAGCCAGAAAATATAGATAAACAAGAAACTGGCAACAATTCAGAGTATTATTTCAGTTAAGAGTAAAGAAGCGGAAGAACTTGAAAATGACTTAACAGTAATACAGATGGAAAATTTAATAGTAGGTTAAAATTTCGCAATACAGTACATAAGGGAAGTAATAATGTGAACTCTCAAAGAATAGAATCTAAATGAAATGCGACTTCTGAAGAAATAAAAAACAACAAAGGTGTCTTTAAGGTTGATTAAATTAAAACTGTTTTATCCTTTACTCTTAGTGATTTGCTAAATGTATACACAATAGAAAAGATACAAAATTACACACTGCTGCATTTGACAGAGAAGTTTAACCTGCAATTTTAGAAGTTAGGCAGGCTTTACAAAGGACTTTAACCCATTTCATAGGCTTTTGTTTGCACTAATAAAGTACTTGGTTGCTTTCGAGATCACTCAGCAGAGATCACGTCACCATCCAAGTGCGATGTACAAACACACTGAAAAAGGAAGTTCCTGTCTTAGGGCTTTTTTTGGAATCACATTTTACTACTTAACCAAAACAAAAACAAACAAAAGGAGGGCTCAAAGCTGCTTCTGCCCTTCCAGGACACTAAAAACAAATCTGACAAACCGTAACACATCACCCCAACTTTCCTTTAGTTGTGCTGTCGGCTCTAATCCACAGAGCAACAAGCTTCTGCAACTCTCACTTTTGCTTTTTGAGAGGGTAACATGCATAGGTTGCGGTCCACCTGGAAAATTAATGTGGTTTACACCCAACACACCTTTGTCAGCTGCTAAGCTCTTCCCAAGGGACTCTTGAGGGTGGCCTAATGAGTGGCACTGGTGACAGTGGACTGTTCCTTGTATAATGCCCAACACCTAGGCACATACAGGGAGAGGGAAGAAAGTAATTGGGAGAATTGCGGGGGTAACTGGGTGAGCTTCCCTCACCCTAAGGAACAGGGAGCAGCTGAATTCCTTTAGCTCAGCTTGGTATTGCAATGAGAACGTATGTTTCTCCCTGGTTCTAGTTGCCTCCATAAGCATTCCTATGCTTCCCTGGTTCCTGTTGAGACTAAAGCTATCTGACACTTAACTAAACAACAGACATTATTTTCCTTGGGTGTTGGAGTGGATTTTTGGTTTTCCAAATCTGTGGTTTTTAATCCCATAATCTGCTTTGGGTAAGGGAGAGAACAGGTAACAAACAGGTAACAAACAGAACTTCAAACAATTTTTTTTCCTGATGCTTGGCTTTTCTTTTGGTGCAAATACCGTTGTTTGAGATAAAAACAGCACCATTATCCAGCTGAAAAATCAGCAGACACCCTTGTTCCTTGCAGGGTGATATACTGCAATCATCTCTGTATTGTCAGATAGCCTACTGCTCCTGCACGTTATTCATCTGAACTAATATGTGCAAGGAGGGAGATGCTACTGCCACTGCGCACACTGGTGGTGCTTGTCTGCCTAACAAGTGATGTAATTCACTACATCTCTTGTATTTCTTCTCTTCCCGTATGCAGCCACCATCCTGCCTCATTCTGATTATAACAACGTATGCAGCTAGATGTGCTTTTCTTGCTCATTTTATACTTCGAGCTTTGCATGTCCTTCTGGCCTCAAATCTCCCTTCTTGTGGCATTTATTCACAATTACATCCACATGTTGGACACTGTTAGCCGAATGAAAACTGTAGCAACTACAGGGTGACCCAGAAAAAAAAATATAGCAAGGCAAATAGAATTTGCCATGCAATGGTATTCACCTGGCTTATGATGAAGTTTTGCAGAAGATGAACAATGAATCTAGTCTTTTAGTCTTCTAAAATGTCAAGACAACCCTCTAGCCTTGTGTGACTGACAGACAAGATTTTCTTTACAGTTTCACTTCTTCTGTACTCTATTAAATAAAACTTCCCTGGATATTATGAGTGTACTAAGCCTAAAAGTTTTGCAATAAAATTTCAAAGCTATTTTTTAAATTAAATTTTGATGAAGGAAACTTTCAAAAACTTTAAAGGTACCAGAATCTATTGTTAGACACGTGGCCACTTTTTGTCTTGCCTAATTTTTGAGTAATATTCATGGCTTGTAGGTGCCTTTAACAACTTTTCCACAACATTTCAGTTCTCTGGTGGTGTTTTTCTGTTCCATCCATCCATTTAAGGATCTCTTCTATTAACTTTTAGTAACAGCTGATGATCATGACATATTTAAAAAAACCAGACGCACAGCAACATTCATTCAGTGACCCATTCCCACTTCTTCCATGTATCACCCTTCTTAGACTTGCATGTAGTATATTACTCCATCGACTCCATTTTCAAGGCCAAGCCTTTAAAATATGAACATTCAATACAATGGTTTTCTTTGTTAAAAAATGTATTTTGGACAGCAGCTAGATTTTAGTGTGTTGAAACCACCAACTCCCAAAGCAAACATTACTGTTATTTTATTCCCCTGGTACCCCTGCGTATTTGTACAAATATTTGCTGGTTGCCTTTTCTGAGACTGTAGGAACTTTGGAGCAAGAACTGCATCATGGCAGTTTCTGTCATGAAAAGCACGACTAAGTGCTACAATAACACCAATATTTCCTAGTAATTGCAGTCATGGGATTTTCCTATGCATACAAGGTTTTTTTCCTGGTGTGTACTCTCATTATAAAAATGAAATTTAGGGAAAAAAAATCAAAGCTGGGGAAACCAAACAAGGAACAGACTCAATGCTGAAGAGTTTCACCATCCTGAACTAGGACTAAGAAACCAATACGACTCACACAATTCAAAAGTAGTCATAGCAATAATCTCAAAATTAGGAACACTGTTTTCATGTTAAAATTGTAAATTATTTTTCCAATATTACTAAATCACCTTTAACTAAAAAAGTTGTCCAAAAATTTTTTTAAGTGCAATACGTATTTTTCTAGAATCTTTCAAAATGATACTATCCAATTAGTGATTTCTGTTTTGACTAACTGGGTTCTTCCAACAAAAATGTTTTGATAAAAAATTCCTAAACCAGCTCAAGTAAAAAGTTATTTTTCAAAACAAGCTTTTGTCTTTCTGACAACATCCTCCATGTGGAAGTAGGAACTCTTAAAATTAACAGAAGGTGTATGTGGAGGAGGTGGGAAGTTTGGAAAGAGTGCTCCAAATGCCAGATCTATCATCTGTATTATTAATATGTCAGATCTGGTGTATATGAAGAGCCAGCGATGAAGATATGAATTTGATGGCATTTCTGTACAATTAATAGCTCTCATGATGTATGATTTCCAAGGTGGTGTTGAAAATGTAACGAGGTGTCCATTTAAGAAGAAGGAATGTCCTGAGTAAGGGGCAAAATGGGGTCCAGGACCATGACAAGCCCATGCAGGGCAGGGAGGGAAGCCAGCACCGATTTACTACATTTTAATGAATCGCAGTGTGAAGTTAAAAATAAAAACAGCAAGGAGAAGAGTGCAGCTTTAATGAAGAGACGGAGGATGTGTCAGCTCAGGGAGCTCCAAGGCCAGGGTAGCTCTAGGAGACAGAGCTGCCTTTCTTGGCTTCTCTCTAAATAAAAGTCCACTCTGGCCATGCAGAACAGATGAGTTGGAGCCTGGACTTCCATGAAAAATATATCTGTCCAAGAAATCCTAAGAAGCTAGGAAAATAAACTGATGTCAGATATAAACGTGAAGTATTTTTCTTTTTCAGGTTTGTTTCCAACTTTTATAATCAAAGAATTATTGCATGATTTGGATGTTACCCCCAAAATTGTTGTAGATGAGCGTAACTGCCTGCAAAGCTGTAATAAATTTAGATATTTAGCATCCGTTTCCCAGCAGACTGCACAGCTCAGCTTGGGGATTGCCAGTGGTGTATCAGGACAGAGGAGGAAAGCCTCAGTTAATGTACTTGAACTAATATCTCCCCAGCAGCAGATAGAGGGTGGAAACATATTGTGTAGTTTTGGGCAACCACATATTGTGACTATCTCCTTGGCTCTCCTTTTTTTGATCTACGCATTAAGATCTCGTGAAAATGTAAGTGTGAGAAAAAGTCACATATTGCCAGGGTCAGTCGATAGCTTTTAATGTTAGTTGCCCAGACAAATGCCTAAGAAGAGCTGAAGGAGGTGGTGGCACGTGAGGGAATTGTAACATCTCAGTGAAACAGATAAATGCACCTCAGCTAATATTTTATGTGTCGCTATCACTCCTGTGCAGTTCTTTCCACTTCCACTTGATACCCTGTAACCGGGCCCTCGCTGTACCACTATTACCAGAGTGAAAGGTTGGTGGGAATGATTTAATCATTTGTGGCTGCTGATCTACTCAAGAAGGGTCTTTGTGTCCTGATTTTAATTCTGAATGCCATGAGGCAAAAAACAGGATGCCAAAGGCAGTGCTTATCAATCACTTCACTAGGAACATGACCGCACTCCAAAACACATAATAATTATCACAAAACCATCACACGCCCAAACACACTCCTCTACCTCACCTACTCAGAAGACTCACATACTGGCATCTCTTACATTTTCCCCTCCAGCTTTGTTTACATCCTCTGAGATTTACATTCCTTCTTTAGTCCATGCAAAGGAAGAGATATTCCTGGCATCTGTGTGTGCATTACCATGGTTACCTAGTTCATCTGCAGCAAAATGGGTTGGTCCATGACCTGACACCGCAGCTCCAGGAGCGTGTTCCTCCCTTGGCCACTGCTTTGCAACCTCTCCCGCTGCAGCTGTTTGTTTCAGAAAATCTGAATGCAAGCAACAGTGGGGCATCCAACAAACTCTCCCAAAGTCTTCAACACGTTTTTTTGCCTATCTCGTTTGTAAGTGTGTTTTGTGGCAGGCCCAGCCCTTGATTTTCAAGCAATTTTCCCAGCAAGCCATCATCAAAAGCATACCTACAGATTCTACCCACTGCATTTTATTTGAGGACACAGTATTACACTTGAAAATTTAGCCCCAAAAGCATGCTTTTGAGAACACCTGTGACTACACAGCAACCTGGCTCTGTCAGGGAAGAAGAAAAGTTTGGGGCCCAAGAATGAGGACTGTGATGCCTTAAACGAGGGTCTCAGCTGGGTGGGGGGAACAAACAGCTTCCTCCCACAAAAGCAGTTTGGGTTTCATTGGTCTCACAAATTTTACAGTACAAGTTGAAGAAACTGTCACCTACTGAGGTATTAGCAAACCAGGCATCAAATCTAAATAAGCTCTCAATATCAAATGAGGTATAAACAAACAAAATATTGATAAAATATAATGAAGACAGAATTCAACCCAGGCAGAAGGCATATGTATTTGACAACTGGCTCAAATTTTCACTGAAACAGCTTCATTTTTTAAGCAATGTCATTCTCACAGATTTTTTTTTCCAGGCAATATTTATAACAGAACAGATACGTATACTGTTACAAAGAATCTCTGTTCACATCATTCATCTATTCCCATAATTTATGTTTCTATTATTCATAACAAATTTGACTTATTTAAAGAAACTTAAAGCAATGATGTAATCTTTGGAAGTGGTACATGGAATATGTGTACCACACAATGTCAAGGCAAACACGGATGTATCTTATGGTGATTCTGAAAACACAAATATCAATGAATCTCTGCGAGGAAAGCAAAAGCTGGCAAAATTCGAAATGGCTTTGTAGTTATATAGTTATGTAAAATAAAGTTGTGAAGTTCTCCAGACTTGATTTAACATGGCTGAAACAGAGTGGGTACTTTGTCTGCATCTGAACAGCAAAAAATATCAGTCAAATGAAAAACGTACACAAAAATGACCGACTCGTACACGTACCTTTTCCATTTATTGTTAATGCTGATGCAATTGTGGCTGGTACTGGCACTGGCAATTGTGGCACTAATGGATGTATCCTTGGTCGGCTCCCCATCCTAGCACGCTCTGCACCAGGTCCCAATAAAGCTCCAACCGGTTTTTCTGCTGCTACTTCTGGTGCTACAGAGTCTTCTTGATCCTGCTCTATGTGGTCCATTTTATCCGGGCTTTCATTCTGGAAGCCGTCAACTGTCGTCCGGCTCTTAATTGGACTTTTGGGCACTAGGATTTTAATACCTGATTTTGCAAGGTCCATATTTTTCCTTCCAGAAAGAGATGGTGAATTGTTTTTCCGGAACTTCTGGGTGGCAGAAAAGAGTTGGTTATTTTTTGACTCATGGTCTTTACCCATAACTAAAGATTTAGTGGATGTCTTTGAAAAAGAACTATTGGTAGATCTAGAAATTTGTTTTCTGGCATTATTTGGAGAGGTCCTGTTTGTCCTCGTTAATGTGCTTTCTTTCTGCTTTTCATTGTGGCGTCTGTTAAATTCATGTATATATTCCTCACAATTAACAAGGTGCTGTTCTGGCTCCCAAGTATCATCTTCACTGTCGTATCCTTTCCATCGCACCAAATACTCTGTTTTTCCTTTCTTGTTTTTCCTCTTGTCAACAATTCTCTCTACCTGTTAAAAAGGAAAATTAAACATTAGGCATGGGCAGATACACAACTCAAGCGAACAACTTGCATGCAAATAATTTGTTAAGTGTAGATTTAAAAATACCCTTGTAGCTCTGAAATTTTGTGTTGTAGCTCTGTAGCTTACAGTCTTTCACAGCTGAACTGGAAACTCCTCTCTTTAAACTTCAGATTATTACTTCCATCTCATAAAAGACATTCTAAAATACCAAAATTGTTCTTCAGTATCTTGCATGCCAAGAATCTGAATATGACGTATTACAGTGGGTAGGATTTCTCTCTCTGGATATAGAGATGATGTTTAAATATGCTGTATAAACACAGTGTATTTGCCTTATAAAACTTATCAACTTGATATTGTTTGAATAATTTCCTTGCTTAGCATAAGGTATATGCGGGAGTCTCTTACTTACAGTGAGCTATCCTTTAGTTACCAGGCACAATATGGTACAGCTGAGAAATTGGTGCAAATACAGAAGATATTTTTTTTTTAGAGGCTGTTCTTCATGTGAAAACAGAGAACTTGTTTTGGCCAGAGTCTTTGATACACATACTTGAACAAATTACCATGCCTCACTTATCCGCAAATGCAGATGATACGTCACAAGTATTATGAATGCACACGCTACCACTGCACGTGGGACCCACAGGCTGGAAGAATTCAAGCACTGGGGTAAAGCAGACAGGTCAGACAGCAGCAGCTGCAGGGACAGAGACTCATGCCTCGTAACAAGGCTCATGACAGTCGTGCTAGTTCCGCAGGAAGGGAATTCTTTTGCAGCAAAAGAGATGTAAGTGCAAGACTAGGCTTGGGATTTCCCCTTTTTATTTCATTCTTCCTACCCAGGCTGCTCTTTCTGGTAAACCCTCCAGGCCATTTCATTTCAGTTATGGGACCAGTACAGCTTTCTTCCCCATATTTATCTTCCTTTTGTTTATTTAAAAATAAAGGGGGGGTGGGGGGGCAGGGGGATCAGGGATGGGATGGGACGACCACTTATTAACTACTGGCCCCAGTGCTTACTCCCTCATGAACAAAGACCACGCGTGTAAGCTAAGATCACACGTACCTAGGAGAATCTCTGAAGACCAGTAACATTTACTGGAGTGACATTTAACTGAATGGAATATTTACAGAACAGTTTGGAAAGATGGAAGGAAAATACAGGAATGTCATTACTGAATCATATGACTGTTCACAACAGATTCTCTTAAGAGGGCACCTCAGTTTTTTATGTGGCATGTTATCATTATGTACTGCCTGGTTTTCAACAGTGAGGTTAAATGATCACTATTATAATCTCAGCAGCAATGTAACTACACATCCTAGAACTTTATGTGGTACCCTGCAGGTGTTGCATTATGCTGTCCTGTCATTAGGACATGGCATAGCTCTGTTTGCATAGGTCTTCAAAAACAAAAAAACCCCAAAACAATGACACACAAATAAAAACCAAACACAAACTGTCAGACTAGTTCCACCTTTACCTTGTTACTCAGTTGTACAATTCAATATATTTATAGAGAGTAATGCAACATAAATTGTCCAAACATTATTTAAAATGTAAAAATGCCTTAAAATTATTTTTATTCTTGTTATTTCAGGTTTTAGTAAAGTTACTGGACTTAAAAAACCATATCGCTAGAAAAATCAAACTATTATTTTTCTATTAGTCTATAGTTAAGAACATCTTAACAAAAATGCTACCCCAAATGAGAAAGTCATTATGGAGAAATATACCTTCAGAATTTTTTTAGTAGAGACTGAGTAAAAAGACCTTCAAGTGTTAAGCCAGAAGTGTTAAATTAAAAAAAAATAACAAACTCACAAATCAAACTTGATATATTGTCAAAAAAGCAGTTACTGCAATAGTCTTGCTTAACCTCTCTCCCTCTCTCAACCTTCTAAAATAGGTTTTTAAGATATGATTCTCAGATAGAGATCTCTACTGCTAGAAAGGTATTTTTATTTTCTAGCAGGAAATCATAACAAATAATCAATTACCGGGCACAAAGTTCCACTCAGGTCTTTAAATACTGAAAGGCCACCCATTAAGGACATGCCCTTTTCAAGTAGGAAGCCATCCCTCTCATCCAAAAAACCCGATACCTTGCAGAGATGACAGATGAACTCTAGAACAGGAGACACAAAAATCCATTCCTAACCTGGTGATGTATAAAGCAAACAGAAATGCACAAAGAAAACTGTTATACTTAGCTGTATCGTCCAAGCCTGCTACAAAACCTACTGTGACATTGTTCTTTTTGATTAAAAGGAGATTTTTTTCCTAAAAATTTCTACTTTATTTACAACACAAAAATTATAGCAATTGACCTGTGATACACAATTTATTGTGCGTCTTCAGAGCTTTAGTGAGGGGCTTTTTGGATTGCCTCAGCTTGTTTAGTCTAACTCCCCTCAGACCACTTGAAAAACTGCTCAGGAACATCCCGCCTCAATACTTCTGCTGATGATAACAGCTAGATAAGTGTTTCTCATTCAGATTTGGGAAGAGGAGACTGGAATGCTTCCACAATGCACACAGGGTTTGAGTATAGAACAGGAATAGGAATATCCATCCTGAACTAGTGGCTTATTTAAACCCTTTCATGGCAAAACCAGAGACTACAAACTTGTACTTCTCCTCTCTTCCAACTGAGAAAGCAAGCTTGTCCAAGTCATCCGTTTCTACTTTGGTATACAGTGGTGACATGACATGAAATACAATGCAAGACACCTCAGAGTCTTGTGTTAGAAGATACTAATGATTAACATCCAAATATTAATATGAAAAAAAGAATGTAACTGGGGGGGGGGGGGGGGGAAAGTCTCATTCCTATTTCCTGACACTTCCGTTACGGTGCGGTTTGATGATACAGCTAACCTGTTAGAACAGCTAGCTAACATCCACGCAGGCAGTATTGCCTCTCCCTCCGCTACTGTTACCCTGGAGCTGAGTGGGTGCTTTTCTGATCATATGCCAAGTTAGTTAGGAGAGTTCAAAACTGGCAGAGTGCCCTAAAAACCAGGGGAAGAGCAAGACCACATCACATCCTTTGCCATAATCATGCCAGAAATGCTGCCGACAACTAGTTCATGCCAATGACCATTTCTACAGTGTCCAATGCCTTCTGCCATGGGGTAATATTTATTTTTAGTAACTGAAAGGTTCTATACTACCAGGATTTCCCACTAATGGTTAGTTGTCAAGTGTTGCAGAAAA
This sequence comes from Phalacrocorax carbo, assembly GCF_963921805.1. Classification (NCBI taxonomy): domain Eukaryota; kingdom Metazoa; phylum Chordata; class Aves; order Suliformes; family Phalacrocoracidae; genus Phalacrocorax; species Phalacrocorax carbo. The sequence continues at coordinate 94,048,913 of NC_087514.1, read as the reverse complement.
ATCAAAACAAAATAGAAAATTATACACAAAGGAAAGGTAAAACAAATGTGAGGGAAAATTATCAGGCAAAATATCTGGGTGGCAAAAGATAACATCTCCCAGTTTATTTTAGCATGTGAAGTTATCACATTCCCCACACGGGGTACCGATCAATGACACTCAAAAACTCAGCCAGCAGAAAAACTGACAGAAAAACAATGCACTGCTCAGAGGTATAATCCAGCAACGGAGTGCCCAAATTATAATCCCACACACCATAATTATATCTGAGATTTCCCATCTGTAAAATAGTAAATTTCCCTCCCTTCCATGAAATTGGTGAGAATTGGTTCACGTTTGCTTTCTCTCCATAAGGAAGCAAATACTTTTATTTCAATTGCTTTTATTAGCAAAATATTTACACTTTTTCACAAATGGACAAGAACAAGATACGGTTTTGGGCCAAAGTGCTGTTCAGCTACAGCTGTGCCTGGTGAAAATGACAACACTGCAACTGCTCCTCCCTGTCCTGTGCTCAGAGACAACAGCTCCTCCCCATCTGTCAGCACATCTTCTTGTGTAATTATTCCCTAATGTAGTTCTGTCAAAGTGACCTGGTTTAGATATTAAGAATACTTGAGCTAATGTAGGCATCCTGAAATAACCGGTTTGGAGAGCAGCCACAATATGCGGTATTTTCTGACACATCTAAGAGGACTGCAACTTTCAGCAGAGGACAACAAACACCTATGGGCAGGACAGGTACAGTAACCTCATCGTTCTGCTGCGGTAGAAAAAGGACACGCAATCTTAATCGGTGATGAAAGATCTTTAGTTCAGGTCAATAAAAGTAAGCATGAAATTCAAAAGGACGTTCTCAGTCTAAAGCATTGTAATTTGGGCACATTTGTAAACTCTATATAAGGCATACTCTGTGTGTGTATGTGTGTATATATATGTATGTTATATATAAAGATCCTACTTTAATTTAACAGAAGATTTTAAAAGATTAAACTAAAGGTACAGCTGTCGGGGGTGGGGGGGGGGCCAAAAAAACCCAGAATGAGCAAGGTAACATATCAGTAGGCATGTAAATATTCAATGAGCACTGCCTTGTTTATCATAAATCCATTTTCCAATCCCATCATGTTCCTCTCTGTCCTCACATTTATGTCAGGCTTAATGAATTTAAAGTTAACAGAATATAATCTATTTGACTTCATACTCTATCTGTTGTCTGTAAAATAGAGAAGGCAGCCTTGTTCTGTTAGCTGAAGGCTATGTTTACATTAGTATTTGGTTCAGAGCAACAGTGCAATTTAGAAGCAAATCCTTCTTCCCTCCACAGCATTCCCACTTACTGTGCAATGGCTTTGTTCACAGGCCAGTTTTGTATACATGAAGTGGATTCTTCATGGAGAAATATAAACTGCAAATGGAAATTTACCAATGCAAAGGTGTTATCGGTCATGCTTCAACCCATAAGGGGGCTCACAGGTCCAAGCAAATAACAGCTCTGAACAGTTTCAACCCACGTTGTGGTATGGATATTTGATCCTGAGAGGCTCCACTAAATCTGGTCCAAAATAAAAGTGCTGCACGGCAGAATAAGTAGAGGTGGGGGTCAGAGCACCAACTGCTGCACTCTACTGATTTTCTCCAACTGAGCCAAATTATTACTGTAGACATTCCCCAATTCAGAGATTAAAGCTAGAATAAATGCAACTCTTGCACACACGTATGTGCTACATGTGAACAGTCACCCTTAGTTAAATTAGAAGCTCTTCCATGCAGAAATGGGATCTAAATGATCATCCATAAGCAGTCAGCAATGTTTATGAAAGACGATACCCTCTATTTATTAAAATCTTGCAGAAGTCAATGACAAACAGTTTTCAAATACTTCTTATTGTAAATAAAATAAATGCATTCTACATTTAAAAAATGCAACTAATACACAGCAGCATACAACACATGAAACCAGTTAAGTGCCAAGTTTTGCTTAAAGTAAAAGGAAAAGGTAGTTTGGGGAAGACAGTTATTAAAAAACAAATTTTATGAGGATGTCAAAATACACCTGAAGGTCTGCCAAATGTGCACTAAAATCTTCTATGTAGACATTTGATTAGAAAATACATCATTTCCAATTGTATAACTTAACCGCCAGTACAGAGCATTGCTCACTGCAGTTAGCACCAGCAGTTAAATTTTAAAAACAGCTTAACACACATACGTTCAGAATACCAAAACCATAGTATTGTAAGGTTTAAGTTCAAATAACATCATTAAAAAATTACACTAGGATCCCGTATAAATCCTAGAGTTCATCTTCGCTGCGACTCCATGTTACTCCATTGGTGTTAGCCTGGGAGCGAACATAAGCCTGCCACCACATGCTCCTGGAGCTGACTGATTTGATTAGCAGGACAGAGTGATTGGATTAACAGTCAATAAACTGTTGTAAACTGAGCCACTGCATCCTTATGGCATGACTGGGCACAGTGTCTATACGGTACAGGACTCTCTGGATATGCTGACAGCTGTATTACATATATATTGTTCTGGAAGCCAGAGCTGTACAAAATAAGTACAGATCAGATATGGGCAGATTATTGCCTTTCTGTCAAATTAGGTACAGCAGATGACACAGATTTTGTGTTACTTTTGTGACAGCTCTGGGATGAGGGATGATAACTGATCTGGCCCAAGGTCTGCTGATACAGAGTTCACTCGACTGTCTTCTGGCCATCAGGACCAGCAGGATGAGTTCATACAGGATCATCGCTTTACAACCCACAGCCACTCCCAACCTCCTTTTGAGGAAGCAGTGTGTCAGTGAAGTTGGAACACATTCATGTCTATGAACAGGAGTCACATAAAGGGCTAATACACTTCCAAGTGGTCCTTCAAGCTAGCAGTGCAACAGGGAGAACCATGTATCTCAACCCTCCTTCCAAAAATTAAATAACCGTGCTAAAACAAATATTAAGATTTCTCTTTTCACCCCAAGCTTTATTTCAATCAAAGGCTGTCCATTCTTTTAGGATTCCTGGACACAAGTCATGCAAGAGCTAACTTTGTGGCTATCTGCAACATTCAATTAATATACTGGCCTGCAGGTCATAATTGAAGTTTTAATTCACCCTCTGTATAAATTTCTAATCAAGTTACCTGTAAAAATACAATTGTCTCAGTCAAGCTCATAATTTGTCATCAACTTTATGACTTATATCCTTCCATAGTATTAACAAAGACAATGGATAAAATCATTTAATTACCACATTCTCATCAACACCAGTGGTGCCAGGGAATCACAGCTGTGGCCTGTGCCATGCCTGGCTGCACAGCCACCTCCTATAAAGGCACTTTAGGAAGTTTTATGCCCTGTACTTACTCTTACAAACCGACTATCGCTGTACCTGCAGCTCCTTTACAATCTATTGAAAAAATACAGTTTGCATTCAGAAAAAAAGATCTTAGGAAGCCTTTCCCATAGAGGGCACCAGCGAAACTAGTGGGGAAGGAGAGCCAGTGACACAGTGACTCTGCTTTAGAGAATTAACTTACTGAAGAAACAGTTTGCCTGAGATTTACTTCATCACAAATCACCACTGATGATTGATGCTCAAATGTCAGAATCACTGATCTTTCCAGATACAATTTACACAGAAATAATCACAGCAAGTTCTGGTGCAAGTTACAGCCTACCGCAGAATTTATCAACTCCCTTACCCTAACTGTAGTTACCTAGCTATTGCAAAAATGGTTAGAAAATCTTACTCTCATCAACTCACTTTTCATAGCAGTTCTAACCTTTTATTGACAAAGAGATAAGACAAAATTTTCTATTTTGCACAAAAACAGAGTGAAAATACGTGAAAAGTTCTTAATATGTGTACAAATACAGAACACACAAAAATGCCTGCAACGATGTATTCTTATCTTCTTAAATGGCAATGGCCCTAATCACAAGAAACTACTAAAAACTACTAGCATTTGATTAAAGATACACATTCTGGATGGTCAAAGCTATTACATAAGCATTACTGTGTTATTCTCATAGTTATCGAAATGTTTCTCATCACTAGTTACTAGAAGACCTCAGCATCACCCACACATAGAATTCCAAAGGAAATTCTTCACATATTCAATTCATTTGTAAAATCTATATCCCAGGAAGCAAATCGGGATCTTTTTTTTCCCCAGAGGTAAATATTCCATCTGCACTTGCCAAATTCTGCTGCTGGTGTCTCTCCACCGCAGTCATGAAAAGTGCAGGTCCCACACTTGGTGCAACCAATACTATCCCAAAGAAAAGACACAGAAAGCTGAAATTTATATTTATTAGTGGCAACTCTGGCAACATGAAAGTCAAAACCCAAAGATGACCATGTTTTGGGATGTGATAATTTGGGAAAATGTAGTAACAAATTAAAGCTACCTCACAGTTAAGAGCCTCAAAAACTTGTCTACGACGTATTTAAAGTATAAGGCCAATAGAAATAGTGACACTTTATCCTTCAGCTAGAATAATACAGAGTAGCAGAAGAATTCGTCAACATTAAGCATCAAGACTACAGACTTTTGCTTTCAAAGCAGGAGAAACCAAACCTTCAGCAGTGTTCAATTACAAAGACTCTGTAGAGGCAAATGACTGATAAAGATTCAAAATATTTTATCTGAAAAGAGTATCTTAAGGAGAGAGAAGGTCACAGCAAAACTGCACTCCAAACATGTTAGAGAACACTTTGTCATGGCTAAGCAAACTTCAGAAGCAGGAAATGTAACAGGAAAGAAGAGCAAGAAAACCACAGGGCAGTTGAAGAAGGAACTTCGTATGCTGTACTTAATTTATCAAATCCCACTTAATTCTACAATAACTCTTTTATTTATCAAAATCAAATTACGCTTTTTGGCAGCCTAGTTCTTGCAGAAGGGATGGTGACATGAGTCTGCTACTGTAGATCATAGTAGATCACTTGACCAAACCTCAGTAAGAAGGGACACCAGACATCATATAAGCTCTTAGAAGCTTATTCAGTAGCACTCTCTTTTTTCTTTTTTCTCTTAGAGGTCCTGAGGTGCTTGTCCTAAATAAAGGCAGTAGCAACAGCTTTCTTTGGAATCATTGCATCCAAGAAGGCACAATATGCACTTATGGCCTCCTACCGGGCTCCTTTTGCCCTTGCACCAAAAGCTTACTTCAGGAAGACATAATTCAAGCTTCTGGATACAAGACCATGACTGCATTTTTGTTTCCAAATACAGAAAAAACCCCACTAAACAGTTCCAGATTATAGTTAAGAACAACATTATTTACTGGCTCTTTCTGTTTTCCTTAACTCAATTCCAACACGTGCTAGCAGAACGTGCTGTATGAGTAGAGGTCCCCAGTCACTCTGCCTGCAATGTGATTTCTCTCAATTCTTGATCTAATCCCATCTAGAAAAGCTGGTGATATGGAAATTTCCCCTAATTAATCAACCTCAGTGCTGCACAGCTGCCTCTTAGTTCTCACATTCTGTTTCTCTATGGGATTTGTTAGTAGATGAACTATTTTTCCAGTCGGAAAAAGGCATTTCTCTGTTTTAGGTCTCAAGCCCCTCCGTCTCCCAAGCTTTTAATCTGAACCTAAATTCTTATTTCTTATTTAATACCACTGCAGCTTCCATGACTCCACTTTCCCATTTACTTTTGAAACCAGACTGTGGGGTACAAAATAAAGCTGTGGGATCACTGGTAACTCTGCTTGGCAAAGATTCTTCCAGATTACAAGGTTTCAAAATTTATTTGTAAAAACAGGTAAGTTTTATAATGTTATTCCAGTATGTACCTTCCTAACTGTGCTGGTTTTGGCTGGCATAGAATTTTCTTCATAGCAGCTAGCATGGGGCTATGTTTTGGACTTGCACTGAAAACAGTGTTGATAATACAGAGATGTTTTAGTTACTGCTGAGCAGTGCTGACGCAGAGTCAGGGCCTTTTCTGCCTCTCACCCCACCCCACCAGCGAGCAGGCTGGGGGTGCACAAGAAGCTGGGAGGGGACACAGCCAGGACAGCTGACCCCAACTGCCCAAAGGGGTATCCCATAACATATGATGTCATGCCCAGCATATAAAGCTGGGGGAAGAAGAAGAAGTGGGGGGGGATACATTCAGAGTGATGGTGTTTGTCTTCCCAAGTAACCATTATGCGTGACGGAGCCCTGCTTTCCTGGCGATGGCTGAACACCTGCCTGCCCATGGGAAGGAGTGGGCAAATTCCTTGTTTTCCTTTGCTTGCGCAGGCGGCTTTTACTTTCCCTATTAAACTGTCTTTATCTCAACCCATGAGTTTTCTCACTTTTACCCTTCCGAGTCTCTCCCCCATTGCACCGGGGGGGGGGTGTGAGCAAGTAGCTGGGTGGTGCTTAGTTGCTGGCTGAGGTTAAACCCCTACACTAACACAAAAAAAATTCAGAGTACAAAGAAGTAAGTTTGTGATCTTTGGCATGCAATTAACTTTTTACTAGACCCACACATGGCATATTAGTCATAGAAGTTTTGCAATAAGGTATGTGTTCAAATTACTTTCTTATTTCACCAGTATTTGCAACTTTAAGGGGTTCCTAAGCATCATCCTTTCATCTGTGAAATATGCCAATCAGAAATACAACTAACATACATTGTATCACTGTTTTTAACATACATATACCTCCTGCTGGCATAATTTGTATGAAACTATATTTCCAATAGTCACAAATTTCCCAAAATATATCTAATGCTTTAGTCATGATACATACTTTTAAACATAAAATCACTAGTTATTCAACCTAACACATTACATTGGTATTACAAGTCCTGAGTCAAAGGTACTGATGCCTATAAGATTTTCTTCTACTGTCTTTTGAAAATACGCACTGTCTTAAGCTCTGTTATTTACTGATCCTACCTCCCTATCCAGTTCATACATGCATACTAAAAGTAACAGACACTAGATATTAATCTGATTACCCTAATGTTGGTTGATAAAACATGTTGTCCCATCTCAAAATCCCTCATGTTTTGGCAATGACAACAAACTGCATGAAAAGCAAAGTGGTTTAGGCTTGGAAAATGGCAGTTTCATTAACAGCAGCTTGTACTGAGGTAGTTAAACTAATTTTTCAATAATTTTTTTTTAATCTGGGTAGCAGCAAGATCTCTATTACGTATTTAACAAGAATTTCTGAAGTAATATAGATATAAAAACTTTCTTCAGAAGAATCTTCTATTTGCTGTCCTCTGGAATAAAGTAAGATAAGGAAAAATACATGCAGTTTCCAGAATCAGGTAATAAAATAAGAAAAGTTATTTGTTACTCAGAACACTTCTTGCCAATTGTTTTTGTCCAGAAAACATTGTTTCAAAACTGGCTGTCGCATGAAGTAGCCATTGCCCTCTTGATAAAACACTTAGAAACTGTGCCCTTTAAGGTCACAACACAGATGTCAAAGAAACATAAACTATTTGTTCTGTTGATTTTGCCAATGACCTTTACAGTCTGTGGAAAGCCATAGCTTTTTCCTAAAAAGAACCATGGCTGAAATCTTTATTTGGGCAGAAATGGCACGGCACCACAACTTGTTAAAGTCCATCTTCAGGAACAAAGGAACCAAGAGTTTCCTTCACTACTTGCATTCAAGTCTTTCCCTCTGCAGAGGTGTCATATAAAATAACCTGTCAACTTTCTATTTTTACTACAAAAATATTGCAAGTAAACCACCACGTGCTGTTTTGCAGAGGAAGAACACATTTTTCTGTATTTTCCATCAGATATGTATACTATAATGGCTTTTGGTGCATCCTCACCCACCCACTGTACTTGCTTCTAAGACAACACTTCATCTGTTTAAAAGAGTAGCACTTGGAAAAGAAAAAAAAAAAATTTCTCATGCCACCTCTTTCAGTTTCAGTTGCTTTTTATTCCTTTCCCCGTGTTTGTCCCTGTCTGAATCTGATACTGCTATTTGCAGTGCTTTTCCCAATCCCACATCATAGTTTGCTCTCCAAATAATGCCTTGAGGATTATTTGCCTCATCATTTTATACTGTAAGAGCATATTAAACCCTTACTCATTTCTCTAGTTTCAACATTTTAGTAATTGTTAAAAAAATGTAAAATCTTTGTGTTCACTTTAATCTATGCAGCTGTTTGTGGTACAGTCACTGTTCACATACAGGTTTTTTATTATATAGAAAGTATTTTAGATTAGGGCCAAACATCTCTTTTTGCTTTAGTTATGTGTACTATTTCAGTGATGGATCTCAAATTATTATTTCTATACTTTATAGGCTGTAGGGAATAAATGGCTGTCTCACCTCTTTGTTTATGCAGTACACAAATCCACTAATGTGTGTGTGGAGCATCAAGACCTAAGCATGTAATACACTGGCATCTATTTTCCCCTTCATTACGTCTTTTCATATTTGAAGTCAGTTTAAATATGCCCTGTAAGCATGAACACTTTTTTACTTAAGAGCTGTTTTTCATATGCAACATCTTAGCATTATCGCCCTCTCTCTGTTGAATGCCACAAAAAGAATGTAAAAATTTACATAAAATTATCTTCACATTGCAACATAAGCATTATCTACGGATTGCCTGCACTGAGAAACGGTCATCACAGGCCAGTGTCAACAGCGTGGAGTTACCCTTCCGAAATAGCTCCTGCCTCACAAAACACCTTTCCCGCAGAAGTAATGCCAGTCAGTTTCTTTGCACAAAGAAGTCCTCGAATTCAGGGAATGCCCAGGCAAGGTCTAGCACGTTGGTCTTCCAAACTTCTAGCCGTGTAATCCCTGCCTACATAAAATAAAAACAATTTCTTTAGAAGCAAGTTGCCAAATTCCAGGCATATAGCATTATACTTATTTTGTCATAGTACAGTTACAGTAGCATTGAAATATAGAAGCGGATTTCACTTTCTTTCAAATTTGACTGGAAGGACAGGTGAGAGTTCCTTTCTCCTACACATTTGTCTTTACACTAAGCATTATTACTGCATACCTATACTGCATCCAAAGAATTTATGCTGCAAATTCCTTGCCAAGAGTCCATCTCTTCCTAGAAATAGTCACATTTTTAAAAAATCTTTTGAATTCAAGGTCGTCTTTAAAAATAGATAATTTCCCTTTATTCAGGTGCTGGTAATTAATCTGTTGACATCTGTTGACAATGTCCAGTATCACCTGTAAATTCAAAATAGCTAGTGGTTAACTTGAGCATGTTCTAAAACATGCCCTTAAAAAGATGTTTGCATATTAAAGGTCTTTTGTGATAGCTTTTTATAGCATTTTTAATACTTTAGCACTGTAAAGTACAATTGGTGCTACTCAGCACAGGATTTACTCTTATCTCTACAGTTACTCAAAAATTAAACTGAATTCATTGATATTGTTACCGTTACAGTGGTGCTAGAGAGAACAGAACTGAACCTCTAAAGCAAATGCACAAATTTAGATTTGAACCAAAGCACTAATGATTTTGTAAAGTGATTTTCTGGAAACTGTGTCCAAACTGCTGTACTTTGTCATGTAGTTCATGAGCCTGCATCTTCCACACCTTGCTGTTTGAGTAACACAAAGGTTCAGTATTTTCCTTGCTATTTTTATTATTACTAATCAGTCACACGATATATATCACTACTCAATTTAGACTTTGGTCTTAAGGCTATACTTTTCATTATATTGAGTGAGATTAGTCATGCCATCAAAGTGAGAAAGATCTGTTTTATCTGAAATCACAAAAACAATTAAGCATAAGGTAAAGGTGAAGTTAAATATCCTTTGATAATTCCTTCAACTTTTTTCTTTTAAAAAGTGCTTTCCTCTCAGGTTTTTTTAAAGGCACGTTAGTAATACATGTACTACATTTTTTGGGGAAAGTAAGATTTATTTAGGTTTTTTCCCCCTCAGTGGATGAGGTCTTAAAAAAAAACATTCCTTGTTCTCATCATTATAAGCTATGACAGCAAACACCTTTGTTTCGTATTCTGTTCAATCTGGAACAACTTGGCTCTGTTACTGTAAAGAACAAGGCTGATTCCTTCCTTTTCCAGAAAATGGCAATGTTATGAATTAAACTGGTGAATGGATCTGCCTAAAAATAAATACATAAAAAAATGTTTTGGTTTTCAGCTGGTCTATTGTGTAATCATATGCTTAGGTGATGGAAGTGGGACAGAGCAGGAAAGAAAAAAAAACTCTAAGTGGAGATACAGCAGTGGTGAGTTTTTCTGGAATAACAAGAATTAGGAATTATGGTGAAAACTGCTGCAGTTCCATAGCAGCATGGTTTATATGGGTTAAAGGATATTTAACCCAGAGTTCCTCAACCTGAAAAAAAATCAAAGGTGGAGAAGTTACTTGAACAAACACATTATTTTGGGAGGCTGCTTTAAAGACTGAACACTGAGTTTATACACATGAAAGTAATTATAAATTTTATAAAAAATTTATAATTTTTATATTAAAGTATTAAAGATAACTGCATAATCAAGAATTCTTAAAGACTAATTAATTGCATTTTATAGAATGCTGGTAACTGTATTAAATAAAACCTTCGAATTTCTTGCTTATGTTTGACTTTTGCTCCTTGGTTTTGAAATGTCCACAGTTACATGAGGATGATATCACAGTTTTAAAAAGTCCATCTCCTTCAAAAGCTTTCTACCCCAAGTCTTTAATAATTTGTTTCATGACATGAGTTTTTTCCTAGTAATTAAGTACAATGTGGTGTCAAAACAAAGCATTAGGACTTTGTCTCTTCTTCTATGCATTCTTTACCCTGACTGCACATTTTAAAAAAATCTTGCTTTCCAACAACTAAACAGAGGATAAGTAAAAATGAAACCACCCCACTCCAGAAAAAAAAAAAAGCAAACAAAATTTTGCAAGGAACCTATATTAGTACTCCCCATATATGCAAGAAGGGTTATGTAAAAGTTTTTATTTTTGTTCTGTAGGCACAATGTCATTTTAACTTGTCATCTCACACTTAGAAATAATTATTCAAGAGCCAGATTGGAATCTTCATTCTGAGAGCTGTTTCAAAAAAAAAAAACAAAACCCAAACCCAAAACAATGCATGGCTGCTTCCAAACTAAAAAAGCATTTAAGTCAAGCTTCTTTCTTTTTTATTTTTTTCTTTTTAAATCAAGATATTCAGATGCCAATTTCTGATTGAAATTATTCTTCTTGACACTTCCAGAGCTCTGTAACATCTCACTGGAACAAGGAGAAAGGGAAGTGAAACAGACTCCTCTTTAATACTAAAGGATAAAGTTACTGATGAATGTGAAATTTCATTTCAGTTTCCACTACACACAAACAGCGAGTGTCACTTTCAAAAAGATATATGGGGGGAAACGGCTTACTACTTCTAAAGGATTTTGTATGCATCTGTGTGTACGTACCTTAGAGACACCCTGGTAACAGTACTTCCAACGTATAATGGGATCCTTTTTTCCCTACCTACCAGTCTATGACAGGATATGAGAGAGACACTTTCACAGACCAACTACTGCTAGAGCACACATTTATTTTGCCTTGTTTTTTAGCTTAACGTTATTAGAGCAACAGGCCTTTTGTTGAGTGTGATGGGTGTATTAGAAGCAGTGCAAGCTTTCTTCTGCTGTTAGCTAAAAAGTAACCGTCTCAGTCTGCCTCCTTACAACCTAAAACACTGCTGCGTAAATTGTGCTGGTTCTCTCTTACATCTTCACAGCTTTCCAAGTGCCAGCATCCTGTCTAGACCAAGGCATCCAGTTTGCAGTCTGCATCACCATTCCTCCCCAAAGAAAAAAATTAAATAGGATTCATCAGTGTTTCCTCTTCCCTCAGAAGTTTTTTCCAAGGCAGTGTATGTTGAAAGTGGAATGCTTGCTACTACTGTTTTAGATGTGACCATCAGTTTGGATAAAGGGGTATTTGGATACCATGATGGACAGTCTGTTCACATTATCAGATTGACTTACTAATACTTGGATCGAGCAACTGTGAATAGACTATATTTTGAAGAAAGGTGATATGTGTATTTATGTAAAAAGAGAGGGAAACAGAATTCAAAACACTGTGAAAAATTAGGGAAGTTGTTCTAACAAAGTGGAGTAAGTTCTTACTTGAAAAAATATTAAGACTTAAAAAAATAAAAATCATATTAAAAGTTGCAACCAAATTTAGATAAATTCATTTTGACAGATAAACCTAGGACAAATAAGATGGAAACAACTGATCATGGAAGTACATTTTGCAGTATTGTTTGTCATTTTAATAATGTCAGTTGAAGATACTTTTAACTGTTGCTGATTATTGGGGGAGAGGATTTACTTTGTACTACACAGCAGCAATACAAATATAAAATTAAATCACTGTGATTCTCTTTGATAAAGAGTTTGGATCCTGTTCTGAAGAATTGAAGTGGTACTATCCAGAATTAAAGAGAAATTCGTCAAGACTTTCCTAAACTAACAGCTGAAATTAAGGTTCTCCTGACTGTATTTAAAATCTAAGTGTCTATGGGATGGAAATGCTCATGTCTTATATGGGTGAGGGTGGACAGACAAGACAAATAACTTTACTATCCAACTTCCTAGAGCATATGGTACTCTGCAGTGCTTTTCGGAATCCTGATGTCTGCAGGGATTGGTAAGTTGAGCTACACTACTCTATGTGTAAAACTGAATCCTCTCCTGAATCAGGCTTTAGACCTTAAAGCCTCTAGACAGATCTTTATGAGGACTAGCGGCCTTCTGCATTTGTTTTTGTCTTATCCTTTTTCCAACTGTTTTAGCTCACCCTACCTCCCCCCAAAATAAAACTAAAGTGCCATCTTTTTTTGTCCTTCCCAGTGCCATTGGGTTCTTCTTGCTTAAACAACTTGTCACAAACATGAAAATGTTGAACTCTGTGGACCAGACCTTTTTCCAACCCAGAAAACCTTAACACACAATTAATGAACTTTTTGAGGTTTCCTTGAATTCCTCAAGTACTGCATGGTATAAACCCAAATACTACCCATATCGCATGTGCAGTTGCCTCTCTACCTTTTTTTGAAATCAGATGATCTCAAGTGACAAGAACTATCAGACATTTGTAACTGTTCCCAGAGGGTAAAACTAAACAGACCAACTCTTCAGTCTGGGGAAGAGGTGAATGAGGTTAAGAGTTATATGAAATGAAGAATAAGAAAATGAATAGGAAATACTTCCTGTGCTTCCCATAACAACAGCAACACAAAGCAGGGGATACCTGCTTTTTTTAAATTTAAAAATAAAACCAAGTTGCAGAATAATATTGGCACATCATACAGTAGAGGGACTAGATGAATTTTTGAACTATAGATTCATTATGGATTACTAAATGCAACTTGTAGCTCAGGAAGCTCTTAAATTACTGTTTCCCAGTAGCGAGAAGGGTATGCCAAAGGAAGAGTCACTCTGCTGTCTTATTGCTCTTTATCCATTCACTACTGTCATTTCAAGACAGGATACTACCTAGGTAGAGCTTCGGACTCGTCCAATAGAGCGTCTCTTACATCAAAAGCCATTCAATATTTTTAAGAAGTAGAAAGATGAGGATGAATACTTCATTGGCAACAGCGTAAAGAAGCTTTATGGAAAAGCTACAGCCACCAGCAGATCAACTGCTTGAACTGGAGCTGTAGCCCTTATGTTCTGTTTCATTCGGACCAGTGACACTTTAGAGTCAGGGTTACAGAGGCAGCTTGGAAAGTACAGACAACATAAAGATAACTACTTATTATTTTAAATGTAGTCAGGAATTTTTCAAATAAAATATTTTCTTATCAATAAGGCTGTTTTCATTAAATCAAAATTTCCATGGGGAATTTCAATCCTCCTGAAAGTTTTACTTTCTCCAGTCAACAAAATCATAAGACACTTTTTCATTCTTTGTCTGATCCAAGTTGGAACATCTCAACATGACATTTAAAGCAACTCAATGCACTCTGCTTTAATGTCATTCAAAACCAATTTAACTTCCTTTTCCTACAAAAGTAGACATAATGGTCTCTCCTCCAAGCTCCCAAAGCCCCCACTCTTTTCAGAGGATCACAAGTCCTTCCTCAGAAGATGATGCAATTCCTCATATTATGCGGACATGCCTCCTACTTGCCTGTGCAGGAAGCACAAGAGAGACAAAACTCTTCCTGCGTTTTGGGAGAAATAACTTGGCCAAAGCTCTGGTTTCATTCGGGTAAATAATATATTGAGTTTCCTAAATGACAACACCCTGAGGACGATATGCAATGGTGGCAAAATGCAGGTTGAATATCAAAATCAGCTCAACTTCCACATTCCCAAGAAAAGTCAAGATTTTTTATTGCCAAAAATTTAATTTCAATTGTCTCGCAGCAAGAAAAAGCCCCACAGTCCTCTGTTGTTCCCCCGAAATCCTCCAAACCCAAACAAATCCTCTTGTCAGAATTTCCCTGTGTTGGCAATTCTAAGTTTTAGATAGCTCTTCACAGAAATGCTTTCAGTGAGGACCCTGATGTCTGAGGGTTAATTAGCTTCCAAGAGGGCAAAGGAGAGGACACCTGAAAACATGTAACACTTTTAGAGCGGAAAGCCACCACACAGGTAAGATCCAGATTACCCCAGACACCAAAAGTGAGATGTTCTATACATACACACCCTGCTACAGTCTCCAGATTTAACACCCTCAATGGAATTCAACCATACCCTACAGCAAGGTGATATTCATGCAATCACATAGTTTGGATGGCAGTGCCAGAGACCTGTGGTAATCCAAAAGCCTTGCCTTTTAAATTAAAACAAAACAAACCACACAACTCCCCACATTTCCATAAGAATATGTTAAAAATACCACATAACTGAGACAGGAGTGTCTAACTGTGCTGGCTTTGGCTAGGATAGAGTTAATTTTCTTCATAGCAGCCAGTATGAGGCTATGTTTTGGGTTTGTGCTGGGAACAATGCTGATAACACAGGGATGTTTTAGTTACTGCTGAACAGTGCTGACATAGAGTCAAGGCCTTTTCTGCCTCTCACCCCACCCCACCAGCGAGCAGGCTGGGGGTGCACAAGAAGCTGGGAGGGGACACAGCCAGGACAGCTGACCCCAGCTGACCAAAGATGTATCCCATACCGTATGATGTTATGCCTAGCATATAAAGCTGGGGGAAGAAAAGGAAAGTGGGGCACATTCAGAGTGATGCCATTTGTCTTCCCATGTACTGTTACACATGATGGAGCCCTGCTTTCCTGGCGATGGCTGAACACCTGCCTGCCCATGGAAAGGAGTAAATTAATTCCTTGTTTTGCTTTTCTTGTGTGCAAGACCTTTGCTTTCCCTATTGAACTGTCTTTATCTCAACCCATGAGTTTTCTCACTTTTCTGATTCTCTCCCCCATCCCACTGGGGGAGAGTGAGCAAACATCTCTGTGTCATTTAGCTGCCTGCTAGGAGAAACCATGACGCTAACACAATGATACAAGGTACTTTTCTTTTGGTATAGACGCTGGTGCCAATTTAAGCAGCCCCTGCTCTTTGGACTCTCCCCCCAACATTAGCACTGGGATTTTTTAGCTACACAATGAACCAGCCTGGGAAACAGAACCAGGTTTAAAATGTCCCAATAAAGAAAAAAATATTTTAAACTTAAATTGGTTTCCAGTATCATGTTGCACCATTATTGCTCAACAGCTTTTCTATGCACAGCGGCAGGAAGGAGCAGCCAGGCACAGGAAAAGATCTTTTCTGTGGCACCAGTGCTAACTTAGCCAACATAACATTAATTTTAGCTGCGTTCTGATGGAACAGAATAAAGGACTACAGATGCTTACAGGTAAGGTGTTATGTTGCAGGTAAATTCTAAACTATCACTGAAACAGGCAGTCATAATTTCCCTATTATTCTTCCTCATCCTTTATATCAATTATAGGGATATTGCAGCTCCTGAAGAATCAGTTTAATTACTTTAATCAGTGGAAAGCTAGTCATTCTGGGGAATAAGTGGGTTATTTTTCCTTTTAATCTTTTTTGTTTTCTATCAGCTACCAGGCATCAAAAAGCGAATTACCTTGAAACCAAGAACTTTGACAGTTACTAAATGATGAAACCAAAACAGAGGAAGGTCTTCTTCAAAAAGGACATCTGGAACCAGCTCAGAGACCTTGTTGTTGGGTTTGATGGCCTTTGCAGGCATCAGATATAGTTTCCACTGAAGGCAGCTCTTCCCTGGAGTTGCAAGCTCTGTCTTCTTGATGTGATTTGACAAACCCAACAACTGTAAGAAGAAATGGCACCACTCTGTGATAATCACTCACAACTGTTCTTGTGCAGATACCAAACTGTCCAAAGACTTCTTGCAGTGTGTCATGGAACATTTTGTCCCATTATCACAACATATTCTGTCTTCCAGACTGTTTTTATCTTCATCCTTCTCCTTTCCTCTCTTCCTCTCCGCAATCAACTGCCTCCTAACAACTGAGCCCACTGAAGATTAACTAAATGACTAAGTACTACAATGTTCCTACCCATTCAGCAATAAATGCCAAAGCCTTAGAATGGTCATTTCATCACACTGCCTAGCCACTTCTCTGCCTTTCCTATAAGGGCAGTTTCATGACAACAACTAAAGTATTTCTGCCACAGTCCCACTATTTCCACCCCCAGGGTGTCCCAGACCCTTCCCTTGGGAATAGCACTGGAGTTCATCTAATCTCAGAGGGAGAGGATTCAGGAACCTTTTACTCCCTGTACCCTCACCTGGCATAAAACTCACCAGCTCTCTGAATTGCCTCACCAACAGATCAGCTCATCAGCAGAGCTCATACAAGGCAGGAAACTGTAGCCTGGGATGGGTCAAAAGGGAAACCACAGAGGGTCCCTACTCAGCTCAGCTTAAAAGCTGCAATGAAAATGCACCTCAAAGCTGTTTATCTCCATCTCCTACTCTTTGAATACACAGGTCCAGACCCCAGTAATTGAGAACCTTTTCAAACCAGGAGTCTCCCGAGTCATCCTACGCTTTGCTGGGTAGTTAACTCCCCATCTGCTTTCTCAAATCAGCTGCATGAGTTTGGTGGGGGTTTTTTAGTATTGGTTATCAAAAAAAACCCAAGCAAAACCAACCAAACCCGAACAACTGCATACAGAGAATAAGAAATAAACCAAACCACACCAAATAGAAAGCCAGAGTTAAAGGAGAAGATTATGTATCGGATACTACAAATGGGATAGAACAAAGTTCAGCTGGCCCTTGCTTAACCTGCTTTTAAAATTTATTTTTCCCACTGTATCCTTCTCTCCATCGAGACACTAATCAAATTTACTTTAACTCATATTTGTTCCCACCTTCTTTCCTCTTCTTTTTAACTCCCCTGGATGGACACACAAACCAGAAACGAATAGGAACAATTCAGTGAAAGTTGCTTTCTCCAGCTCAGTTCAATGGTCTTTTCACTCCTCCTCTTCAACCATATCTGCAGGTTCCAAAAATTTGGGGTCCAGTTCCTCTTTTATTACATTTTGGGAACAAAACCTTTATGATTCAGTTTGTTCAGTTCTTTCTGGGTATACCTTCCCTGTTGCACCAGACAGGTGCTTTAACAAGAATGAATAAACTTGGAGGCACGGGAACAGCGGAATGGACTTATTGGAAGAAAAAAAAAAACCAACAACAAACAAAACTAAGATCACCACAAATTTTAACCTGGTTTAAATCAAGGTTTTCTGCTTGCTTGAATCTCATATTTTAACACCAGCTGCATCCTACATTTTGAGGAAAGGCCCATTTCCATCGTTTGGTATTGTTAAGTCAAAACGGTAACTATTTTTTAACCAAAGTTGGCGGCTTTTGCTGAACAGGATGATATATCACTCACATTTGTTAGTGTGATGATAAAGGTGCAAAAAATTTAACTGATTTTTTTATTCAGCCAAGAAATGCACCATTCATAATCCTAAAAGAATTACGGAAATTCTGAATATCCAGGGTTTTATTTGTAACTTACATTAATTTTTATTTGGATGTAAATTAAAATGCTCTACAGTGCTTGAAGCTTACTTTTCTGATTGTTTATTTTAGTATTTTTAAACTAAAAATAGCGTATGTGCTTAAATACTTGGTTGCTTTTTGGGTTTTTTACTTAACATGATTTTATTATAAATTGTTTTGAGATAATTATCAGTAGCAGGGAGCTAAACTTGGGTTTGTGTTTACACTTCAAGATTTTGGAAGTAAAATATCTTAACTCATACCTATTCTTTTATTTAGACAGGGATATATAAGTCACTGATTTCTGAAATCTAAAAAGTTTTCTTAGCTTTTAATAAGTTAATTAATTGAGATGGTTGAGTAAGCTGAAATGAAGAAAGTATCTGTGCATCTATAAAAAGTTTGTTACTACTGCGGAGAATGGATTAGGTACTTAAAACTCAAGTTTACTTAAGCCTAGCCCACAACTTATTCAGTGATGTAATTCTCTGTCAGCAAAATACACAGTATTTAATACTTTTGTGTAGTTTTCTGTACCTTGGTAGGTTATAGAAAGTTGAGCCTTTAACAGATGTATCATTTTAAGTATCTTTTTCAATAGTTAAATAGGTATTTTAAAATACAACTAGCCATATCGTCACATACTCAGAATTTTATATTAATCTCTATCTCATTTGCTTATCTAGCATAATATTGTTACTTTCATGTTCTGTCAAGAAGAGATTTATTTAGATTCCTCAGATTCAGTTTTCTTACAGCTACCCGAGAGTTACTATATCTGTTAAATGTTATTAGTTCACTGCCTAAGCCTCTCTCTCCAGAGAAAGAGCAGAAGTTATAGTAGTAAACATTGGCTAAATTAAACTCAGACCAAATTCTAAATTTAAAAAACATTTTCAACCAATTTTTTAGACTAGCAGTGGGGATCTGCTAATGCACAACAGCTGGGGACAACTATTTAAATCTAGGAAATGAACAGCTTAATTAGGGAAGTATGTTAAGGAACATGAAGAGCCCCAAGTACAGTATACAAGGATTCATTCTGATAACCATTTTCAGATCTGGAAATCAACATGTGCTCCTTTCACATAATATTAAGTGTATCCGATACATGTACACCTCTGTAAGGGCTTCTGGCTAAAAAATCTACATACGTACATGTTTTAGACACAAAAAAAAACCAAACAATTTTTGACTGTATCTTAAAATTATTAGGAGAAAATTTTTCAGTCTAAAGGATTGTTTGCCTGAGTATCCATTTTCCACATAAGTAAAAGTTGCAGGACTGGCTTTGCATTCTTTTAGAAAACAGAAGTGGATATCCTACTACTTAGCATGGCACATAGCTTTTTATTCTGAATTGTTTCCAAAAAACTCTACTTAATGGTGGATCCAGGTACAATGGATCTATCATATTTTGAAGATTAGTGTGACAGCAAAGGGTCAAAGGTAAACATATTCAATTTTAACCACCAAGTTTTACATTTAGTGTTGTGGTTCAATCACGCCAATGCAGTTTGCGAGATGTTTTGCTGACTACCAACAATGCTAACACATCAAAATCAGCAGAAACAGATCTCACTGTGACACCAGAGGAAATCTAAAAAAATTCTCAGCTTGGTACCTGCCAAACTACTTGAAATCCTGCTGGTAAGCACTTAGTTACATGGTCAATCCAAAAAGATATGAAATACAGTAAGAGAAGGAAAAGGGTAGAGAGGACAACAGGGTCAACAGAAAGGAACAATAAAGAGTACATTCTGAAAAGGAGCTTTTTTTAAAAGACAACTCAGCATCCCTTGATGTGTTCAGTTCTTAAGGTGGAAGAATAAATGGTGGGTTTTTTTTTTTTTAATATGGGTTTAAATAATATTTGAGAATAAGGATTCAAGCAGAAGGGAAGAATCAGCACTGTGTGTGAAAGAAGCCAAGTAAAAAGAAGGTGAGGATTAGGCTAGAACAAAGGATACAAAGGTTGCAAATAGAAAGTACTGTACAACAGTAGATTCATCAAAAAGACAAGCAGGTGGCTTTTTAGCACTGTATGCAATAATAAATTTGAAAGTGACTTGGAGTAGAAGGTGGGAGTATAATGGCCAGAAAAACACTATGGACGAGGAAGTAGGCTACATTACTGCAAGCATAGCTGTTCAGACAGTTGCCTGGCTGATGCTCAGCAGCACCATGGTTTAAGAATCTAGACGCTACCTCCTGGCTAAACTCCGTCAGGACTCACAAAGGATCGGGGATGTGCTTAAGCCCCAGTGAAGATTGCGGTCTATTAAATATGCTTAGACTGCAAGTAACACTCAGATTTCACTGAAGTCTATGCAAAACTCAACTGCTCAAGATGTGTGTAAAAATAATTTAAGCAATTCTGAAAGAATTAAATGAGGAAAAGGGCCATTTCGAGAAACACCACTACACTATGACTTAGTTTTTCTCTCAGGCTAAACAAGAATTATTCCTACAGTGTAACCAGACAGCACTGAATTTATAATCTTTAAGTATTGCCTTCCAGAAAGGGGTTGTTTTTCTCAAGAAAAAACATTGGATATTTTGAAGTATCTTCATGGTGGTACAATATATTCTTCTGAACACCTCCTCCCCCCCAGCAATCAGTCTAAGGCCTGAACTTGAGTTCTCAACATAAGAGAACGTTTTTCATCATTTGCCTTGCAGTACAATCCTTACCGTGATTCCCAGCTTAAGGATGTACTGCAGGTGTAAACAGGTAGATGGACAACAATACTTCATCAAACTTTTTCTTAATCTGGCACTGACAGAGATTTGGGTACCTTCCAGTAATCTTTAGTGCCTTCTTTATTTTATTGTGAAGATTATGAAGCCTTTTTGAGCAATATTCCTCCACAGCACTGAGCGCATTTTGAGAACATGGTTTTCTTGAGAGAGTTTCTCTGATTCCAAGACACTTTGGAAGGTTATATGCAAACAAATTCTTAAAGACAAAACAATTACATGAAGAAAGGAAGTTTCCTTGGGAAGGAAATGGAGGAGTAAGATTCATAAGCCTTATAAAGCATCTGGCTGAGCCTCCAGGACAAAACAATTTTTTATACCACTGAAAAAATGAGCACCTTGCAAGCAATCTCTTGCCACCTCTCCAAGTACATCTGTTACCACTGGGACCTAGATTGTCTTTCTTTGAGGAGGGCAGAATTTAAGGAGGTACTAAGCGCTAGCAGTGAAAAAGTAATCTAGTACTCTGATTTGCTCTTAGGAGGTCGCTGACCTGCCTCGACAGCACCACAATTACAAAGCACTTAGAGGCCAATTTGTTCCTTTTGAAAGCCGAATGGGAGAGTGTGAGAGAGCTTCTTCAACACTTTGTTTTGTTTTCTATGAAAAAATTAGAAAAATATGGGAGAAGGACAACACAAAGACCAGTTACAGCCAGATGCTGAAGCTCAAAATTCATCTTACTTAGAATGAACAGAAGCCCTTTACTGGCAGCTTGCAGGAACGTGTTACCGATTGGGTGACCTGCTACCTGCTCATCCTTGCTTCCTTTTAAGAATATTAAAAAAAAAAAAAAACCAAACAAACAAAAAAGACACCTTTTTCTTTAAGTCCCCTTCTGTTTCTCCCCCACCTCTTTGCTAGCGTAATTGTTGTGCAGATGCATATTGTACCTATTTGGAGAACTAATAATATTTATGTTTTAGCTGAATTTCTGGACCTGGTTCACATTCAGCCATAAAAACAGATGAGCCAGCACAATGGAAGAATGCATGCTGGAAAAAAATCCCCAAAACCCAAATGTCACCTCCCTCCCAACACCATTACTGCCGCAGTACTGACTTAATACACAGGAAAACTACATCCTAACACTCAGATGGGGAAACACTAGTTTTATATCAAGGGAGTAGAGAAAGGGAAACTAAAGGCCAACACCACCCCCGCTCCTGTATAAACTCCAAAAGAACCTGATCATCATTGTCCTCTGCAGTTTTCCAAAGAGCAGTAAACCACAAAGCAAGTCAAAAGACCACCTGGTTAGCAGCTTGTCCCCCACATAGGCAACAACAGACATCATGAGAAGATGGGACAGCCCACAATGAACTCCTGTTCCATGTGGTTCCTTGTTCCTCTGCTTTAGAACAAAGTATCCTAAACCCCAGCAGAGCAGGTTATTGTGCTGGACACTGTCCACAGCGATACCCCGGGGCAAGCTTCAAACACAGGATTAGACTGCTGTTCTGTAAGGCTGTATCAAATAAGTAAACTGATGGGGTGGGGGTGGGGGGTGGGGGGAAGGCTGCCTTTAGAGTTTATAATTTCTAAGCATCAACCTGACCTTGCTCATGCTGGGGCAGCCCAAATCAGTCCTTTATGTTCCTTTGTTTCTTATACCAGGGAAGTTTTTACACATATGTTGGTTCACAACAAAGATTAAGAAAATCATGTGTCAGAAGCATTAACCAGTATTGCTCTAGGACTGTGTTTCTAAACAATTGTTTGGGGCACTTTTAAAGCAGGCTTATTTCTGGAAATACCAATGTGCAGGACTGAGTCATACACATCACTTGTGGTTGTTTGAGAATTGCCTGCTGATCTCAGGAGTAGTCAAGGTATTCTCAAAGTCAGCAATGTACAACCAAAAGGTATAAAGTCCAAAATACACAGGGTTCTTTTGATATATGGCATAACCAGGATATTTGTGAAAAACATTTGCGCTGCGTGTTCTCAGGAATATGAAGGGGAAAAATTCACACATAGATAGCTGTGAATGGTACGACTGATTATAAAAATGTGATTCTTTGAAGGGGGCAGAGGCCCTGAGGTGGAAGGTGATTTAAATGAAAAATTCCTCCCTTGGTGATGACACCAGTTTTTAGCATTTTGTTGGGGACATGTCTGGTGGTATGCTCCTATCAATGTTCTGATGTGTAAGCCTTTCCATCAGTGGGGTAAGGGCTTTAAATTAGATCTTGATTGTCACAATCTGAAATCAACCATCCAGGCAGAAAACTTCTAGTTGTATAAGAAAGACCAATTTTTGTGAGGTCAAGTAATTTCCAAAATGATCAGCTAAATGGAATTGGTAAGGAAGTGAAAAAGATTAGAAACTGACAAAAGTCCTCTGGTTTTATTTCCATATATCTACTTACAAATACAGCTCTGAAATAGAAGATTTTGCTATTAGAAGAGGTACAGAGGACAAGCAGTGCTGCAGCTGACAGTGAATATACAGTTTGGAATTTATGTGTAGATTAGCTCTATGTACCATGAGAAAAAAAAGTAGTCTACTGTCTAACGTTCCTGCCAGCACTCTCAGAACTGTTTTTACCAGGACAACAGAGAGACCTTTCTCTTTTCATACCTTTGGTTTTCAATTGCTCAGTCTAATGATAAAATCTTGTGCTTTTACAAAGCAGGCACCAGAGGGAGACCTGCACTTTAGTTCAACTATGAAACAATGCTGGCAGGAGTCATTCAAAGGTGGACAATCAAAGCCTTTTGGCCAATATACCTTAGGTGGTTCCAGGTGAAACTGTGGCTACTGGGAGCACTCGGAGAGGGGCTGGTGTTGGCAGTCTTCTCTTTTTAATGGCCCCCAAAACTTAGGAGTGCTCCAAGAAAAGCAGGTCCCCAAATTTCAGGCTGTAGAAGAGCATACCCCAACCAGTTTGGGCATAGCTGGGGAAGACCTGCTCTTTGCCACCCATGCTGCCAGCTTGTCATCACATCCTGCTGATGGTTACGACTTCTCAAATCTTCTGGCCGAGCTGCATACATAAGAGTTCCCTAAACATGTCAGTCAAAATACGCTAGATCAGCTTAAGTAATTTAAATAACAAATCTTTCCTAACATGGCTCAATTTGACCAAATTGGATTAGGGAGGGCTCCCATGAGCAGCGAAGCTAGCAGACCAGAACGGGTAGTAACCCCAGGTAGAGGGCAGTGATGAATGCTTTGGGGTAGACTTGCTCTTCCATTGACAAAGCTACTGCGGAAGGAGGACTGTAAATATATTTATTGTGTGCAGGTTGCTTTTGTTTTCTAAGCCTCATAAGAGACAGCAAGAGAAGCTATATGGACAGAAAATATATTATTCTCTTAAAAACAAGTACTCTTTAAGTTCAAGTGGGGAAAGGCAAGGGGCAATGGCTTCTAGGAAGCAGGCAAGAGCCCAGAAAATTGATTCTGTGCACATGGAGTCAAGGAGACGAATTGGAATCCATGTAGACAAAGAAAAAGAAAATCATTATTATGAATGATAGGTCTGTTGGTATGGAAAAAACCCTATCGACTCCTTACCTATACAGCTGGAT
Organism: Phalacrocorax carbo; assembly: GCF_963921805.1. Lineage (NCBI taxonomy): Eukaryota > Metazoa > Chordata > Aves > Suliformes > Phalacrocoracidae > Phalacrocorax > Phalacrocorax carbo. The sequence goes on along the minus strand of NC_087514.1, from coordinate 94,024,634 downwards.
ACAAGGTTTAAACTTATGATAAACAAAAGAGTTATTGATGGGAACATAGAAATGCTCACAGAAGTACTCCCCCTACCCCATAATTTTCCTTATTATCCAAAGGGCAAAAAGATCCACAAAATCATCAGCTCCTCATATGCATTCCAAGTTAAAAAAATTATTGAACAACAAAGGCTAAGGTGCAAATTCTAGAAGAAAACAAAAATTTGACTCTGCTCTCTTGTGATAAAACAACAGGCAGTCTTAGTCAATACATTTCTAGAAAGTTTGTTTTTTAACTTCCAGATTGAGATGCTGGGCTTTGCATTTTTATTTTAAGTAGATACAACTCCAGTTTTGAATGAAAAAATTCATTCTAGATGCTTCCAGATACAAATACGTTGGTATTTCAGCTACAAAGCTATTATAGCTTTAACATAATTTTGCATGCTACTTTAAAGATATTTCATTATTGGGGAGTTGGTAGTGAAAATGTGCCAAATTTAAAGTTTCCTTACAATGGCAGCCTCTTTCAGAAGTTATACCACTTACAAAGTTGCCAGTAGCTTCTGAAACTCAGCAGACTGAACTGTCCAGGGGTGCTTTTCCATAGCTGCTTAAACCAATATTCAGGGGATTGCCAAAATTTAGACTGAACCTGATCTTGGAGAAAATCTGGCCTCAAACTAACGCTATTAAGCAGAACAGGAGGAAAAAAAAAAGTGGGATGTTATGAGAGAGAAGAATTTTCAGAGGGGTAAACTCCCTAAAGTGACTCTGTGTGAAATCCTGAGTGCCAGTGTTGGTAGAGGGAACATCCAGCTGAGGAGGTGGGGGAAAGGCAGGATATCAACACACCTTGCCTCGGAAATACACTGGAATATCTACTCCTTGAGAATAAGGACAAACAGGAGAATCTGAACATGTCAGTACCATGGTTTTGTTCATGGTGTACACTTCTCTCCCGGGAGCACCAAAGGGGAAGTACTCCTTCCCACTGAATTCATTGGAAAGGGTAGATTAGCTGTGCACCTTCTAGTTCTCTTTTAATTACAGCTGCAAATGGTTTTCTTCCTTGACCACAGGACCCATGATCTGGTCTGTGCCCAAATTAGATACAAAGAAAGAGAATTAAGAACTCACAGGCAATCATAAATCTGGCATTTCCTCAATCTAGAGTGTTTGAATTTGTGACGTAAATACCAGTCTTTTTACGATGTAAAGAAAAAAAATAATGCTCAGGCATAGCCCTTGCCCTAGAGAGCTCAAAATCCTCCTCCTTGTAGGGGTGCAAGAGTTTTATCAGATTTATCAAGTACATATGAACAAGAGGCTATCCTAAATGTGGTTTGTTTATACACACATCTTTATCAGGCAAGCAAAAGTAATTATCTCATAATTTGGTGGGAGCTGACCTTGAAAGATTATTTTTTTTTTTTAGTGGTAACACATATGCATTGCCAGTTAACTGTATCGCAGGGCAGACTGGGTATAGTTTCAATTATATTGTATCCCTTTTTTTTTGTATCAGTCAAATAGTCTTTATAAACAGTGTCAAATTAGATATTTAAAAAGTTATGGTGAACTATCAAAATGTTCCCTAACATAAGGAACATTTGTGTGCTATACTTCCTAGTTCATTTCCATTAACAATATTCAAAGGTAGTCTGGTCTATTCTCAGCTTGCCACCAACCATCAAGAAAGTTATAATGAAATCTAGTACATTGTGCCTGCCTCCCATCTTCCCACAAACCCAATAGCATGGGCAGAGGGAAGTGGTAGAAAGAAGGAAAAGATTAGGCCTGACCAAATTTTACCATTTAGATAGGTACAGTGACTACAGACACTAATTGCAAAAGTGGAAAAGAAATCAAATTCAGAGCACTTTGTACTCTCTGCAATCCATAGTTGTTTCCCCTATTTGGGTCATGTTTTCCTAAAAAGCGTGAGAAGCTAAAGCTTACACGGAAGCATTACAAGGAAAGGCATGTTAATTAAAGAGGTAAGACGCTTGTTTTCTTCCCAAAGGATGGAGTACACACTTATGTACATACACAGAGTAAGCATAAACTCTATATAGTGTGTCCCAAAGAAACCATATAGAATTTATATACACAACACACAATCTCCAGAGGCATACCACAAAATAACATTCAGAGGTTACCACAAAGAACTACCCAGACACATAAGCCTGTCTACTAAGTGACGTCCATTTGTAAAGATATAATAGATTTTCCTTGATATAACATTTTTCATCATACCATTTTTGAAAAATGAGATCTTTTAAATCTAAGGTGAGTATAGGTCTTGTAAACAGCATTTCTTTCCTTCAAATATTTTTCAATAAGATCTTAATTACATTACTAATACATCTTACGAACTGAAGAATCTTAACTTGCAAGACATAATTCAGACACAATTTTGCTCTTAGAAAGCGGTAAAGTAATTCAGAGACCTTTATCACAGTAAACAAAATCACCATTCAAAAGACAAAAACCTAGAATTCAGGAAATCATATTAAAGATTTTCTGATAAAGATTTTAGATGCTCAAATCAAATGTCTGAAAGAATCCAAACAAGCTGAAAAGCCACATATTGAACTCAAATTCTACTGTAAAACTGCCATTAAATGGGAATAATTTTTTTTAAACCATGGAAGTGTTCAAGAACAAGCTTTTGGAAGTCTGTATCTGTGCCATTCACAGAAAGTCGGATATTGTATAGAGCCTTAACTTCCCGCCCCACCCCCACCCCCCCAGCCTTGATCATAACAACCTTCATTCCATGTGCAGCTCCAGCTTTTGCCCACAGTTACTCCGATGCAATAGTGCTTCTGGAGTTTAACAAAACAGAACGTGGCAGATTCTCAGACATCTCAGACAAGAGACAAAAATCTACATCTGGACTGTTAGAACCAATACAGAAATTGCACAAAATAAACAAAAACTGCAACAGAAAGGGATTCTGACATATTCACCTCTACATTCATCAAAAAGAAAGACCTGCTTAGTCTTTTTTACACTGTTTATGAAGTAAGTTGAAGACCAAGCTCAATAGCTGTGACATGGTTAAAAATAGCTGTACGACTTAAGCACGGCAACTCATACTACTCCACAGGAAGAATTATTCTCCTGGTCAAAATATTTGCCTTTTCAATGAGCTGAACTTTCAGGTCATCTGTTAACAATGTAGATTCTTTCCTGTCTAGAAGAACTTTATTGTCTCTCCTTTAACAAATAGCAGGGTATTGTTCCCAGCCGGTTGCTAATTCACACAATTCTCATGTAAAAATCTTTAAATATGCTATATAGAAGATGTGTCTATTGCTTGGATAATAACATATTTTGATTTAATAAAGCTTATCCTTAATTCCTCTGTATGTGTAAAATAAAATTTAAACTCATCTTTATTATATCCTCTCCTGACATCCCTAACCCTCTCTCTCCCTTCTCTTTTCAGCCTTCCATTCAAAAATACAGGCACGCATTACTGCAGGGTGCCTTTGATAGTGAAAACACTTTTGGCAGATTTTGTAGATGACCTGTGTGAGTGATGATAATTTAGTTTGCAGTTTGCCTTCCTGTGTAACAGGTAATTTCACTCCAAATTTCGTGCATCAGGTCATCATATTGTGCTTGAACTAAAGGTCTCTTTTTGGAAAAATTCACAGCTTTTTATCACTAACATATCCAGAACATCCTTAAATAAACTGTTCTGATAGATAACTGCCTTCAGTTTTAAATTTATTGTATTTCTTTCTAGAAGAAATACACCTGAGTTCATTCTTTCAGCCCCTGTATTTTGTCCTACCATTGCCTACTAAACCTAAAGGACTGCTCCTTCTGAAATCTTTGCCCTGTATAAGTACTCAAAAGCCGTCAGGGAACTTCCCGAACTTCTCTTTGCTGAACTAAGTAGACTGAAGTTCTCCAGGCTGTTACTATACAACAGGGTTTGTTCACTTACTTGTTTTTAAGATTTTTAATTGTCCTTGACATGTTTTTCTGAATCTTTTGAAGTTTATCTAGGTTTGGGGTTTTTTTTGCATCTTAAGCTGAAACAGGATGTAATTACCTCACATTATCTCACTAGAGCTATACAGCGAAATAAAAGCACACCTAATTCCAGTTGAGATCACCTATATCCATATAAAGGGACCACACTGTGCATTTTAGCTACTGTATCATATCACCACATTACTCCTTTCCAAAGTACTACCCTCCATCCTACATGTATGATCTTACTGTCTAGACAGATATATTTAGCTATATTAACATACATTGAAATGATCCCCATTAACTGACTTCAGACCATCCTTCACACTTATTAATCCATCAGTTTTTTGCACATATGCATTTTACCAGAGATTATATTCTATTTTCCTCTAGATCATTATCCAAATCCTCAAAGCAATGGGCTGTGAAAAACTTCTATAAAATCCAACACGAATGTCCTTCATCTATTACTGCTCTATTATCTGTCAATTAACCAGTCTGAAATGTATTTAATATGGGCCATGTTGACTTAGCAAAGAGCTAGATTTTAAAAATCAGAATACCATGCAGTACTGCATCAGGTGCCTTATGAAAGCTTACAATACCGACATGAGTACTTTTGTCAACCAAAAACTTTCAGCCTTAGAATAAAGAGATAAGTACAGACAAGTTCTAATCATCATGAACAGTTGAGCAAGCAGTGACTCTGCTTTCTTCAATTTTCTGCTAAGCAATTCTCATTTCAGCCTTTCCACAGTTCTTTCTGTGATCATTATCAACCTGTCCAGTCTAGTATGTATGTTCTCTCCTGGCCTATCCTGTCTCATTTATACTTCTACAACAATTAAAATTAAAACAAAACAAAATACAAACCCCAATACCTTATATATCTTCAGTTGGTTGGGTTTTTTAGTTTGTCCATTTTTTTAAATTAAAATCCTGACACCTGCAGACTGAAGAAAAAAATTAAATTTGTTTGTTCCTACCAGAGTAAAGAAACATGTTTTGTAAGTCACTGCAAAATGTGAATAAAACATCCACATTTTGGCCAGAGAATAACAGTATTTTGACTCACAGCACCTTTTTTAAAGACTCATAGAATAATATTTTTTGCAGTATTTCTCTTCTCTATTATTGTCCCTATCTAGTAGATGAATGTCATTACTCACATTTTTTTTGCTCTCAATAAGTAGGAGAATTTTCATATTGTTCTTAACCCCATTGATAGAAGGTTTATGATTAGTGTCTATATAATCTACTGTGAGTGGTCTTTTCATTGTGACAGCTAATAGCCACTACTGCTCATGGCATTTTCTCGAATCTTCATTCATTTGAATCTTCACCTCTACCTTACTATGCTATGACAGTTTCATACCTATCCCTAAAGACTTTTCATTGTGAGAATTACAAATCCCCCGGGTAACTTATATTTTTAAGTACTATAACTTTGAGACAAAATTGTTTTCTTCATATTTTCAGTAACATCTGTATTACACCATTTTTAGGAAACAATCCTTTTCAAAAAAGTGATTATATATGATTGGCAAGGCCTGCACAGGATAGAGCAGACTCAAATAAGCAACGATAACTATCAGTGCTGGCTGTTTTCGTGGAGTGATCTCTTATTTCATTTAACTTTTGTCAGAATAGTAAAATTCAACAGAACAGAATTTCTTATTCTCAGAAAGGTATGATGAATGACCTGCACATATTAGAAATTCAGAGAAAAATTTATTAATAATCACCTAATATAACCACTCTGAAATAACAATGCAGTTTCTTTGCATCTAGACACATTTAAGGAAAGATTCCTCTGTCACATAAGTCCCAGGAAAATGTGCCTTTATCTCTTTAAAAAGAAAGTTCAGACCTTACAGGACTTTCTGAGGCAACATCCTATCCTTAAGTATACACTTTGTTCAGTTGCTTTTATCTTGCAAATAATAAAAAATGGAAAGCAATGTTTTAATCCTTGCTGACTGGGTGTAAAAAGAAAACAGTGCCTAGGCCAGGCTGGCTGTTAAAACAATGTCAGAAATGAACCACAGAGGAAAAATTGGAAGGGGCAACAATCATGGCCTGATTTTATGATTTGATTCTGCTCTTAATAAAGTGTGGCACTTAATAAAAACTGGCACAGTGGAAGTCTGTTTGACTTAAAACTTCCACATAAGTAGTCTAAAGTGTTCGTTGTTTGGGTTTGGTGCTGTTTTAAATACTTTGTTGGCAAGTAGATAAATCTGAATGTATTGGATTGAGTTTCCAGATGATGATCAACAGACCTCTTTTTTTTTTTAAACTGCCTGTTATCTTGTTTTGTGCTTTTAAATTATTTATTTAATAATTTGTATGTTTTTTTAAACTAATGAAGGATCAATGCCAACGGCTGGCAATGCCATTAAATTGTACTGGTTTAGAAGCAAAGTATAGCTTTTAAACTTATTGCTACACGCACCTGTTAAAACAATGAGTCATCTGAATATGCATTCATGCAATCTTAATTTTTGTGTGCTACACCCCTGAAATAACCAATATTTTAATCTATTATATGTTTTGAAACTGCATACAAATGCAGACTACATTTGTAATAAGTATATTAAATCTTTTTAATAAAAGAAAATTGTCATTCAAGTGCTAAATACATAATCTAGTCTTTTTATCATCATATTTAGCATTTAGAAATAATACATGTCTTAATTAAGTATTAGCTACACCTAAATAATTGACAGAATATTTTTTCTTAATATAAACAAAATAAGGGGCCTACACAGAGAGAGAGAGAACTGAGAACGCTGGATTTAGAGCACTTAAACTACTGGGTTGCTTTTGAATTCTCACTCCATTACTATCCCTATGTTCGCAAATCCTTCCATAATATAGTACTAACCTTGTAGTCTTTAGTATTAGTAGATATTATTCTTTCCTGACCAGTTTTTACGTATATATTGGAAGTAGCTAAAGAGCAACAGAGTTTACTTTCCTTATCAGTTTTCCCACCTTCACATAAACACTTTCAAAGTGAAAATAATTTGTTCCTGCCCATGAAACTGAAACCAAAAGTAATTAAAGCGTAAGTTTTTCTACCCAAAAGATATTGACAGCACTTATACTTTGAACTTCAATTCCATTGGAGGGGCTAAAAATAATCTTTATGAATATCAGCATTTCAAATGAAATGCAGCCTGAAGTGAGCTCAACTATGAGGAGACATCCCATCCCATCTCATCCCACTCCCTGCCCACTGCCCACTCGGCGAAAAACCAGAATCCTTGGAAATGAATGATACTTTTAACTACGGTTGTATGTTACCCAGTCTTCAGACTGGGTTTGCACAACAGCATCAGAGCTTAACTACAATATAATCAAGGTGGACAGGAAAAAGACAACCTTACAGGGTTGCAGAACATTCATTACTTGTGTGGCACACTAAAAGTATCAAAACGTTTCAGCAAGCTTTGTAACTTCTGTGCTTAAAGTAAAATTCAGCGCATTGTTAATAAGTAGCAGTTTTGCAGCACTGAGAAGTACCTGGAATCCCGAATTGTTGCAAGCACGAGTTTTCCACTGTCACATGAAAATGGAAGCATAATCAGACACTAAAACTATACAGCACAGTGTCTTCCACTCTGAACGTGATCACCCCATGACTCGGCGCAGCCCCTTTCTCGGGGACGCTGCTCCTCACCCCGTCCCTGCATGGTGCTGCATGACCTCAAGGCGCAGTCCAGGGACACGGGACTCTGTGGCTCTGTGGGTCAGCACGAGCCAAGGGCAAGAAGCTGTGCAGCTGCACTGCAAGTCAATCCAGTGAGTTGATCCAGCTGAAAAGTAAACATGCAGTTTGGCGGATTCTTTTTTTTTTTTAATTTTATTTTGGTTTTTTGTTTATTCAACAGCCAAGTCATTGCTGCAACCATTCTCCCACATCTACCCAGTTTGTTCTCACATCTCCCTTCAACCATGCCATATATTCATGCTCCTTTACTTGAAGTGGCACCTCTCGGATGTCAACTTGAGTCAGTCAGAAAACTGCCAGAAAACGATTTCTACGAAAGCAGTGGACAGCCTTCAGCTAGACAGGCTTCCTCAAATGGCATTCACCTGACCCTGCGACACAGATCGGTGTGGGTACAAAGGAAGGGGGAAGAACAAATGACTTGCTGGAGGAGGCAGTGGTGGTTAAGCCCACAGCACTTAAATTTGCTTAAGGTGTAGAGAACAGAGCCCTCAGACTTGCAGTTGAAAGTGGAAAAGGAATAGACAGTCTCCTTCCTTAATATTTAGATTTAGTATATTTCAAAACTAACTTTTAAACATCACACCACCCAAAGAAACATTAAGGGAAAGAGACGAAAACTGACACAAATGCTCTCACGATACAGAAATTTCTTCCCCAGCCTCAGGGCTCACTCACTGAGGCTGTTCTGTGGACATCACTTGGTGGCTCAACAGCTCCAGTGACCTTCCAACACCTGCTTCATCATCCTGGCAAATATGCATATGGCCATGCACTGAAGCAGACTGAGGATCTGATTCAGGCAAATAAACATTTTTGGAGCCAGGGTTTTTTGTTTGGTTGTTTTTAATTATGCCAGAACAATTTTCCAATCCACTCAATAAATGGCCAAGATGCTGTTATGGCTCAACACCACCCAAACACCCTCTGAGATTTAATGTAAAATGAAGAAAAATACGACAATTATGTTTTAAAAACATAACTTGATCAGTTACTGTCACTCAGATAGCAAACCTTAATTTACACCACAGTAGCGGAGTGCTCTGTCTAAACACTTTATACTGCAACAGCAAAATCCCTTAACAACATTCACCTACTAACACAGTTTACAGTCCCAAGGGAAGGCCTGTAATGAATGAAAAGTTGGGCATTATCCTACATTAGGTTCAGAAGACACGAGAAAAAGGAGAAAAAAAACCACCCCAAACTCAGTGTTTAGGAGGTCACATTAAGTATATTTAACTTAACTGACTAAATTAACCCAACTAGCCTTTCTATACCTCTATGTAGAGACAGGGAATGAAGTCTGATGACCTTCTAGAGGAATTTTGCCCAGATGGTCTAAATAGCCTTCTGGATGACTCTCATCACTGATTACAGAGGATATCAAAGGTAACACTGCATGCTAGTTAAATACCTCTCTGCAGTTAGCCCCACCAAACCCAAACCCACCCAACCCAAACCCAGCACAAAAGGGAGACAGGCTTGTCTGTGGCTTGTACTTGTAGCATAGCTTCTCTCTGTAAGACCCCATCAGCCTGCTCTACTTTATTATAAGATGTTCCGACAATAGTTACTTGGGGGGTTGGGGGGGGGAAGAGGGAAGAAAGGCTTTACTCTGCTTGTGCTTTGGCTCAGGGATTCAAACTTTGTCAGGAAGATGGCAAATGATTAGCAATCATCTCTGAAATATTCAGTCTGAGTGATATGCTCAGTGCTAGACTAACTATGACAGACGAAAGGGAGAATTACATTTTCCAAGACAGCATTCAGGTGTCTTAACGATGAGATCCGCCATTTTTCCACAACCCCTGCCTACCCATCTTTCTACAAAAGATGAGGCAGTTCTAGCAGGGTATACCTTTCTTCCAGTACATAACAAAGTCTCAGTTTCTCACTCAGAAAAATAAAAATCGTCCTTACTTTACAATCAATAGACAACTGATTCCACACCAAAAGTGCCCTTTTCTGAACAAGTCAGATGGAAAAAGATTTTTTTCTGGTGATTTGACTGAAAACAAGAGACAGGTATTGGGAAGGCACTGGGAAGGCAGAGCTCAAAGATTTGACAAAAGTGACGAACGAAATGGGAGCATTCATTTCGTGAAAAGCAGAACAAAAAATTATCACATGGTTCCACGGTCCAATCACTACTTTCTTCTTCCCCTTCTCATAATTTACTATGTCTCAGTATACATCAAGACTTTATTTAGCATATAAAGATCTAAAATCCCCCAAATTAATCACTTTTATTCACATCTTCATTCGAGCTTCATTAATATAAACAAGTGTGCAGAAGAAAAATTAAAAAGAGCCAAATAAAGCCTTATTTTACTAATGGAAATAATAAAACCATATATATATATGTATGTTAGAATAATGACTTATTAATTCCCATTATTTATGAAAACGTCCATCATGAACAAGCAAAAAAGCCAAAGCACATTATTTTTACTTGACAATAACAATGTAAATATATCATTATTTTGTGTGCATGCAAGGCATCACTTTTGCTAAATTTAATAGCTTTGATTAGAGATATATATGTTCAAGTGCAGAGGATTAAACTCTTTAGAATAAACTAGGTTGTCATTACTTGAGTAAGGACTTTAACATTGAATAACTCAATTAATTTTGAGTATGTTCAAATAACACTCAGCAATAGACAGGAACTTCCCATTTTGCAGACTGATACCAGTAAAGAATGATTAACTAAGAACCTCACTTGCACTAAAAAAAAGTAAAATAATCTCACACTATTTTAGCTTCAACTTAACTGGCAGCTGCCCATCATTCATTGCTTTGCATGAGTGTCTAGAAGTATGAAGAACTAGAGCACAGCAAACAATTTTGTGTGGATAAATGGAGGAAAATAACATAGGAATAGATATAAATGAATAGCAGTAAAGTTTCATTTGTCACTATGGGTGGATCAAGACCTAATGTTCATGGAGACAGAAACCATATGACATCCTACTGCTCATTCTATCTCCTCACTAAATCCATGTTTTGCCACTAATGACAGCAGAGGTAACCTCCAAAACACCATCTTATTTAATACGCTTGTTCTGCCTTGCACCAGTTTCAGGGCAAAACTGAACTTAAATTTGAAATCGATACTTGTAAAGAATTGGTTTTAAAGATAATAAGTTCTAATGATTTACCTCAATAAACATTTTTTTTTAAAAAATCCAATACAAGACAAACAACCCTGCTATTAAATCTTTACTGATAAGAATGTAGAGAAGCATGGCACAGTCTGCATACAATATGACATGTGTATCCTGCTGATGAAAAACTGAGTGAGATCCCATCTTTGTGTGGTTTTAAAGATTTGTGAGGTAGTAATCCCTCATATATTGGGTTTCTGCAGTCACAGACATAAGCTGTCAAATCAACAACTGCTTGATGCACTGGCTTCCATGTTTTAACACTTCTACAATGTTATATCTCAAAGAAGCATGCTTACAGTAATTTCCATCTTCTCATTCAGAACCTAATATTTTATTCTTGGCAGTTTAAATAAATAAGCACAAATCTCAGGAGATCTGATGAACACAATGTGGGAGAGAGATAAAACAAATCAATTAAGGAGCTGCCCTGATACAAGAGAGATGCCTCTAACATGAGTGAAATAGAATCTGAAACACTGATGGATCTTTGAAACCTTATTTGCCATCAGCATCTGGGAAAAAATTCTGTGTTGTTATTAGTCATCATTCCTTGATGACCTGGGTAAAAATACAGCTTTTTCCAAAGTTAATTGGCTGGAAGTCATGCCTCTCAAAAGTCACATAATAATAAACTCGTCCTAGACTTCTGTATTACACTGCCTTATGGATGTTTTTTCCAAGTTCAAATGAAATAGAGATCAAGTGTCCCTTATTCTCCCACTAAACACATACCCTTTTGTACAATCAAATCAAAACACAAAGTATGTAGGGCTAAGCATACGAACCAGACAAAGGAAAGAACAAATTTTAAAACCATTTGCAAGCAGGGCTTTAACCTTCTCTAGCCACGTACGTACACTATGAACAAACTGGTGTGCACCAAGAGTTCAAATATTAACTGTGAAACTTCTGACCTTAATATATCACAAGTGAAAATTGATTGACTCCTCTAAAACTGCACTAATTTAAAATTTCCGTTGCCCTTGGGAATGTTTGGACATCTAGTTATTCCTTCAGCTGCAAAGGACAGTGGTGAGCTGCTCCTACAGATGCCTCGGTCTTCCAGGAAAGAAGCTCTACAGTGTCACTTTCAGGAAGCATTAGAAATTGTTTACTTGGAAATGCTCACTCAACTGACTGTCAAGTTGCTTTGAACCTATCTGTTTAGAATAACTATATTTATGATCTAATTCCACAGAAAAGTACACTAAGAACAAAAGCTCAAGATTCTCAGTCTGATGTAAACATAATTGCTTTTACTTTCTTTCTGTTTCTTTGTTCTTAGAAAGCACTGTTAATCAAAGATCAAGTTTAGTCCTTATCTGTGACCCAAACAAGCGAGAAGAAATGTACCAGCCTTGAAAACATGAGGGCCCAACTAATAGTTATGGTATAGAGTTACTGTATTGCAAAAAGCCTACAGAGGGAAAAAAAAAAAAAAAAAAGAGAAAAAACCTAGAGAATTTAAGGAAGAATTTTCCATCAATCTTCCTAGTTTTAGAAAGATTATACTCTAGCACAGTCTACTATGGTTTATACTTACACTTACAAAATAGTACTAATTTCAAATAATGAGATTAATTCCTAGAATTATTATTACAAGTGCTATTACAATTTGTTTCATTCTGTGGCCATATTTCTCTATATATATTTTCTAGACTAGGAGTCTACTCACACAAAGCAGTTAGCTAGGCCTTGCTTTGGGATACAGACCTTAAGCACATGAAGTCTCCACTGAAGTCTTTGCAGGTATCTAGAGTGTACGCTACTGATGACTTTAGATCTCACTCAGAGTTGGTGTTTCTGCTTTGTTTGATCACATATGCTAACAACCTCTTCTTGAAAATTAAAGTTCAAGTTAATACAGTGTTCAGCAACAGCAATGTATTCAATGGTTATGACTCAGAAAAGACTTGTACAAATGCCTTAAACTCTACCATTTGAACAAGACCCCAGAATCTTGTTTAGAAACATTGTCTGAAGATAAATGAAAGGTTAGCCTGACAAACAATTGTGCTAACAAGAGCAAGTGACCTGGCAATCACACTGTTACTCCCGCTTACACCATGCCCTGCCAGGATCCACAGAAACACGAACGCATCGCTCTTCCCACAGATGTGCCCACCTTCACCACGCCCGCAGCCACGACCCTATGGCGGACGTGCGCAAGGAATGAGGGTGGGCTCTGAACATCTGGGGATCTCAGGTCATGCTGCTGGCATTTTATAACCAAGGCTGAAATCTGCCTTGGTACCAACAAGACCAGCCACGAAAGTTCCCAGTGATTATCGCTGTGCCATGTTTCCCATTTTTTCCCCTCTACAGTAAGACATTACGGACCCGTGACAGGAATCAGGATGCTGAACTAGATGATCTTTTGTGTCAGTACGTATAGTCTTACATTCTCATTATTTCTTGGAGACGCAATCCCAGGTCTGCTAGGTTTAACCTTGTAAGTGATCTAGCCACTAAAATATGATGGAAGAGTCACACTGTGCTAGCACAAGCTATATTTTGTGTATATACACAACTGGGGAAAATCAGGTGTTGAAATCGAAACACAACAAAGGAGCCTGATGTAGCAACTAGCCAAACTATAATCCAGCTAACTTTCCCAAAGTTACTTTGAATCGTTTTGTACCCTTCGTATATCTACATTGTTACTGGTAACAGAAATGCTATCAATACATAGATGATGTTTCACTGAAGAACTGTTTTTTGGAAAAAACGTCAAAAACTATAGACTTCTGAATATCCACTGAACACAACATTCAAACACATCAGTGTCAGGGAAGTATTTTGGAGTTAAGATATATTCATTTCAACACTCTTAAGAATGTACCTCAATGGTTCTCCTACATATGTATTTACAAAATGTACCTCTAATATTTTCTATGATAAATACATCACAACATACTTCCCATAACTTGCTTTAAACTGTGGTGTCTTTAAATTAAAGCCAATTTTTGTATTATTCCCTAAACCAAGCAAATTTCTATAAACCAGTGCTTTACAGGAAGTGGAGACGCTTAGAGAGGTATTTAAATGTCTTTGCAAAATGAAAACGACAAAGTCACTTTGAAAAAAAAAAAAGAAAGAAAGAAGTACACCTCCTACCTTCCCTGTTCATCCAGGATACAAAAAAACCCAAAAACCAAAAACAAAAAACCCACCAAAAAAACCCTGGGTTTTGATTTTTCAGATACTACTATGACAAGATTAAACATTAGAACTTCATTTACTTAAAAGCTGTGAAACTTTCAGAAACTGCGGGGCCAGAAGAGTTGGAGAGGCACAACTACAGATGTGGTTAGGCCACTTAAGACACATACCTTATCCTTCCCCACAAAAAAAAAAAAAAGAAAAACAAACCATCAGACATAACATGGCCAAGAAGGAAGATTTGATCAGAGCTGTACTAATTTATTTTATGCAGTGTGATTACAAAACCTGAAGCTTCACTGAAGAATCACAACAAAACTGTTACAGTTGTTACTTGGTTTCATTACTCAATAAAACAAATATATAGTTAAAAGATATTTAGTAAATAGTTGCTTTATTTTGCATTTTATGCTAGCAAAGTGGCTTCAAAATAATTTAAAAACACAAATCTATGGTTAAAAATATTTTTTTTTCATAACCATTGTATGTATTCATACACATTCATAGATTCCTTGAAAAAGGTCTATTGCAGGTCACCATTAAGGGACACATGTAAAACTTCTGAGGATTTTTATGAAAACAGTAAATATTCTTGCCTTTATACTGTAGTGAACCAGTCACATGCCAATTTTATTTTCTTCTAAGTAATATGGAGAGAAATTCAAATAAATTATTTCAAAGAACATGAAATTCTTGTGTGTAAATATTAAAAGCCCATTAAAAAAATAAGAAAAATGAAAGCTCTTCTTAGAGCAAGGTCACAGCTTTGGAGAATACATTTGATAATGAAAAATACAGAACTTTCGTTTTTAAGATATTTGGATATCTGGACTAACAATATACTGTCCGAGAAAGCACACAGTATGTTTAATATGAAAATTATTAATGTTTTACTCAAAGATGAACAAAAAACCCCATCAACCCTGTATTTATCGACAAATAAGGTTATCACATGCCATACAAAACCCCAAAGGCACAGAAGAAGTTAACAGGGAAAGACTTGTGCATCCCTTTTCACCTTGCAAATACGGTCTGTAGAGCTCATGCTTCCAACAGGGACTGAAAAATAATACATTGCCCAGTAACACCAGATTTGGAGTTCCTTACAGAAGAGCAAGAGTGGCATTATAGGCCTGCGTATCAGTTATATCCAATAGATCTGCACATCCAGTTATCGCATATTTAAGAAGTCATTCTGATTGTCAAAGTTTTGTATCAAATACAGTCTTTGCAAGCACAGAGTATTTATCAGAGAGAGATGAAACCGTAACAGTTAGTAACTTGTTTTTTCTACCACTTTGGCACAGGTCAGACACGCTGCAGCAGTCAGGAAGAAATGAAGCTGCACCTACTGAGAAGTCAAAGAGGGACACGGCATCGCTGACGCTGTTACAGCTACGCCAACCTTCCTGAGGAACAAGGGGCTGTGGCATGTCTCATTAAGTCCTTTGTGTCCAATAATTTATCCTCATTCAAGAGGTACTGAACGTCAGCATAGTGGAAGCAACCTTCTGCGATAGTACGGTCTTGTAAGCTGGAAGTAATTATCCTGTAACTCTAAATGTGACTGGCACCACATCAGCCAATCTTTGGCCAAAAAAACTCAAGAAATGAAACTGCAGTCTGCTGTGAAAGACAGAAACTGTGAAAGTAAGAATTATCAGAGCCTCACATGCTTCACGGATGGTGCACCTCTCCCCCTCTCCCACTTCCTCTCCCTCCGATTCTTTTTTTTGCCCGATGGATATGGGCAATTCAAATCAAGTTACACAGGAAAAAAAGAAAAATCTATTTTCTTAATATACCTATGACATATACATGTATGTACGAAAGAGTTTTGTGCATAAAAACTGCTAAAACATCCCCTTATCCGTGAACCATTTGTGAACCTACACAGGCCACAGACAGAATTTCATTCCTTTGGCCACAGGTGTTTGAACTCTGGGAGCAGCCACTAAAGCCTTGTCAGGCCCGCAGCGGCACCGCAGAGGGAAGGGCACACTGGAGGAAGCCCTGGAGTCTCAGGTATGTCCCCAGTGGCAGCAGCAGCAGATGGGGCACCAGACCTCCTCGATTCTATCTAGAGCTCTGGGACAGGAGATGAGAGAGAACTCAAGCTGGCGACAAGCAGCATGGCAAGGGACACGGGAAAAAGTTGAGTTTCTTGCCCTAAACGTGGTGGCTCCATTCCTGCAGTGCTCTTGCACTCATGCTCTGGCTTAAAGAAGTGAAAGTCACTAAAGGGGGACAAACAGCTAATCCTCGACTTCGTTTTAAGTCAGATGTACCGTTCCTAAGGAGTGGAAGCAATGCAAACAGGTCTGATGTAAATTCCTAGTCTTGTTTAGTTAGCTGGGGTTGGTCAAGCAAGTCTTAGTCTTTTACCTCTTCTGAAACAAGCGATAACATTTGTACCACTTGTTATCAAAATAAAATCAGAAAGATTCAGGCATTACAGCTCAACGACTGTGGGACCTCCTTTACGAACAAATGTCACTAAGGTCTAACCAAGATCTTAGGAACCAGCACATCAGAAACAAGCAGCAGAAGATGGATCCCAAGATATTTTGGACTTCCTGCAAGTCAGGTTGAATAAAACCAACCCATTTCGGGGCGGGGGGGGGGGGGGGGGGGGGGGCGCAGGGCGGGGCGGGAAATGGCTATTGGCCAAATAGGCAATTCTAATTTGTTGTTAATAGAAATTTTTCATCAAATGGCCATAAGAAATTCCAACAAACTCCAAGCTGCCTGCTGTAGATAACGGATTTACCCTTTCAGTTAACTTAAGCAAAACAAATGTTTAAACTTTCCAGTAAATGCACACAAAACACGATGAAGATCTGACCACTGCGGTGTTACTAGGGCTGTGAGACAAACTTTGGTTTTAAGTGGGTAATTCCCATGCAGTATCAAATTTTCAACCAAATGACAGCATTTCTCCTTCAGTTTTCTATACTCCATCATTTACAAAACTATTAGAGTAGCTGAAGAACAGCCTGCAGGATCACTTTTTTTGACTTGTGGCCGCTGCTGTATACACAAAGTTCAAATTTTCATGGAATATATATCTTTGGATCTTACTTATTAGGTGATCAAACTTGACGTATAGCCTAATGCAAGGCCACAGAACTTCAGCCAGGTGCTCCTGAAATTAGTTTCCGTTTGTAATTTCAGTGTATCTGTCTAATTTAATGTCAAAGGCTTTAGTTCTAAAAATAAAGCAAAAAATACTGAATCATCATTGGAAGTGAAGTATCACCTTGAGAATACTAGACATCAGGATGAAAACAATGAATATGTAGAAGAGTTAAAGAAAAAAAGACATTTTCCATTCTACAAAACATACAAAAATGCATAATTGTGGACCACAGGACTTGAAATACATTAACCTGTAATATTTTAATGGAAATCAATCAAGTCACCTTAAACGCTACGCTTACAAGCAACATCAAGGTGAAATACAGACTAAAGGAAAGACACCGATGTACAGGTGCACTTGCCAAGTTCACACAAACTGTTTTGCTTACTTCCTGGTAAAACCTAGTAAAAACGTTTTGATATGAGTAGCAATCATGGCCCAAGCCTAACTAAAGTTACGTAAATGGATCCAGTGGGCCATGCGTACCATCAGCTGTACCAGTAATCCCCAGAGGAAAGATGGAAATGATTGATTGATTGATTGATTGGAGACAGTCTCCAGCAGGCAGAGAACTTCAATGTATTTCCACCGCACTTCGTACAAGAAAAAAGTTATTAAATTTTATAAGAAAGAGACTCTTCCAAACTCAGCACAGCTTTAGTGTTTGTCTACCAACCACCATTTGGTACTTCTGACCTGTTGGCTAACACACAGCTGTCCTGGGGAATATTTTTATGGGATCACTTCCCCACTTCACCAGATATATATATCATGCCAACCACAATTCTGGATGACTTCAATCCCAGGCATCACTGCAAGGGTCTGCCAGAGGAGGTTGAGTGATTTTACTGCACAGAAAGCAAATACGGTCTGCTTCCAAATGAACCTTATAAATGAGGTGGATACCCTATTTCTAATTACTCCAGTGAAGATGATGAGAATAAGCCACAACCTTTCAATGGGTAAAGCAAAGCAAACGTCACAGTGTAAAGAAAGCAGCCCTACTATTTGCCCAAGCAGCTGTAGAAAGGACTTTCCAAAAGCCACAGTAACGCCGACAGCGGCTGGCACCCACAAAGAAAGATGCCATAAGTCATCAACGCCTCTTGAAACAAATCTGGGGGGAAAAAAGCCTGACAGCACCTTTTCTTATGTTTTCCTTTACCTGTCTTGTTCACCGGTTTCACCATGTCTGTCCACCTCACTAACATGTTGTCACTTGAAGAATCAAACTTACAAACAGAAAAACTATGTTATTTGCCTCACCCATAGACGTTGGCAACATTACTACTTGTTTCGCTTTCCATCTAGAAAAAAAGAGTCTCTAGTGTTTTTCAATAAAAGTTCCGTATTTTCTTCAGATCTGCTCCCCACTCAAAAAAAGCAGGTAATCATTACCACAACCTCTAAAACGCTCGAAAGCAAATGACATACAGGGTATACAGCCAGCCCAATAAAGTCATCCTTCCAGCCCGTTAGTGTATTTCAAGGTTTCGATCTTTGATTTACACTTGCCTAGAGTTCAGCTCCCTCTCTCCAGAGATGATATCCAGAGTAAAAATAAAAAAATAAAAATCATCCCACAAACAAGTGAATCCATACAGATGTTTTTCCTTTAAAAAAAAAAAAAAAAAAAAGGAACTTACCTTCATTTTTATTGTTTATAAGAGAATTTCTCATTTGTACTTTGGAATAACCATGACACATATCAGCAGGAGCAGCTAGCATTCATACGTAGTCTAACAGTCACAAACAGAGTATACACTTTTTCAGTCAAGACAAAAGGTCAAGATTAAGAAGAAAAAATGGAGGTATAACAAATGGCACCGGATTTCAATCACCAGATTCAAAGAATATTGTATGGCATGAATTACAAAGAAAATATTCATGAAGCAGAAGTAAAACCCCTGTCCATAACATGGACAGTTCACAGAAGGGTTTAAATTACCTAATATTCAACATTTCAGGTCACCTTGCAGTTATGTACTTCCCAAATTAGCATTCACTAGATTTAAATTATTTATTATTTTATGATTTTTCAGGCATGGCTGTAAGTTTCATTACAAGAGAAAACTTGTTGAAAATGAACAGCAATTTAGGGAAGAAAAAAACAAACAACAAATTGCAAAAGAGACAGCTTGACCACATCCAAGTCCAGAAGTATTAACAATTTTGGCATCTCAAATAAACTTCGCACTTACAGAATTAAAGTATATGTCTGATTTTTAAAATAATAGTTTATCACTTCAGGCACTTTGCAAAAAAGGCTTTGTCCCAACAGACATCACACACCACCTGCCCGGTAAGGACGGCCTCAACAGACTACTGAGCCTTTCACACAAGTCAACATTTCAAACACAACTTAAGACAACCAAGAAGAGTAACGAGCAGTGGTCACCCTTAACCTCAGTCCAATGTCCAGCAAACAGAATTTTCCTGGTCATTTTTTATGCCTATAGAAACCGGTATCCCATTCTCTGTCTTTGATCAAACACATCGACACACAACGAGCAAGTTTTGGCCACGGCACAGTCTATGGGCCCAACTCCATAAACCCGACAGAACTTTTTCCAAAGTCAAAGCAAGTTTTTTGCAATTCCTGCACATGCAGAGCGGTCCCTAAATTTCTCTACTACTTCCAGGGATGATCCCTTCAAGATTGGCTTAAGCGACATTATGAGGATGGGGAAACTTGCCAAAGCAATTAACCACGATTTATCTGTCTTGGGAACACAGGCCTTCAGTCTTCTAGTCTACAAGTTCAGCACCTCTGCTCGGCAGTCAACTGGCTTAAAATATAAGCCCACCTGGGGCACCTTTCACTGGCTTCTACGGGTCTGTTCACCCACAGCAGCACAGATGTAACTCCATTAATGGGAGATACACGTGCGCCAACAGTAGAGTAAGACATCATCTTCTGTCAAGTGTCCTGAAGGCTGTCTGTCGCTCTTTGACCTCAGCCTTCCAGCCACTGGATATGAATATTTTTTTTTATAGAACACTGCCCGGATGCATATTAACTATGAGATAAAAGCATTTTTGCTTTTGGGTGGCCACTTCTTTACCCAAAAGACAAGAACGGCTCCGAAACAACAACGGCTTTTCACTCCCAGGGATGACTTCTTGTAAAAATAAAAACAAGGAAGTTAAATCCAAGAGAACCATAATGCTTTTCAATTAAGGGCAAGGATGTGAAATTGCCACACATAAGACAGGAAATTCAAAGTTAGGCTGTCACCTCATTCCCTTCTTCACCCCAAAACCTTCCTCTCCCGTCAGCACACCCTTTGACCACCTCCCGAGCGACGAGTGAAGGATGGCGTGTCAGAGCCTTAACTTTGAATCTTTTTGGCTTCCCTCGCAACCTTAACCGTATGGTTAGAGCACGGAGAGACGAGGAGTTTAAATTTTAATATTTTGCATCACCGCAGCTCGCTGCATGGCCAAGGCACAGGATGGTAGCACAGGACTTTGGTACAGACAGAGATCCAGGAGGAAAGCCCCTCTGCCTTCCCCCCCCCCCCCCCCCCGGACACATGCAATAACTCGGCTTTGCACACATTTTTGCACACCGCCGGGCTCGCACTTCGGCGTGCTCACTCCCGGAGCAAGTCGCGGCTGTCAGCGCTGCTCCCCACCATCCAGCACCCCCGCCCCTTCTCCTTCTGGAGTCAAAGTGTTGTGTGAACGTGGGGGGGGGGGGGGGGGGGGGGAAGCGCAGGCCACGGGTAACACTTTGCCGTCTCCTCCTTTCAGTCACATTTCCGTCCTCCTCCAGCAAAACTGGGGAGGGAAGAGGGGGGGCGGGGGGCCAGGCTGGGCGGGGGGACGGACGGACGGACACACAGACAGACACACGCAGGCGCTGGGCCCAGCGGGAAGGGGCAGCCGCAGCAAGTGTGGGTGACAAGACCGCCGGCTCTCCCGAGAGCAACAAAAAGGCGGGTGGGGTGGGGTGGGGTGGCCGGCGGGGCCGGGGGCAGGGCCGGCGCTCGGGGGCTGTTACCTCGTAGAGTTCCTCGGAAGCCATGCTGGGGAGCTTCACAAGGTGGAGTTGGGTGCTGGTTTGGAAATACTTTGTTTCAGTTGGTGTCTGTGTGGCCTCCTCCTCTTCTCCCTCCTCGTCTTCTTCTTCTTCTTCTTCTTCTTCTTGTTCTTCTTCTTCTTCTTCTTCTCCTCCCTCTCCCTCCTCCTCCTCCTCCTCCTCTTCCCCTCCTCCTCCTCCTCCTCCTCCTCCTCCTCCTCCTCCTTCTCCTCCTCCTCTTCTTCTTCTTCTTCTTCCTCCTCCCTGCGCGTCTCTCTCCAGCGCAACTAGCAGCTCCGCTCGCTAAATGCCAGTGAGGTGCTGCTGCTGCTGCTGCTGCTGCTGGTGGCGGCGGCGGCGGCGGCGGCGGCGGCGGCGGGGCTGCGCGCACGGCAGCTGCGCAACTCGCTCGCTCCCCGCTCGCGCTCGCTCCCTCGCCCTCGCGCTGCCTCTCGCGCTCCCCGGCAGGCCGGCGCGCGCGCGCACACCCGCCCGCGCGCGCACACGCACACACACTCACTCACGCACACACGCGCACTCACACACGCACACGCGCACACACACGCACTCGCGCACGGCGGCGGCGGCGCCCCGCACCCCCACCCCTCCGGCCCCGGCTCGCTCGCTCGCTCGCTCCCTCCCCAGGAACACTAATCGAGCGCAGAGAGAGCGCCACACGCAACCACTCCGCCCCGGCTCCAGCCGCCCCCGGCACCATCCTCCTCCTCCCGCCCCCCCCCACCCCCCCCCCCCCGCTTTGATCTCCCATTGTCTGCTCAGCTGAGCCCGGCGGCGCGCGGGGGGCGGGAGGGGCCGCGGCCGGGGGAGCGGGGGGCGGCGGGACGGCGGCGGGACAGCGGCGGAGTTTGGGGAGGAGGGCGTGGAGCGGGGGGACGTGGGACACGGGGCCCACGCACGTGCGGAGCCCTCGTCGCTTCGCTCAGCATCCCCCCCCCCCCCCCCCCGCCCCCGCGCTTCTGGCCCCACACCCCCCGCCCTCGTCCCAGCACCCCTCGTCCAGACCCCACAGCCCTCCCAGCCCTGCTCCTCCACCGGCTCCCAGCCATCGACCTACTCTACCACCAGCGTTTGTGTGAGCAATACTGTAACACGCCTGCATACATCTTTCCAAATTTGGTTGAATGCCTTTGCTACGAGAGAGCAAAGGACACGGGCAAATCCACGTGGGAGCTAAGCAGCCCTCAATGATCGTTGCCAACAACACGTGGCTTGCATCCCCCAACTAACCGTGTTTGCAAAATTGGGAAGGCCCCACCAAAGCCTCTCTGGTATGACGGGTCAACAAAAAGCAGCCGAGTTGTTGACTTTCTTATGAGTTCGGCACTAGTTACGCCACGCAACTCGTTCTTGTCACCTCATATGTCATCTGGGGGTGCTTCACAGGAAATTGTGCAAATAAGGTGCCATGTAGTCAACCATTAACTTGATCTATTGAAGGCATCGTTGTGCAAAGGCAGATGGGATGAGTTACTCCTTCAAGAGCAAATTCTACAAGATGGTGTTTCTGATCTCAAAAGGGCTGAAGGGTGGGACACAAGCAGCGTCAGGACAGGGGTGCCTTACCGTGCATTCCGCCGTACCGAGGCATTTGTTCTGGCAAGCGTTTCTTATTCCATACCACACCAGGAAGCCATACTCTGCCTCAGAACAGCGCAAGTTAAAGCAGTGTTCATCGCGTTGTGTTCATCAGCCCATTAACTCAACTAATTTTTGGTCAAGTTACCTCTTATTTTTATTTTTTTGCCAAAGTCTCTCAAAAACGTTTCTGGAAAGCCAACAAACTCCTCAACGTTCTACTTTGATAAACAGGCTTTGGACCGTTGTTCAGCGGGTACCCATTCGGAAAACGTTGATCCATTTGTGGGCTTTTGATGATTTGTGTAGAAAGAGCTGGATGTCCCCTTCTCAGACTTGGTTAGCCTGCCCGTTCTTTGTGACAAATGCATTGTGTCTCCTACATCAACATCCTTGGATAACTGAAATTCTGGCACTGGACTGCTAGATGGACGTCACTTGTGCAGATAAAACATCTAACAACTTCCAGACTTTCCGTACTTCCCTAATTTCCTAACTAGTCTATGAGGAGGTTAGAACTGATCTCTATTTAAACCACTTCTTGAGATCTTGAGATCTTTGAAAGCTAGGCTTAGTCAAAGTGGTGAAAAGGGAGGTTGTTCAGTGACAGTAAAAGGATCGTTGGCAGAAGGATAGGCCTACGTATGAAACGGGGATGGTTAAGATCTAGGAACTCTGTGACAGCCTGCTGGAGGTGAGCATTTAATCACAATTCCTAAGATGTGGCCTGAATCCTTTCTGAGCTGTACTCAGCATACCATCGTTGTTGTAGCCACCTTCTGACGGACAATCTTTTAAAGTAATTGGCACTCAGGTTTTAGCAAAGAGGCAGCAGCAGTGTTTGCTGAAGACGTTACTTTGCTTGCAAGGCATAAGAACGGAACACCTTAATTTGTACTAAGGGTCTTGCTATTGCAGTAACCAGGTCTTAGGTGTTTTGATCTTCTGGATGACTAAAAAGAAACATAGTTCATCAGTACTGTTCTATTTTTAGTACTTCAAGGAAACAACAAAAGCTCAGAGTTATTACTAATTTTGATATTTTAACCACACTGCACATTTCATCCTCAGTGAAAGAAGTTCTCTTCTCCCAAGTTACTAGTGTTACAATGAGAGAAAATGGCCTCAAGCTGTGTCAGGGGGTTTTAGATTGGATATTAGGAAAAACTTCTTTACTGAAAGGGTGGTCAGGCATTGGAACAGGCTGCCCAGAGAGGTGGTGGAGTCACCATCCCTGGAGGTGTTCAAAAAACATGTAGACGTGGCAGTTTGGGACATGGTTCAGGAGGCATGGGGGTGGTGGGTTGACAGTTGGACTTGATGATCTTAGAGGTCTTTTCCAACCTTAATGATTCTATGATTCTAAGTTCTTCTTTTACACATATACATTGCTTGCATGGCCATTAATTCTTCTTTGCCTTTTATTCTAATCTTTTGTCCCTGTTGCTTTATAAGACTTTTCTGGAGAATCAACCATACTATGCAAAAATACAATGCAATAGTGCTACGGTTCAAGCATCTGAGAAGTACCTCGTTTTGTGACTGGTGGCAAGGTTTTGCAGTTGGATTTTGCTACACTATAGCATGATAGCTTCCTCTCATCTTGCTTTCTCTAGAAAAAATGAAGCTGTCCAAAAGTTGTATGGTGAATTGTCTACATCACCATTTCCTTATTATTTCTGAGGGTGTTTCATACTTTTCTCATTGAGGCAGGACGTGTCAATTTTTAACAAAATTTTGGTTGTTGAAACCAATCTTCCTGCCAACTTCCCAAGTGGCTTTACTAACATCACAAAGAAGTGTTTCTAGTAGAGAAGTTATATGGCATACAGTAGTAGAGCAGTCTAGGAAGAGTGGAAATCCAGGCCAGTTTGAGTTCTGATGGTGGCAGCAAATGTTTTTAGAGGTTCTTGAAACATCCTCTGTTAATTCAGCATTGGAAAGGATCAGACAATGTCAGCCAGGCAGGAAGTGTTACCCCATGTGCATACAGTGCTTCCAGTCTGAAGTGGACAACTGCCTACAGTGGCAATCCTAGTCAAGTCAGGAGGGCAGTCGTTCTCCTGTTCAGCAGAACAAAGAATGTTCTAATTCATGGGCAAGGTACAGATCATGGAATTAAGTTCGTTTGAAAGGTCAACTCCATTTTGACCTCACTGTGTGCCATTGTAATATCTATAAAGATCTTCATAGGTGGTGGAATAGCTGAATTTGAAATAGTTATGATGGTAGGCCACAGCTGGATGAAACTTGACAGTACTGAAAATATTGTAGAGCTCTGTATTAGATGGGAATGGGGCTACCTCTCCAGGTTTTGCTCTAACCGAGGGACCACAGCCATATTTGATATGCGGGTATTTATCCACAAGATCATAACTCTTAATAATAAAATGCCTATCAGAAACTTGTAATCAGCCCTTTAGTATTTGGGTGCAGGGCTTGGGAGTGAAGCATTTAGTAGATGAGATATGTCAGTGATTAGCTAAAGGATTTCAAAAGGTGGGACACATATGGCTAAATGTAATGGTCTACACTGCAGGCATTAACATCCAATCAAATCATCCTATGTTTTTCAGAGTCAACAAAAAGCCAGTCAGCATAGTCAATGGAATTCACAGCATGCATCATCTCATCCTAAAGTAGGTGACTATGTCCGGTCAGATGAATTGAAGCCTAAATTCGATTTACTTTGTTGACTGGATTTTTACTGATTGAAAGTATGGCACCTATTCTGCAACTGCCTGAAGAAAGGTGAGATTAATCCTGCTCATGTTTCTATGATCCAGGCTTTCTTGATCTAAGACAACTGGATAATTTAAAACTCCGTATTGGCCAAACTTTGTTGACAGATTAGGTATGAAATATGGAATATCGCTTTGTACCTAATATTTTTTCTTTCCTATTTTGATCCTATGTTCATTTGCCCTCATCTTAACACCTAGGATGTGGCTCATCCTTGCACTCTGATATTCTCTGTAATTTCTGTCCCTCTTCCTTTCCTCATCTCTTGCTTACCTCCACCTCAATCACTTGTCTTCTAAGTGGTCTGAGATGGTTAATTTAAACTGAAGAAACAAAAATGCTAGAAAAAACCATTTCTCGCAATCTATATGTAGACTTCCAACACAGAGCTGAGAACTGTGTTTTCCATTTTGTATTGGGGACCGTTTAATCAGAGGTCATTTCAGGCAGAAAGAAGGGTTTAGTTCTGTGACACGTTGAGGGAAATGGGATCACCTGAAGGAACGACTGTTAAACAAGATCCTTTACAGGAAAGTCTAGAAGAGAGAGCCTCCTAATTCTCTAAACGGCTGAGACATTACTTTCCTTGATCTGCAAAACACTGACTTCTAGATTAGATTAAGACAGTAACTTAATCAGTTTTAAATAACCGAAGAAAAGAATGGTAATTATGCTTAGAGTAATAGGTTCTTTGTAATTTTTGTGGACTGACATAATCATATCTAGCTCTCTATTGTTAAGGACGTAGTTTCTTTACCCAAATTCTTGCTTTCAAAGAATGCTGGCAGATACTCCACTGTTTCCATGTGGACTTCAACGATAGACTCAATGTAATGATTTTTTAAACAACCATTAATTTTTCTTCACAGTCTGCCATGAAATGAGTTTGTATTGCTATCCATCATCTACCCTTGTAGAACTGAGACATGAAATTGAAATAAATGTTGTCAGAGCTGTCCACTGATTTCTGCTCTTGAATTAGAGAGGCCTAGATTTAAGTACCTAAGAGAAAATAGTACCTTTTCTTTTAAAAGTATCATTCTTATTGATATTTGTTACAGGTGTAGATACCAGATGCTTCTGTAACTCCAGATGGGTACTCAACATCTTGATTTGAGTTTCCAAAGATATATATAGAAGCCATCCATGACTACTATGTTTTAAATGACTTGCTTAGTATCAAATTGAAGCTTTGTGACAGAAGTAGGACTAAGTTATAATCTCATGAGACAAAATGCATGTTTTATCTACAAGACCTGCTTTTCTCTTCCTGCATTCTCCTGCCTCTTTCAGCACCCACCTTTCTAGTTCTGCAACACATGAAACTGGAATCTTAAATACGACACCTTCCACCAGCACACAGAAACAGACATAGATAGCCCTGACTATGGAAGCCGTGCAGTCAATGGTAGCAGAGGTGAGATTAATGCCTCTTTAAGTCCCTGGTAAATCTGCCTGCTACACATCCCTGATTTATTCCGGGGAGATCCTTTCTGCCTTGAATGAGGCAAAAGCTCTGTGGAAGACGCAATGCGAACAGCTGATTGAAGAACACACATAGACAGTGAAGGTGTAAAAGTATTACCTAACCTTAAAGAAGTTTATGTTTAAAAGCCCCAAACTGGAAATCTAAAGTAAAAATAATCTTGTGCAATCATGTTGCTCACTCTTTCAACTCACCCTTTTGGTCACCAGCAGAGTTTAGATGTTTACATCGACATCACAGATAAAAAGTTTCAGCTACTTCCTTGAAATCCTTGGCTCTATTCAAAGTAGTGCTGTCTTACCACTGGAATGTAGCTTCCTTTGCCTTGGTGAGGATGAGAACTGGTTTATAAAACAACTAAGAAAACAAAACCCTAGCTTAATAGTTGGGTTGGGATTGGAGCACGGAATGAAGCTGAAGGATAATTTTATCCTTACAGAACACTTTAAATGGCTGATCAGCCATAACAGTTTGCTCATTCACATAGTCAATGTAATGGTCACTATGAAGAGTGCATTATGTCAAAATTAAAGAGGGGATGTCCCTTCAATTTTTGAAAGGAAGTATCATCAGCTAAGAAAGTAGTACATTGAGAATTGATGTAATGTAGGTACCATGTCTGAAAGATAGCCATTCTTTGCTTTTCTTTGGAATCTGTAATTTACCTTCTGTCATGGTTTAACCTCAGCCAGCAACTAAGCATTTCCCAGCCACTCGCTCATTCCCCACAGCCTGGTGGGAAGGGAGAGAAAATCGGAAAAGTAAAAGCGAGAAAACTCATGGGTTGAGATAAAGACAGTTTAATAGGGAAAGCAAAAGCTGCGTGTGCAAACAAAGCAAACCAAGGAATTGATTCACTCCTTCCCATGGGCAGGCAGGTGTTCAGCCATCTCCAGGAAAGCAGGGCTCCACCACACATAACGGTTACTTGGGCAGACAAACGCCATCACTCTGAAAGTGCTGACCCCCCCTTTCCTTTTCTTCCCCCAGCTTTATATGCTTGGCACGACATCATATGGTGTGGGATATCCCTTTGGTCAGCTGGGGTCAGCTGTCCCAGCTGTGTCCCCTCCCAGCTTCTTGTGCACCCCCAGCCTGCTCGCTGGTGGGGTGGGGTGAGAGGCAGAAAAGGCCCTGACTCTGTGTCAGCACTGCTCAGCAGTAACTAAAACACCCCTGTGTTATCAGCACTGTTCCCAGCACAAACCCAAAACATAGCCTCATACTGGCTGCTATGAAGAAAATTAACTCCATCCCAGGCAAAACCAGCACACCTTCTCATGACTAAATACAGTTTTAGAACACAGAGAGCACTACGGAGTTTTAATGAAGTAGATATTCCAATATAGCTCATGCAGGATATTTGTTCATAGAAAACTTTTTTTTTTTTCCTGGTTATGAGTATGGTATTTACTGGCTGACTTTTTCAAAGTTTAAAAATCTCTAGCATTTTTTTTTCCAATGTGGCATATCAAGCCTTTTCAAAATCCTATAACCAGTGTTGTCAAGCAAAGAGTTTGTTAGTCTGGGTGGTAAATTTTTAGCTGTTTTCTGTGATAAGGACATTTGCAGATACTGAGAAAGAACAGGGTATTCCTTCTGACAATTGTGGAAAGACTAAAAACCATTATTATTTTTCTATTCAGATGAGAAAAATATAAAGCTTAACTATCTTTTCTTCTTAAATAATTGCATAGGAAAGCTATCTTCTAGAGGAATAGAAATGCATTTTCATGAGTAAAGAATATGAACTTTTGATTTAACAGTTGAGTTTTTGCAGATCAGAAATGGGTCCAAGATCTAAATTTTTCTTTCAGTTTCAAGATTCAACCCTGTATTTTTCTGTGACTAGAAGAGTAATTTTGCTTTAATATGGTGATGTCAGAATATCAAATACTGCTGTGATGTCCCAGCCAGGTTTGCTGACAGAATGTTGCAGATTGCAGTTCTTTCCTTCCTTCATTTCATAGGACTGCAATGTGTCTTCTGAAGAAGATTATGAAGAAACAAACACCCATGGGATCCTCTTCTTAGGTCTGATCTCCTGGTTCTGTGTCCGCCTCCTGGAATTCAACAGGCCCTGCAGCTTCCCCTCAGTACTGGGAATACAGGTGCAGATATGTGGGACCCAGTGCTTGATTTCCCTTGACTGTCCAGAGGAAGGTTTTCTATATAGGGGATTAAATTTAGACTTTCTGTAATAATCATCATCAGGTAGTTTTATCCAGTCCACTGCAGTGTAGCCTAGTTCTACCAGGACCTCTTTCCAAAAGTTTTACTCATATATAAGAATATTATGCTAAACAGTTTGGTCTGGTGCTTGAAAAACTTTTCACAGAACTGTGCAAACTGCCTTTCAGCACAGCGAAGGGAAAGTAAAATGTCTGCTTGATTCATCATTAGACTGCAGATTTGACTGTGGATTCAATATAACCTGAACAAAAATAATGTTTTCTTCTGTAAAGGAAGGGGTGGAAAAGGTAAGGAATCTTTAGTGAGAAAATTGATGTCTTTTCTTGGAGGTTGTTTGTGAACAGTTCCTTTTTGGGGAAGTGTGTTCATGTCAGTATATAGCTTAGTAAAAGTGTGACGAAGTAGAAGAGGAAGTGGTCTGAATGCCTTTCATTTTGTTTCCTTATCTTTCTCTGAAGTTGTCTGTAGGGCTTACTCATTTAACTGGTGGTCTGTAGATGAATTAATGGCCTTTTGCAATAATTTTTATGATATGAAAGATCAAAACTATACTATGTCTTCTTGGGACTTAATCAGCACTGCCGTTGGAAATAAATTGATTTCCTGGGGATAGACCATGACATATGATCCTTTAACATAGAAGCTTAAGTCAACATGACCACTCCTCTTGGGTCAGTTTACAGATGGAGGTTTTGCAGCTGGGAATTAATGGATCTGAAATTGCAGATTCATGCAATTTTCATCTTTTCAGGTAGCCCCCACTAACAAAGGCTGGCACATGCAGTCAATAGCCTTGTTGTTTAGACTGGCAGCAGTAGAACAAAAGGCCTTGTTCCAGAAGTTTGCCTGTATTAGGATAGGCTGAATTCTACTGGATTTGCTCTGTTAAATTTTAGCAGCTGCTATCTGGTGATCTTTTGGTATTGTTATTCAAGTTTTGTTGTCAATAGACAAGGGTAATTCACTAGCAAATACTTTACTAGGTTTTGCCATCAAGCCTCTATGTCGTCTCGAACTGTTCATTGTCCTGACACAAGGAGATTGTGTTTTAGCAGGGCATGGATACGTTTCTATCGGTCTTTCTACAGCAATGCAACAGGGAATGACTTTTCCTCTAGAAGGTCAAGCATTAACACAGACTCAATCTTTTGTGTCTGTCTTAGACACAGACTACCTTTCATTTTGGCATTAATAACTTTCAGTTGCAGTAAAATATTCATTACTCTTAAAAAACCAAAAGAAGTTAATAAAACAAAATGGTCCAAAGTCATGTTTAATCAAACCAAAAAACTAACTAAATGCCAACCATGTTGGTGCATTTACATCAGCTTGGCTCATTGACATTCCAAAAATGATCACTGCTGTAGTTCTGAAGGAACTCTTGCCATTAAAAGTTCTTACATCAACCTTTTGTAATCTTACCCTTAGATCACTCCTCAGCAGTAAGGAAAAGAAGTGAGCAAAGGAGATATGAGGACACTCCAGTGACTACTTCCTCAAGGAGTCAAGCAGCTGTCAAGTTGTATTGTTGGCACATCCCAATAATGACAAACTACAAAAGCTATTCAAAGAAGAAAACATTCTTCTTGAACATTGTTCTGAAAAAAAAAACCCCAACCACTAACTGAATCTTTTCAGGTGAAATATTCTTTTAAAGAATTCATCAAGAGTCATATATTGAAAAGTTGTAATCCAAATGGTTTAAACGCAGCAAAGATAACAATGTAAAAGTGTCTTATACTAGAAAACATTGAGCAACGTTAACTGTAGGCATTACTATCCATACTGGCTGTAACAAAAACAGTGTAACATAGCATGTAATGCACTCCCCAAAGATACAATCTCAGATCAGCACAGGCATGCATAAACACTACATAGTATAAAGGTTTTTGAAAATAAATATGGAATGATTCCATTACTCACAAATAGTATAGTTATGAATTAGTCATACAGGTCATCCCAAATAAGTGCACAAGATAACTTCTTTATATATCACATCATAGCGTTACATTTTTTCAATATAATAGATATACCAGAGAGGAACTATCTGAGGAATATTTTTTAAAATTTGAAAAAACGGTATTGCAATTGTTTGTATCTTTCGAACCTATGAAAGCTGCTCTAATTTACTTGACTGCAATAGTTCAAGGTTCAGACAAGATGAAGACTTAAGAGTAATAGCTGCAAAAGATCTCAGAACTACTTAGAATTGTTTCTGTATATGGAAGCATTTTTAAAGTGCAATAAAGGATTTTCTACACCTACAAAGGCTAGAACACTGGCATTTCCCAAGGGAATAGACTTTTTACTCAAAGTTCTGCAGAGTGGCAAGGAAAAAAACTGTCAACCATCAAAAATATATCACAAATCAGCTATATTTCTATTAAAAGTATCTAAGTTCAGAGCAGGGAACAGCGACTGTTCATCTTCCTGGCTCTATTTAGAGAACCTGTCATGTGGACCATGTCAAGGAAACTGGAGATGGTGTCATTGAAGAAACTTCCCTGCTTCTGCATGAAACAGGAGAAGCCAAGGGCTCAGGGCCTACTTCAAATCCTATTCTTTATGTTAGTTGTTTTGAGTATACTTGAAACATATCAAAGAAAATCATCAGTAACTTGTGTATAATAAGACAAAACAGAATTTTGTGCGTTACGGACATACTTCGTTAGGTGATGAAACTCTCACCGACTTCAAAGGATCAAAGCTTTACAAAGCAACTTCTAAGAGTCAGCAAACATAATTTTGCTACAGAGAAGTATTCATTCTTGGGCAGAGAATGTATATGTATTCAAGGGCTAATAAACTCAAAAGCTTGGTGGCGTTTGTTTTTTTTCAGAGTTGTAAGTGTAAGAGTAGACAGCGGAGTCAATATCAGCTTTTACCAGAATCCTGACATGTCGTTTTCAGCATTACAGGAGTGACTTCACCTCTGGCTCCTCTCTGACTTGTCTGATCCTGGGCTTGTGTTTGTGTGCAATCTTGCTTTTCTTTTATTTTCAGTCAGGAGGCAAGCGCTATCTTGTATATGCTAATGCCTATCATCCTGCTGATCTGACTGGTTTCAGGCACCTGTTTTTCTTTTGATATTGACAAACAGCTCCCTTAAAAGAAGGCATCTTTATTTAGCAGTTGGAATAAAGCATGAGAGAAAAGGGGATTTCAGAAACACCAAAGAGTCTAAGCACATGTTTAGTTCAATTTTGATTAAAGTCCAGCTGGAACCTGTCCACTCATAGGGATATGCAGGAATAACATAGTCATGCTGATAGTCATCAAATGGCTTCTCACAATTCTCCCCCCACCCCCTAAGACAGGCAACCTTCAACAACTGACATAATGAACTCTGAAAGAGTATCTCAGCTCAAATAACCTGACTTACAGGAGTGAACTTAAAAACCAGTGGGGATATTAATGAAAGTACTACTCCATTGTGGGAATACTCTCATCCACAGAAAGTTAACCCAGATGTTCAGGTGTATGTGTCTGTCACCTGGCTGGAAGGGAAGATGCACTTCAAGACCTGAAAGTCACTTGTCCAGAGCCTTATGTAAATTACACAAACTTCATATTAAGGACAGATCCAAATACAGCATGAAAAATTATTCAAAGGCACACCCACATTTGTCACTGTCACATTCCTATTGCACTCTGTAAGAAGAAAACAATATCTGGCAAAAATAAAATAAACAGAGGCACATGAATGAAAGACAACTGGTTACAATACTTTCATATTTACCTGATATTCTAAGGTCAGTTAAAAATATGTGTTTGGTGTTATCTGGAAATGTCGCATAAGGAAATATAATACTAGTTTTCTTCAGAAAGTTGAAAAGGAGTATGGCTGTAAGCACGTCCTCAACAGAGATGAAACCATGCAATAGTTACTGAAGAAAAATATATATTTTTTCAAAGTCCACTTTCCACCTTCTTATTTATTCTGTTCCATAAAAATCGTTGCTAGTTTTCATCATGTGTACTTTCTCAGTAACGTGAAACACAATTACGTTCCTGATGATGAAAATGTAGCAGTGAACAAGGTAAGTAGGTTTCTTTTCTGTCCAACTGGTTGAGGAGAATTTTCAAACCTGTCAGCCAATTTGGAATCTCAGGGGATGGAAGAAATTTATGAAGGTGAAGATTAATAACCATCCTCTGTGCTGTTCCTGACACACTGAAAAATATTTAAAACAGTGTTTGCATAGCCGTTAGGATCCTTGGGTATTGAAAAGCTGCCCAATGTAAGAATTTGTTTCACATTTTGGGATATAAAGAAAAGAATTTTTGTTTTCAGCTGAACATAAACCTTAAAGCAAGACACCTATGCACATGCATAATTTTTCCCCTCCGCTGTAAATAGTCTTCAACATGCAAACTAATGCCCTGCTGATTCAGGCTTGCTATAGAAATGCAATTTCTATTTAAATCTCGTTAGGGGATTATAAACGTTTTTTTGGGGGAAGTGAAAACAAAACCAAAAAGTCCCCACATGGATATTATTTCAGAAAACAAACCCATGCCTGAAAAAAAGGTAAAACAATTCTATTCCTCTGGGGAATTTCAAGTTCTGGCTGTTAAGTGTCCACTAAGGTAAAGGTTGTTAAGAAATTTACATTTTTGGACTACTGTCAACTGGTAAGCAAGAAACAACATAATTTATTTATGAGTATTCAACTAACATGCAAAATCTGAAAGATCAGCAACTGTGCTTAATGATAATTCTTGTCATTTCTTGGGGTGTTTTTTCTATTTTTTTATCACCTTGTGTTCTTTGGTACTAATCCTGAGTTCCTGCCATTTGTCAAACAAATTCTGTAATCTAGATTCTTGTTGGCTTTGTTTAAATTTGTTCTCATCTCTTTTCTCCTACAAGTAACAGGATCAAGTAAATGGTTCCCTACAGGTTTTCCATTAGTGACAGTAGTAATTAGAGATATAAAAAAAAGACTAAGGTTGGTCAGCTTTGGCTTCCACTTAGAGATGAACAGTTGCAATCAGATTTTATTGTCAATATGGTTTTCAGGCATGTCTAGGTTTTGAGGACCTCATTGGCTCCTTAAGGCTCCATTTTTGTTTCCTGGCTTTTGCAACTGGCTGTTAGTCTCCTTTAAATTGCATGAAATTAACTCTATCTTTTCAATCCAAAGAGAAGAAATAATAATAATAATCATCATCATCATCATCTATACAGAACAAAAGTTAATTTTTTTCCAACTGTGATTTGAAGGATAAATATTCCAGATACTTTCTTCCTATTCACTTTAGGCTGTGGCATCTTAAATAAAAGGTGATAGTTGTTCTGATCTCAGGAAAGTAGTCCATTAAAATCTATGGCAACTCAGTTACACCTCAGGATTCACAAGTAATGCCATGGAAGCCCACACTGCTACTACATTACATGATTTTGCTCAGGAAGTATGTTTTCATTTAGTTTAATTTATAACTGCAAGTGTGTTAAAGGACATATCTGTTGTTCTTTTTACAAACCTAATCAAAGAATTGTTAAAAAAAATCCCTTTCAGATCTAGCCTGGTATGGATAATTTGTTACTAAGACTTCTTTCACACTACTTTTTTTATACTTTTGTTATATATAGAGTGATTTGAGAAATATGTAGTAGAGATTCCCATCACTGTCTGTACTACCAAGTTGCTATATGCTTATGCCAAATAGCCTTTGCATTTGTGGTTTTCAAAGTGTGAATAATGTCAAATTTGCTCTTCAGAGATTTTCTGTTGATCTTTCTTTTCTCTTCAGACATAATCTCCAAGTGCAGGCGGGCACAGCGTGTTTGGTGACACATTCAAACTATTTTACCAGATAATGCAATGCATTCATAGAAAATAAAGACACTTGGCAAAAAAGCCTGTACAGTTTTTTCTGATACTTTCCCTGGAGCCATTGCTAACTCATTCTGTGATACAGTAGGACCCACAGAATGTTCTCTTGAGTTACAGCTCAACGAGCCTTTCAAATGTATCGAAGTCAAGTTTTTTCGTCTAATCAAATGGGCATTTACTCACTTGGAGCAGCTACTCTAGTGGCGAAACTGCCTTCTAAAACTTATTAATATTCACAGGTATTTCCGCTGTCATTTCAGAGGGCCTCCAGTAACGCTGACAACCTGTGCGTATTGGGGTAAGTATTTTCCTCCTTATCCACAAGTAAGTCCTCTTTCTCTAGCACTTTACAACTTCTGCAAAATTGTTTTGGCTGTGTTTTTGTTGTAAGCTTCTGTAATAATGATTTGGAAGGTGTTCTTTTAATCAATACACATTCAGGTGCAGTGATCCTCCAACGTGTAGTCTGCCACATGATAAACATACTAAGTCTGTATCATGTAAGTCATGTATATCACATACAACAATTTCAAAACCACAACAAAATTAGCATCTTCCCCAATTAACACACTAGGACAAGGCTCTGATGGAAAGGGATGCTAACCTACAATCCTGACAAAGTCCTAGGATATGGCTCTTTTACTGGATGCCGTGCTAGCAACAAAGGCTGAAGTGAATCCATCCTGTTGCTCTGTCTTAAAAACAAAACGTCACTAAGGTCTAGAGCCTCCCATTTCCAGTTCATCCCGCTCTGTTTTGGCTCTGGAAATTGAAACTAACCCTTCTTCGTTATCACTACAAATTACTATTTTTGCCATCTGCAATATCCTTTGAGAACATGAATACAACTATCTTTTGTCTAGAGAAAAGTGGGAAAAATAAATCGTACGGGCAGCTGATGATCATTCCATCATACATCTGGTCAACCTCACAAGTGCAAATAGAAGTCATTCTACTCATCAACCGGCTTGGCTTTGGTGATACCAAGAGTAGCAAAGGGAGAGTCTCTGTTGTCTGTTCCAGTCTAAATAAAATCACTATGTCAAGACCGACTCATTTGTGCAACTAGCTGGTTCGGTATGCTGCTATGAGTCAGGCAGTGACTAGCATGACAGAACTGCCATCACCTGTCAGTCCCCTTGGTAAAATCAGGTCTGGTCTACCAACGCTACTAGCCTGATGAGATAATTCTCTGAAGCAGCTCTGCAAATACAGCTGCCAGTCTGCTCCAGTCAAACTAACTTTATGCAGGTACACAATCTCCAGGTAGATAGGCCTGTACAAAGGAAATGTTTCCTCTCTGTTTGTTGATTTTGAATTTAATTACCAAACCAAAGTCCACTTCCTATAAAGGCAGAGCAATTATGTGACTTGGGGTCACCTTTTGCAAACTTTACTCATTTTCCCTTGTCAACTATTAAAAATGTATTAACATTTATACAATTCAAACCAATTCTAAGCACAGCAACATGAACTCTGTATATGGAATTTCAGGTAATTAATATTATAGTTATTCCAATAAGCTGTCTAGTACTGACTTTTCCCATTCTCCCTCAGTGTGAAAAAGAAAGTACTATTGCATTACTCGTAGTGGTACAGAGACATTATAATTAATACAATACAAAGAGTTCTTTTTGCTTTGCAGGTTCCAATAAGCAACCTCAAGGGAATGCTCAAGAATCCTTGGCGTGTTTGGAGTTTTATTGCAGGAAAACTGTATGATGTAAGTGCCTTTCATTTCTCTCTCTTTCAGCTATAGTGCCTTTAGTTGGCCTGCTTACACATATAAAACACACAGCCTTTCTAAAATACTTAAGCAGAGTTTCAAAACAGCTTGTATATTACTACACATGCACAGAAAACATTAAAAGAACATTACGAAAGTTGCAAAGTCAAGTTGCCTTACTGGAACTCTATTGTTATAGGCATTATGATACTGCCTTTAGTTATACAATTACATACTTTTTGTTTTTCCACAAGACAACTTTAATTCCTTATCTCAGAATGCTTATTTTACAAGTTTCATAATCTGTTAACACAGATTTTTTCTTTTTCATTTCCATAGAGAATTAAAGAAGCAAACAAAACTCAGGATCTCCGTGTGTGACATCATACAGATTGCAGTATTACCATTCATTAGCGGGGATAAAATTTTTAGTTACAGAAAATAGGTTGCTACCATTTCAGTTAGTAACAGTTAGTATTAGTAAGATTTCCAGCTCCACATGGTCTGCCAATAGAAAGGAAAGAGGGCATCATTTCAGGGTTGGTGTAAGTGGATGTAGGACCAGACAGCAAAAACAATCTGGGAGTGGAGGTGTTCCCTGCATTCCCATCTGTCTCTGCTGCAGCTTCCACCATTTTAACTTTTGCTGGCATGAGTAATCATGTAGCAACGCAGTAAATCAGACCAGCTTGCTGGTCTTACTGAAAGCTATCTCTGCAAAATAGTATCTAATGCCTGATTAGATCTGTGAGCTGCATCAGCTCTTACTGTGGGACCATACTCCTTAGTGCTAAAGCAAGGAAAGGGCAGCCAGGAAAGAATGCATGTTCATCCTTTTCAGTGGCAGTGTGGTCTTAAATCCACTTAAGACCACATACTGAGATACCCAAATGTTAGCGGGTTTCACAAGTACTTGCTGACAGCAGAAGAATGTTAACAGTCAAGAAACTTGGGTTCAGGTCTAAGTGCTGCCAGGGTGTGCTCTAGTAGGCAGAGGACTTTGTTCACCACAGATGGATGTTTACTATCCCCATCCCCTGAAATCTGTCTCGCTGGTCCTCATTTTTTTCTTTATAATCTTAGTATAGTCTCTCTGTCAGTGACTTCTTGCCAAACTAATATATGTCTTCAGCTGCAGGATTCATCTTGCAGCTCCAGCCCCCCTCTCACATTCTAAGTTTTTGACTGTGGCTAGCAACAAATTTCCTGCTCTGGTCAGCATGCTTAGCCATTCCCAGGCTGCCCTGCTGCCCACAGCCAGTTCTGTTTAACTATCCTCAAACACAGACATGATCACAGTCTCTTCTTCCAGTCCCACTCTCAATTTCCACCAGCTTTTTGCCTCCTTCCTTGTCATCCTCGCCAGCTCCCAGCTCCCAGTCTTTCATTCCTCCAACCCAGAATTCTTCCTCCAGTTTCTTCGTTTAGTCTCAAGATCCCCTTCAGCTTCCCATTCTGTCTCAGCCTTCCCGTCCCCTAGCTGTCTTAGTCCCAAATCTCCCTTTCCTGAATCTGATTTCCTTTCCTCAGTTTGCCAATAACGTCAACCAGTTGCCTGGTCCCCAAAGTCCACCCAAACTCCCCCAGTCCAAGCTACGTTTTGGCATTTCAGACAGCTTGCTTTTCCTTTCTTTCTGTATTTCGTTCAGGTTCTTGCTCTAGTACTGACTTGGCAGTATGACAACACTGAGACCATAGAGAAGAGTCTTCCTGTTTTCAGCTCCGGTGCCTGCTCCTGCAGTGCTCTACAGCAACCTGGGGCGGCAGCAGGAGGGATTGCCCAGCTCAGCACCTCAGTGCGGAAAGGCTCTTAAGAGACTGTAGCTGTCAAACCGTGGCTATGCACTGCTGAGCATGTGCAAAGAGTAGTTCTCATAAAAGCCTTATCATTGTGGCAGTTCATCAGGGAGATTACAAAGGGCTCATCCCTGGCACAGAAGCTACTTTGCTGTCAAATTTTAAGTCCCTCACCCACACCAGAAATACATATGGGCATCTCAGTAAAACAATTTTAGTATTTTAAGCAGAATCACAACAATTTAAAATAAATGCCTCGAAAAGAAGACATCACTTAAGAACTGGTAATATATTTATTAGGCCCCTCAGAGCAAAGTCAAGAAAAGAATACATAATATATTTTTTCCAGTGAGGTTTACAAAAAAGCTGCTTCGTAGTCATCTAACATTTATCACTATAATAGTGAGAGGGAGACATTCCATTAGTCACTAATAAATAGTTATTTTGCTTCAGAAATATTTTATAACTGTTTGCCACAACAGTTTTATTTCTATTTTAAGGTCTTACATGCTAACTTATTTTATTTATATCTGCATAGCTGAAAATACACAGACTGTCAGTTACTGCATTTTATCTGAGATGGTTTCTTAAAAAACATCGTGGTTTCTTAAGATCTTGTCAGCCTGAGGCTTGTCACCTGACTGTATCCTAAGTGTTTGTCTACACAGGCGAAAACTGCCCTTTATATGGATTATATCGGTTGCACAGCTATGTATTATACAGCTCTCTCTTATAAGGAAATTCCACATTTTGGAAAGGAAAGAATGCTTGTATTTGGTAGCCTGATAAATCATAGTTATTACTGTGTCTCTAATGATCTATAAACCTGTTAAATAATTTCAAACAAATTTAACAGGATAGAGATCTCAGGGTACCCTAAAATGTAGTGGAAATCAGGAGCGAAGTAGCTAATTCCCAGCAGGTTGCCACTGAGGAAAGACACGTACTGTGGCGTAGATGTTTAGGGATAAAGGACTGAAACCAATACAAAAGCAGGCTTCCTTAGTACCCCCCTTGCTCGTGCAAGAATTTATTTCTACATAGCTGAACCCCCACCTCAAGCTACACAAACTAAATTTTTAAAAGTCACTTTTGTTATAGGCAGCCTCAGTAGTTGCTTGACATATTCCATTATGAGTTAGTTTTTACTTGCCTGTTATTTTGAAAACCTTAAAATCCATCTGGACTCAAATTTGGACTTACCCTTTTCCAGAAGGTCTGTTTCAGTTTGAGCTTCTGGGGGAAGTTTCTTCTAACAACAAAATGTAAAACCTTGGTGGGGTTTTTTCCCCACAAAATTTAGAATAAAACTAACTAACTAGCTGTTACAGTCCAGGAATTTAGGGCAAAGAATTAAAGTTGGCAAAGTTATTACCTTTCCTTGGAAAATTCACCCAGTAATTATTAGGCCAAATGTCTTTCTTTGGAAAAGCCTAGAGATAGTTGCTATCTAAATGTGATAACAGTCTTCTGTTTCCTATGTGTGACTTCCACTCCAAAGCATCTTGGCACATTCCTGCCCAAAGTTTTATGAAAATCTAAACACTCAGTGAAACTGCTGCTCCTTGTTGTGGTATGTATTTTATATGCCTACACATAGAAATACTGATAGCAGGAAAACAATCACTCCTTTGCCGTCAGTTTCCCTAGTGTTAAATTCAATCCTGTATTTTTTGGTCCCTCCAAATCAAAGGACTTTATTAGTATTACTGATTTTCAGGGATTTTAAGTATAGGTGCCGCTCACATTCAGGAACAATGTGAAGAACAACTGTTTAGGCTGAACTTTAGTATCTAATTTTGTGGCAGTCAGTTTCCATTCTTTTCAGTGAAGTGTTGTTAACGAGGATGCACAACTGGGACTTACATGATAGGTAGTGGACGGTTTAGGTTGGTCACTGAGGCCATCTGAGACATCAGCATTTGAATCAGACAGCTGAGTAAACTGTCTGGGTAAGCTTTTTGTATGTGATAACTTTTCCATCTTGGCAACTCCTGGAAAGTTGGCCCAGTGAAAAGAGTTGGCCCAGTGAAAACTGAGTGTG
This sequence comes from Phalacrocorax carbo, assembly GCF_963921805.1. NCBI lineage: Eukaryota > Metazoa > Chordata > Aves > Suliformes > Phalacrocoracidae > Phalacrocorax > Phalacrocorax carbo. The sequence continues at coordinate 93,984,001 of NC_087514.1, read as the reverse complement.
ACAACAGTAGTTTTACTTGTACATCTGCTACTGCTGTTATTTACATGATGTCGGTCAGTTTTTATGCAGTTTGAAATATATACCTATTTTACTGCAATTTTAAAACAAAATTCTGTTAACTATGACCTGAGGAGAGAAGAAGGAGGCATGCATCTAACTGAGCAAAGGTTAAATGTATACTCACAAGGTTCAGAAGGTGTATGTGCCAGCACAACATCACTTCAGAACATAAATTCAGGTTCTGCTGCTTGGATCTCCAATCATATTTCAGCTCTCCTTGTTGCCAGAAACTTGAATTAGGGTAAAAAAAGATAGATTCTTTTCTAACCTCAAACGATGTTGCTGGTCCAGGGTATAACAGCCTCAGAGTGTCATATTACCACAAACCAACTGGGCAGTGAACTTCTATGAAAGGCAGGAATGAACAGCCCAGGGCAGGGGAGGATAAAAACACTTTAAGCTGGTTTTGCCACCATGAGAAGGGTTTGTGTACTAAAGCCTAAGAGGGACTATGGGACAGATCATAGTAACTGACAGGCCATGAGGCAAACATCTCTTGATTATTGCAGTAAGTGAAAGGTGAGGAGGAGACCTAGATTCTTTACTTGATTTTAAATGTTTAGTGTTTAAGAAAGGGACCTTAGCCCCTTTGGAGTAAATATGAAATAGCTCATACATACTGTTATGGGATGCATGAGAGGAGTAAATAGAAATTAGTAGAGATTTTCACATTAGTTGTTGAGACAACTTGCCCACCTTGGTGTGTGTTCACCTACCATCCTTCAAAGTCCATCAGTTTTCCAAACAACTTCACTATCAACATGGAATTTAAAGCACTCTCAATAACAAAATCAGCTGTTTTCTGAGGAGAGCTACATCTGAGGAATGGCTGGACTAAATGTCTCAAAATTTTCGTGCAGAAGAAAATGATTCATTGCCTGGAAACACCAGTATTCAGTTATACATAGACTTCAGAACGCATTTAAAGTTGAAAGGTGTTGTACTATGGGCATTGCATATTGGAAGTGCCTTAGTCATATGATCTGAAGTTTTTACCACAAATTCTGCTTCAGTCCCTATGTCATGGTTTAGCCCCAGTCAGCAACCAGGCACCACGCAGCCGCTCACTCACTCCCCCGTGGTGGGACGGGGGAGAGAATTGGAAGAGTAAAAGTGAGAAAACTCATGGGTTGACATAAAGACAGTTTAATAGGGAAAGCAAAAGCTGCGTGTGCAAACAAAGCAACCAAGGAATTGATTCACTCCTTCCCATGGGCAGGCAGGTGTTCAGCCATCTCCAGGAAAACAGGGCTCCATCACACATAACGGTTACTTGGGCAGACAAACGCCATAACTACGCATGTCCCCTCCCTTCCTTCTTCTTCCCCCATGTTTATATGCTGAGCATGATGTCATATGGTGTGGGATATCCCTTTGGTCAGTTGGGGTCAGCTGTCCCAGCTGTGTCCCCTCCCGGTTTCTCGTGCACCCAGCAGAGCATGGGGAGCTGAAAGGTCCTTGACCAGTATAAGCGCTACTTGGCAACAACAAAAACATCTCTGAATTATCAGCACTGCTCCCAGCACAAATCCAAAACATAGCCCCATACTAGATACTATGAAGAAAAATTAACTCTATCCCAGCTAAAACCATGACACCCTACTATTATAATTTTCAAGACAATGCACTTATGTGTGTATATCAACCATCTTGATTATGAAAACAAGTTCCTTTGGGCAGAAAAGCAACTAAAGCAAATTATCTTAAACGTGCACTTTTAATTCTTCCCTTCTCTAGGCACATCAATTTTCAGAATGATCTGAGTATGCACATTGATTATAAAGCATTTTGAAATATCGGCTCTTAAACCCAAATGTTTAAGAGGGCAAATGTTCCTGAAAGAGCTCCTGCAGAATGCAAACAACACATATAAAAATTCTTTAAAACGGCAAGACTCAAATTCACACTATTCAAGTATTGTTTGGGTTTGATGGCTTCAGCATGTTACCATAAGCTGCCTATTTATTCTGGTACTAGCCTGTCTCCAAACACTTTGGCTTGTCACTGGATTCTGCTCCTGTTGAACAAATTATTTTAGTTGGGTCATTACCTGGACTTGACTCTTATCTCTTCTCAGGATCTTTTAGCAAATACTAGGAATATTGTTCCATAGTATTACATTATGTTATTCCTAATAACAACAAGAATACTGCTTTCCCTATGGAATTTGGAGTGCTGTGGCCAGATTTGAAACATATAATTATTCTAAGAAGGATCAGCATTAAAATCTGTGCCAAAATGTATGAAAAAAATGAAAATATTAAAATAATTAAAATAACTATGGGAGTTTGATGTTACATGAGTTTTTTAGAGGAACAGTGTTTTTAGAGAGTCTTGTTCAGTCTAAGTTTTTTACCATAAACTTTAGCTGGATCCTTGGCAGGTTAGAACTGTAGTACTGCAACACAGAATGCATCAGATATATATAATCACCACAAGTCAGCTTTGTTATGTGTGTTTGCTGGAGACAATTACATCAGGTACTTATGTAATTTGTATAGTTACGTTGCATATGTAAATTGTGACACAAGAATAGGGGTAGGGAGAAAGTTACTAACTGTAGTCTATTCGGACAATCCGTACTGATGTGGTGCCTCACACTCTTCGTTTCCTGGGGAATAATGTAGTAGTCTACACTGTTCGTGATACAACGATGAGGTGCAAGCTCAGGTCTGTAAGTACAGCACCCTTTTAGAGAATATCCCTGAATATCAGCAGCGCCTTTGCAGTGTATCACACCTCCCCTGGTGGGGATGTGTCCAACGGTGGACTTCCACTGCAGAAACAGTGAAATGCCTCTATCTCTAAATATGCAGGTAAGAGACTCTGCGAGTCTTTCTCCCTTGCATCCAGATCAATTGCGAATTAGATGGATCAAGATCAAATGAGGGAAAAAGATTTTTCAGAGGTTTGGGTTGCCCAGCAGACTATGAAGAAACGCACACTCAAAAAGGGAATGTGCATGAGAGCGCACAAACTGGCGAGAGCATGCAGATGACTCTGTAAGTGTGGACTGTATCAAACTGAGTGGGATGAATGGCTGGTTTTGCCTGTTTATTCTCTGATCAGACGAGCACAAACACTAGTGCTAATGATTAGCCTTTTGCCCTTGGCTAGCAATTTTCCCAGAGCAGCATCATAACATATGTAGTCTCCAGACCAGCCACATGATTTGTTTGGGGCAATTGCATTTACATTCTCTCCTGGATAATATGTGACTATAGCCAAGCACAAAGATAGCTACATTCTTTATACCACCCACAATTTTGACAAAGCAGTTATCTGTATGTTCCTGGGAGCATATAATGATTCTTTCCTGATATTTCTCAAGTGTCTCAACTTCTAACCCATGTTTACTTCTCTATCTCCATCTCTCAGAACTAAAAGGAACTTGAAAAAAGCCTGATATGGAATGATCTGTGTTTACAGTAAAACGGGATTATTTTGAAATAATAAGTAATCCATTTTAGTAAGCAGCCCTCTTCAAATTTCCCAGCGATGACACATCTGGGAGGGCAAAGCAGAAGTTAAGGCATAAGCCTGGGATAGTCGCCAACATACACATGAGTATCAGGTATGTATCATAGATAGTGGCCATATTCACTGAGTCAGCTTCTCTACCAGTTGATGTAAGTGCCTGCGTCTCTTAGGTTGTTATGCTGTTACAGATTCCAGGACTACAGGTAGCATCCAATTTAATGGGGAACTTTTTTATTCTTATGCTAAAAATATTTACCATTAGAGTGTTGATATTATTCATTATGTATCACAGGGAGGCCTTTGGAAACAAAGACGTAACATAAGAAGTTGGAGTGTACTGACTGACCTCTGTAGCCTATTTATAGCCTTCTGACACAATCAAGAGGCCATGATTCTAAGTGCAGTCATAACTCTAGAAGCACTGAGGAAGCATGGGTCCTTTATGTCATGGGCATGATGTCATCATGAAAAAAAAAAAAAAAGAAGAAAGGGTTGAAGTCAAGGCAGAACTGATGAGCTTGTGTCCATGTATTCAAATTTGCTTTGACATACTAAAGAAACTACTACAGAACTACAGGTGTAACCTTTGGGATATATTCTCCAACTTCTTTTTCTTCCTGTCTCCTCCTATTTTCTAGTCTCCTCTATCTTTCTCACCTTTGAATCATAAACAGAATCTGCCTGTCTTCTTCCTCCACAGTCTCTTTACTCCCTTTGCTACCAATAAATAGCTCCCCAACATATCCTAACTACTTTACTTCCTTTGCCCACCTATTTGCTATCCACACTTTTCTAATACTCTAGTCATAGAAGAATAACTGCTTCATTAGTACAGTCACTTTTCCTTGGCAAGTCAACATAATGACTCATTTCCATATCTATGTGTTTGTCCCTACCTGTGAGTTACTTTAAAGGTTCAGTGGAGTTTCTGGTCAAATAAAATACTTTTTCTGTAAGTGAATGAGGAAATGACAGTAATTTTCATGTGTCTGCAACAGCAATTTCCTGATTTCATTTAACAATGACGCATGAAATATAAAATGGGGGTAGAATTCTTCTGACTTGTCAGTGTAAGTGACCCGGTTATGTAGCTCCTTTGGCACCTGGTTCAGCTAAGCAAAAAATATCATTTATTTCTCCTTCTTTCCATTCTTCAGAGAAAAAAATCATAAGTGGGAAGGGAGGGTAACGAACCATTGAAAAGCAAAGTGCTAACTCAGGGGGAGATCCTACCTACTTCATTAGCCCACATGTCTCTTGGGTACCTACCAGTTTAGGTGGTTCCTACATGTCCAGTAGGGACTGAGTCTAGAAATTAATTAGGAGGATATTCTTGCGAACAGTCAGCATTCTACTCATTGCAGGGGGAACGGAGAGAAGCAGGGTGAGAACTTGGCAGTAAGTAGACTTCATTGATTAAAAAGAGCATGTTCTTATGATCTACGTGTTCTGCAGCCTGCTCAATGTCACAGAGCTTTAAAAATGACTGCTTTAAACCTCTAATTTTGCAAGCTGCTCTGGGTCAATTCTTGATAACACATGAAGCCCCATTAACATCAATGGGATTTTGTGCAGGTGTAAGAATCCTCCCTAGAGAATCAGCCCTGCAGTCAGCAGTAAAGCTTATTGTTGAAACAAATTATTTTTCAGTAACCAAGTGTGTAATTATCCTACACATAATAAAATTTTCTGTACATCCTTTGGAGAATTCTGATCCATCCACTGGAACATGTTCATTCCTAATGCCAGTTATAAAAGCTAAAACACTGACATCACAAACATAGAGATGAACTGAAATCCAGTTGTAAAAAAAGCTAACGGGTCATGGGTGTGCCATTTCAGCAGCACTGGTAGATAAAATGTGTTTGTACTATTTCAATCTTTAATTAGGAGGAACACAATTTTCCTGAGAGCTAGATTCATTGTGGGGGGTGAATTCTATTCTCAGTCTTTTCACTTTCCAGAAAGAGCGGAGACTGTGCTTTTGAAAGTGGACAGGAGCCTCTTCCCCTCCCCCTTGCCTTAGTCATTTTCTCTGACTTTGCAGGATTGTGCCTTATGCAAAGTCATAGAGAGCCAACGTCAGAACTGCAAATAGTTCTTCCATACCCCTGTTCTGACTATTAGATCACTGTTCTAACAGTGCACTGGATCAAAGGTAGGTGTGTTTTGAGGAACCTTATCAGACATTTAATACCCTCTAATATCACGTTGCAACTAAATTGGCATGCTCATAAAGTAAGACTCCTTTGAGAAAGCTCTAACTAACAAGCCAAGGGAAAGTTACTTATTAAAAATGCGCTAAATGGATCACAAGCGTTTCTTTTATCATTCCCTAGTGTTTCAGATAAAGAATCTCTAGCTAAAGGTAGAAGGGAATGTTTCAAAAATTCCCAAAGTTTCTTTCTTCTGAAAATAAGATTTAAGATTCATTCACAAAGATTATAGTCTCAATTTTCTGCCTCATACAAATTAAGTCAAGATATTTTATAGGTCGCTTTGTTAAATTTTGTTTACAACTTCTACAATAAGCATGGTGAATCGATAAGTCTACGAAGACTTTCCTAACATCCAGGTGGCTGTTGTTATTTGATTTTTTGGAATACTACCAAAATGTTTTCATCATATTTACTCTTGACCAAGGGCTGGTAGACATTACAAGTAATAGTTACTACATGAGTAAGATAAAATTTGATCTGGCTTAATTTCTTCTCACTCTAGGCATCTAATAGTTATTTATTTACTCTGCACTAGTCTCATAGATCTCCCTTACAATCAATGCGTAGAGTTAGGAACTTCAGAAAGGACTTAGATGATGTCCTTCAGACATTTATTCTACATTTCGATTAATCACCGTTGGGAAATGCCAGTCTCTCTCCGTTGACTATAGAGGGAGCCTTGACAACTCACTTAGACAGGTAGCGTCTTGCTTTTATATGCTTAAAATTACTGAGCAGAATCCCACCCTTACAGAGATCAGAAAGACAGCAGTCTATTGCTTCTTAATGTTTTCTCTTCTAATCCTTTTGTGGATGTCACATGAGCATATTATTCCAGCTGTGTTCATGTTTGTAACTTTAAAAAAAAAAAAAAAGCATAAAAGTGCCCATAACCAGAAACCTTGCTGCTTTCACAGATGTGTTTTGTAAGACAAATAACCAAAATCCTTATCCAGTTTGGTTTAGCCCTCAATAGTCTCAATCTGCTCCAGTTAATTTTAAATTCTTTAAAAAGAGCTTTTTTAAGGATATCAAATGATGGAATTATTCCAGTTTTGCCTTCAAGATCTGTATTTGAAGAATATTAACTGTACATATGCACAATATGTAGAACAGACCATTTCAAATCTCTGTGAATATTACCTGAAGTATCTATTTTTCTTAACTGTTCTGTACATCCAAAAACTATCAAACACAGCTGATCCACTCATCTCAGAAAATGGTGGCACAGGGACGCCTAAACTTTGGTTTAGGCACCCTACCAAGGGAAGCATTATTATTCCATATATTCATATATATAAAAAACATAGTAGAATAGGAATATATGAAGGGTTCATCATACCAATAATTTTGCATGGACTTTATATATTAGAGTGAGATATTTGAGTTTTGTTACTGATGTCTCTCTAAAGTATAAATGGAACCAGAGGTAGGATTTATCTGACCAGAATTAGATGTCAACAGTGATTGTCTTTGAGCTTTTTGTCTAGACTTCTTTTATAATCAACGAGAGAGAAAATGACACTCCTAGACATGATTTACTTAAGCATAAGATAGATATCTAAAATAGGTCAGATGAATTATTCCCTATAAATAATCTTTCTTTTTTGACTAGAGTGAGCCCAATATGACCAGCTCAGATATAAAAGCTTATATTGTAGAATTAGGTGAGATTGATCGTAAGCCTTGCTGAAACATTAGGGTTTCATTATTAAAGGTGGGATTTTGAGACAAGCTGATCTGCATTAAGGCAATGGGAGAAACAATAAGTCTTGTTAGCCCCTAACAAGCTAAATCAATCACTCAACACTGAAGGGGGGAGACTTTCTAGAGCACACAACCAGTGTCAGAAGATTTTGATGAGATACTGACATGTAGAAAGGCAAGATTTCTAAATGGCAAGATGTTTGCTTTATTCAGCTTCTGAGTAGATGTTTTTATTTTATACATATTTCATATTCTCTATATATCTCTCCGTACACCTCAAAAGGACTGTCAGTTACTGGCAAAGAAGGAGCTGATCACAGACTGGGTCGTAATAGCGAGTCATGAAACAGAGAAGAGTATGAGTGAACAGATTTTGCTGTGTTTACACAGAAAGACATGCAAGCATTGGTCAGTAAAGACAGATTTAACATTATTTTCCTCTGCGTCATTTAATCTTAGACTTAACATGTTGAAGGATTTGCAAAGAGGATGAATTTTGTCCATTTTGCTGACACTGAGCTATTTGTGAAGAGTGCATATGAGATTGCATATCAAGAAAGGAAGTCAATAAGGAAATAGGTCAAAATTTTAAAAAAATATATTCAAAATAATTCACATTGAAAGAAAATCCATTAAGAGAATTTCCTTGAACAATCAGTAAAATTAATATTAACAAAGGAGTAACCTGAGGTATGTTTAGTCCATCTTTTACCAGCAACTGAAATTTTTCCTACATTATGTTAAAATCTGGACAAAAACATCAGGACTAATTCCTGTGTTATTAATATTACTTTGATATAAACAACATTGACCAGAATAGAAGTGAATTGGATTTGTGTGGCAAGGTTTTGGCAGCAGGGGTCTACAGGGTGGTTTCTGCAAGAAGCTGCTACAAGCTTCCCGTATGGCTGATAGAGCCAATGCCAGCTGGCTCCAAGATGGACCCACCACTGGCTGAGGCCAAGCCCATCAGTGATGGTGGTAGCGCCTCTGGGATAACATATTTAAGGGGAAAAAACTGCAGCATCACAGCATCTGAGAGAAAAGGCTGAGTATTTGTGATGGAAACAGCCCTTCAGGCTCCAAGGTCAGTGAAGAAGGAGGGGGAGGAGGTGCTCCAGGTGCCAGAGCAGAGATTCCCCTGCAGCCCATGGTGAAGACCATGGTGAGGTAGGCTGTACTCCTGCAGCCTGTGGAGGACCCCACGCTGGAGCAGGTGCATGCCTGAAGGAGACTATGACCCCGTGGGTAGCCCGCACTGGAGCAGGCTTCTGGCAGGATCTGTGGCCTTGTGCAGAGAGGAGCCGATGCTGGAGCAGGTTTGCTGGCAGGACCTGTGACCCTGTGGGGGACCCACACTGGAGCAGTCTGTTCCTGAAGGACTACACCCCATGCAAGGGACCCACGCTGGAGTGGTTCATGAAGAACTGCAGCACATAGGAAGGACTCATGTTGGAGAAGTTCATGGAGGACTGTCTCCTATGGGAGGGTCCTCATGCTGGACCGGAGGAAGTGTGAGGAGTCCTGCTGCTGAGGAGAAAGGAGTGACAAAGTGTGATGAACTGACCACGATCTCCATTCCCCATCCCCCGTGCTGCCAGGGGGGAGGACGTAAAGAAATCAGGAGTGAAATTGAGCCCAGGAAGAAGGGAGGGGTGGGGGCAAGGTGTTTTAAGATTTGGTTTTATTTCTCATTATCCTGCTCTGACTTTTGATTGGCAATAAATTAAATTAATTTCCCCAAGTTGAGTCTGTTCTGCCCATGAGAGTAATTGCTGAGTGATCTCCCAATACCTAGCATATCCACTAGGGCAGTATGATGGTCATTTGAAGGTATATCCTTTCAAACCTATGAAGCAATAAAGGAAAACTCAGGTAGGTAATTTTATTTGGCAGATATGGAAGAAAAGGTTGGAATAATTGGTTGGTTGCAGACAGGAATGACATACTGAGAATTAATGAAATGCCTTAAAAAGAAGGAATAGGCCTGCAGGGCATTCTTAAAAAAAAATGAACTTATTCTTGATGTGGTAGCAAAGAAGGAGCCAGTGGAGAGAGTCAAAAAGAAAGGAAGCCTAGAAAAATAATCTTTATAGCAGTGATATGAATATTGTTTCTGTTAGGAGCTGCAGAAAAAGATTGTAGTGTTTGAAGGTAAAGATTAGGAGAATTTGGAAGAAAGTTTGTAGCTATCTACAGGCTCCAGAAATAATGCGCAAGATGGAAACTTAATCTGGTTGTCGGACCTAAAATGCTGTCTGCATCACCTGCCTGTCTGACAAGCCGGATGATCATATTATTCACAGCAGTTCTAAATGAGGGAAGTTGTAAGGACTGACTATGGAAGAGAGGAGTGTGTGACATGCTTTAGTCATACTGCATTTGAGCTAATAGCTATCAGAAGATGCTGAAGTTGAGAGACAAGCCAAGATGTTACGGATGAAGTAGAGGTATGAATTTGTATCTCCACATGAGATGGTAGTTAAACTTGTGCTTGTAGATGAAACTACTGAGACACAGGCAGACAAAAAGAAGAGAAAGGACCCAAAGTCAGAACTCCGTGATTTCATGTATGAAGGCAGAGGATCCTTGAAAGTACTAACACAGTAATCAGTAAGAGAACCCAGAAAGGACAAAGTTGCTATAGTCACTGAAGTTAAGGAAGGAAAAGAATTCAAAAGAAGAGTATTGCTATTGTGTTAAGGGCAAGGGACAAGTGAGGGTACTGATTTTGAGCCTTTAGCAGATGTAGCTCAATATTGTAATAGTGACTGTAGCTTAAATCAAATGAAAAGGTGAACAGAAAGGTTCTGAAAGCTCGGCTGAACTGAAAGGAGGATGGAATCAGGGCATGAGACTCCTGACAACAATTGCAATGTGACCTTAGAGAGTGGAAAGAGTGGGGAAAGACTGGATTTCTTTTTTTTTTTTAATGGGAGAAAATAAAACATAATCTTTATTGTGAAAGGAAAGATCAAGAAGATGAAGAAGTGATGAGAAAAGCAGGGGGGGTAATATGAATGGATAAGAATGTATCCTGATCTGCAAGAAGTCACTAATAGGGTCAGAGAAGGTCAACAGATAAGAAGTCTTAGTATGAAGATGTAGTTGAAGTAAAGGAAGAGCAGACTAGCCACAATGAGGGGAAGAGTATCTCATAATTTGTCAATTTTTTCTTGGATTAAACTAGTGACTTCCATCACAGAGAAACAAGTAAAAACAGAATGGAAGAAATGCTTAAGAAGCAGACTATAGATAAAACAAGAACTCTAGAATATGGGAGTGGAAATCTGTTGAACTGGAAAAGTAGAGTTGTTCCATCTGAAGACAGCAAAATGGAAAGGGAGAAAATACATTTGTAGGACAGGAAGTCAGACTGTTCACAGAACTTTCCACTGAAGATACCATACAGCACCAACAGAGGAAGCAGATAATAAGTCTGGCCAAGCTGTTGGCATGCTGCAGCAGCTCATGTCTTCTCTGACACTTAAGAGAAAGATTTCATATTTCCTTCAGACCTTTATCAAAAATATTGGCCACCATGGGGCTCAGAGTAGCTCCTTGATGAATACACAAGTAACCTCCACACTAGGGTGACAGCTCACCATTTATGACTACATACTCTCATCATGTTTGTAATCTACTTAGTATAAGGTTCTTTGATTTTTTGTTTTGAGCACAAATTATTTCAATGAGAGTGTTATGCAAGACTAAGTTAAACTCCCTGCAGAAATCTCAATTTATGATGTCATCACATTATTATTGTCAGCAAAGTTTGTAATCCCTAAAAAAGTTACTTCTTTTTAAACAAGATATATGTTCTACAAGTAATGTAATTTTGGATTAATAAATGTGGTGACTTCTAAAAATTGTTAGAACAAACTCCTCTGACAGTCTTGTTTCCACTGACTTGCCTATGGACCACAGGATTTTAAAGTACCTTCTGAAGACTGATAGGTCAAACACTTGATCTCCTTTGGAGTGTGGGTGTGAAATTGCAGATACTTGTATGTGATACTCCCTCTGGCTTTGCTGGAATGTGAAGAGGTTGGTTTTCTAATATGGGGGTTTTTTCTGCCTTTTTGCTAATTCTGCTGTTACCTCCTACTAAAGGAACAGAATAGAACAGCAGGAGGGAACATTATGTGGAATGTGCCTGCCATCCTGCTGGGAAACTGGGTGCTGCCTAGCCACTATGAAGGCAAAACCAATGCAAATAGTTTGTATTTATATTAAAATAAGTAATCAGATCCAATTTTTTTTTGGAGGACAGCAGGTAGCCTGTGTCTTAATTACAGATGCAGTTATGAAGGAGGCAGATAACATGTTTTTCCTGTTAGCTGTCTTGTTCATTTTTATAAAAATAAGCAGCCAGCCATGTTTACAACACTTTTTCAGCTACAAGCTCTGATTGTTAGCCAATAGCAAATCAAGGAAGGACATCTAGCACATTAATTGACACCATGAACAATTTGTTATAGCTGGAGAAACCACAGTGGCTGATTCTGCTCATTCAAATCCCCTATTTTAAGATTTGCCTCTTCCATGAAAACCACAGAAATTGAGTCTTTTTTTTTTTCTTAAAAACCACAGCTGCTAACTGAGTTATCAAGTTCTCTAAATGCTTGAACAGAGTCACCAGGTGACATTATTGCTATAAACCTTGAACCACATCCTGTCTGTTCCATTTGTTACATTTCCTTGATGTAGTTGGAACTTAACATATATAGGCAGAGCAGACTGCCATTTGCAAATGGCCATTTGCAAGAATAGAGTCTTAGATTATGAAACCATGAGACTGGTATAGGATCTGATCACAAGAAAATGCAAACAAGGGTAGTTTCAGTGACTGCTATTTATGTTACCTTCCTATCACAATAATACATACTGTGTCATCAGCCAGATTTTGAATCCTGCAAAATTAGAACTCACTGAAGGTTCACAAAATGGCCATCAAGTATTCCAGGTTAATCTTCATATGTCCTCAGCATTGTTTAGTCACATGAATTTTCCCTCAGTGAGTAATATTTGCAGGATTTTTTCATTTAGACTTTTGTGTGTGCCCTCAGCTGCTCAGTGTCATGTATGCTATGGCACATGCTTTGGCCTCATTATTAACACGTGCCCCAAATATTTCTATTTTCCTTTCTGGATAACTTTGGAAAGATGGGTCTGCTAAACTCTCTGATCAATGTGGGCATGTAATACCTAGTACTTTATTCAAGCATTTTATTTTGAAGAGGCTTAGACATTTGTTTTTACCCCCTTCGGCTTTCTAGCTTTCACATACTTATATTGTGGTGAAATAAATTTTCAGCTGGAAACTGATAGATAGTTCCTTAAGCTCTAGGTTCTTGATAACCAAATCTTGTTTAAGCTTGTAAATATAGATGATAACATTTTAAAACATCCCTTTAGGTGTTTTCTTGGTTTGCATGGGTCTGTTAGCTCAATGCTTCATGGCTCTGTGGCTGGTGTCAGCATCACAACTTTGGGTTTTTTGACAATGGGATGGCCTACAGCACCAGGCTTGCTGGTGTCAAATAAGAGACACCTTTCTCAAAGGGGAAAGTGGGTCTTTGCTCAGGAGTTTATGGGGCTCATTGACAGGGCTTTAAACTAGAGGCGAAGGGGCAGGGGTAACATATCAGGTTTGCCTGTGACAAGCTGTGGGATGCTACACAACCATTAGAGGGACAGGCTGCTAGTATGAGCCCTCAACCTGTTGCCCAGAGGTGTGCTGGGGCCACTGCAACACAGTCAAAGTCTTGTGGAGATGAGCTGGGGGCTTCTGAGGTAGTAGGAGCCAGCAAGGAAGCTCCTGTGAAACAGCTCAAGGGAAATAAGGGGTGTGCCACTAAGAAGGTGACACAGCCCACAGCCCAGATGAAACACACCTACGGGAATGCACACAGTGTGGGAGTAGTTGGAAGCTACCGTGCTGCTAGAAAGCTATGACCTGATTGCCGTTACTGAAACTTGGTGGCATGAATCCCTTGACTGGAATGTGGCTATCGATGGCTACAGGCTGTTTAGAAGGGACAAGCGAGGAAGGAGGGGTGGAGGCATTGCTCTCTACATCAAGAAATTGATACAGTGTGAAAAGCTGTCCCTGAAGTATAACCATGAGCAGGTCAAAAGCTTATTGGTAAGAATCAGAGACAGAGACATAAAAGGGAACTTTGTGGTTGTGTCTACTATAGGCCGCCTGATCAAGAAGAGCCTACTGATGAAGCCTTTTTCCTCCAGCTCCAGGAGGCTTCGCACTCACAGGCTCTCATCCTGCTGGGGGACTTCAACCACCCTGACGTCTGCTGGAAAAGTAGCACGGCAAACTGTAGGCAATTCAGGAGGTTCCTAGAATGCATTGAGAATAACTTCTTAAGTCAGGTAACAGACAACCCTACCTGAGGGGATGCAATACTGGACCTGATGGTCACCAATGCAAATGGTGATGTCAGTGATGTCAAGACTGGAGGCAGCCTGGGCTGCAGTGATCATGCATTGGTGGAGTTCACACTCCTGAGGGATACAGGAAAAGCGAGGAGTATAGTCAGGACCCTAAATTTTAGGAAAGCAACCTTCCAGCTGTTCAAGGAGTTAGTCAGCAGGACCCCCTGGGAAACGGTCCTCAGGGACAAGGGAACAGAAGAGACCTGGCAGATCTTAAAGGATGAGTTCCACAGAGCACAAGAGCACTCAGTCCCCAGGTGTGAGAAATCAGTCAAGGAAGGGAAGAGACCAGCATGGCTGAGTTGAGACATGCTGGTTGAACTAAAGAGCAAGAGGGAACTGCACAGGCAGTGGAAGCAAGGACAGGTATCCTGGGAAAAGAATAAGGATGCTGCCTGGTTGTGTAGGGATGGGGTCAGGAGGGCCAAGGTGCGGGTGGAGCTGAATTTGGCAAGGGATGCAAAGGATAACAAGAAGGGCTTCTACAGCTATGTCAACCAGAAAAGGAAGGTTAAAGAAAGTGTACCCCACCTGAAGAACAAGAATGGTGACCTAGTATCAACAAATGAGGAGAAGGCTGATGTACTCAGCAACATTTTTGCCTCATTTTTTACTGGTAACCTCTCTCCTCACCCCTCCTGAGTCAATGGAACACAGGATGGAGACCAGGGGGATAAAGCCCCTCCCACTGTAAGGGAAGATCAGGTTCGTGGCCACCTGAGGAACCTGAACATACACAAGTCTACGGACCTGATGAGATGCATCCCAGAGTCCTGAGGGAACTGGCTGATATAGTTGCCAAGCCACTGTCCATAATATTCAAAAAGTCATGGCCATCAGGTGAAGTCCCTGGGGACTGGAAGAAGGGAAACATTGTGCCCATCTTTAAAAATGGTAGAAAGGAGGACATGGGGAACTGCCATCCAGTCAGCCTCATCTCTATGCCAGGGAAGATCATGGAACAGACCCTCTAGAAGCTATGCTAAGGCACATGGAGGATGGGAGGGTGATTCAAGACAGCCAGCATCACTTCACCAAGGGCAAGTCCTGCCTGACCAACCTATGATGGAGTGACTGCATCAGTAAACAAGGAAAAAGCAATGGATATCATCTCACCGGACTTCTGTAAAGCCTTCAACACAGTCCCCCACATCATCCTTCTCTCTAAATTGGGGAGATACAGATTTGATGGGTGGACTGTTCAGTGGATAAGGAACTGGCTGGGAGGTTGTATCCAGAGGGTAGTGGTCAATGGCTCAATGCCCAGATGGAGACCAGTGATGAGTGGTGTCCCTCAGGGGTCCGGACTGGGACCAGTACTGTTTAATATCCTCATCAATGACACAGACAGTGAGACTGTGTCCACCCTCAGCAAGTTTGCAGATGATGCCAAGCTGATCAGTGCACTTGACATGCCAGAAGTACAGGATGCCATCCAGAGAGACCTGGACAAGCTGGAGAGGTGTGCCTGTAGGAACCTCATGAGGTTCAACAAGGCCAAGTGCAAGGTCCTGCACCTGGGCTGGGGCAACCCCCTGGGCTGGGGGATGAAGGGATTGAGAGCAGCCCTGTGGAGAAGGACTTGGGGGTACTGGTGGATGAAAAGGTGAACATGAGCCAACGATGTGCACTTGCAGCCCAGAAGGCCAACCATACCCTGAGCTCCATCAAAAGCAGCGTGGCCAGCAGGTCAGGTGAGGTGATTCTGCCCCTCTGCTCCGCACTGGTGAGACCCCACCTGCAGCGCTGCATCCAGCTCTGGAGCCCTCAGCACCAGAAGGATGCTGAGCTGTTAGAGCAGGTCCAGAGGAGGGCCACAAAAATGATCCGAGGCCTGGAGCACTTCTCTTATGAAGACAGGCTGAGAGAGTTGGGGTTGTTCAGCCTGGAGAAGAGAAGGCTGTGGGGAGACCTTATTGTGGCCTTTCAGTACTTAAAGGGGGACTATAGGAAGGATGGAGACAATCTCTTTAGCAAGACCTGTTGTGACAGGACAAGGGGTAATTGTTTTAAACTAAAGAAGGGTAGATTTAGACTGGATATAAGGAAGAAATTTTTTACACTGAGGGTGGTGAAACACTGGAATGGGTTGCCCAGAGAGGTAGTGGAGGCTGCATCCCTAGAAACATTCAAGGTCAGGTTGGACGGGGCTCTGAGCAACCTGATCTAGTTGAAGATGTCCCTGCTCAATGCAGGGGGGATTGGACTAGATGTCCTCTAAAGGTCTCTTCCAACCCAAGCATTCTATGATCCTATGATTCTAATGCTTAATAAGACTCAAAAAAGTAATTAGAATATTATGAATTGTTAGGGAAATACTAGAGAATATGACAGATAACATCGTATGCCTCCATGGTGAACCTGTTTCTAGGATACTGTGCGAGCACCTGCTGACCCCTTCCACCAGTACCCCTTCTCCCAAATAGGGGGAGAGTAAAACTCAAAAAGCTTTAAAGAAGGGCTAAAAGAACATGGGACCAGCTTCCATACAAGCAGCAAATAGGTAGGTTAGCACTCATCATCCTTGAAAAGATGTTTGAGGAGGAAACATCAGTCTGATAAAATCCTGAGTGGTAGGAAATTCTTAAATACTCACTGTCTCTTTCGCTACAAGAATTAGAAGGCAACAAAAGAAGGTGGTAGTCTCAAACCAAGGAAGAAGAAGTGATTCTTCAGAAAGCATGTAGTTAAGCTGCAGAGCTGTGAAACAGTGAGAATTACTGTTTACAGTAAAATTATCTCAGGCTTGGGGTGTCCCTAAGCTGCAGATTAGAAATACAGAATCACATAGGTTGGAAGGGATCATCTTCTAGTCCAAGTCCCTGCTCAAAGCAGGCCCAAGTAGAGAAGGTTGTCCAGGACTGTGTCCAGATGGGTCTTACGTAGAATCATAGAATCATTTAGGTTGGAAAAGACCTTTAAGATCATCAAGTCCAACCATTAACTGACAACTCCACCACTAAACCAAGGTGGAGATGCCACAACTGCTCTGGGGACATGCTCCAGTGTCTGGCCACCTTCATAGTAAAAATTCTTTTCCCTGTATTGAGTGAGAATTTCCCAAGGTTCATGCTGTGTTTTCTGCCTCTTGTCCTTCCACTGTGCACCTCCAAGAAGAGAGTCCCTGCCTGAGCTATCTTGTAGGTGAGCTGGGCTCCAGCTCTTAACCAGTTGGCCCCGAGCCTGGGGGGCCCTGGCACCCATTCTTGCTGCAGAACTTTGCCTTTATTGAACTTCGTGAGGTTCCCCTCAGCCCATTTTTCTAGCTTATCTAGCTGTAAAAGTATACAAGAAGAGGCATCTTATTCACTATCCCTAGTTTGCTGTCATCTGCAAACTTGCTGACAGTGCACTCTAGCCCATCATCCAGCTTGTTAATAAACATGTTGAATGATCTTCCCTCCAGTGTTGACCCTTGAGGGATAATCACTAGTAACTGGCTGTCTGTTGAGACTTCTTACTGCTGATCACTGAGCTTCAAGCCCATGGTCCAGCCAAATTTTCACCTATCTTATCATGCACTTATGCAGTCCATATGTTACTCATTTGCCTATAAGACAAATGAGAGACAGGAGACCATGTCAAAGACCTGCTAAGTCAAGGTTTACAACATTTACTGTTGTCCCATTAGCCACACAGATAGCCATCTCATTATAGAAAATCAGTTGGTTAGACATTATTTGCCCTTGGTAAATATGCTCTGGCTGTTCCAGTCACCACCTTCTCCTTCTTGTGGCTGGAAATAGCTCTTGAGAGGATTTGCTCCTTGACCTTCCCAGGGATTGAGGTGAGGCCGACCAGTCTCACTTCCCCGTACTTCCTGACCTTCTTAAAGATGAATATGGTATTTGTCTTTCCTCAACACCCGTAGATGCACCTGGTCTGGTCCCATGGACTTGTATGTGCTCAATTGGCTTAAGAGCTCCCTAATTGTACCTCCCTCTACATTCCCACTGACTCAGTTAGTAGGCAGTGGGGACTGGGCAGTCAGAGAGCAGACCTAACAGTGAAAACGAAAGCAAAAATCCCTTGACTATCTCAGCCTCTTCCATACCCTTAATTAGTAGGTCTCCTCCCCCATTAAGCACCAGGACCACATTTTCTTTAGCTTTGCTTTTGCTGCCAGTGTAGTTGTGCAAGTTCTTCCTCTTGCCCTTCACATCCATCACTAGTTTAAACTCCCGGTGAACTTTGGCCTTCCTAATGCCTTCCTCTGTACTCAATAAATGTCTCTATAATCTTCCTGGGAAGCCTTCCTTCTTTAGAGTTTCTTTTTGCATTTGAGCTCAGTCACAAGTTCTCTAATCACCCAAGCTACCTTCTGCCATACTTGGTCAACTTTCTGCTCATTGGAATGGAACTTTCTTGATGTTGAGGAAGTTCTACTAAAAGATCAACTAGTTGCTTTGGGCTCCCTTGCCCTCTAGGGTAGTATCCTATGGGATTCTACTGAGCAGATCCCTGAATAAGCCAAAACTTGCTCTTCTGAAGTCCAGGGTTGTGATCCTGCTATTTGTCCAACTCCTCTCAGGATTTTAACTCCATGATCTCATGGCCATGGCAGCTAAGATGGCTTATCTTTAAATTAATTACTTGTTAGTGAGTATGAGGTCCGGGAGACCACCTTTGCTAAGCAGGCCCATTACAACCTATGTTAAGGAACTGTCAATGACATGTTCCAGAAACCTCCTGGGCTGTTTGCTGCAGCCCTATTGTCCTTCCAGCAGATATTAGGGTGGTTGAGTACTAGATGGGCAATCACCAGGCTTCTGGATGTCTAATGAAAGCCTCATTGTTTCCCCATCTTGATCAGGCAGTTTGTAGCACATGTTTACCACAATATCACCTGTGTTGGTCTGTCCTCTGGTTCTTAGCCATAAGGTCTCAACTGGCTCTTCGCATATTCCAAGGCAAAGCTCCATGCACTGTAGTCACTCCTTTGCATAGAGTGCAACCACTCTTCCTTGCCTTTGCAGCCTGCCTTTCCAGAAAAGCCTGTATCCGTTTACTGCAGCACTCCTCTCCTGTGAGCTACCCCACCATGTCTCTGTAATCCCAATGAGGTCACAGGTTTACAACTAAATGGGCTGCTAACTCTCCTTCTTTGCTCCCAGGCTGTGGGCATTTGTGTACAGGCACTTGAGATGAGCCCCTAGTCATGCTGCTTTCACAAGGGCAGCGTGATAGCCTCCTCACTCATGTTGTCTCCCAGACACTTCCTCAAACTGCTGGCTGCTGGGAGAGTGTTTGGAAAAGTATCATCACATGCTTGTTCCATTTTTGTACTCTTCCCCAGACATCTGCTTTTGATCACTGCCCCTGGTGTGTACCTGAAGAACTGCCACCAGTAGGAGGGATTAAGTTATGATGTCAAGAGTAGGACATGCACCCAAGTCTCCACAAAAAATTCAGAGAAAAGGCAGCAGAAAAACTTGTAGCTTTGAGCCCAGAACCTCCACCCACGCTTGGCAACCATCTGAAACAGGATACTGGGCTACACAGACCCAGTACAACCATGCTCATATTCTTGGGTTGCTGCCCAGAGCAGATATGCAAACTGAATGACTTCTTTTGTTCCTTTGCCTTTTAAGATAATACTTGATTTGGAACTACTGAAATTCTTGCTAGGTGTTTTTCATAATTGTTTTTTAACTCAATCTTTTTGATGCTGAGTAGTCCTTCAATCTTTGCTTGCATGCTAATTGAGTTATTCCCTACAAAAACTATGTTGTCAGCAAAATCCAAGTCTCCTAATGTACTGTTGTTGAACTAGGCAATGTATGTGTTACAGCAAACCATATCTTTTTTTTTTTTCATAATGAATGAATGACAATACCAACAGAAAATGTGAAAGAACATTTTCCTATATGACAGAGTCTATGTTAAACCTTTTAACATGCACTCACCTTGATTCCACCCGAGGCTGAACCTTATATGAAGACTCATTGATATTAACTTTTTGGCATATACAAGATTTAAATATGTTCCAGAATGATTCACAGTGATGCTGTCAAATAGTTTCTGGAAATTTATGGTGTTTATAACAACATTTTTTTTTCAGCTCCATGCTCAATTTCATGACTGCTTTTAGGCTGAAAAAGTCTGGTTAACACATGACTTTCTGAATCAAACCTTGACTGATCATCCTTTTGCTTCCTTTCTTCCGTTCAAGGTGATATTGTAGGAGATTTGGTATTGCTCACAAAAGCATAATACACATCAGATGCTGCAAAGGCATAGATTACTTTTTGTGTTGTTTTGATTATGAAGCTATTTTCTCATTGTTCTGCGAACCAGTAAGGTTGCTGAGGCAAACCAAAAGCAAGCGTCAAAACCTCTCCAAACAGGTCTTGATTAAGAAATTATGTGATGAAAGTGCTAACAATATGTCATTAAGCACAGCCTTGTAAACGTTTACTATGGCTTGTAAAAAATAACAGAAAATACTGGATGCATTTTTAAATGTCTTTACAGTTGAAAATATATGGACTCTGGTTGTCAAAGTAATGGTTTCCAAATAATCCAAATGTCTGAATTATTAATAGAAGATGTCCTCAGGTCTATCTCATTAGATCTTAGTCTTTCTTGTATTATTTTGGGCATTGAAACTGGACTGCAAACACACCCAGTTCATTAGGTTTTGGTCCTCCCAAAACTTCTGCTCAGAGCAACAAAACAAAGGGTCTTTTTATTCCTAAATTTCACACTGATGAACTTATTCTAATCATGGGACTCTGCAGAAAGGATGGTGGAAACACCCCATCTGATAATGAAGAAGCTGCCCTCAGCATCTTTTGCACAGCACGCCTGGGCAGGCCTTTCCAGCAGTTATACCTCACAAACAATGAGTGGAATGAAGACTGCAGAAATAAGTACAGAAACATCAGAGCTATGTTGCCCTGCTTACATCATGAGCTATAAACCCGGAAATGTGTTCAGTGCAGGTACTGTGTGCTCAGCTCTAACTCTTCCACTCTACATGTCCACGCTACTTGCTAATGTAGACATAGCATCAGTAGCGTCCCTTTCACATGTACCGCCTCATCTACCACCTCTTTCAATTGGCAGCTCCACGTACCCTGCTTCTTCATCTATATGACCGAGACAGAGAAAACATCTACTGTACTTGAAAAGATGTTCTCTCATCTCCCCTTGATCATGGGTTTGGGAGTGTCTTAAAACTCAAGCTCTGTATTTAGAATATTTTAAGACAGTTAAAAAACATCTGAGTCCTACAGGAATAGGACAAGTTTTGGGAAGGGACAAAAAAGCCAGGGCATTAAAAGATAGAAAAACATTAAAGCAAAATAGTTTTAATTAATAGAGATAATTCAAGGTAACACTGAAAATTCAGATGTCATTTGATTTTTGAAGATATAAAAATTAACACAAACAAATAACCTAAATAAAAATCATAGAGCCAGTGGTTAAGCTGTACACTAAGTAGATGAAGAATACTTTGGCTTAATAATTTTTCAGCCCAATAAGCAGGCTGTGCATCCTCCAGTGTGTCTTCCTCTGCTGCAGACTGCATAATGAGAACAATGTCTGAAAGGAGGTATTTCAGTTTCAGTTCTTTTTCCACAGTTTCCAGCCCCTTGACAAATATAAATTGCATACTTTTTCTGTGACGGGGGAATATTGTATAAGGAATTGCGGCCAAATTATTTATCTACTATTTATTTAACTTTTAATATTTTCACCTCTGAGAATCAACAGGTTGGTATTCCTGCGAGTCTAGGAAATGGATTTTTAATTAGATACCCAGAGAATGACTCCAGGTGATGGATGTGAAGGTGATGTTAGTATTCTCTGTGACTCCTGGCCAATGATTTTTGCACTGTATTTTAAGTCAGGGCTTAAGCTCAGGTACAGCCAGTCCACTGAACAGTCACTGCTGTGTCTAGTCTGGGATTGGTCACGAGGAGAAGACAAGGGAGGAGGGAGGGTGAGGTGAGTGGGGACAGTAGTTTCCATGACCCCACTAAGGTGATATGGGAGCTTGCTTGACAAGTTCTCTTTTTTCTTTCTGGGATGCCAGCAGGACAGAAACAGCTATTAGGTGCTTCTTCCGAGCTAGCACTGGGAAATTTCTTCCACAACAGAGAGAGATATGGAGAACTCTAGAGCTAAATTAAGTTTTCCTTTATGCAGCAACTACTCTTCCTTCCAGCTGAGCAGCATTACATTCAAATATTACTAGGATTATACTCAGAAGGAGCATGGGGAGAAGGAGAACCGTATTTGGGTCACAAGAGCTGTTTCTGCCCACCTTGCTGGCAGGTTTGGGGGTTGAGCTAGGGGACAGTCAAGCTTGAACTTATATTCAATAATGTGAATGTAAATTGGATTAGATTTGGGTTAGAGGACTGCTTCACAAGTAAAATGTAATGAAAATATGCTCAGTGAATTGATACCTAAACTAAAGGAAGACCCTCCCCTTAATCCTGTTGGGATAAGTCTGTACAAGTCTTGCTTACAGCCTGACCTAACAAGCTATGGGTTGGACGTTGGGTAGCTGTGGTTTCTGCACTTATGCGCTTGATCTAAAGTGCTCTGCTGAACAGTAGATTATAACAAACTCTAAGCACTAGGCTTACAGTGCTATAGAGTATCTCCAGCCTAAAGGATGGGTATATGAGGCATGTTAATCTGAAAAATACTATGTGGGTATACTATTAGTCCAACAACCTTAAGAAGGTCAAGAGCAGTAACCTGGAGGAGTTTGAACAGATTAGAACTTGGATAACAAGAAGCCCCAGAAACCAAGACAGCTGAAGTCTATATTTCCAAAAACTATTGCGTCTCTTAGGTCATGTGACATCTGCACTGATGTTTTGAAGGAATATATATATAATATTAACATTTGCAAATAATGATGTGGAAGATTATGTAAATATAGGAAAGAACAAATACCTATTACAAATTAACCCTGAGGGAAGGAGAAAGGAAGAGGAAAGGAATCAGAAACATCTATTCCTTCATGTGCTTATATGAGAGGACACTTTGCTGAAGAATGGGCAGTAAATTCGTGAAGAGGTTGCAGCGCAAAGTACAGTCCCATGAGAAACTTACTATAGAAGAAACAATGGTATGAACTTCAAGTGTTTCTATTACTGCATGTTAATTGCCAGGGTGCACACCTGTATTACTTAGTAAATGTGAGGTAGTCTATGCTACAGTGAAAGTGGTAAGTTACATTGCTTGACGATATACAACATACAAATACAATAATGGTGTACAAATCAGTCATTTCCACTGGCATAAAGTAGGTTATCACCCTCGTTTACCTTGTGGTAACTTATTCATGTAACAAAACTCTGAAAACTATTGAAGTAAGCTATTGGAATTTGTTTTATATATATTGAGATGTTAATGAAATGGGAAATAAGTGTTTTTCCTCTAAAATTTTGGCGAGTTCTAGTCTAGTGTGCCAGTTACCCTCAGAGAACTTCATTTTGTGCTTTTCATTGTCAGAAAGATCAACAAAAATTGAATCCTTAAGTGCTGCTTAGTATTTTAATGTTTACACTTTTTTTGTTGTTTTTACTTTTTAACTTTTTAATCCTATCACCTGGAAAGGCAAGTGCCTTGTTACCATCACTGTCAGACTACACAGAGCAAAAAGAAACATTTTTGTGACTGGGAAAAATTTTCTACATATTAAAGCAGAGTAACCCTAATGATTTCAGTGGTATTATTTCTGTATTACACCAGCAAAAGTGAGATGAAATTTTGTGAGACCACATATCTATACCACTAAAAATTACTGGAAAAACCTTTTTTGATAAAACCTATGTAACAGTCTTACAGGGATACCTGTCTTTAAAGCTGACATTAGAGGGTCCTTTCTTTTCAGTCTAAGTTGTCTATTCCTCCACAAGCTAGCTGGAAATACTTCTTTTCCAGAGAAGCATATGGTCTAGCTTTGTGAATGATAAACCTCATGGGGTAGCTCCTTACCGGTTAAAAGGTTTTCAGAATATTAATCCTGAGAATCTGAAAGTAAGGGAGAGATATGGAAACTACAAACTGAATTTTCATTCACTTTTTAAAGTTTGTATCTTCTATCTGCTCGAGGGGGGCATGTTTTCAGAAGAGACATTTCAGAGGAGACATTGGCTCTTTGAAAACAGAAACTGTTTTAAGGTGTCACAAACAGGATAATAAAGTTTACTGGTCATTAAAAAATCCAAACAAACTTGTAGCTGTACGCTTCTACGGGAGAACTTATCTTGGGCCGCATGTCTCCGGGACACAGGGCTCTACCCACCCTGGGGACAGTGATGCACAGACATCAATATGATGGATACAAAATGTCCGTTTCTTTAGCTGCGTCACACGCTTATATAGCTCTTGAGCTTCCTGTTCCTGCCACTCCTATGGGGAGGAGTCTATCTTTCCGTCACATCCCGTAATCTTCCGGTCGCCGATCCCTGTCTATTCCCCTACAAAACTGTAGAAAAGTATAATTAAAAATGTTTCTGAACCTCAGATAAGTTTAAACTACCCTGTCATCCTTGTCTTTAAAAGCTGAACTTGATACTGCACATTTTACTCTGGTACTATTAAACTACAAAAAAATAATTTCCAAATGATAACACATTATGAAGCAGTCAGTTTATCTGTTTTTAGAGGTAGGAAGGACAGAAGAGATGATAAATAAATAATTTTGTGGAATTTGGCCTACTAGCCTATCTTTCTGTATAAGCATTATGAATATTTGTTCTAAAAGATTTTAGCTCTCTCTACCAACTCAAAGTTAATATTTTTCCTCTGAATTGTATGTCACATCCTGCACTCAAAATACCTTACAGAAAACTCACTGTCACACAACTATGGTAAAATACCTGTTGCCTGTATTCTGGCACAAGAAAATAGTTGGGGGCAGACCACTGTGGGTTTGGATTTTTTGGCTTGTAATTTAGTACACACCGCCCACGTCGATCTGACGTGTCCTTCATGTCTAACACTGCTGCAATGAGCACAGGTAGCACTTAGGGCTTAACTTCTGTCCAGATTAAATCAATGTTAAAACTCATTACATTTTCTAAGCATAGGATAAAACTTTCAGACAAGCATGGTTTGAATTTGAGACTTAAGTGAATCAGAACAGTATAGAATAACTGGTGTTTGTTTAAGTAACCTAAGTGTTTAGAAATATAATTAAAATCATCTGTGGATCATGCCTTTAAAGGACAACGCACTGTTCACTAGAACAAATATGCAGACATATCTGTATCTTTGAATTTACCGAAGGGATTCAGGCACAGTCCTAGTATCTAATGACCATGAAATGAAAACTTGTTTTCAATCCTGGCAACAAAACAGGGACGCCAGGTATGATTGGCTGTTGTGCTGCTTACTTTAATTTTTTTCTGAAACATTCGCCCCCTTGTTTTGTTAGCCTTCATTCAGAGGTCTATCTCTTGAGGCCCTTGCTTAGTTTTTACCCCATAGCCCTGAATGCGAAAATGTGCACCTTCTCTTGCAGGGTTGCACCTTCTGCTCTGTGCCCCCTGAGGGCACATAATCTCCTCCTTTCTACCAAAGCAACTATATTAGCAGAATCTCATCTGCCTATGGAAGGCCAATGTCTGCATGAAAAAAACAGTCTTGGGATTTTCAATAATGATAATAATAATAATAATATTGAAGAATTCTTTCTTATTTGGCACCACCTGCAGCTCAGTGCCATTGCTATCAGAGTAATCTGTAGGGTCAGTACTGCCGTAAGAGAAAAGCTGCCACTGAAGAAAAGCAGAAGCATCGTTCCCTGTTAGAGTAGTTCTGCCTAGCTGACTCTGTTTGCTTCGTAAGAGCTGATGAGGTCTCAGACCTTAGTGGTATGGCCACAGGCAAATAAAAACCCATAAATGTAAATCTGGGAGATTTCTGTTTGCAACTGTAATGCTGTAAGCAGAAGCACTAAGCTGCACTTATCCCATTTGAATTCTGCTTTTCCAGTCTCTCCTAATAAGAATCATTCATACAAACTAAGTATTTCCCTTAGTAACCATCCTTGCATTATTAATAACCAGCTCAGTATTGCTTGCTAGAATAAGACACCTCCTTTAATATGTAAGGTTAGGCTCAAGTAAGTGTCTTTCATGAATGCATATATTATCAGTCTTTTCCACTAATTGGTCTTAAGTATGTCATCAATCTTATCACCAAATCTACACGGTTTGGAAGCTGTTCCTCTACTCAGATGCTAGCATTCAGCTAAAGACCTGGACAGACAAGCAGGAGGAAAAGCTGAGGCAAATGAATTGTGTGTTAGCCATGGTCCACAGCCAAAACAGCAAGCATGAAGAGACAAAAAGCTATCTAATGCTCTTAGAAGACCAAACATACTACATGTAAAAGAACACCAGGAATGAAAGTCAGTGATAGAGGCCCATGACTCTGGACCTAATCCTTCGGCTCCTAATCCATTCTGATGCAAACAGGTCTACCACTGGAGCTAATCTCTGAAGGACATGTGTTTACCTTAAACAGTTCTGCTAATTGTTAGATTATCCAAAAATAGACACACAGGACACAGAATTAGCTATTTCTGATTATAATAGAAACAATTTCGTAGTCAAGACTATAGTAAGTTTACTTTTTTTTTTTTTGCATTTAATACACCTAGACAAATAGTCATTATTTCTAAAGAGAAACTGTATATAGTCAATGATAGAAAGAGGAGGTTGCAGAAAATCTCTGCTTGCCTCTGACTGATTTATTCATGTTGGCTCTTCCTGACTCTCAGCTTTGTTATCCACATAGAAGCTGTGACTCTAAATGAAAGTATTGGAGCTGAGTTTTTTTTTCTTCATGACAATTGTTTTTTGTGACATCAAAGCTGATGTCAGTTGTGATGAGCAACATAACAGAAGCCATGAGGCTATCAAGCTATGGTTACCCAGTTGTGTCAGAGAAATTTTTGTCTTCCCTCACTGGACAGAGCTAATGTCTTGTGTACCAGGAAGAGATGATGTATTGGCACACCCTTGGGACAGGGTTTTCTTTCAATAGCACAAATGTCCTTTTAAAGGCTTTAGCATGTATTACCTGTGTATATTTTCTACAGATGACATACTTATTTGTTACCACTTCCTCACTGACAAGAGAAGGTTTGTCTAAGCAACATATGACACCTACATCAAGTACTGCTTCCCACTCAGCGGACACCAGTGTGGGCATCCTCTGGCTCTACCACAGTGAGTTAGATCTCCTGCCGAGCTGAATTGGGCTACTGACTTGTGGACTTTTCACCTCCAGATCCTTCAACAACTAGATCCTAACATCTTTGGCAGACAGCAGGACCCTGCAGGACAGTTCCAGGGGCCCTGGTCTTTAGGCATGTTGACCTTTTTGCGTAGCTGGACCTAACTTATCTGCCTTGAAAAGCTGCACTAGCAGCTGAAGCATACAAGGCTGAAAACCCTGGCCCAGACTGACATCTTCCCCTCCCAGCTTTGAGGAGGACTACGTGTCTGCCTAGCCGTGTGTGAGCCCAACCTGCTATGGTGATGGTGAGGGAGGCAGGAAGGGTGCTTGCAGGGCAGGTGGGAGGGGATCTGTGGGGCATCAGCTTGGGGGGGGTGGCCAAGGGCCACTTCCCTCTGGAAGCCTCTGACGGCTGGGAGCACAGGTGCTTGGGCTGCACAAGCAGCAACATGTGAGGGTGCAGCCTGGAGAGCTTCATTTTCAGCTGACTAACCTCTTTCCTTGGCAAGGAGCAACATTTCCTTGTATGTAAAAAAAAAAAAGAGAGAGAGTGAGAGAGAATGCATGAGAGAGAGCTGTTTTCCTCCTCAGCATCTGCTCTGGAGCCTGGGAGAAGGTCCTAAAACCTGTATGCATGTGTAATGGTATGTTAGGATGAGAGTATTTTCTCTTGTGGTGGAAACAAGGAGCTTCAGGCTTTTGATCAGGCATTTAAGCAGTGGGGGTTCACCACATTTTTGCCTCTTTTCTGGAAGAGATGCATAGCAAGAGTGCAACCCTATTCCTTCCTCCCTGCTCCTTCTAGCTCATCTTTGGTCTCTGGGAAGCACTTAGATCAGCAGTTCCAGCACCCATCCCACTGTCTTTGCCTATCTAGGATGATCAGTGACATTTTTGTTTAAACTTCAGGATTTAAGATCCTTTTTTCAGCAAATGAGAGGCATTTTGTAATTTGTGTCCTCCCAAATCCTCAATCCTTGAAGTCTTTTTACCCAGTGTGAGAAGGATTTTACTGGTTTTCTGCTCTCTCTTAATCAAATGCGTAGAACAAATTTAACGCTGCTTCTCAGAGAGTTAAATTGGATTTGTCCAGGTGGACACTGTTACAGGCCTCCTTTACAGGTGGGATTAATTTTATTAGAATATAATCCTCCCATGGTCACATTATCCCCTTCAGACATTTTCTTCTAATCTTTTGCAAAGTAGCATTAAAACAGTTTCTGACATTCATTAAGAATTATATTAAAATGGAGACACACATTTTTAGGCTACAACTGCTGAGAAAAAGCAAACGTGGGATTTGCTTTTCTTGGAGTCCCTGTCTGAGTCAATTGGATAGGAACGAGCAAGATGCGGTTGCACCGGTCCCATCAAAATGACGACCACAGGGGCACGAAGTAATACCGTGACCACTCAACCGCTTTCTTTCTGGGGCAGAGGCGCAGTGTATGTTCTGCCTCCCGGCCCTGGATATCAACACGTGTTGCTCTGTTGCCTTGCTTTGAAGGAAGGTCTGCACAGGCTTCTGTGATTTTCCATTTCACACCCATGCAACGAAAGGCCTATGCACCACTTAAATCCTCATCAAAATAGGGCTTAGGTAATACCCTTGGCAGAAGGGCAAGTTCCACCCACATTCCTCTGTGCTCATCTGGGCTGGAGAACCAGAACTGGAAAGCTGCATGCGTGGGGGGGAGGTTTTACCGCTCGGAACTAAATACTTACTGTGCACCTATTTCAGCTTTGTTTCTGGCCATGCTTTCCATAAAGCCAAAAACTAGCCAAGTAAAAGCTGTTTATGTTATAAATTTAGAATTCCAAGACTGAGTTGAAAGAATAAAAATGAGAAATCTTTGCCATTCATTAATCTTGTCCTGGCAATAAAGAGAGAGAGACTTCTCAGTTACATTATTTGCCCCAAAAGAGATTCTCAAGTTTCCAAAACCCTGTCAGTCAGTTATGAAACATACACATGTTGCAAAAAAGTAAATAAATCTCTTTTGACTGGTCTCCTGATTTCTGGCAAAGCCCTACAGTGTACGTACTTCACTATTAATGGTATCATGTTAAAGTCCACTTATAAGTGAGAAATAAAAGAGAATTAAATATATTTAGTACAATAAAAGGCAAAGGCCTTCTGAAAAGACGAATAGAGAAGAATCCAAGAACAAAGAGAAAAGCAGTGTGTTTGGAATTATTTAGTTTTTAACTAAAACACAAAACCTTGGCAATAATATTATACATTTCAACATATAATAATTCCTGAAGAAAATAAGATTCTTGACTTGTTTTTTTAAAAATCATATTGCCTAATGTTGTAGTACCTCTGATACTGATACTACTCAAATTAGTTGTGGGAAACAGAAGCACTTTTTTAGTACATGTTGTTACACAGCCATAAAATGAAACTACCCATACATAGCTAAAAAAGGTAGCCACAGGTACCGAGGAGATCTGAGGAAGAGCTGGGAAAACAGACACTGGAAAGAGGAAATGTAAAAAGAAGAGAGGGTGCAGCAGTAGTATCTAACACAGGGATAGAAGAGTTCATGGCATGGGTGCTCTTTTTTTCTCCTGTTACTGGTAAAAGCAGCTTTTCAAAACTCTTGTAATGTGGCATTATCAATGCAATTAAACCACTGTAAGTTCTCACTCAGTTTTAATAATATTACATTATGCTTTGTAGTGGTTGCTTCAAAGGTCAGTTCTGAAACTGGAAAGCTCTTCAGTTAGTTCACTTTCTTAAATCTGTCTTTTTGGAGGGAGGGAATTCATAAAGGTCTCCTAAATTATCCTATCTACCAGTAGTTGCTTGTCTAAGTTTTCAGCTATCCTGTATGAACTCAGACTCAGGCCTCAACATGCTATAAGCAACAGGTTAGCAATTTTGGTCTTGGATGGGTCCATGCTAGTGTTGGAAACCTCTGCTCCACCTTCCTTCCATAGTAAATTTCACATTTGTAAAACAAGAGTGGGAATCTCTATGACACTCTTCTTGATTGGAGCATAAACCTACTCCTTGCCTCTAGTATCAGCTGTGGATCTGAAAAAATCTGTCCAGTCACCTGCTCATCATTCTTCACCAAGGAGATCATCCAGACTGAAACTACTACTGCGTTGGATTAGTCCATCCAGGTTTTACTTGCATCATCTAACACAGTTGTAGCCATGTTCAACTTGTTGTAGCCATTCAGCCTCGTTCGGACGAGGACCACAGTAATCAGGTAGGTGCATTACATGATATTATCTTGGCAGGATGGAAACGAAATTCCTTAGTATGCCCAGCTACCGGCACCTTTATCCACCAATATCTTGGACTGCCACAGCTACATTCTTACCAGAATCTCAGCTAATTCATCTAAAATCAGCCCTAGAATTTCCCAACTCTTTTGCTGTATCACTTCACATTCTAGAAATAATAGCAAACCTGTAACACAGCAGAAACTATATTCTAGCTGCTTTTAGAATGCCCTCTCTGCTGGTTGGGTTATATCTACGTTGTTACACTGAATTCCCTGTGCGTTGTTCTCATTAAGCCTCATTGCCACCACATGACTGCACCTGGATATCTTTGCAAGGCGCTGTATTGTGCCCCATAGACATAGTCACAACTTTCAGGCCGTTGGTTTAGCAACCGAAGGGCAAGTATTTCCAGGTCAGATGGCATGACAAAGCTCTTGCATGTAGTCTCTGTCAAATCTTGCAGCAGAGTTTGAAAAGTTATAGGGTTTTTTTGTCTCCTCCCTTCTCTTTCTTGGCTATTACTACAGCTGTGCAAGCTGAAGCAGAATGGGACAGGGCAGAGCCACTGCATTTCAAAATTCTGGCACAAATTTAAGTTGGTGTTCCTTTGTATATTCCCGTGCTGCCTTGTTTTTGATGGATCAAGAATGCTAAACAAATTTCTTATAATGCATGCAAGTCCATGTCATCAAAGGGTCCAAAGAGGCCACCTTTCGTTCCAGTGAATGCTACTGCTAAAAATCTGTTTCATCTTGATAGCAAAAATCTACTTTACCTTATTGTCTATTGCAAAGATTTACCAGTTTGCTTTATGTTACCTGCTGGTATTAGGATATTCCTAATACCTGACGGTATTAGGAAATTACCATCATTATATGGAAAATACATTCCCATTATAATATGTATGTATTATATATACATGTTTTTTTCTAATTGTGAGATATATATGTGTATATGCAAGTGTGTATATATATCTGTATTAGTATCTTTCCTACAAAATATATATCTAAATAATCAGATAACCTAAAAGAAAATTCTCCCTTACGTTACTTTATACTCCCACTGCAAAACTGCTACCTCCCATAAACCCCCAGCAATTCCTTCCAGTTGTCCTACACAGTTCCCTACACATAGCACTTCGATGAGTACTAACCCACCAGCTTGGCAAGGAGATGAATGTGCTGTGGCGAGCTCTGAGCTGTGCGCATGCAGACTGTCAAAAAATGATTGACTTTGGACAAGTGCTACAGTTACTGGAGGGAGAAGGGGAGGAAGAATATAAGGATTGATAGATGGTGTAATTGCATATGGCTGAAAACCTTAGAAAACAAGGCTAAAAACAAGGCTAGGGGAATGAAATATAAACTGTTCAATGAAAGCTGTAGGAGAGAGGTAATAGAAGCTACTTAAAATAAGAACAGCCAATAGCCAGAGACATCAAGGTGAATGATAACATGTTAAACATTATCATAAATGGAGAACTTTTACTGCAGGTTAATCTGCTGGTGTTTAACTCTTAGCTATTAAGAGGATAAGGGATGAACAGATAAGGCTTTAGAAATAAAAGTTGTATTTTCACATCTCTGCTGGTGAGGACATGGGTGGTATTTCTGGACTGCTGATATATTTTTAAAGGTAATCAAGTCATGGTATGAAACGTAGTGATTTCTAGCAATCCTGTTGATCAGAATAACCACAAGAAGTTGTAAAAAAACAAATCCCCAGAAGCAATGCTATTAACACTGCCATTTGAAGGAAATTAGAGAAAAAAGCAAGCGAAATAATTAGATCTAATTACTAAATCTTATAGAAAACTGTTAAACAGAAATGAACTTGAAATTAGCATTTCAAAGTATATGTTTTTCTGATTTTTAATGATTTCCTCAACCAGCTTTAGATATTGCTATTACTGGTACTAAGCAAGAGATGCACTGCATTTGCAGGAACAGAATGGTCCCACACTATCTGTAGGTGTCTGTCTGTGTCTAAGGCTGTGCTTCCCAGTGAAGGATGATGATGCTAGGCCATGCCTACAGGCTTGAAAGGTACCTTGGAGGTGTATCTCAAGAAAAGGTCATTGACCTTTGTCTCCTCTCCTCTCCTCTCCTCTCCCCCCCTCTCCTCCCCTCTCTTTTCCTACATTGCCGTGTGAAGTGTGCAACATTACTCCAAGTCAAAGGCTGTGGCTTTAGGTCTAGTGTGTTGGTGGTGGATGGTGGGGCCTTTGTCTCCTTCCCTGTCCCTTGATATGGTGGTGAGTTGTACTGAGTTCGGGGGATGAACCACGGCGATAGAACCAGCATTGATGAAGAGAGATGTGCTTCCTCTCAGAGCAGAGACTGACTGGCTAAAAGTAGCTACAGGGCCCAGCTGTTAATAGTTGAGAGACAGAAACATGACTTCCTCAGAGCTTCTCTATTGAGTTGGGGTACCAGGCAGGCATACTGATGGGATGCATGAGGAAATACGTGAATTTTCAGTAGGCTCAACTAAGAGTAGAGAAAACTGGCTAAGAGTAGGGGAATGGAAGGGTATTTTGGTGGAAGCTGAGGTGCAGGATTTGAAGGAAAGGTTTGCACAGGGGAGTCTGTTATACTGGAGGCTGAGATGTAAGCACTTCTGAAGAATGGGGAGTGGGTAGCATAGTTTATTAGGCTGCCACAGACCGTCAAGAGTGGACTGCAAGGAAAGACAGTCCTGGTCTAAAAAGATTGTGAACCACTGCTTTGAACATCCATTTTCTCAGTGGTATTAAATATTTTGGTTTTACTTACTTCAGGGAAGTGACAACTGAACTACTGTAAGGAGTATCATCTCATTTTGAAAATAAAGAAACAGGTTTGGGGAAAGACATAAGTTGGTTTGGTTGATTCATTCTTGACATCAGAGCCTGACTGCAGACAGGAAAAGAGGAAGAGTTTCTGAGTTAAGCGACTAACCTACAATTAGAATGATTTGGATTAATTTCTTCAACCTTCATTCACCAGTTTCAGCCTTTTGCCCTGTTCTGTCACAGCCTGTGAGTGACCTAAAGTGTTTAATTACTCTAGGTCTTCCTTCCTAATGCAACATAACAATGAGGTTCAACATAATTTCTCTAGAACTTCATTCCTAATGCAACATACAAGGCTATTGTGAAACTAACAGCTTCAGTCATGTTTTGAGGTGATGAGAAAAACCAATAAAATGTGCAATGTAAATTTGAAAGGAAAAGTTGACTGATTAACGTGAAACCATATAAAACTCTAAATAGCTTCACTTATGACTGGCCTGGTACTGAACATTCACAAGCTGACAAAAATAAATTTATAAAAAAATAGAGCAGTAGTATTACTAGAATTGCTAAATTCAGTTACGATTGTATTGTGACGCAACTTGGAAGATCTCTTTGTCAGGTAATGTAATTGAGAGATTATTTCACTGTCGTCAGATTAAGATGTAGTTGAAGTGTCTCTCATGTTAAGATTTTTTGCTTGGATTCCTGCTGAAGTATAAAGAAATGGGCTCCTGTCTTGAAATTGTTAGTTTTTTTCCTATCCTTTAGTGTATTTTCAGAGCATTTTAAAATAATCTCCAACGGCTAAAGATTACCTGCAAAATCTTTAAACTATTATTGTGAAATGTAAAAGAATGTAAGAATAGGGATAGTCATGGAGTTTTAAAAATAAAAGCAAATCTGGAAAAAGGACATTAAAGAAAATCAGAGGTATTGCTACTAAAATAATGCCTCTCGCCTGGAATTAACAAACAAACAGCTATAACAACTTGTTTCTTTAGCATTGTGTCTCTTCTATACCCCATCTCTTGTTTAAAGATTAGAAAATACCTCTTTTGCAGTTCATTAGCTTTTCATTTTCAATGGGAACAAATTTAGTCAAGGTACTTTGTCCTTCTGGTTTACATGCTAGGAAATCCTCAGTATCTGTGCATATTAGGAAGCTTCACTGCTTAGATCAAGCCAGTTTAAAACCAATTTAATTGAGTGCAAACTACTACAGGGACACTTTATTTCAGTCAGGTATATGCCAGTTCCAAGTGGTGTAAAAAAACCTGAAATAACGGGAGATTAAACTAGTATTTATACAAATGTTGCATTACCTTAATTTAAATTGGTGTCACTTTCTTGGCAGGTTCTCCCTAAAACATTGCTTTTTTCTCCGAGTGAGCCTGACTCTATTAAGTAACAGGACAATGTAATTTACTGAATTGCCACCCTTCAACTAGAGGTTACTGCCTGTTTAGTTGAAATGTGATAACTGGAGTGGATGCCCTACCACAAACATGAAATAGAAAAGATTAAATGAAAACACATCTTTGATGGGGACATGACTTCTACCTAAAGGCTTTCATCTAGCCCTACTATATAAGAGGAAGGGAACATAAAGAAATTGATTTTCCATTTAAAGCCATTGATAGATCATGACCAATTACTACTAATAAGCTATTCCATAAGCAGAGGAACCAGTGAAGCCTGCAGTTGCATCCTATGTCCCCTTTAAGAAATGACAGAAAACTCAGATCCTTTACGTGACTCTTCTGAGTTCTCCCCCTGCATCCCACAGTATCCGTAGCTTCCTCCTATATCCCTCTACAGGATGAGAAGAAACAGCATATGCAGTGGCTGAGTCGTAGCTCCATATATGTAGATAGGTGAGATCTGATGTACTCAACAGCTTCAGAGTCAGAAGGACAAGAACAGGTAACTGTTGGGATCACACCGTAGCATTTCCCTGAAGGGATGGTGAGGAGAGAATGGCAGTGCCAATTTGGCGCTCTCTCTGCTTATTTGACAATTTTCAGGAAATCTCAGTAACTTAATAACTACAAATGCTCTTAGTCTCTGTCTAATTTAGTTTAAAGTTGCTGGCTGTGTAAAAACACAAGTGTGAAATGAAAGACATCTCAGCCATGTAAGATTTACTTCCTTAGGCAAAGGAATACTTTGCACCAGTCTCACCTATATGTTTAGGTATTTAAAACACTTCAGTATACAGGGATATCCTGAAGTTTTTGCGGGTAGGCACATTGAGGAATGGATACATTATGCTTCTTGCCGAATACTGCTCACTTAGCTAATGGCAGGCCTGGAGGGAGAAAACATGTAGTTTCACTTCCAGTCTCATACCCTAACTGCTGGATAATGCTGTTCTTTGGCATTCACTTCCATGGAGAAATCAATGAGCTCACTTTCTCTGGGGAGATGGAAAGACTGGTCATAGTAGCTTCCTTGTATTTTCATTCTAGCAAGCAACTTAACATGACGAATGGCTTTCCGATTTCCAGTTGTCTTAGATGCAGCAACAGTGGAAGCACTGACCCAAGGATAAAATGTGAACAAAATGCCCAGTCACAGAACAAGGCTCTTCTGGGACACCAAACTTTACATCGATATTTGAATTTATCAGAAGCTGAAAACCTGCTTTTATCAGAAATTTCAAAATATTTTTGTTCCCAGTTTGGAAATATTTGAAATGGACTTACTTCACATTTTGCAGTTTTCTAAGCATTTTTAATTAAAAGTGATGCAAAGACTTATCACAAGCTTTCAAGTCTTGTAAACTCTAATGAACTATTATGTTTCCAAAATGGTTTGGGAATTAAATTAAAAATGCCTTTGTGAGAAACTGATTTGTTTTGGCAGTATTGATAAGAGGAGCTTGAAAAGGCAATTTCTGACAAATCTTTTCATTATTCCATCAGAAGCTCTAATGTGCAAGTTGGTGTAACACGAGCCACACAAGGACTTTCGTACTGTTGTCGTTAATTCAGTCAGAATCGTCACGCTAATAATACTCAACATCTTTGCTGCTTTCAATGCCATTGATTAGGGAGGAGGTTTTGCAGACCTGCTGACACCTCACCGGGATGAACAGTTATACTTTAAGATGGCTTTGATCATTCCCGGCAGACTTGCAGCTACTCCTTTTACTCGTGACCTTTCACCATTCCTATTCAAGAGCACTTCAGCAAGACTTCTGGGAAAGAATGTGCAATGCCCTGAGCTACAATGCCAGCAATACGCTGACAGCACCCAGCTCTGCGCCTCAAGGCTGGCTTGTCCCAGCTGTTCTACTCTCTGTAGGAAATTGGAAGCCTGCTGAATGAAAGGCAGATGGTGTGATGGACAACCTCTGATCCCTATCGGCGAGTTACGCAGTGTAGACTGGTAGATCTTTTCAGTACATGATAAAATGAATTGTGCTTTCACAGTCACCAAATTAATTCTTTGTTTTAGTGCTTGCAGACCATCGGAACTGAAGACGCTTTGCTAGTCCTATGAAAATACTGGAAAATAGTCATACTGTCAGTCCAATTTTACACCCTCTTCCTTAATTTTTGCATGAGAACATTATCAGCTCAAGGAAAAAAATGTCTAATAAGGATGGTAAAGAAAATACAGGGATCTATTTTCACAGTCTAACATTAGGTTAGAGATATATACAAAAATAGCAAAGGAAAATTGAAATTAACTTTAAAAATAAAGCCAAAATAAATTTTCTGAAAGTAACTATACAAAAGCTTATTAATCAGTAAACTAAATAAAAATAAATAGTTTATGAAATAAAACAAACCCAGAACCACCGTCCTTGAAATGAGTGGAATTGTAGGCTAAGACACTAGTTATTTGAATAATGTGATAAAAATGTATTCCTATATACATAAAGCAGTTTATCTTCTACTCCAAATATTAGTCTTGGTGAACTGAGGAACCCTTAACATAAAATCTGCTGACTTATATTTATTCTCTGGAAAAGTACAGTTGCATCTTTAATCTGTACTTTACCAGACTCCAGATGAGCCTAAGACTTTGCTTTTATTTCCTCTTTACCTTATTACCTTATATTTCCTCTGTGAGAATTTCTAGGAGCCCCATCCTCCCTGTTTGCGCATTTTGAGATTTAATAAAGTGCTAGGTGATTAGACCTCATATGTGACAATACACTTGAGTAGGCTGTGGTGTTTTTAATAGGGATTTTGGAGGGAATACATTTCTCATCTCCCACCAAAGCTACCTAATGAAATGCCTGTTACCTCATCTTCAATTACCAGTGCCAAAGTTGCACGCAACCTAGGTTTCGACACATGGCAAGTGAGGTGCATTTGTACAGACACGTGCTTGCAGTGAGACAAGGTTGTAGCTAAAAGGCTTGGCTCGTGCCCTAACAGGAAGTACAAGCTGCTCTGTGGACACAGAGGCAGCCTGTGTTTCTCATCACCGTGGAGAGCTTATGTCATTTGTCAGAGCTGCAGGAGCTGTGATGTCATTTGTTTACCTAGCTGATGCCGGTGCCAGGTACAGTGTGGCAGGCGGGAACCGGGAGATGGATGGGATGGCTCTCTTTCAGCCTTTTACTCAGGGTCCAGTGCTGGGTGTCTCTGGTTTCTGGGTCGGGTGTGCCTTCAACTGTTGTTTCTCTGGTTGCCAGGAGGGACAGAAAAGATAAATGAAATGGCAGACCATTCCAAGCCCTCATTCAGTCTATGGTTGCTAGGTGGTTTTGGTTCCCAGATTGGGTGTCTCCCCTGTTTCTGTGGCTCCCAGAAGGGACAATGAAGGTGGACGACATGGCAAAATTACTTTATAGCTTTCATTCAGGCTCCAGTGTCTTCCCCATTATGGTACAAGATTCCCTAATATCTGAGGAAAAGGAGGAAAGTGGCTAGTGTGTCAAAATTCTGTGTATTGAAGAAGACATGAGGGAGAGAATTCTTGTAAATGTTGTTTTTTCCATATGCAGATATCCTTGTATGTCATCAGCCCCCAAGAGTTGGTCCCAAAATACTAACTTATTTAGATAACGGGTTTAAGTATCTATTGTCACTGCCTTTCTTGGACTAAAGAAGGCGGCAATTAGCTTAGAAAGGAGTGGTTTAGAGGTGAAGAACATTCAGCTCTACTACAGCCAGCTGAGGAGGGGAGGGAGGGAGGCAGGCTGGGGCACGAGGAGGAAATCCTACTGAGAGGCAGCAGTGGGAGCAGCAAGCCTAAGAAGACAGGGAGGGAGGTAGAGAGATCTGTTGCTGTGGGAAGAGGTGACCAAGGTAACCACTTCCTGGACATCCCAATCTTAGCAACAGCAGAGAGCTCAGCTTTCCGAAGTCACCTGACTGTAGGCGAAGCAGGTCGTGGAGCTGTGCCTGCAGCCTTTGAGAACAGACTATTTTGCTTGCGCCTAAAGCCAGCTGCAGAGCAGACAAAGTACCAACACTTTTAAGTTTCTCCATGTTCCTTTTTCCTGTTCCTGGTAT
The DNA here is from genome assembly GCF_963921805.1 of Phalacrocorax carbo. Taxonomy (NCBI): domain Eukaryota; kingdom Metazoa; phylum Chordata; class Aves; order Suliformes; family Phalacrocoracidae; genus Phalacrocorax; species Phalacrocorax carbo. The sequence goes on along the minus strand of NC_087514.1, from coordinate 93,945,371 downwards.
AAGACACACAAGGACACCGGGAAACCGTAGAGCGTGGCTGGTGAAGCTTCCTCACATTGTAGACCTTCAAAGTAATAATTAGAGAACAGCTAACGGCTAAGAATTAGACTAGCACAAGTTACGAGGAGACAACTGTTTCTTCGTGTGTGTATGTGTGTTTGTACATAGACTTACACACATGCAAACACTGTGGAGTTAATACTGGTTTGTTTCATCACAGTTTTATTATTTCTTTCTTTTATACTCGTAAAAAATTGTCACATCTAATTTCCAGTTTTAACTAAAGTCACAGTGAGTCTGAAGGCTGAAGTGTGAGGACTAGATATTCGGTTTTAATCTGCAGGTAGATAGTTTTAGGGGATAGTAACAGGGGACTTTTCTTCAGCCACAGCAACAGCCCAAGCACCCCCTGCTTCTTCCTGCTACCTTGCACTGCATGCTCACTTGTGTTGATACCACTTTTTGTGGGGCTACATGATGCCACCTGGCAAAGTCACACTGGAGAAATCTACATCACCTTGCAGCTCCAGAAACAGTTACAGTGGCACAACTGAGAAGGCAACAGGGGCTGCTAAAGACGGCACCAGTGGCCCGGAGAAACACAATGTGCAGTCAACCATAGCCTTTGCTGCGCTGAAGTAGGTAAGGATACTCACATTGTTTGACTGTGGCATCTTAGTTTACAAGCATTTATATGTCAGTGAAGGTCCCAAAAGAAGAAGAATGAATGGCCAGGAAGGCAATTTCCCCATTTTGGCAGTGGTAGTCACTGCGTTGGTTCAAGATGTACTGTGAAACTTGCCCTTCAATGTTAGCAAGTGGGTAAAGGGAATTTTTCTGTCAGGGCAGGAATTACCTTTTAAATGTTTTTGTAAATACCTGACACAGGAAGGGTGGGGTCTTCCTCTGATAGAAATGGCAAGAAGAATAGAATGCTTCAGGAAACCTCGCAGTCAGCAAGAGTTGCTTAATCTCATTAAAGGGGCATGAGGATGATACATTGTATAAGCTTATTACATTTACGCAAAGAACACTGCTACTTTTGAGAGCTTTTGAAAAAGGATGCCTATTTATAGTGTGAGGAAGCTGAAATAATACCAAGTAGCTTCTATTAAAAAAACCAACCAAACACCAAATACCACCCCAATAATAGCTGTAATAAAAATCTTGTTTACACTACTGCAGAAGAGTTCTCCAGTAATTCAAAATAGAGCTCCTTGTTTGCCTTTGCAAACTGAATTTTTCTTTTTGTGCATTTCTCATAGATGCATTGGTTTAATAGAGTAGAAAACAAAAAGATAAACAGTCAAATGACTTCAGACATACTTAATTGAAACTTAATTTAATGCTTCTGAAAGGCACTGGATTAGCAACATCAGAAATTGAATTATTCATCCGGAGAACAAGAATGTTCTGTGCAATACTGATGACATCTTTTCATCTGATCTGTTGTGGTTTAGCCCCAGCCAGCAACTAAGCCCCACCCAGCCGCTTGCTCACTCCCCCCAGTGGGACTGGGGAGAGAATCAGAAGGGTAAAAGTAAGAAAACTCATGGGTTGAGATAAAGACAGTTTAATAGGGAAAGCAAAAGCTGTGTGTGCAAACAAAGCAAACCAAGGAATTCATTCACTCCTTCCCATGGGCAGGCAGGTGTTCAGCCATCGCCAGGAAAGCAGGGCTCTGTCATGTGTAACGGTTACTTGGGAAGATAAAATGCCATTACTCCAGACATCCCCCCATCCCTTCTTCTTCCCCCAGCGTTATATGCTGGACATGACATCATATGGTGTGGGATACCCCTTTGGGCAGTTGGGGTCAGCTGCCCTGGCTGTGTCCCCTCCCAGCTTCTTGTGCACCCCCAGCCTGCTTGCTGGTGGGGTGGGGTGAGAGGCAGAAAAGGCCCTGACTCTGTGTCAGCACTGCTCAGCAGTAACTAAAACACCTTTTTTCAGCACAAATGCAAAACACAGCCCCATACTAGCTATTGTGAAGAAAATGAACCCTCTCCTAGCCAGAAGCAGCGCAGATCCCATGAATAGGTCTCCACAAAGAACAAAAGAAAATGCTCGGATGAGAAATGCAGTTTTTTGCTTTTCTGGTACAATAGCATCTGGCATTGTAATTTTGGGGCTGAAGGGAAGGAGCTGGTGCTGGTAATACCTACTTACTAGGATCTGAATTGAAATGACTAACATTTCATCTTGGTTATAGAACATCATCAGATCAACTGAAGTTCCTAAGAGCCCTCGTTAACGGTGGGTTGCAATTGGTGATCTATAATGCAAAGGACCCAGTTCCCATTACCAGTTCTCTTAGCAGTTTGCAGACTGGTTTTTTATTTGTTGTTTGTTTGTTTCCAAATTAGCATTTGTTTCTGATATATAAAACTATCCACAGTTGAGATACCCCTGTAATTTTAGAGATGAAATCAACTATTTTCTCACATAAATGCACAATCATATAATCAACCTGGCTTAGTTTTTAAAGGTATCTTCAAAGACTTTTTAATGGGCAGTGCTGGCTCTCCTTGGGCTAGTTGTGCACTTCAAAAAGGGGGAGTTAGGGCATGGTCAGACAAGCTCTGGCAAATCTAGCTTTTGCTTTTGCAGTTTAAGGAATTACTGCCCCCAGCTCTCTGTTCAGCATCTCTCCTCGAAGTTACCAACCCTGCACCAGCTTTTGTAGGGAACTGGCTGAGACATTCAAATCCATTCGCTTTTGCTGACTTTGTTCTGTGCACACTAACCTCTAGATTAGGCCTGTTGCAGCTTCAACCAAAGCTGCCATTTCTGCTGTGAACACTGAGAAATGTGATGCCTGACCACTGTAAACAGCGGGGCATCTGGAGAAAGCCAAGTCAGTCAGGACACAACCGGAGCCAGGGAAACCTTTGTCAGCATAAGCAAAGGTCATGTCTCCATTGGCTTCTGTATGTCACCCCTCTTTTGCCATAAAGACCTATGCCTATAAACTCTATTTAATTTCTTTTTTTCTAACAGATTCTCTGCCAGAAAACAGCCTTTGGCTGTTTCTGCCAAGAGCGGGTCCTCGTTGCTCTCACCCACAACCCTTCTAACCCTGGGTGGTACGTGCAATTTGCCTCTGACAGTGTCCTACTTTGACAAAACCCAAAGGCCAGAGCTGATACCACCTTTATGTTTGAGCTTCAAGGTCCTCAGGAAAACATCCAAGCAAGAAGGATCTCTAAAAAAGCCCCAAACCATGGACATATAAATGTAGGATTTAGGGGCAAATTCAGAGCTTATTTCCTAATTTACGGGCAGGGATAATTTGCACATAAATGACTGGGCTTTTGTTTGTAACAAATTTTAAGCCTAGCTCATGATCTAGGCCAGGTGGGCAGGTACAATAGTCTGTCAGGAGTGAGAACTGTCACTCAGCCTACTGAAGCACACTAACAATTTAGATAGGTAATTAAATTGTTTACCTTAATCAGGAAAAGGCTTGTGAGACTTTGAGAATCTCCTTCTATTTTGTAGCCAAGATATAAAATGTACTCTAATGGGAGTGAAGTTTATGAGGGGAAAAATATTTCCTCTGTGTAAGGATGTTTGTGAGAGGAATTTCAATTGAGGGCACTTCATTAACAACAGGATCTCTTTCTGTTGTGCTTTACCATGTGTGAAGGTACTTTTAAATAAAAATAACTGAAAATATTAATAGGTATATATGATCAATTCACTGAAATATGTAAGTGAAACCTCAAACATGCTTAATGCTCATGCTTCAAGCTTGCCTGCTTTCAGATGTTCCATAGAGTTAAATTAACTACTGTGGTTTGCTGTCAATGGTTGGCAGCAGGCATATTGCTCAGTAGATCCAAATATGATGTTTCAAATTGTTATTTAATCCATAAGGAAAGGAGCGATTGTCACATCTTGATATGTTTAGTATTGGGAGATTGATAAAGGTTCACTCTGCAGCTCTTAGAAATAATAGAATGTTATTGAATCAAGTGAGGCTCATGCAGGGTGTGCTATTGCTGCTGTAAATTAGAATTACAACCGATATGGTGACAGGCCCATGGTGGAATTGCCTCTCTAATCTCGGGTTGTCTTTACTAAGCTGCTTGCCTGGAAAGGTATGCATATTATGAAATATTTCTGTTCCATGCACTAAATGTATGGGTAGATGATGAGGCTCTACAATCCATAAAGGCATAAAATGTATGTTGGATTGTAGTTTTATTAGATTGGTCGACACATTTTGAATAATGATTTATAAAATAGTAATAATTTTTTTCTTTTCCAATGTTGACATTTTAGTGATTTTTTAAAAAATTCCAATTTAAAAAAATGGAAAATTAATGATGTGACATTCTTCCCCTTCTTTTTCTAAGAAAATATATTCTATGCTATTGCACTTTCTGCCTCAGTCTGTACAAGTGCTTCTTGTCCTATAATAACTTAGATCCTGTTAGCCAATTTCAATTAAGTTTTGCAAGGGATGGGCATTTGACAGATATTAAGTTCCTACAAAGTTTATAAAAAGATTTGACCAAGCAGAAAAGGCAGATCCTTGTGACAGAGACTCCTATAAATGCCTCCGTTGAAGGAAAGGTGCAATGTGAGCCCAAACTTTGGTAGACTAGACAGAATACACATGCAAGATCAATCTTGAGATGCAAATCCAAAGAAAACCTCATTTGAATCTGCTGTTCACAGAGCTACCTGTTGGTTGATCAGCCTTTGCTCTCCCTCTTCCCGCTAAATATCCCTCTTCCGTGGTGCCTCGAACCAAGTAGTCCCATAATATGTCTAACGCTTCACTGCTATGGAAAAGGGCAGTCCTACTCCTTGTTCCTCCCTTCCCACACCCCTGCTTCTGGCCATCCTGCCATGTCCCCTCCCTTGTGCTGGGCTGGTTCAGCCCACTAGGCTTAGGAAAAAATAATTTGCTTCTTTGGTGTTTTTTTCTGGGTTAGTGAGTGGAATTAATTCAGTGCACATCTTACGAGTGCCAGGACTTGCACGAGGGAGTGGCAAGTGTGCGTTAACAGCAGTGGGGTAGCAGCAGTGAGCTGCTAGATTGACTCTATTTGATGATGAATTTTATTTTAAGGCCACCCTACCTCTGCCAGAGGTCATCCACACATGAGTTTTGTAAGGTTTAATTTCTGTTCATTGATATTGTACCTTTAGTTAATTTGACTTAGCTGTCCTCGGAATTCCCGTTTCAACATGAGACCTTTGTGGCTGATAAAAGAGCAGGCCGCAATAAGATGTAGAATACAGAGGCTTGTCTATACAAAAGAGTGAATACTGGAAATTCAGCAGGTGAAAAATCATACTGCTACCACTTACTGAGGACTTTGACAGAGAGGGCGACCTGGCACATTTAGCTACAGCAGAAAGGCGTCCAGAGTCGCTACCATTACCCATCCACACCACTCACCTGCTAGAAATCACTGCACCCAAAGACACTGTCGTGGTTCAGCCCCAGCTGCCAACTAAACACCACGAAGCCGCTTGCTCATTGCCCCCACCCCATGGGATGGAGGAGAGAATTGGAAGAGCAAAAGCAAAAACCCAAACTTGTGGGTTGAGATAAGAACAGGTTAATAATGAAAATGAACTAATAATTATAATAATAATGGTTATTATAATAATAGCAATAATGATAATATAATAAAAAGGAAAAGGGAAAAGGGAAATAAAACCCAAAACCACAAATGATACAACTGCTAACCACCCACTGACTGACACTGTTGGTCCCCAAGCCGTGATGGCTGCCTGCCTCTCCCGGCCAGCTCCTCGCAGTTAACATCCTGGGCATGACGTTACATGATATGGAATATCCCTTTGGTCAGTTTGGATCAGCTGTCTTGGCTGTGCCCCCTCCCCTCCCGGCTTCTTGTGCACCCGGCAGAGCATGGGAAGCTGGAAGAGTCCTTGACTAGTACAAGCACTGCCCAGCAGCAACTAAAACATTGCTGTGTTATCAACACTGTTTTCGTACTAAGTCCAAAGCACAGCACTATGCCAGCTGCAGTGAAGAAAATTAACTCTATCCCAGCTGAACCCATGACAGATGCATTCACCAACCTCACTGGCAGTCAGTGTTTTAACACATACCAAACTTTCAGCCCTGATTAAAGCAAGTGAACTGGCACAACCCCACATCCTGCCTTGCTGGTCCCGTGAGCCAGGATGGCAACAGGAGTGCTACTGTCCCCCCGGTCAGAGCAGGAAGGTGGTGCAGCTGCCATTTGTTACTCAGGATCCTGGCTTCTGCAGGCAATTAGATATGGACCCTTTCCAAGAGAGTTATTACCCTGGATGTGTCCGTTTTGATTCTGGAAATGATCCTATTGCAAATGAAAATCTGGGAATACTATTAATGGAAAGATATTTCTTAGAAATTGAAAGAAAAGAATATATGAGGATGAAAGACCTCCCACAGTTAAATGTACAGTAATCACAATTTTAAAGGCATATTAAAAAGCCACAGAGTTCTAGCCAATACTTAAACTCTTGGCAACAGCTAAAAATGATAAAGATTATTCTCAGGAAAACTAAGTATTTCTAGTATTGGTAAAAATATTTCCATGGAGAACACTTCGGGCATTGACATATTAGACAATCATAGATTATTCTGGATGTTTAGTTAATGCTTGTCTTCGACTTGTATAAAAGAGTGACGGCAGTCATTTGTTGTCTTGAACAAACTGGACCTTAAGTAGTACTGTGGGTTCATTACTATTTTTAGCCTGGTTTCTTAAGGAAAGAGGTTGACAGATCCCACATGTGTGCATGTGTGTGTGTCCATCTCTTCCTCTCCATGTACACCTTGAGTCGGTAGATTAATTTCAACCAAAGTCCTCAGAAGGCTGATCTCACAGAAATAAAGACCTTCTTTTCATGAAAACAGGCAAACAGAAAAAACACTTGCTAAGTGAAAGTATAGGAGATGACTTCAGCTGTTATTACAGCTATCCAGAATCCCTATCCAGAATCCACATATCAGGAGAAACAGAATTACTTCACCCTTAGGTAATTAGAGGTCACACCTTCTTAGACACCAGAAAATCCAACCATGATGCACAAATCTGTAGGAAACAAGGCTTCTACCATTTACATAACCAGTTGCTATTTTACCATAAGTACACTAATCCAGATATTTTGCTTTTCATGCAGTGGCTTCTGCAATATTTGCATATAACTGTGTGTCGTGGGTTAACCCTGGTAGGCAGCTAAGCCAGACTGAGTACACTGTACCAATCATATTTTGTTTTCAATTTAGCAATGAAAATGACCATTCCTGTCATAGTTATTTTTGTAGCTGAAGACTATGGCCGTCTGAGTGAAGCAGCATCCAAGACAGCCACACCATACTGCAGAGGAACATATGAATGTAAATGCCCTATAAAACCTTAATTTATACAGAACAAAGAAACCTTTTCAGGCTACAAAGCATGATATGAAAATTGGAGGCGCATCAGCTGCCTTTGGATTCTAGCACTGCAAATTGTCTACACTGCGCTTTGTAATTAAGCAGAGTTATCAAGCTAGTGTTAAAGAAGATACATTGAAGGCCAGAAGCAAACAAGCTGCAGCAGCACTGAGCTCCTGAAGGATAAATTTCCTTGCTAAGAAGCAGTGTGAATTGACCTGTGTTGTTATCACCAAAATCACTGCCGTATTCAAACTAGCTAATTTAACTCTACTTCGGGTGTCTCTGTGCTACACCATTGTTTGCCACATAGACAATCTTGTCTGCATCCTGGTAAAAAAAGCAGGATAGTTCAACCTATTTCAGATATCCGATCAGTATCTTAACCTTCCTGGATGTGCTGTGCATTAGAGAAGTTGGCACAGAAATCTACAAAAGACTTCTGATCTCCAGCAAATCAAGAACTGTCAACATGCTGTGGGCACTCTGGGCAAAAGAGACCACTATGTTAAAGTGTAGGGCTCCTTTTTTCGCTGAGGTGAAATTTTCCTGCAGGAAGCTTATAAAAATTTCCCATTGTGTATGACTATAAAAAATATAGATCCACTGATCTTTTTTTCAGATTTAGAAAGTAGAGGTATCTAAACCCATTCATCTTTCTGTTGTTCACAACCAGTTTTAGTTTAATACATTTAAAACTTACAAACTTCAGACTTACCCACATGCATATATTGATGATGTCTACTATAAAGAGCATGTATTGAATTTAATATTGCCTCAGTTAAGTATCTGCATTTCCTCTATAACTTTTCATTTACAGTAATGCATTTGTTGACGAAAGTATTTTACTGTGGATATGCAAAGCAATTTAAAGCATTTTGCTGTGATGAAACCAACACAAAATGTATTCAGCAGCAGTCAGGATTTACAGGACAGGACAGTATAACAGGGCCAGGTTTATAAACATATGAAGTTCCCTGTCGTGGAAATATTCCCTAGCACCTAAGTCTTGCCTGAAACCCCAGCCCCTCCTGACAGCTGACAGAGTGTTCACATCTCATTTCTACCCCATCAGGAAGAGTGTCTAGTCCTGCTGGGAACTTGCATAAATTTAGCTCATTCTGATGAATCTTTATTGGCACAGAAGAAAATATCCCAGTGGTTAGCATGGTAGCCACAGGCTACTTCTGTGATCTTGAGTAGTCACTTAGAGGCAGAACTGTTAAAGAATCCTGTAAGTAGTCAGTAGGATTTCCAGAAGCACTTAAGAGCCTGTTTGCCATGGAGAACAATAGAAATTAGGCACCTGGTGCTTTCAGAAGTCCTGTCTAGGTGCCTATGGCCATGTCTAGACTGCAGAGCAGTTGCACTCCAGGGCTCTACACCTTGTGTGCACAGATTTCTGTCCCAGGGAAACCAAGGTGCCGAGTGGGGACAGGGAGATGCTCTGCTCAGAGGTTGCATTTTGATACAGCTGAAGCACTGGGAAGCACTCCTGCAGCCCTTCCCACATCTTTAAGTATCTAAACAGGTTTAAGCTTCTAAACAATGTGTCAAAGCACATTAAAAATCAAGCTCTTCATTGCTCTTGGACTTGTTTTCCCATCAGTAAGACACAGATAATTTTCTCACATGGCCATTATAAAGAAAAATACATCAATAACTTTGCAGAACTCAGAAGCCATACAAACACCAACCAAGAAGCATGTGACTCAGTCTATGCAGGTGAAGAGAGGTTAAGGTAGTACAAGTTGTCCTATTAATGCAGCTTTGTGCCGCATGTAACTCCCCATTCACAGTGCAGTATTATTCCTCCCTGTGGTGTGAGCAATAGATACAATCTTCCCAGAATGAAGTGGCCTCTGCACATCTTTCCCATCCCCAATGGCTATATAATTTCTCACTGACAACTGCACACAAACATTTGATCTACCTTGGATTTTCATTTCTCCAAAATAATGTCCAACTTGTTCCCAGTAAGTTCTATGGCTAAGCTCCACTTTTGCACTGAGCTGCGGGAGTTATTTATAGCTATAAATGAGGATGATTTTTGAGAATACTGTCTCTATAGAAACTGGTGGTGGACTAGACCAAAGAGGTTTCTTAGAGGAAATTCCCTGCTCTTTTCCCTTCATAGATAATGCCAGAAAGAGCTTGAACTCCTTGTTGACTGGTAGGGAAGGATGCATTTGGCATATCTGGTATTATTAATTTATCTTCCATGAGTAAAAATGTAAACATTTACAACTGACAGTATTTACTCTACATAAAAATCTTTTTTCAATTTTATTTCAGCTGGGTCCCTGTGTTCATTTCACTTGCATTCCAAAAAACCAAGGGAAATTCCAACACACACACACAAAATTGCATTAAGATGGTGTTAAGGTTGCTGACTCTCATTCCTAAATAACATAAAAACTAAAAGTACAGGAAATCCTGAGTTAGGGCTCTTTCACAAACTTTAGACATAATTTCCTTTTTCATGCATAATACTTCCTTCAGGGCTGGTGGAATAAATTTGTGGCTGGATATTCTGGCATTGGGACAATGATGTGGCAGTGGAATACAGCAAATCTGTGTGGACCCATTTCATCTTCACTTATTTGTGTGGTATTACCATAAGGCCAAAGCAAGTAGTGATTCTGAGTACTTTAAGCTGAGATGCCTGAAGTGCTCCGATTTTTGGAGGTTGCTGCCAGAAGGAAAACTGAAAATCATTTTTAAAAATTGGAAAATCCTACACGGAGTAGGAATCCTGATAAGAGATGCACTTTCAGGTAATTGTCAGTCATGGTCAAATTGCTTGCTGTATAGAGATTTTAACATCTTTCCGATCCCTAATAATTCACTTTTCTCAAGGCACCTCATGAAATCCAAGTATTACAATAAACATCAGTCTTTCCCTGAAGGGAACTCCTGCTGTGAAAGATAATAGTAAATTGCATTAGCACGTTTCCTGTAAGCAAAAGGGTCTGCTGTACGGGTGCGATCATTAAAAGCCCTTCACCTACTGAGGTGCTATCAGTTTCAGCGGCAGGTTCCATACTTTGAGGCCTGCCAGTGAATTGCGCTTGCTGCTGGGGAAGGAAGCAATAAATGTTTAGATGCTGATAGCAACATTCCTCGCTATTTTAGAACAGGAAGTTAACGAGCAACATGCAGCTGGAACGGCAAGGAATGTCCCAGTAGTCACTCTGAATTCGGTTGCTGCTTGCAGCTTGACCAGCATGGCAAGCGCAATGCTGCGTCTCATGTAGAACTACCATCTTGTGGTTTTTCACTCTCATTTGACAAAACAAAACACAACACAACAAAACAAAACAAAACAACAACCCCCCCAAAAAAACCAAACCAATAGCGGCATACTTTGACAGTTCTATGGCATCAAACAACCTGATAGCAGGGCTACAAATGAGACCCATCGCTTCAGCATCTTGATATGTTCTAAAACATACTTAAATGAATCGTCCAACCTCAAATAGCATGAGGTGTTCAAGGCTTTCCTTAACAGTATAAACTCATTTATAGAATGGCAAAACCACTCCTGATTAACCAGATACCAGTAAACAACTATATACACTCAAAGCCTGCTGTTCACACAGACTAATAACTGCCTTGAGGAACAGTCCACAGTGAAGCTATTTCCATTTTATATTACAACTAAGATGATGCAACAATGCAACTGAAGGGGTGGTCCTGTACCCCAGTCAGTCTGTGGCCATGTGCTCCCTCTGCTTTCTGTATAATACCTAGCAGAAGTGTAGCTGGAAGGTGAACAGTTCAACTGGCTCATCCAGCGGAAGGCTAAGTCTGAAAAAAACCCAACCAGTTCATCACTGGGTCATCAGCTGCATCACGTCACTCTGAGGCTGCGCAACTTAGGTCCGGTAACAACAGCCAGGGAAGGGAAGAGAAGAGCAGAGCAAGGCCATGCTTTCCAGCACCGGCCATCAATAGAGTCCTCTACATACAGCATGAAAACTCACCCTCAGACTAACTGGAGAGGATGATGCAATCTTGGGTAAGGACAGCTGGCATCCTCCTCTCTATGCACAAAGGAAAGCAGTGGACCGCAAGGAAAACAGAACTCAGGACCAGTAGACCCCTATCTGCCACACTGGAAGCAGGCTGTGGCAGACCACTGAGAACAGCTAGTCTCAGGCTGGGGGTCCTTAATTAATTCAGCAGCAGGACACAGCTAAAACAAGGTCTGTACTTCTGAGGGGTTTAAAAATAGGCATTGTCACTTTGCATTGTCACAACGAGAATACCTGAAATTAAGATGGAATTTAGAAAAACAGTGTTAGGAACCTCCCTGTCCCAACCCATTCAGGAGATGAGCAACTATATTACGCAGAAGCTCCAAAATGCCTGTCTAGTGAACAAAGAAACCTGTAGTGATGTCCACCCTGGACAAAAATGAGGAAGCCGTTTCACCTATGTCACCCCAGGTTAGCTGCTTGTCCTAGACAGTCATTACAAGCCACACCAAGACATATTCACCTCAAGTGCCATTCTTCTGCCTGCATTAGATGAAATGGATTGTGCTCCACAAGATGCTTTACTTTCTTGCCTTGACAGGAAAGGCAACTTAGAGTGATTAGCTCAGGTGCAGCTGTCTGTTTCAGACAGCCAAGTGAGATGTATCTCATCTGAGGAGCTGTCACCTTCTGTCCAGCTGTAGATGATGAAATACACAGTATTAAGATCCAAGTATTCAGGAGTAAATGTAGTAAGACTCAGAATTATTCGGTTATGTTACTTCTGTCACCCCATTTCCCTAGAGACTTCCCCTACCTAGTTGACCTCATATCAATCTCAATGTGTCAGGGCAAAGCCACTGACAGTTCATATCTATCTTAACTAAGCAATGTAAAGGAAGAGGAGGAGTACATTTTCTGGATTTAAGTAACAAAATCTTGGTAATTAAGGATCAGAATAACTCATTTCAGTAACCTCTGCAACTGCTATGCGTATTGCTTTGTTCAATTTAGTTCTAGAAGTTCAAAGAAGCTGAATGTCTACTGGTTTCCTAGGCATCTTCATGAATCTCATCGTCAGGGAAATGTTGCCCTAACATTTACATGCAGTAGTCACTCATTTAATCTAAATCTGCTCATTCTTGTTATAATTTCCTTTACAGCAGTAAACAATCTCTCCCCTCTCTTGGTACTTAGATGCTCCAGAGATTTTATGGCATTAGTATACAGTGCTTGGTACTTGGTGATTCAGGTGTATCTGTGTGGATCTCTTAACCTTCCTTGTGAACCAAGCCAACCTTTCACACAATTACTACCTTGAAAAAGCTCTCCTAAATAAAATAGCCTAAATTAATCCGGTTCAAAAAACCCACCATTTTTTAATTTACAGTCATAGACTGTTTGACCTATGTGAAATTTATCAGTAACTCTTGGAGCTTTTACAGCCTGTCTGGGTTTAGAATCCTTTCTTGGTACCAGTCACTGATATACTGTTACTGCCAAAGGAGAAGAGCTCAGCTGCTGCTTCAGGTTTGCCCTGTGCTGAGCCTTCCACACACTTCCTTCATTTTCAAGTGTATACAATATGCACTCTGTCTTAAAAATTTTTAAACCTATGCAAAAAAACCATACAGAATTCAAACCCAATTGATAAGCCAATGGAAGAAAGAGCTCAGATACAGAAAAGACTTGCTGCGTCTTGACAAGCAGAGGCTGTGCATCAGCTGAGCACTCCATAGTCCGACTCTTAGTTCATAATAAATGCAATGGAAAAGGCACTAGCAGTAGCATGGGGCTCTGAGTCCAAAGCCTTGACAACTAGCAGTATATTTGGTATTTGTCTTAAAGCCTCTGCTTGTGGTTTAACTTCATAACATATTATAGATAATATGTAAATGAAGTTAATTGCCTTTACAATTACAGAAAAGGACTTGATTATATTGCAAAAACACCTCCAAAGCTCAGCAACTGGAAGAGGAATCACCACTTTCCCCCAGCCTTATTCAATCTCACAAATTTTCAATCACTTTCTTGATTTTGTGAGACCTGATTCAGGATCTCTGAACGGCTGGAATTATCTATATGGCAATAATTGCAGCTATTTTACCATAAATAGAATAAAGTCATTTTAATGAAAACAAAGTTTTCAAGGTAGCTTCACTGCACCCTCTCACAACAGTTTTGGTATGAATCTTGACACTGTCATGACAGCAAGGCCATGAGATGAGTTTTTCTCTGATGACCATGAAAAGAACATTTGCTCCAAATTTTAATGGACATTGTATTATAGACAGGCCTGGATGTACACATGCCTAGCAAGGTTGTCCAACATTTCCCATTATGAGACTCTGTTTTCAGTTATTTGTAACTTTGCCAAAGTTTAATTATTTGCACTGAAATTTTCCACACTGAGCATCTGCCTCAGGCTGAATTTGTTTTTTTTTGGAAACAAATAACTCAGCCATTTCTGAGATGAAAGCTAAGGGAAAATACGTCATTTTCTTTGTAAAAAACCCAACAGAACTCTGATGTAATTTTTTAGGGCTACCAAGACTTGTAGAATGGGCTTAAAATTTGGCAGAGGCTTGCCTTTTTTTCAAGGATGTAGCTCTCTCCATCTCCTAAGAGAATTTGTCAAATTTGGCTAAGTTCTAATCCTTTGGGAAAAAAAAACCATTCACACATGCTCAGTACAGAAGTCTCAGGTGTCAGCAGTTGCATTTCTCAATGATTCTGTAATTATAGAACATGTTACAGACTGAGGCTGAGCAGGATTTTCCTTGCAACTACAGCTCTACGTCATACTGGGATACAGTCCAAGATGGAGCGCAGAAGCTCTCTTTCTCCCACCTACTCCAAACAGGAAGCAAGAAGGAGGAAGCTGCACTATTTAAAAGCAAAGCTTGCAAAAAGCTGATCTGCCTGGATCTGAGGATCAGACAGGAACCAGGATACCAGAATGCAGAGACAGAGTGAAAGAAGAGGGAAACGGGATGGTTATGGTGATAGAGACAGTGTAGCACATGTGGAAGAGGACGTGAAGAGATTCAGAGCCAGCAGAAAAGAAAAAAGTTGAGAAGAGTTGCTGAAATACAGGCAAATTGTGAGAAAGACTGAAGGATCCACTTGGTCTGGGTGAGGGATTGATTCTGGACACCAGTCTACAAAGAAATCTACTGTGGAGAAGGAAAAGGAGCCAGGAGAGACAGAATAGATTAACAGCTAGAAAGGAAAGGAGCTAGTGGAAGGAACAAAAATGTGCTAAGAATGGAAATAGAGCTGGAAAGAGGACTGAGGTTAAGGAGGAAATAAGAAATAAGGCAATGACTGGTAGAGACAGAAGTGGTTATGCTTTGCAGGAACAAATTCAAGCACCTGTGTCCTGTGGACGTGCAGTCAACCTGGACCTTGTAGTGGAGCCCAAGAACCTTGACTTCAACAAGACAGCTGTTGTCAGAAAATCACTTGGAAACTGTTCATTAAAATGTTCTATCATTTTTTTGTGATCCACAGAGAGGAGAGAAAATATTATTCCTAGGTATTCTGTTAGCTTAAATGTCAGGAGACTATGAGGGCATCTACATTTTCCTAACCCATTGATAAAACATGCACATTTAAGCATGACAGCTGAATCATGTGGGAGATTCTCTTTTTCCTAGTTTGGATCAAAAAAGAGAAACTTATCTACACATAGAAAAGTATGATGGAACATTTTCAAGACTCCAAACCAAGTGTTCAAAAGTTAGGAAATGGAAAAACTAAAGCTATATAATCATGGAGATGGTCTTTTATCTCCTTTGTGTTTAGGTGACACATTTCTTAATTGCATGATTACTTCTCTGTTTAACGTATTTTACAATGGCACTCTCTCTAAATCCTTGTGTAATTCTTAGGAAGTCATCTACACTAAAATATTTTAACATGTAGTACCTCTTTTTCTGGGTACCTTACCTGAGTTCCTATGATCTGGGTTACAGAAGTGTTGCGCACTCGAGAAGTCAACAGGAATTACAATTGAATAAATGAATTGCTGTATTAAGGCTCGTAATCAAGCACCTTGAATGTAGCACCCCAAACTACAGGATAGCTTTAACCTTATCTCTGCAAAAACTGGGAGTGGCAATATCACTTCAACTGCTAGAGGTGTGTCATAAAAGTAAACATATTCATAGTTGTGAGGCACTCAAAGAGTACAGTGACAAGAACCAGTGAAAAGATCAAGAGGAGATTAATCATTCTGTTGTCAGATAAGGTTTTAATACTGTGAAAGAAAAAAGGCAGAGGGACTCATACTGAACAAGGACAAGAAAACAAAATATCAGATATCATTTAAGAACTACTTGTCACACCTGAGTGATGACTGAGGCTTGGATCTTGAAGAAAAAAACCCTATGTGGCTATGTAACTAAAGGCTTTTGTACAGGGGAGATGAGTAAAGTTTGCGTACAACCTGACTTCTGGCATCTCCTACCTTTTGATCGCTTGACTTTGCAGCTTTAATGACATTCTTAAAGCCTAAAATTTAATATGCTTTATACAAACATAAAGAGCCTTAGGAATCCTGCATATTATAATCACCAGTATCACCAAAACCCCAAGATGGCATTACAGTTTTGTTTTACAAAGCTGTTTGAAAACAAACGCACTTTTGTTTTTAATGCTATATGTAGTTAAAATGTTTCAAAATCTCCTTTTTCTCTCTTCCCTCCTTTCTGTTTCCATCTCTCTCCTTCACTCTTTACAAATGCCTTCTTTCTTCAAAAACTGCAGGACTAGCTCTGGCTCAAACAGCTGCAGAAACAGCTTGGCTTCAGACATTTACCACAGCAGATTTGCTTAATCAAACAACCATCAGAGCAGCTTTGTTCCAAGCAGTTGCCAAAAGCCTGTCATGCTACAACTTCAAAAAGCTGCTCCAGCAGCTTTGTTGCACACCAGAGATGCTCATCATGTGTGGAGGTGACATCATACCTTTCTAAGTAGAAAATCCAATGATATTAATGTTCTGTATATTTCTGTGGTACAGTTTTATCTGTCTAATAAAGGTATTTGTAGTAATGAATGTCATACCTTAGAGCCCATGGCCACTTTATCTAGTTCATATCTTTTACCAAAGAGGTGCTACTTTGTCCTACATACTTTCCACGGCTGGCTTCTGTCCAAACACAAATTATTTCAGAGAGTTTGAAGAAAATTCTTTCAACAACTTTGAATAGGCAATTGAAACAAAAAAAAAAACAACAGAGAGCCATCAGAATAAAAGACTAGGAAGCATTCTATACAGTCATCGAGTTCCAGCCATCATCAATGACTACCACATTTTTGTGGCTTCAGTAGATTGTTTGTTTAACCTGTATTAAAGCCTTCAGCGAGAGAGACTCTACCAGCTCCTAAGGCAGACCTACTCCAGAGTGTCAGTACCCCTACCTTCAGCAAATAGTTCCCAACAGCTACCCTGATTCTTTCTTCCTGCAATTTAAGTCCATTACTTCTTGTCACGCAAGAAGTCTTGTCTCCATGGACTGGGAGAATAATGCACACCCTTCTTTCTAGAAGTCTTCTCTCCTTTAGGGTACACAACAACAGTTCTTTCAGTCTTAGCTCACTGAATGTGGTTTTTTTTTTTTACGTGCAATTATTTTCACTGCTATTCTCTGGACTGAGTAGTCCACTCCTTTCTTGAACAGCAATGGCCAGAGCTGGACACCGTAGTCCAGCTGAGGCCTTGCCAGCTGTGAGAAGAGTAGAAGGATTACTCTCTGTGATTTGTAGGCTGTGGCCTTGTTAAGAGAACTCTGCACATAGTTAATGCCAGAGACAGTAAGTACTGTATCCTAAATGTCACAGGCGCTTAGAACTCACTCAGCAAGCATGCAGAAAATATATTAGGTCAGCTAATAAGATTAGATTTTGAACATACAAAAAGTTCTGGTAAGTATAAATATTTGTAGATTTTAAAAATGTACACACCAAATTCTCACAGTGGCATAACCAGCTTGGAAATGAAGCACTGATCTGTTCTTGCAAATCTACTTTTTTTTGAGGCTTAGTAATAACAGCTACACCAATAGCAGTTAAGTGTTCATGTTAAATTCAACAAGATCTGTGTTACATTTGTTAAATCTCTTGTGATTTCGCAGAATTTTTTTCTGCCGTGCTTTTTGCAAATTACATACATTAGATGCCTTATCTTTCATGATAGGCCTCATGTCTGGGCATATCCATCATGCTGGGCGTTTTCTGTCACACTTCTCTCTTCTAGACAGTCTTTACTGCATACGCTTAGTTGTTTCAACCCATGCTTTGAGGTATAGGATACAATATCACTATCCAGCGGGAGATGCAATTTCATTTTTATAGCATTGGTAATCTTTCCCTTGAAAGTTATGGAACTGTTTCTAATGGTCATTTGACCAGAGCAAATCACTGAAGTTTTTTTGGTAGTACCGCTTAGTGAGTACAAAATACCTCCAGAAATGGACTGCGCTTCTGTTCTGTTTATTTCAAACTTCCCTTCTGCTTACTCCTTCTTTTCATTATTCAGAATAGCTCTTGGCAGAAAATCTCTTCAAGTCTCTATTTTTCACTTAATGTATGGATGACCACATTTCTGTGTGTTCTGTGTTTCACTTAGGAACTTTAATCACTTTGGAGTGAGAGGTGCTATGTAAATGTAAGGTATTGGTACAGTATTATTATCATTAGTGTGCTGCATGTTAATAACTGTAATGCAAATCTGTTCCTCACTTGTTGCTGAGTACTTGTAGCCTTACAAATTAAGTGGCATGAAAATTGTGCTGCTCTCTAATTACAGTGCTCTTTATCCAAGTAGTGTAGAATAAACAGTAAGATTTTAAGTCTTACAGTGAATCATGTTGATGGTGGAAAATATAAAACTACACCTTATCATTATTACTTATGTACTACAGTAGCGATCAGGGTCCCATTGTGCAAAGAACTGTGCAAACACACAGTGAAAGGCAAACCTTATTCTGGAGAATAACAGCAGAGCTTCATGGTCTTTCCTTCCTTCTTTCTATCATTAGTTCCATTTTAACAGAGGGGGAAGTCAGAGCATGAAAGCTGAAGATCAGAGAAATGTGAAAGAGACAGAGATTGAATCCTGAACCACTGAGCCAAGTTCAGTTCTTTAACTGCAATTCACCTGCACTATGCACAGCATCAGCAAAACAGAATTTAAAAACCTCAGACCCTCCATTTTGACAATTCTGTAACTGCCCTATTGAAGACCATCCCTAAACTAAGGTGAAGAGTAAAGAGCAAAGACAGAGTAAGAGTACAATAGAATATATTCCAATTATGTGAAGGTCCTACCAGTCCATCCAGACCTGGAAATGTCTTCTCTCAGAACAATGAGCTATAAACAAAGCTTTGAACCAATGGTTAAATCAATCTTTCTATGGGATTAAATCTGCAGGAATCACCTTCAGTGTGTGTGTCTGGTAACCTTTGTATCAGCAGTGCTGAGTAATTTGAACAGAAATGAAACAATTCAACAGCTTTTTAAACAGAGTTTAACAGAGAAATGATTATGGAAATTGGATTGTATGGCAACAGACTAGGATCTGAAACTTGATAAAGCATATTTATGTCCCTGTGGGTGGCAGGGGCGTTGGACTAGGTGAACCCTGACGGTCCCTTCCAACGCAAACCATTCTGATTCCATGAATCTATATTTAAGTACAGCTACTACGGAACAGTTAGGTGCCCAGGAGTCTGCCCTGTCTGCAGTTCATGGTTCATGGGCCCTAGCCCATGCTGTCAGCCAAAATCAGTGTTTTGCTCTTCTGCAGTTTTTCCAGACTAATTCATTCCCAGAAGATATATTCCTTGCCAGAATATCACACCTGGAGTTCAGCCAGTTATGAAAGAGCTGTGTCAAGCTGACATCTGAGAGTACTGAAAAATAGTGAGTGTCCTCCAAGTGAAGTGTCTTCTTTTGACAAGCTGCCTTTTGGTCCCTGAGAATTTGAAGATTAGTGTTTAGGCTCAGGTACAAACATTTTTAGTTCTCCTGATAAAAACTCAAGTCTGACACCTTTTCCCACAGCTTGGTTCTTCCCTTTAAGCAGACAGGGTCTGATTT
Organism: Phalacrocorax carbo; assembly: GCF_963921805.1. NCBI lineage: Eukaryota > Metazoa > Chordata > Aves > Suliformes > Phalacrocoracidae > Phalacrocorax > Phalacrocorax carbo. Next base: position 93,925,870 of record NC_087514.1, on the reverse strand, counting down.
CAAAATCCCAGCAATCTGTCTCTCCCAAAGGAACAGGTAATCCCAAGATCTCTCTAAGTCCACTTATGTTGGTCCCAGCCCTCTGTGCCAGCCACTATCTGTTGTGATTGCAAAGGACCAGCAGCAGGGTCTCTGGTTTGCATGCCTACTGTACGACAGACCCACACTAGCTTAGAGCAATTCAGGATACCTGTAAGCTGGATGCAGGTCTCAAAGGACCATCATCTGGGGTCTACAGGAGACTAATAAGCACTGCACAGACTGGAAGGCAATAGCAGTGTGTCTGCATGAGCTGCCTTACTAGCAAATACCTCCTCTCAGCAAAATGACTGTCTTACTGAGATCCTGTGAATTTTCAGGCACCAAGGGACAGAAGGAAGAAAATTAACCTAAGTAATTGGACCTATGGTTCTCTTTCGTCTCAGTTTAATTTTCCCACTTAACACTGCCTACTCTAAATGCATATGGCCCTTATATATCCTGTATGGTTTTTTTGAAGGAGTGTGGATATTATGATCTAGGTCACTGAGGGACAGAAGCAGCCCCTCATTGCATGTTCTAGCCCTGAGTTAGATGCCTACACTGCAGAGCTCAAGGACCCAGAGCACTCCAGGCAGAAAACCAAGAGAGTCAACAAAAAATAGGAAGAGTATGGAGACTAAGATCTCTGAAGGATTTAAGTGCTTAATCTCAGGCTATAATAAGAAACTTCTTTTCTCTTGGTGTTTACTACCTTGAATGCATGGTTGGGCTCACATATTCCGAAGAGGAGCATAGCCAGAAGCTCAGTTTTATCCAATAGCTCAGTGGTTAGTTTGAGGACAGAAAGAGAGCCATAATTCCTCTTGTTGAAGCTGCTTTACTTCACTGAGAATAATTAAATATTCATTAGGCAAAAGAGAGAGCAATACTTTATTGCCTAGCATTGGAGGCACTCAGCTACAACAGAAGAGGCCTCAGTGCCTGCGTTGATGAAATTTTAAGTATCCCATATTAAGTAATCATGAGAGCAGGGACTGGGATTCAGTCCTCTCTTTACTTAGGTGAGAGAGCTAACCACTGAGCTATATTATCACACTAGTTTTTATATTCCTTCACTTCCTTCCCTGCACTCTCTCAGTTTTAACAAATATTTTGCTACTCTGTGCACACTGGAAAAGCGTAGAGAGAATGGATGTTGAATGCCTTCGCTCTGGAAAACAGACTACACCTAAAAAAATGATCTTGGAAGGTGGGAAATACCTATTCAAAAGATAGATGCATGAACAACAACAAAAAAATAGTGTCTTCCATGTCTCAGCTGGACGCTTTAGCTGAGGAGTAAGAGGGCAGGAAGAGTGATGAAAGATCCCTGGCATGTTTCCTATATGGACCAATACAATGTGTCCATACTCAGGGTGTTTTCTGGACTGGATTTTGGATGCAAGCTAAGGGGTGGAATATCTTTCTTGAGAAACATAAGGCTGAGGCATCAACTCTCCCAGTTGCATTCATTTAGCCACTTAGTAAATATAACCTATGAAAACCTGGGGACTTAAAGACTTTTTATGCCTCCAGGCAAAGAATCATCTAAGTGAGGAGTTTGAATGCCTACATTTGGGATTCAAACACCTAAATATTCCTGGGGATCCACTGTGTGTGCAAGATTTGTCCATAAATGTTTAGCAGGTACACATGAGAATTTCCTTCATTTGACTTGAATATAATTTACCTTTTAAAGCTATCAATTTTTGTTAGATTATTTCTGGGAGCCCACGACTGAGTAGCTGTTCTTATTTCAGTGACTAGGCAAGAAAATAGCTTGAGGGAAATGGTAGGTTGTCTTGCTTAGCACTTGGAATGTTGACTTAGTAAGAGTCATGTGATTTAACTGACTGTGTTATTATTATTTTGGCATTCCTTGCTAAGCTTTAGTAACATGACTAAATCACCTTCTGTAAAGGTCCCCCATCCTATGAATTTTGAGTTGGTGTGATACTGTATGTTATAAAAAAACAAGAGGCATTTTCAACTTGAACAGGGTGATTGTTCAAGGTTGGAAGCACTGTAGAAAATCAGTGTACTTCTAGTATCATCAGAGTTATTTTCATTGGGCTTTGAAAAAAAGGATACTTTATGTTAAGGATGAGCTAGCACACATCTAGTGAGTCTGTACCCTAACTCTGTTTTGATTAGAAATAGATTTGGATGGTGCATAGGACTATCATTCAACTGTCCTTGGTTTTGCACCAATCAGCTCAGTTCCCTTACAAAGAACCCATCATCTGAGTGAGAAAATAGGGCAGCAGGGAAATTCACAGACACAAAATAAGCTGAAATAACCGGTTTTACATGAATATAAGGATCTGCCTACATGGTTAAGTAGAACCAAAATAACAAAATGGCTTATATATTATGCTTACTGTTCTGGTAGTTCAGGTCTTCATGAGTGCTATAATTTTAGAACAGTGCTCAATTGTGAAATAACATAGATTTTTAAAGAACAGTATTTAGAAATAGGGCAACCTTTTTTCTAAATAAAAGCACTTACAGACAGTGAAAATCCTGCATTTAGACAAGGCCAAATTCCTTTCTTTGATATTTGGCATTAGCCATTTTTAGGATGTATAATAGCCATATTGAGTACAGTAATCAAAAAAAGGCTGTTCCTGAAAGCCTACTGGCAGTCCTTTGTCCTAAAACTGTCCATGTCTACATTCTGAGGTCCAAAGTCTTCTTACAACTGGAATGTCTGAAAAGTGAAATGGACCTAAGTCGAAAGTTCAGATAACACTAAAAATATCACTGATGGCAAAGTGGGAAGATCTAAGCAAGTCTTTAATAACAGAATATGATTTGGTGATGGGTAAAGTGGAAAAAGAGGAAACATATATTTGAGCTGTTTTTCATTTTGCTATGAAATAAAAGCTTTATAAGTATCTGTATTTTAAAAACACTTTATTTCGGCTTGCTATGTACTTACAGATCTCAAATAAATCTTTTTTGCTTTTGAAAGTTTTCTTGGATGGCTTAGATGAATGGGTGTGGATAGAAAAATTTTGTCCATTAATCATAGGGTTCAATTTTTCATCAGAGCATCTTTTCGTACAAATATTTGAGCTGAATAAGCATTTGAAGCAAAAAGAATTTGAGGCTAACTAAAATTATTTCCTCTCTCAATTTAGTACATTTCACTTGCCTGGTTGCTTTTATTATGAATGAATCACAAATTTTGGGGGGGCAATTGAGATCAGAGTTTCTCCTTTAAATATATAAAAACTAAATGCCCCAAACTTTCTTCTTTAAAATGTCTGGTTTTTTGGGAAGGAAACCTTCATCCTGTATATGCCACAGAGCAGCAATAGAGAGACACAGCCTATCTTCACCAGCCTCAGCAAACACCTTCTTGCCTAAGCTTGCACCTGCAGCCATATCAACTTACACTTTGAGATTCTCAGGAAAGTACATGCTTAGCTTTAAGAATGTGCATATCTTTCACTGCCTTCTGCAGAGCATAAGCATCTGTTAATGAGCTTCTTTGCATGGGGATAATTTCCTGAAATGGGACCAAAGCCTGTTATCAGATATTACAAGTTCCACAAATTCCGACTTCCCACAACCTCCAATATGAAAATGTTGCAAGAGGCACCTGTGGCAATCCTCAGGCAGCGCCTTCTCTTCTGAATCAGATGTAGCTGATATCCCAGAAAAGTGAGGAAACTCTACAGCTGGAGGAAGTACCTTCTGCAGGGGGGAAGGGCCTGAATGCTTCGGATAATTCAAGGTATGACAGCATTTGTTGTAAAAATGGTGTGCGTGGTTAACCCAATGCTATTTGCCAAATTCCAGTGTAGTCAATTACATATTTTAATTAATTACTAACACATATACAACATATTTAATTAATTACTACATTGCATTACTACATAGTCAAGACTCAACCAGTAATTTGCATCCTGTGCTTAGGTTTAGATGCATTTGTGTCATCTTCTCTATTAAGTGGGGACATTCTTATTTAGAGCAATGAGTGTTTTTAACCATTCAGGACCAAAAGCCTTTGTACCAAACTGTGTAAGCAATATCTCCAAGGAAACAATGGGTTTGCTTCCTATTTGGACAGAATAACTTAGAGCTGAGTCTGTCTGGTGGCTGATAAAGTTTATCACAACTATCAGCAGCAGAGTGGGATTGGGACATCCTTTCTGCTCAATTTAACAGCTTGAGAGAGTTGCGATGTTCCTGGGCTGCACTGCCAGATGTAGGGAGAACCATGGACACCATGTTCATTACTTTGTAAGCAACTGCAATTACATACCTGCTGGGAGTTCTGCTTGCTGAAAAGTCAGAGTGACCATTTGACTATTAGTTTAATGAATAAAGACTCTCTGCAGTAATCTGCAGGCTTTGCCTGTAGACGTGGGGAGGATGGAGCCCTCTCACTTTCCTATCAAGTGACGCAAGAACACTCTAGAGGCATCTGCATGGGCTGTGCAATCAAAGGTACAACTTGCTGATGTACGAGGGAGCTTTGTTCCTAAGGTAGAACTTAACTTGACAAAGTATTTTATCACAGACAAAATCCCTTCACAGACCCTGGTATATAAATGGACCATGCAGAAATATCACTGAACTTACATGGTTGCTTCCATACCAAGCATATTCTTTTCAAATTGTGGTTTTTTTCACCTATGAATATCTTCTTTGGTACATTTAAAAACTATACCTAAACAAGCTTTAAACACACCACCAATGTACACTAATAAGCTAAGTATTGTTTTCAGGTAACTTTTTGTAAGCTATTGGTATTTGCTAGCTTTAAATTTTCTCTTCTTTTAGTAAGTGTTGAGGTAGTTCTTTATACTGTCATGCTTATTTCCATTTTGGAGAGCTGAAATTTGTGGTTCACAGTAATGTATTGGCACTTTCAGTTAGATTTTCAGATACAGCTAGGCCTAGGGCTCAACTCAGGAAGAGGCGTGTTTAAAAGTCCTTCTCACACCAGGATTAAAATACATTGTGATAATTCACAATTAAAAAAAAAAAAGAACACAACAGACCTAAGCACATCCTAAACGCATACTAGAGAACTAAGTAGCATTAAGTGCTGCTAGCTGAGAGACTTAAGTATAAAAGTGATTTGAGACTGCAGGCCCGAAGCCAGTGGAAGCTGAAAAGCTTTGCAGATGTGATGTGGTCACTCTCTGTTGACGTTGGTGGTCATGCTGTTATCACAGCACTGCTCCCACAGCTGTCATTGGAGTGATGTTGGCAGAGCCTCTGCTGGGAGACATCTGCCTTGCTCTTCTAACTGGAGTTGAAATGCTATGATGACAGCTGCACAGAAAGTGAAGAAAAAGGGAAGACAATAGAAATCTGAAAGAAATATTGAAGATATAAATGGAAGCAACTATGCTAACCACTGTCAAGATGCAGACCAGAATTTCGCAGAAGTTAGAAAATGCAGCTGCAGGGGCGTCATTTTTATTTCAGCTACAGTGCTGTAAACCTGGGATTAGGTTAAGTGACTACATTTACACCAATACAATCAGAATCTACCTTGGATCCCTATAGTAATTCTAATTCACCTCCCTTGTCCGTTCATGCTACAGTGGCTCTTCACTGTGGCATGCTATGATCACACAACATACACATACACTTTATGGCAACGCTGTAGAAGTTGTTGACCACTGAACATAACAGCTTGCAGTCAACTTCTATGAACATTGGGAGAAGAGAAGTTGCTTTCAGCCTACTCTGATCTCTTGTTTTTCATTGGAAGGGTAGCAATGATGCACAAATTTTTATCTCTAAGCAACATCCACTGTTCTGGCAGTTAAAAAAAAACTATTACTACATGCAGAAAATGGTATTTTTGTTGAGAACACCATGTCTATTTTTTTCTATTGTTCTGTATATTAAGCCTTACCCCCACTTATGTGTAACTTAGTCCCAGTGGAAAAGCTATTGTAACTGGTATATATTTGCTATAAGGACTTGAAACATAACAACACTTTCTGAGCTCAAAGAAACGCAGACTATTCTGCTAGGCTGCCTAAATCATGAACGGGCTGAAACATTGTTCAAATGTGGCAGCTGAACACCTCACATATTAAATTAAACAACCACCCTCCACACACATGCTTTTCAGGTGCAAAAGATTAAACCATAGCCCAAAGGCTGTCTCCCTGCTGTAACTGAAGTGGGGCCTAATGCAAAAAAAGCCCACCTCACTCCACTGCACTTACAGCTCAAGTATTAAAGGGTCCATACACCAGGGCATCCTCACCCCTCTGTTTGCTACAGACCGGATGGTGCTGGAAAAGTGGACTTTTGAGGGACACACAACTTGAATCTGCATGACTTAGAACAGATGGAGGATAAGAACAGCCTGCTGTGCATGTGACATTACCTTACCCTACTGTACGTGGCAACATGCCAGACGTGTGGGTGTCCTGGCCCTCAAATACATGAGGAGAATGAGTGTTACCTTTGCAGGCATAATACCTTGCTGTATTTTCATGTAATGAAAGCATTTGGTTTCCTTCCTTTTTTGGGGCTGGGGCTTGGAAATATACACACTGGTACATGTGCCATGATACATAGCAGTAGCACTCCTCCACAAAGTACGATTTTTTTTCTAGGATGCCAAAGTGCCTGTGGCTGAATACTTGCACATAACAAAACAATTATTCACAAAGTAAAAGTATGTGAAAGTATGCAAAAGCACCGGGAGACAATGAGAGAGGTTGCACAGACTTCCCTCTGTGCTAAAAAAGTATTTAGAGAGAGATTTTCTGCAACAAACATGAGTAATAAATAAATAAAATAGTGAAAATAAATAATAAAACTGTCTATAATCATGTCCACATTACCAAATTATGCAATAGTGAGTACTTATGGCTATCCCATTTTGTAGGCAAACATCTGCTAATGGTTCTTTTTTCTGTTTCTGCACATCCACATCTTCCTACTGAGATCTGGCTTGGATTATTTCCAGAAGCTCCTTTATAGTTTCTGTTCCCTAAACACAGCGGTTTTGTTGTGGTGTTGTTCCTCTGTTTTGTGAGGGTAAAGAGGGCCATGTCTGTGTTTGCTATCCCAGTTTCTCTCCCTACATCCAAGATTCCACTCCAAAGAGCCACGGTAACCAAACTCAGGCAATAGAAGAACAGGATCCTGTTCCCTAGACATGAAAGTTCTTGCTGTTCTCTGGCTTCTCTAGACAGAGAGCCCTAATCTGCGTCAGCAAATGTAACAATGAAGACGCTGTTATTTTCTCAGGATAATGTAACTTGCTTTGGTGCCTTAAATGGGGGTTATGTTTTTTTTCAGTTACAGAATTTGTGCACAGCTTCCCACAACAACGCCTTCGCATTCATCTACGTGGTCCCCCAGGGACAGAGCCCCTGGGCTTCAAACATCAGGCTGTGGACCAGCTTGTGCCCACCTTCAGTTTGTTGATCGCCATGGAACAGCAACAGCAACAGCAATATCAGACAAGAAAAAAAGCAATAGTCCTCAGAAAAGGTGGTAAGTCGTGGCAGTATTAACTGAGAAAAGGAAAATTAAATAAGAAACAATATAATATAGCAGTGACTAATTCAAGACCCTTGAATGCAATGACAGAGGTTTTACAGGGCTGTTGAGATGCAGGGTCAGCCTTACAAAGAAAAGAAGAAACAAAGGAGTTAACTTGAGAGCAAAATGCTTGTGAGCAATGAGACCTTTTCTGTTTCAAAGGAAAATTCCATGCCTTCCCTTCTGGTTGGCCTGCCGTAGCGGATATGCTTTTGGAGTACTGCATGTACAGTGTATAAGCAACCATTGGCATTCATGGTTGCCTTCCAGATCAGCAGTGCTTAAAAATATGAAGTGCAAACTTGGCTCTCTCTTCTCTTGTGGGTTTTGTTATTGTCGTTTTTGTTGTTCTTTTGTTGCTCTGAAACAGTATTTGCTCATTTAAAAAAAATAAATCTAATTTTAACTCTGTGGATGTATTTCTCCTTTATTCAATCAAAATGCTCTTCCTTTCCTTCTGATGTCAGTGGCAGACAGTTGGTAGTTTCCTGTAAAAAAACAGTGCTGTAGCTGACTGTGCGGAGAGAGCACTTCTCCTGAAGACATTAAATATAATCTCAGATCACCTCTGGAGCAATACCAGAAGGAATACCTCCACTAGCACAAATACAGTAGCTATTCTGCCCAGGCACTGGAGGCTCAGTGTGAAACTTGCTCCAGAAAATGTAACTAAACTGCAAGACAAGGAAGGATCAGCCTGAGAACTTCTGGTTCATCATAAGCAATCATCTCTCCTAATTAGCAAAATACTGTTATTCACACTCTCTTTCCAAAACAGTGTATCTCGCTGGAATTTAAAGACATGGCTCTAGGTATTGTTTTTATCATTCCAGGATCTACTTGTGCTGGTGGCAGAATGAGACACTCAAGATGGCTAGAAGTAAAAACATTTAGTGTGAATGAAGATTACTACTCAGAGCTAAGCAGCAGCTCGGTATGCCCTTGGATATGGAAGATGTTAACAATGTGGAAATGTTCAAGAATGGATTGGTCAGAGCAGCTGTGCAAGTGTGAGGAAATTGCTCTCAGCAGAGCTATGGGGAGAAGAAAACCCAGGGACAGGATGACAGCAGAGAGTAAAGTTCAATGAAAGGACTTCTTCACATTCAAAACTAGCTTCTCTATGTAGCTGTAATCTCCTATGCCAACAGATTCACAGATACCATGGCTGCAGTTTAGGTAAGTTATACATAACCAAACAAGGACAGCACACCAAGGTTTTTCAACATTTACGTCTAAGTATAATTATAAATATGTCTCCATACAGTAATATTTTGGATTGTTTTACTTATTCAGTATTCAGAAAGAAGTATAGGAGAATCAAAACAGGTATAAAACCCAAATATATCAGGAGAAAATGTGTGTGTCAAACTTACTTCATGAGCACATCAAAAAACATGTGGTCTTCTATTAGAAACAAAGATATAAAGTCCCCAGCCCCCCTTATTTCTTCAGACCTACCTCCATTTCACTTCAGGGCACCTGTCCAATGATGCTATCTCTCAACCAGTCATTCTTGCAAAGATGGCCTCTTGCTAGTAAAAATGACCACACCATGAAATCTAAAACTCTCCTAGTATCTTCCCTTCTGCAGTTAAGAAGGGTTAGGTGGACAGCCAACGCTTTCATAGAACTCTGCTTTATCATAAGGCTTTAGAAGAAAAAACCATTATAGGAAGTGTTTGCACGGATCACTGACAAAAAGATAGCTCATACCAGCCTGGCCTTCGCTTCAGTGAGACCAGTGGACACTTACCAGTGAAAGCCCTCTTGCCCTCTTTGATTTGGGAAAATGCATTACAATAGGAAATGTGTCAACTAACACAGTGTTAAATACAGTTTTGCTCATACTGCAGGAAAGAACAGTAATGTTTAAAACTGTGTCTGCCGGTCAGAATTAGCCTGTAAACGGGTCGAAGAGAAACATGAATAAAAGGACTGTTCCCCTTTCTGTTCCTGCTTGAAACTTCACTGTAGCATGGTTGAAAGCATATGCTCTTTCTCACAGTGGGGAAGAGCCTAAAATGCCTCATGTCTAAAATGTTGAGACAACAGTCTCTTGTCTGTTCCATACTTACTAGTTGCTTGACTGTAATAAGGTTGTTATTAAAACAACCCAGTATAGTGTCTTTCATGTTGTATTGACTTCGTGTCAAATAATGTTTATATAAATAATCTTTGAGCTGTGGGAAACTTGCAGGATGTTTTGCCAAAGTCCTTGGAGTGTTTCTCTCAGGTATTGTTTAGACATATGAAGACTATAAGAAATTCTAAATAAAAAACAAACTCATGAGAAAGTTTTTTCTTCAGAAATGTTTTGCACTTTATTTGTAACTGGATTTAAACACACTTCATCCATTCCTACCTTTCATCAGAGATCCTGTGCTCTTGGATCCCAGGGTTTCTTCAGTTTTCCTGTCCTAATAACTCTACCCACCAGAGATTTTCCAGTTTTCTTCAGAATTTCTCCTTTTCCTTCCTCTCCAAAGTCCTTGTTGAAAGCCTTCAACAAATCAAATACTTGACAGCAACTTCTTTTATCTTCATTTTGAAAACCTGTCACCTATGTTTCTGTAGAATGATATTTTAAACTAGCCTAGCAGAGTGATTTATAAGCTTAGAGACTGCTTTATTTGACCTTCTTCACCTTGAAAGGACATGTAAAAGGAAACAGAGATTCATCTTCTGCCATTTCGTGGGCTCCCAAGCTCCTTTTCATTGAGAACAGGACAGATCATTTATCCTGAGTAAAATATTGCAGGTTACACATCCTTTACTATCTCTGTAATATATTGTGGTTTAACTTACATTTTCCTCACAATGTATTAATGTTAAATACAGTAACTGGTAAAAACTGCCAGTGCCTTCGTTTTTTCCTTCATTGGTGACTTGCCAAAGCATCAATACTTGCTTCTGCCTTCATGACATTTTACTTTGACACTCACATGGTCAAATAAGCTAAAAATAAAGAACCTTGGGTTTTTCCTTCTCCTTGATAATCTAGATGGAAATTATGCAGTGGTGCAAAGGGGATTCAGAAGTTTCGAACAAACGTATCTTTAATAAAGCGTGGCATCAGCAGCAACACCAGTCAGATATAACCAGTCATGTTGTGTTAGTTTCAATGGAATAAATGAGACTTCAGTCATAGGTGTTAATGTGATTGTACCAATAAAGTGTTAAACCATTAACATGGTCTGTGGTTTTAAGTACAGAGGGCTTACCCTGCTCAGTCACATGGCAGCTGCACTAGAAATACATGCCAAAGCTGGGAAGTATATTGATTAGTATGTACAAAAACAAAATATAAAGCATTTGGAAATTGAAATCAAGTGGTTAAACAAGATGAACTTAATCAAAATCTGTCAGAGTTCCTTTGCTAGACACAGTTTATTAATTTAGAATCCATTATGCTATCCAGAAGTCCTTCTTAGCACAACAAGAAAGATTTAATTCTCTTATTCATCTTTTGGTTCATGACTGTAGGAGTAAAGACTAATTTCCTGCTTTTGATAACAAATATAGACAGGGAAAGGAGAAGGGATAAGAGAGTGGAAAGCAGGGGAGGTGTAGCTGTTGCTGAGCTTTTCAGGATACGAGACAACTGAGTAGTCACGGAAAATAATTGGAGTAGCGAGTCACCCCTAAAACTGCTGGCCTGGAGCCTGATTCCCTTGCCTATATGGAATATCCACTGCCTGGCCAAGTCAGGTCTCCTTCCTTCCATTCACCATCCCGCATTCAGTAGAGCAGCACAGGCCAACTCAAAATACAGTTAAAAGCTGAGTGACAGAAAGAGAGAAACCAAAAAAAAGAGAAAATAAGGGACAAGAAAGAGACTCAGAGAACATGGAGAGACAAGGCAGGACCTCACTTTTGTGAGGAACAGCCAGGCACCTTCTTATATTTGATGGCCTGGGTCTGGTGGAAGCTGCCCAGTGAAGGAAAGAATCTGAGGCCTTTCCTCAGGAAGTACTTCAGAAACCTCTTCTACCATACCACTGCTATTTTGCTTTTTAAAGGTTCAACAGGTATTATGAGATCAAATAGGCCATCCTTTCTTTATTTCATTCACCTATTTTGGTCCACTAATTTCTCACTTCACCCTTTCCGTATCTGTCACATACCATCATCATACTACCCTTGATCGGATCAGAAAGATCTCTCTGAATGAGTGACTGTTGTCTCAACTTCTTAACCCTTCTGCCATCTTTAACTCTTACAGCTAATTGCAGAACCCATTTCTCAGAGTTTCTCACGCAGTCTGCAATTACCACAAAGGTAGAGAAAAGTCAATGAGTAAGCAACAAACTGTGTTTCATTTCAGCCAGGGATGCTTACTGGGATGTGAAGTTCCACTAGAGCAATCAAATCCCCTAGTAAGGCAAGGAGGAAACTAAGGATCCTGATCTAACTGTCATTGCTAAATCTATTTTACATTCCAAGAACAGACTTCAGAATTTCCACCATCCACTATAAAGTTCAAAACAATCCATCCAACCCTTTAGGCTGGTGAGTCTTTCTCCGTGGTAAACCTGCCCAATGTTTCTCAACACATTCTCTCAGAGATGGCAGTTAGCCACCTGGCAGTCATTCTTATGAAAGGTTTTCTTCCTTTTAATTACAAAAATATCCACACAAATGCCTCCCTTGCCTATCATACTGTTTCCACAATACAGTTCGAAGTGATTTGTGAAGGAGTAAATTAACATATTCTTACTATGGTCATTATAGCTATAGTTTATTGGGCAGTGTTAAGTGCGACATTTTTGCAGTTTAGGTACCAGAATGATTCATTTGATCTGATTTACACTGACATTCAGTGCTGTCACTCTTAGTATATAGCAACTTGTCAATGCCAGCTATTTAATTTTGTAAAGCCATTACCCCAAATTTATTAGTGATGGGTATTAAATAGCAACTCAATCCTGAAGAGTCTTATATTTTGGGGGCAGTGAACATCCTTGAAACAGGCTTACATTAATGTCTTGCATCTTGCAGTTGGGCAGGCCAGGAACACTCTCACAGTGAGCGATAGCTGTTCAGCTGAGCTTTGCAGCTGCTCCCTTCCGCTACGACCAGGAGAATGAAATATTCAGATTGCCATAATATAAAAAAATGAAAAGGACTGGATCTAGAACTAAGGCTGAGTTTTCCTCCTGCTTCAATGCATGGTTATACATAGACACAGATCAGTGCCTGCTGTTGCCTGCATTAATTTTACTATTGACTTCAGTAGCTCTATGGCTGGTCCTCTCTACGCTAGGGGGTGATTGACTAGTTATTTAATTAACTAGTTTAAGCAGCATTAACAATAATCTCAGTGGTACCCAATGGATTTTCTGCTTTAAATATACTGTACACTTCCCTATTTATAGTAAACACCAGCAGTGGGATTCATCTGTCCAAATATAGATTCTGTATTGTAGGTGTCTGTATCTGAGTTAACTGCCTAGGCTCCCTGCACGGTCATGGGAACAGGCCTTCTGAGGGCAGAGCTCCTCTCATCCCATTTCCTATGTCGAAAATAGATTAAATGAATCACCTTCATGTAGGAGATAGAGTAGGAAGGCCTATTTCTGTCATTCATTATAGAGGGAGTCTGGACAACTGGCAACTGAATAGATGCCTGCACCGTAGAGGCTACAACACAGAGAGATGCTTCCTGCCCTAAAGTAACACCAAGGAGGCTGTGGCCACCAAGCAGCCCCAATGTTTCCTCAGATGAACAATTTACCACTTTGCAATAATGTTAGCCTCTATCTCCTACTCCTTTCATTTGGAAGCAGGGCATGTTCAAGAATGGTATTTCAGACCCACCCTTCTTGCTGGCTTTCACTCTTCTCCCCATAGTTTCAACTCCATGGTCTCCTTTTACTGGCCAAGGAGGTAATGAGCTATTGAAACGCAACAGAGCTGCTGTGTAGCTGGTTGAGGAGATCATTGTTGAGCAATGTAACATGCTCTTATCCTTTGTCCCCAGAGGACTGAGCAAATGCTTTGTGAGGCAATCCCATTTACTGCTGATGCCAATGCCAGGAAACGAACAATCTGTGTTAGCTTTTGACTTTTAAAAACAATGGGCTGGATGCAATGCCCTCTGAAGTTACCAGGAGTCTTGTTCTTCCTTTGTTTTCAAAGGGCACGGGGTCAGGCTCAACACTAGGAGTTTATTTTGCTTTGTTTATATACTTAATGAGAAATAAAAGTTAAAAGCAGGTGTAGTAGTGATTATGAGCAGTTGATCTATATGGTGAAAGCAGAATGTGTCTTTTAAACAAACAACAATCAACTTTTCTAGTTAAAGTGTTTTTTGAACTAATTGCAGATGGAATTTTTTATCACACATGTCCTAGTTTAAGGTTTATATAGGACACTGTTGGCCTCTGCCTTATAAAATCTAGACATGTAACAATTTTAAGGTTCTTGTTATGCTTTTAAAGAGGAATTTCCCAAAGAATATGTGTATTGCTGATGATTCATCTGTGTAGCAGTTCCTCCTTAGTTTCACAGTCTTTTATGCCAATATTGATTAGGCTTCTATCACTCATGTTCCCCTTTCCTCCATTTTCACCCTTCCTATGTGAACCTCCTTCTGAGGACCATACCTGACCCGTAGTATATGTATATATGGGGTATAATGTACAGCCATCTGATCCCACTTAGAGTCTGAAGAAACTACTGCAGTCCAAACCCAATTACCAACATTTCTAAAACATTAGTTACCCTCAAAAAATGTTTGTGTAGTACAGCAATGTTATTATCCTTACTTTAGAGGTAAGAAATTGAATCACTAAAGAAACTAATTGGCTTATTCATGATCGCATGGGCCCAAGAACAGAGTCCTTCCTGAGTCCATGCCCCATTCCCTTAGGCAGAGAATTAAATACCCTCAGTCCTACACTATGCATATACGTATCGATTTTTGGTTATGTTCACTGACTACATTCCCTATCTGTGACATGGCTGATTTGCAGGAAGGATTGGCTTGCAGGGACTCTAACCCAGAGAAACAAGAATCGCTTCAGCCATTTAGATGATCACAGCACTGATGAGGCTGAGCACAAAGTTGCAGCTGCGCACTTTTTGTGCATATGGCACAGCTGCCTACTAGGACTTGGACAGTGCCTGCCACACAACTCATGTGTATCACCAAATGTCATCTCCCTAGGTTATAGGCAAGTGGGTGGGTGTAACTGGCAGTAAGCTCTCCTTCAAGAGGCTTTCTTATGTATGAAAGCATGTATAACAACTTGATAATCTAACATCTTTCTTAGTATCTTTTAACACCTTTTTTGTAACCTAGAGGGGTGATGGAGTAAACTGTCATCAGGTTTGCAGGTGACACCAAACAGGGGGAACCAGTTGATGCACTTCAGGGCAGGGCTGCGTCCACAGTCACCTGGATAGTCTGGAGGAACAAGTCAACCACAGCCTTATGAAATTTAGCAAGGGGAAATGGAGAGTCCTGCACCTGAGAAGGAATAACCCCAGCAATGATACAGGCTTGGTACTGACTAGCTGGGGAGCAGCTCTGTTGAGAAGTACCTGGGAATCATGGTGGGCCATCAGCTGGGCATGAGCCAGAAGCCTGCCTGGCAGCAAGGAAATCCAACAGCATCCTGGGCTGTTTCAGCAGAAGCACAGCCAGGAAAGTTATAATCTCATTTTTCTCAGTGTTTATTAGACCACATCTAAAATACTCTGTACAGTTTTGGATTCCCCAATACAAGAAAGCCACTGACGCACTGAAGCACGTTCAGCAGAGGGCTACCAAGATGCTTAAGGGTCTGGAGCACTTGTCCTGGAGGGAGAGGCTGGGGACATGGTGCTTGTTTAGTCTGGAGCTTTTGAGGGACCTAACTAGCAGCCTGCCAGTATGTATGAGGAGGTGACACCAGGCTCTTCTCAGCAGTGAATGGTGGGAGGATGACAAACAATGGACATAAACTGAAACAAGAGAGCTTCAGGGTGGATATAAAGAAAAACTTTTCCCTGTGTCAAGCAGAAAAACAGGTTAGCAGAGAGGCAGTGAAGTCCCCATACTTTGAGCTTTTCAAGACCTGGCTGGATAAATTCCAGAGTAACCTTGGTCTGATCTCTTCAGTAATGTGCCTGAGAAGGAGGTAGGACTAGAGACCTCCTGAGGTTCCTTCCAATGTGAATTATCCTACAGTCCTCTGAGAGAAAGTTGTCAGCAAAAGATTTTGTCTGGGAAGCACCAAATAATATTTTCAAGCTGCAAACTTCAGGAAGGACTGTGAATACACACTAAAATCTTGCAGCAGACACATTATACATTCTGCGCAGAGCAGTTACTTCCCTTATATAACAACATTTGCATTATTCCTATTTTTAATCCCTTTATTATCACCAATCACCACTAATGCAAGGAGTGAGACAGAAGGAGTGGGGTCTGCCATGCTGCTTATGATGGCTTTTGGACGCACTGCAGAGTGCACACAAAATTACTTATGTTTATGGAGAGACATTCTAGCCTCTGCCTCACTACAAAAACATGGGCTTCTCTTATGCAAAATCCTCACAAGCCTGAAGTAATTAAAGTTGCTCTATTTCTATCTAATATTTCACAGTCAGAAGTGTGTGAGCGTGCACTATGTGACACACCACAGTGAGTCTGACACACTGGAGAGGTATCTGAGCTGAAACTGAGTTATTGTGCAAGCACATACCATCTGTGCAATAAAAGCGATGGCCTGAAATGGCTATTTATCCATGCTCTACTATCCAGGCCAGAGGCCTGGAAATCTTGGCCAAATGGCCATATTTATCTTTTTCCACATGGACAATAAAATAGAATAATTGACAAAAAAAAAAAAAAAAAAAAAAGAGGAGCTGGGGGTGCAATGCAGATGTAGGGTATCCCTAGAACAAATGTATTTGGTCATGTCTTTCTTTCCCTGATAGACCTTAACATTTTAAGACACACCTCTTTTCTTCCCATGCTGAAGAAGTGTCATCCCTTTCTTGTCCAAGGGTAAAAGTAAGTCACAGAACTACAGCTTTCATTTACTGTTCTTTTCACTCCTGGGATGGTGTGACATTGGGGAGAAATAAATCCCACATTGCCAGGATGTGCCAATTTAAACACAGTCTCGGTATTATTTCCTGAACTGGTTTTGCTGCCTGCTGCCAGGCATCTTCTGTGTGAGGGTAGCTGTTCTTCAGGGCTGGTGGGAAGAATCACTGTACAGCAGACTGGTTTCCAGGTCCCAGAGCAGTTCCAGTATCTTATGCTTACAAGGCACCCAGACCCATCTTGGTCTTTCAGCACAGCTTCCTCCCACAGGGTCAGTACTCTGTTTGTCCAAAAAGTGAAAAGGGCAATGATAAAGCTGATGAGTGGTTTTCAGCTTGTTTTCTTTACTCAGGTCTTGTTTACTTTCTAGTTCCCAGAAGCCTCTGTGACTGGTTGTGAACTAGCAGCCTCATCTCACCAGAAGAACCGATTAAATAAAACAGGAGCAAAATGTGAAAGCAAGAAAGTTTTCACTGAGTTCTCTAAAATGCTTTGGGCTTGTCTGCATGGGGTTTTGTGCTGATCTAACAAAACTGAATTGGAGTTGCATCAATTTAATTAAATCACTGCAAAAGCTGTGTAATCTAATCCTTTGTTTTGGTTAACACCTATGCAACTCAAACATCTGAGCAATAGCTACAAAAAGAGCTCAAAGGCATAAAAAAGACTCAAGCTCCAGCCCACCAATCTCAGTTTCAATTAAAGGCTAAGAAAGCATGCACTTCATGCCCCTATACTTCACAGTAAAGCAGGGAGAAACAGGGAAAATAGTAGACGTTCCTAAATGAAAGAAACCCCAACTTGGTAGGGATAGGATAAACCAAATTAAGTAACTTTCAGGTCTTCCTCCTCCTTCATAAAACTAGCACAAAATGCCAAAAGCCTTTTTTTTTTTTTTTTTTTTTTTATATATTGCAAGCCACCTTTAAGAACAGAGGGAAAGAATCTCCTTGACAATATCGTCTGAGTCCCTCAAGGCTTTTCCAACACTTCATTTTAGTCATCTGGAACAACTTATTGATACACAGTCATCCCTTTCAGAAATTTCCAGAGAAATTAACCCACTATTACTCACACTGCAAATCCCTAGGGAACAGTCTGGTTGATGCTTTTGTATATAGTGACTCCTGCCATGCACAACAGTGCCAGACTCATGGAGACCATCAGAGATTTCTGAATAATCAGCAAAAATGGATTGCTTTCTGACTTTGCCAGTTGGCAGCCGACAGCATCTCTAATGGTAAGTTGGCCACTCCTCCCTCTTCCATTTGCCTGCATGGATCCTGAAAGGGAAACCTCAGGGAACCCAGGAGGCATTAAATTAGCTGAGGTGGAGGCTATCTGCTGATGTCTGATTGCAGAGAAATAGACTGAAACCTAGCATGGTTAACTCACTAAAAGTCAACAAGTGATGGCTCCTGTTGCTCTGCTGTGTAAATGAGGGGGCTCAGGAGTCTTTCCCTCTTACACTCTTAAATACAGATTAACCGGAAACCTTCTTTGTGCTCCCCTGAGACTAAAAGTGGGGCTGGGAACTACAGAATCTGGGACTGGCTCCAGCATGAATATATTCTGCACTGCTTTACAGTTATTTAGCCATTGCCTTTTTTACACAGGCCCCAGCAGGGCTCCCCTGAGGCACGCTGACCACCTCTTCTTGTTGAAAGCTGATTATTGCTGTGGTTGCGGGCATCCTTCCTTAGCTTAGAATCATAGAATTAGTAAGGTTGAAAAAGACCTCTAGGATCATCAAGTTCAACCATTAACCCAACACCACCAGGCCTCCTAAACCATGCCCTGAAGTGCCACATCTACACATTTTTTGAACACCTCAAGGGATGGTGACCCCACCACCTCTCTGGGCAGCCTGTTCCAATGCCTGACCACCCTTTCAATGAAGAAATTTTTCCTAACATCCAATTCTAAACCTCCCCTGATGCAGCTTGAGGACATTTCTTCTCATTCTATTGCTAGTGACCTGAGAGAAGAGACCAACACCCACCTCAGTACAATGCCCTTTCAAGTAGCTGTAGAGAGCAATAAGGTCTCCCCTCAGCCTCCTCTTCTCCAGACTAAACAGCCCCAGCTCCCTCAGCTGCTCCTCATAAGACCTGCTCTCCAGACCCTTCACTAGCTTTGTTGACCTTCTCTGGACACGCTCCAGCACCTCAGTGTCCCTCTTGTAGTGAGGGGCCCAAAACTGAACGTGGTATTTGATGCTACTGCCTTCTGCTGCTGCAGCCTAGGATCAAGAAAGCTAGCAGCGTGATGAGATAGCCTTGTACCACACTCACTGAACACACAGCTGGCCAGCTAACTGGGCTGTGGATGAAAATCCTCCTCCTGGCCCAAGGGTGGGAGCTGGATGGGGTATTTCCTCCAGCTGCCTGTTGCTGCCCCCTTGTCAAATACCACCATCCCACCATCTTCTCAGGTCTGCCAGAGCAAATCAGACAGAACTCTGGGACTCCCAAGTGCTCCCAATGTTCTGCCAACTAGAAACAGTGGCACCAGCTACAACATAAATGAACCCATTCAAAATATGCAGTGGCCTCCCTAATAATTCAGCAGTTCAGATGACAACACAGAATTCTTCTAAGCTTTTTTTTAAATTAAATTTTTATCACCATTAATTTCATTGCTCCCAAGTTCACAAATTGTTTTTTTTGTTTTCATTATGTCAAAAGTTTTTGCTTGGTCACATCTGTGGTACCATTTTAGGTATGATGGAGTTATTAAGGGGTCAGTGTAGTCAGAACCGGCCATTATTTTGTTCTGATATATATCAGTCAAAAGGCAAAGTTTTGTGCTGTTTTCTGACCCAGATGTCTTCTTCTTCTCCTGTTTTTATTATTGTTGTGAGACATCATGTATGTATCAAAGTATCCTTGTTTCCACCAGAACCTCTACATTTTTTCTTTTGCCAAATAAGCCTCTCTTCAGTGTATAACACTAATAATGCTTCAGCAACTTTAATTACTTGCACGTTCAAAGCACAAACACTTTTTGTTCTCTGATGAACACATATGCCCCCCCTTAAATCCCTGTGCACATACGTGCAAGCAGGCACAGAGGCAGGCCTACACTGCCCTTCCAGTGGAAAGAAGTCATCTCTGTTCATAGAAATTTTCTGTGTTTACAGAACAGGCATCTTCAGGCTCAGTTATTACAACGCTCCATTATTTCTTTTGTTGCAGAATGGTAGGGCTGGCAGGGACTTAGGTAAGCCTCATTAAGCAACTCTTGCAGTATGCATAATCATTGTGATGGAAGTTATAGGAGTGTTTATGATATTCTTACATGAATCAATTAAATATGGGACTTAAAATGACTCATCATGGTTCTGCAGCATTCACTTCCCATCTGCCTGACCTTTGTTCCCCACACAGGCATGCTGGATATTCTTCCCACAAAAATCTGAACCTGGTATATAACTGACAAGAATGCTGCATGACTTAACATCCATCACAGAATGAGAGTGTGCCTTAGGCTGCAAGGTTTGTTACTCTGCTTTCAAAAACATACTCACAAATCATCTCTCCAAATGGTACAGAATATCAGCTCTGGAAGTACTAGCATTAGTTATTCATCGACTCAGCTACCAAAAGGTTATGTGTCTTCACAGCTCACTGGCTTTATCTACTCATAGAGGAATATCTCATATAAAGTTTCACTGCCATCCTGCCCATCAGCGTATGTAGCACGGCACACAATAACATGCACAAACACTCCTCACTATATGGAGTTGTCATCTTTCTTTGTCTCTGGATGAACCATGTTGCGTTCTTAGTTGCAACTGTAGAGACTCTAAGAGGGGCTGTGCTGCCAGCTCATTATGAATGCTCAAAATCTCTTCCCCCATTGACCATCAAGGAAAAAATTACTCACAGCCTATGCAGGTGATATGGCATGCTCTATTTTCATAGCAGTCAATTGCAGGAGCATTAATTCGTTTCCTTTTTGTTCACTATCTGGAGTATGAAAGGTGGTGATCCATTGGGAAGATAAATAAAGCCAGATTCAGCTGAGCAAGGTCAAATCAAAACACTTTGGGCTATGACTAAGGGCTTGAAGAACCAGCAGAAATGCGTCGCTGACTGCACTTGCACAGCACAGCAGGTTGATGGCAGGAAGATCTAAAGAGAACCTGTGTGTTGCCAGTGCAGCTATTAATTCCCTAAACTGCACTGTAATTCGGACAGTTGGGTAAACGTCTTAATATTTCCTATTGAAAGGGGGACAAACTTCCCAAGAACATCTAGGAGAAGTTTTCCCACTTTCAGCAGTTTTAAGGTACAAAAAATTAAATATCATCAAAGTGTGGTAGAAAAACAGAACACATGAGAACATTTTGTACCACCATAGCACCAGTAATAAACACTACTGCATTGTTAATCCACAATCCTACATTCAGTAACATCATTTGCCTTATAAATTAGGTAAAAATTAATAGAAAATTACCTACCACTAGTACAGAAAAAACTACTTTTAAACAAAAGGCACTGCTAACTTAAGTGATGCCTATGAACCCTCCACAATCTTCTATCATAATTTTAAGAGTGCATGAGCACAGCCTTTTTAATATCACCCCTTCACATTCTGACGCTTGCACTTTCTATCTACATGGTAGTAACAGTGAGGACATTACAGACCTACCTCCTACTTCAGGAGAAACAGAGAATACTCAGACTCCATGCTGCTAAGAACAGTGTCACATTTGAAAACAATATTGGCTAGAGATAAAAAATAACCAAGAAAAGTGCAAGAGGTTTTTCAGTTGCATGAGTTCCCTCATCTGGTTCATAGCACAAACCCCACATGCAGTTTTTCCAGCACAAATGAGGAATTAGGAAGAGGGTGGAAAGGAGGCCAGTGACAGAGATACAGGAGCTGTTTATACAAGCACTACTGCTGGGAAAATGTATGGGCAACCACAGATAAATTCGGGTTTTATTATTTTTATATGAACTTGAGTTCTGGAAAAGAATTGTCTACAAATCACACACTGGCCATCTCTTCTGTCACTGGTATAACACCAATACTTACTTCACAGACAGCAACTCTACTTTAAGACAGACGCCACCTTCGGCATTGCTCACAAACTGAAGGAGAAAACAAACTGACTTGAAGGTCATACACTTTTGTCTACACCAATCCTTGCATGAGAAAGTTAATAGCAATGCAACATATGTCCCATAGGCTGAATGCTTCCTGGCTCCCCAAGAAAGAAGCACTCTGGAAACATGTACTGTATTCTCCCTGCCGGTATGTGTTGTAGCTATCAACCAAGGAAGAAACTGCCTGCATGCTGTGTTATCAGTATGTTGTCTGCATGGCTGTGCAGCAGATTGTTGCAGCTTCCTTGTTGCTGCTCCTGCAGATTTCATTATTGCTTTCAAGTATACGATCAAAAATGCATTATATTGGGGCTGCAAATTAATCATTAAATTTGAACTGCAGTCAGACAACCCCTCCTAGTTTACAGTTGCCCAAAAGTTCATTCTACCAGGTATTTGTTTCATATGTGGTTGAAGCTGTCTTTCCATGTCATCTAGGAATGCCTTCAGAAAAAAAAAGGTAAGTATGCAGGGCCACTTGGAACTGCAGCACTGTGAAGACATTATGAATGACAGTGTTTTGGCAGACACGAAGCCCAGACCCCTTTTCCCAAAGGAAGCAAATATTGAAAACGTGCACTTTGCCTGGCCTCCCTATGTATAAGTCAACAGCTTCCTGTGATGATTCACTAAGACTTACATCATCATCAGTGTTGTTATTTATACTGAGAGCTCTTCAGAGAAAGAATTATCTCTTGCTGTATATATGCACATCTGCCATGGCTACCACCTCAGAACATGAAATTGCATTAATTCTTAGTTAATATGCCTTTCCTACAGAGCATTTCTGTGCTGATACAGAAAAAAACAAGGGATAAGAGAATAGGCACATGAATTCCATCAACAGCTCTTGAGAAAGCTGTGAAAATAATTTGAATATTTCTTCAGCACACTATAATTTCCATGCACTCTCGCATATCAGCAGGTCAGGAACTGCCTAATGCTGAAGTAGTGCCCAGCTGAGCACCATTGGTGGGACTGGCCCAAGCCTATTGGGAATCTGCCAGTGATTAGTGCTCTCATCTTGGAGGTCTGTTCTGATAACAAAAATGTCTCCTTCCACTTTCCTGGGAAGACGTTCCCAGTGTAACTCTCAACTTGAAAACATGCCTGTCTGACCAGTCAATGCTTTGAACCAGGTAAAAAAGCCACAGATGTCACCATCCTACAGAACGTACAGATCAGGCTATTTCTGAGCTGAGCTCAAATGGGTCTAAGTGAATGCTTCCAGAATGCCCTACATCAGTTTGATGTTCCAGCTGACAGTACAGAAACTCCAGCAGACACTTTTTGCTCCTCACCAAGCAGAGAATAAAAGCAGAACATTTTCCCTGGCCTCCGTTATAAGAAAAGAAGTTGGCAATGGTTGATGAAAATTTTCCTAGCAACTCAGCAGGATATAATCTTTCCTCTCACAGTTCCACAAGGCTCTGAAGGGCCCTTCAAAATTTGCTATAGCTTCAGAGATAAGTGGCCAGGGAGCAAAATGCTGCAGCTCTGTGTAGCAGAAGGGCAGGCTGAGAACAGCAGTGAAGTGAAACTGTTAGAGTGGACATACTGCATCATTAGCACTCATGCACGTGTTTTCCTGATCAGTCAATTCCACAGAGTACAGAGATCAAGTGGATCATTAATTCTTCATAGTAGAATTAGAGGTCACCTGCATTTTAAAGTGCCATTTTATTGAGAGATGTCTAACAACAGGAGAGCAAAATAAATAGCGTATTATTAGTGGGTGCACTCTGCATTAGATTCATCAATTTAGTCATCTACTGAAGTATTCTCCCATCCTTTTGTACTATATGTAGGCAAGAGTTGCAGTCATAAATACTGGGACAGGGAGATATTGCAGAGAAAATATAACTTACTGGCACTGTACTTAGAGAATAATATCATAAAATAAATACAACTTAATGTATGTTATCACTGGCAACAGAAATTTGCAACTGTGGAAAGTGTTCTGATTCCACAAATTTATGACATCTGTGTACCATAAAGTAGACTATGCCACACTCTACCATTTTATAAGTTGACTTTTTTTTTTTTCTGTTAAGATAATCTTATCTTATACAGCTTTCCTTCTACAGCAAGTTGCATAAATCAGGTTTCCAAACTCCTAGCAAGTTCACAGCAGACACTTGCATGGTACCAAACAGAATCAGAATTGCCCTATTCATCTTAATCGTGTGCTAACTTGCCCAAGTATGTCCATTTTAATGTTTAATTTGCTGATGTGTTTGTCTGTAGTAAAAGAAAGCAGCATGTAGAAAATAAAGAAAACAGCCATAAAGCACAACATTTTGCTAGCTGCTAAATAACATAAAATATGTGTGAAAATCACAATTAAGAAAGCCACAATTACGCAGAGAAAACATGCCATCCTCACAACATACCAGGATCCCCTTTTCATTTAGGACATACTTTAACACACTTTAACACATTTTGTGCCAGGGAACCCGAGTCCCCTATGACGAGAAGATGTTCAATGATTCTTTTCTTTGTATAAAGAAAACCAAGTTTTCTTCTGCTATTAATGACTATTATAGGCATTCCTACTACACAGTGGATAAGGTTGTATGAGGTGTTCAGTGCTTTGTTCTCATCTACGATCAGACTCTCACACAGGATGGATCTAATTCAACTTGCACCAACAGCCACCTGTTGATTTTTGGATGATTATTTCCTCTAAACTTTGAAAGAGAGAAAGAGAATGTGTAATTTGGAAAGAAGGGTTCAAGAGCTATTGGAAGGTATTGAGGACAATGTGATAATAACACTTCAGCAGGCAATGAAGTATATAAACCTGTGGGAGGTCTGGGGGAAGCTGCTGTGGGTGCTGCAAGGTAGACCCTGTGAGGAGCAGCTGAGGCAGCCCCATGCTGGACACAGCTGGTTCCAGCCAGCTCCAAGGACCCCATCACAGGTCATGGCTGATGTCCCTTGGCCAGGGGCGGGCACAGAAGTGCTGATAGGGGAAGGAAGGGCAGGCGGGCAAAAATATGCCTGGCAGCCAGGGCTGAGGGAAATGGGGTGAGAAACAGCCCTGCAAGCCCCAAGGGGAGAGCAGAAGGAGGGGAGGAGAGGCTTCAGGCACCAGAGTGGAGATTTCCTTGTAGCCCCTGGAGGAGAACACAGTGGAGCAGGTGTCTGCATGCCAGAGCATATATCCACACCATACCCATGGAGGACCCCACACTGGAGTAGGTGGATATACCCTGAAGGAAGCTGCAGCCCATGGAGACCCCACATTGGAGCAGGCTCCTGGCATGACCTGCAGCCCATGGAGAGGAGCCCACTCAGGAACAGGTCTATCCTGAAGGACTGCAGCATATGGAGAGCCCATACTGGAGCAGGGGACAATTGTGAGGAGGAAGGAGAGGCCAAGAGGAGCTGTTATGGACTGACTGCAGCCCACCATTCCCCTGCGCTGCTCAGGGGACAGGAGGCAGAGGAGTCAGGACTGAGGGAGTGAAGTTGAGCCTGGGAAGAAGAGGGTTGAGGGTAGAGTGTTTTAGCTTTTGTCTTTGTTTCTCACCATCCTACTCTATTTGTAACTGGCGGTAAATTAAACCAACTTCCTCCCCATCCCTGGGCTGAGTCTGTTCTCTCTGACAGTAACTGGTAAGTGATCTCCCTGTCTTTATCTTGAACCACAAGCTTTTCCACCTCATTTTCTCCCCATCCCATTAAGGAGAGGACTGAGCAAGCAGCTGGGTGGGCCTCTGGCAGCTGGCTCAGGTCAACCTACCCCAATGAATAAGAGCTTTACAGTCCTGGAAGATATGACATAAATAAAGATAAAGACAGACATGTGGGAAACACAGTGTAAGTACATTAAACTCAGTGCTGAGCAATAGAAAGATGACCTTCTTTCTGCCTGTGTCGTATGAGGAGCTTTTCTCTTCACACTGGTCTTGACATTATCCTGTACAGTAGAAACCCATTAAGAAAGCATCCATTGAACATTTCCAAGGGTTAATTCTGCCAGCTTTACTCATGCTGAGTATTCCCACTGACTATTGGTCATAAAGTTGGTGGAATCTGGCCTTGTTTTAAAAACAACTACTTCTAGGGGTTAGCCATTGAGATTAGCAACTGACTGAATATTTTCCAGCAAAGCTTATTGTATTGAGTGTAAAAGGTCAACCTACTACATGGCACAACATTTCCAATTGTTCTACAGAATACTGCCTATAGAACCTGCAGCATTGGACTTCTCAATATCAGGTGATTTGATCTTGGTTGAAGAGCCAACCTGCAGAATGAGGCTGAGGAAAACGAGTACAAATGAAGTTCAGGTGTATGGCAGAATGTACTTTTTATGACAGAAGATGGCATGTAATTCATGCCAAGTATCAACTTCTGGTGCAGTTGTCACAGACTACGTTTTGATTAGGTATAGTCAAAGATTTAAGATGAATATTCATTCTTACCTATAATACTTCAAGAACTATCAAAAAATGCCTGTTCATTGTCATAAACAGCAAAGGAAACATTCATCCATTTTTAAATCTATACTCAAGGTATTTAAGCTGGTCTCCTGATCTTTCACTGGCATAAACTTTCACAAGAAACCAGTTTCAAAATGTTGAATCCAGTGTAATCTTGGGAGTGGAATTTTAAACTCAGGCACAAGTGTTATTGCTGAAATACTTCCATATTTATTAAATTGGAGAATGGAAACAATGGTATGGAATTTTTTTTTAGTCAGTCTGTACTCAGATATGAAAGAAATCTATGGCAGACTGTTTGCACTCTAGCCACAGAGTCAAAGACATCTGCACTAATATTCATCAAATACTCTAGAATAATGGGAACAAGCATTGAAATCGCAGTCCATTCACTGACAGCCATCAAGCGGAAAGAAAGGCTAAATTTTTTGTCACTGTTCGTGAGTGCCAGCAAAACACATTTGGACAGCAGGGAAAAAATGTCCCATGATGCAATTAATCATGAGAACATTAAAGACAAAAAGACATAGTTTAGGGTTCAAGAAGTAAAGGCAGCTGTCACAGCCCCAACTTCAGCACCATAGCTTGCAACATGTCGGTATGACATTTACAGTAATGACTGAGAGCAAGCATAGCATGACCTTTACTCATCAGCCACGAGTAGAATAATAAAGACTATTAAGGACAGTAGAGTTATAACTCAATTATGTCCAGATCAAAAGTAAGATACTCATAATATAAAAGGTCATTTATTTCAAAGGAAGAGTTCTGAATGTCTTTATTTCTGTTGTTTTCGATCCTTAACCTGTGTTTGGAAATTGAAACATTGTCATTACATGATAAAAGCACAAAATTTCCATTGGATAAAACAGAAAGGCAATTCAGCCAGAAATAATCTTCTGTTTACACAGTGGCCCTTTCTATTAATCATCTATGGTTGATTGTATTATCAATGTAAGGGTTATAAAAATACTGTGGAATTGTAAGGGCAGGTTAAAAATCCTCTTCCAGGGATCTGTTGTCTTTACTATTATAACCTCTTTCTCTATGACTTCCTTCTGCTGTTATCTTGAAGAGCCTGTATATTCCAATGACTCTGCAAACACTGGAAATTGGTGTCATTGGAAAAACCAAACATTCTACACTCCTGTGATGTAAAGCTGGAAGAAAAAAAATGGTGAATAAGCTGTTACATTTTATTTAGGAGAATTTTAAACAGCTACTCTAATTCCCTGCTGGTATCACTAAGGTAGAGTACAGAGGATGCATGAGACAAGCAGACAGTCAAATTATGCTAGAGGTCTGCTGTTATTGCATTAATATTATCGTAATTATGGATGCTTTCCTTCCAAACTCACACACATATTCAGCCTACAGGCCTGAATCTTCATTCCTTATCTCCAGAAATGCCTGTAGATTTTCCCTCAACAGTATGACTGGAGTGCCAAACACAACCTTTCACTGCTTATGGTTTCTGATTTATTCTTTCACTACAAGCACTATCTCCAGTGGATGCCTTAGCTTAACAAGTGAACCATGCAACTGTACTAAAGGATTCTAAAAGAAAGAGCAGGAG
The DNA here is from genome assembly GCF_963921805.1 of Phalacrocorax carbo. NCBI lineage: Eukaryota > Metazoa > Chordata > Aves > Suliformes > Phalacrocoracidae > Phalacrocorax > Phalacrocorax carbo. Next base: position 93,898,129 of record NC_087514.1, on the reverse strand, counting down.
ACAACTATCACCAAGGTATCAAACTGCACCTTCTTTTTCTTGAAGGGAAACATTAATAAGATTGTACAGAAGATGTGGGAGGGGAGTTACCAAGAGTAGCAATGCATTGTCTAACATCCTGAACTTAAATGAAGGAAAATTTTGAGAACCCAAGACTTAAATATCTAACAACATATTCCCACTTGCGCTCACACGCATCTGCTGAAAAGTATTGAACAGCTAGTACAAGCTATTAATCTGTGACCTGCTGTAAAAAGTAAGGAACAAATATACTTGATTCATGCAGACATATATCTTCCCTGTCCTATTATCAGTCTCCATGCTCTCTTTTGGAACTTAAATTAGTTTATCCTGCTGTGTGTTAGCCCTAGAAAGGTATACTTTTCTTTCAGAGAAGATACTCATTTGGTCAGGGGAACAAACTCCTGCCTTCAATCTCTTGCTGAACAAAGGGCTCTGAATATGTGAATTTCTTAGCCTAGTGTGGAAACACTTGATAACTTTCTCAGAACAAATAGCAAAACTGTGAGGGAAACGTCCAATCTTGCGTTGCTTATTAACAGGTATTGACTAAAAGCAAGCCTCTAGCAATAAAGATTCCCTAGCTGTAAGATATTTAAAATCTGAAAGTACATCTAGGTTCATATACTCCAATTTTTTCTGTCTTTAACATATACAGAATATCATCCTTTATGAGAGTGGTGAATATCATATGAATATACAAGTAGCTTTTTCAGGCTTTACTTACGGTGTCTATCACTGTAGTATGTCAGGCAGCAACCCTGTATAGAGAGTAAGGCAGAGACTCCTGCAGAATAGAGTCCATAAGTGAAGCAGAAAAATTACAAAAATAGACAAAGTGGATAATTCTGTAAATATTATCTACTCAGCATATTCAGTCTTGCAGAACTTTCAGAACAGCTGCAAATATACTGAAAGTTGCAATGATCCAAAGTTTTTTACTCTATGAACTCACAAACTGAGAGCACTTTGGTATCTGATGTTTGGAACGGACTTTGTTCTGTGACTTCTCACATGGCATTTTTCATGTGGCTTGATAGGATAAACACAGAATTTATAATTGGGGATAACTGAGGCTTTCCTATACTAACATAGCAATACAGTGAGAAAAATGGAGAAAGGAACACCTCTCAGAATGAGGCAACAAAGAGGTTCCTCTTGAAAGTATTTGTAATAGAAATTGACTTCATCACCTTTGAAATTGCTGTTGAAGATGTAAATACTTGTGGACAAAACTGATTTCAAAAAGGAAAAAACTAAAACCTTTAAATAGCCTGATTTTTATTTTCAATGATGCTTAGGACAGATTTATCAGAAAATGCAAAAAGGAGTTCCAGACCAGTTCTGAGTGACCAGAGGTGACACTCTCACTTCAGTCAATGCTGATTTTTCATGCCCCACCTGTGATTGGTAGTATGTGATAGGTACCAACCTATCTCAAACCCATGCACTAGAGTGGGTCAGGTTGAACTTTGAAGAAACCTGTCTATGAAGGGAGCTTTAATGAGTAGGTCAGACCATATGCCTAGCTTTTTAACTCCTAAAACTGGAGAAAACAGATCTCATGTTACGAATGCTTCAGCAGTTCTGCTAGTGAAAATCCTCTCCCATTCAGCCACTCAGAGAATGTCTGATGTCTAAGAGACAACCCTTGTGCTTAAAAAAGAAAAGTAATGTTGATCTGATGAGCTGTTAAAGGTGATTTAAAGATGTGATGTGTGATATGATCATTGCCTTTTAGCTCTTTCCCATCTCATTCAGGTATTTTTAAACAAAGTACCTTGGTGACAGCAAATATAAATATACAACAGACAAAAACAAGCTAAAAGGCAGTGTCTCACCTTGAATACTCAATCTTTCTAAAACTATTCATATTCTTAATTTTTAGATCAGATCTGTGTAAGTCACAAAACTGTTTAATAAAACCATTTACTTTTGTTGATTTTTTTTCCAGAGTATTTTCTTCTGCTTCAGTGCTCTGGAAGAGCTTCTGGTGCTTTGAAGATCTTTTTATATTTGATTTCCACAAACGGTTGGTTTTAATCATGTTTGTTGCTTTAATAATAAATCAAAATTATTTTCTATAGTGCAAAAAGGACAATTTTGAAAACGCCCTCAGTTCTTTCCAGTGACAGTGGTGTAATATTTAGCATTTGAAGTGCCTGACTCCCAGTGCAGCTTAACAGCTGTCTTCATAGGCCTCTTATTTCAATGGTCCTTTACATCATGGAAAGATGGTAAAGCTCCCACATTTGCCAAGTAGTGTTTCAAGTGAACTGTGTGTCATTTCAAAGCAAAGTACTGGATCTCCTACAGAGGGGCCATTTGGTTTTAGTGCAATGAATTTTACTGTTTTCCTTTGAACTTACAGCAAATGAGGCCTATATTATTGAACTCCCATTGGACCTTTCACTCCAGCAAACAACAGAACTGTCATACAATTCCAGGATTTGACATTAGTCCACAACCACTGGGAATACAGTCCTGCAAAGGAGCAAAGACCTCCCTCTATCTATCCTCAGCTTACAAATTAGCTCCCTGATCAGATCACCAAGACAACTGCATAGAAGAGTAATGGACCCAGCTGGTGTACTGAAAGTTTTACCAAACAACCTGTTAAAAGGTTCTGTAACATGACCACCCAAATGACAGGGGCACCGTGAACAAGCCTCTGGAATGCACTGTATTTTAAAAATATTCATGAGGAAATAATGTCTCTCCAATCCAAACAATTATACAGATAAAGCTTATTGCCAGTACCAGGAAAAGGCACCGATTCAGTACATTTTGCCTGAATGTATATCTCACGAATTTGATGTCTCCAGTATTCCTGTATTTCTCAGTCTCCCTCTGACTGCTTTGGAAGCAGGTGTACAGTGCTCCCGTAGACTTCCTGACTACACAGGGCTGGAACTAGCTTCCTGGACCTCAGAAACACTATCCGGTGGATCCTGTGTGGGGATGTGGAATAGAGCAGTCTTATTCTAAAACAACAGCCATTTGGTGGTTCCTGGACAAAGGGTCTTTGGGGAAGAAGGTCTTCATGATCAGTTGCCAAATGGCTGCTTAATGAGATGACAGATGTCCTTTGTCTCCCAAATTCTGACTTCAGCTTTAGGTAGTGCAGGTCCCTCCAAACAGCCTGTTTCTATCCCATGTGGAATTCTGTCAATCTCTGCAGCTCTTGTGGCTGAAGCATGTGCTCTGTTAACCTCATCCTTGACAATCAACACTTACCAAGATTCCTAGGTGTGTATACAAGATACTGTTTTCTAAGATTATCCCTACTCCATTTCAACACTTATCGTATTCTCCCTTTTTCTAGATAGAACCATTTCATCTTCTAGGCATTTATTGTGAATCCAAGGCAACTACACCGATTTTCTAAGACAGCCAAGAACCTCTCATCAATTCAAGTGTGTCTGCCAATTATATGACATCATCTACACAAGCTAGGAAGCTTAACTCTATCAGAGAGCCTCAAACAGCAAAGAGTTTTGTGGACCAGATCCAGCCTGTCAGAACAATTTTAATCTAGCAGTTCGTTGCCTGCAACCCACTTATCATAGGTCCTTCAGACAGAATTTGGGAGAAAGACAGAGGCTAGATGTCTTGAGTTTGTTACACTCTAACCTCTCAAATTCTTGTGAGGCTGAAGCAGCTGGACTGTACTTGCCACATAGGAACAGTGTAAGGTTTTTTGCATCACATAGTTTGCATGACCTGGAACAAAACCACACATGAATGTTGGGGAAAATGGTAGGGACTACTTGTATGACTAGCCATGCAACTAAAGACCCCGATAGACCAGACCCACAGGGACATCTCCATTTTGGTCACATCATAGAGAGACTTGCAGATGCAAGACAGAGGAGGCTGTGAGGTATGCAGTCCTCATAAGATGGAATAAAGCCTTTCCCAGCAGAATGTTTGAAGAACATTGCTCATCCTATGTTACACACTGGACTGCATCATGGTTAGCTGAAGAGAGTGATGAAGAGGAAGAGCAGCTCTATGGCCCTTTCTGTTCTATAAGCCTTTGGAATGAATCCATTGCTCAGTTGCCCATCAGTTCTTATGAGACTGCAAGAGTCATTATACACACCTTTTAGCACTGTTGTCACCTTATCTGTAGCATTGATTAGTCTGATGTAGTCATTTCATAGTGCTCCCTTTTGAGCTGAACCTAATGACATTATAAAATCAATGAAAAAAAGATTTATTTTTTTTTAAATAAGGCTTTAAACCCTATTCTTACTTTTTTTCCAGTTCCCTGTTGAAAAATGAATATTCAATAAATACAGTTTGGGCCAGGCCATGCTGCACTGTTTTCCAACCCCTCTTTCTTTTAAAGGTGGTCTTAATCTGTTCACAAGTGCTTTTAAAATTGCTTTTTCTAGTATTGATGATAAATTTTTCTATACAATTATTTGGATTAGCAAGACTTTCTTTCCTCGTGAATGCTTTCTAAATACAACGTACTCCAGATGCTTGTTCCAGATGCTTCTGCCACCTTAGTGGTAATGTCATGTGTTCCTGCAGCTTTTGCACTTTTATTTGCCTCAGTGCTGGCTCTGTTTCTTCTACGGATGAAGATTCAGTGCTGAGATCCTTTGTTGTTCTGAAAGCCATACCATCTTGCCTTGCAAGCTGTCCTCTCCCTACCACACACCCAGACTGCATATGTCATCAGCTACAGGGAATAATTGTTTTCAAAGTATCCTTCTTTACCTGCAGTGCCTCTTTATGACTTGTCAGTTACTGTTAGCCATCCTAGTACAAGTAGTATTGGCTCAGTTTCTTTTCCCGTACTATTTAACCACCACGTAAACTGTTTCTCTAGCTAGTCTGGGGTATTCTTTAGCTGCTGGGCTTCTTTCTCCCAAATCTTTGCTTCTGCTGTCTTTGTGATCTCTTCACTGCTTTGATCATGCTCTTGCTTTGCCAGCAGACTTGGCCTGTTTATGTTTTTTCTTGTAACATTCTGTTTTGTTGCTTGTCCAGCTTGTCTTTGTTTGTTTATGACTCCTAATAACTTCCTCTGAAGTATTTGGTATCACTTTCTCAGATATTTCCCATACAAGCTATAGTGAGATTTCTTCATCACCCCAAAGTAAAGGCCTGAAATGCACTCTCAGCTTCACCTTGCATGTCTCCTTTTCCAGACTATCTTTGCACTTACAAAGGATCAGAGAGACAGCAACATCCAATCATCTTCTTGGGCTGTATCTCACTCTTTCCCAGAACAGAACAGACCAGAACAGTTCGCACGCACAACCACACTCTGTACTTCTATAGATGATAGCATCCCACCATGACTGTCCATATCTTTGACTGAAATGTGTTTAATGTGGTTTTTGGTCAGACCATTTAGGGAACATCATATGACTTCATACATGTATATGCATGTGAGAGAGCCAAAGAGACATTATGAGTGACATCCATGACCTAGCTTTTCACTGTTTTTTTATTTTTTAATTCAGCCCTGAGGTTCATACCATCAATTATCAGATTCTGGAAGCTTGTTTAGTCTGTGGTTTCATCCATCCGTCTTCTCTGTGTCTTCTGCTGCTTTGGTGGTTGTCTGCACCAGTATATCATATCTATACACAGTTCAGTGTACCAACTGCAAGCATGCAGTACCTATTTGCCTAAGTAACAGTTTCCAGTGACTCACTGAGGAAATTGTAGCAATGTGTACTGCTATAACAATACTGTTGGCGTGCTTTGCTTCTGCACTTGTATATCTGAAGTTAGAAAAGTGTAATTTCTTACTGTCACCACTCCTATGTTCTGTTCTAATGATTCCTGAATTCTCTAAATTCTGTTACATATTGATACACTATTGCAATATAAAGCGATGCGACACAACTGAATGCAAATGTTTCCAGCTTTCTTTAAGCCAAAAATTTTGACCCTTTCAAATTTTGTTTGTTTTTCTAAATTTCATTTTGCAAAGACTGATGTTTCCACTCTGATTCACACCAGAGCAAATTAGGAAATGTCAGAATCTCCCACGAGAAATGAAATGCTGGGCTTTAACCAGATCTAGTAAGTCACTGACATACACCAAATTATATCCTTGCAGTTCATAAATTTATATGCAAGATATAGCTTGATGGGATAGCAAAGCTGGCATGGTGCTGCTGGCTCACTACGGTTCTAATCCTTATGCTCAAGAAGCCATTGATGTATGCAATATCTGCAATGCCGGTCTCGTCACAGCAGACTCAGTACTGCCAGATACACAAAAAGTCCCATGGATTTCCATGGGATCACTCTCAAGTGAATGTCTGAGGGAGAATGAAGACATAAAGAATCTTCTCCTTTTGAGGTGCCACCACAAGGTCTCCCTGACAAGATAATTCTGCTTACTCTTATTTTTCCTTCCATTTTTAGAAGAGCCAAAGGGGATATCACAGTGCTACATCCAATGAAGTACAAGCTGAACCTCACAAATGAGTTTTTCAGCAGAAGCACTGCCTTTCTGTGCTAGGGAAATAAGCGTACATTTGCCTGTGTCTAGACTAAGCAGCAGAAGTGTGTCAGAGCATGTGCTGGAGTCCTGATCCCCTCATTCTCCACAGTGGAGACTTGGCTGGATAGCAATGCTCCATTCTGGCCTGTTACATTCACATTCCCTTCCCACTGTCATGGGAAATCACTGGTTAGAAGAGATGGTGTCTAAATAGACAGGTTACACTCTAAAGTGAGGCTGAGATGCAGCCAACACACATACCTGGACTTGAGATATATTATGTGATCCAGCTCAGACTTTTCCAAAAAACCGAAAGTGGCTAGAGCATTGTTGCCATCCTCAAAATGTGGAAAGGCTCCTATTTATATTGCTTCAGTCTGTACCTCTCAGCACTCCCTGAAGGGCAGTGGAAAGACTGAGCTGTTTGTGCAAGATACCATCAACCAAGTGGGGCTCTTTGTGGAATAAGGTATCGAGCAGTCTGACGGCAGAATCAACCTGACAGCAAGGAGTATTTGAAGAGTTGTTACTTACTTAAATATCAGAGAGTAGAGAGTTATATATGAACCAGCAGAGGTTTGTATTCAGTCTAAGGGTTTGATTCTCCTCTCACCTCGGAAGTGTAAAGAAACCACTAAGAAGCCAATGGTGTATAAATAGTGTAAGATGAAAGACAGAGCAGGAGGGATTCTCTAGCCTGCGGTCCCTGATAATCAAATCCACACTATTACAGCATTGCAACTCCACTTAATTCAACAGATCAGCATGAACAAAACAGCAGAGAACCAGACCTAGCAACAAGCAGACAGTGACCCTAAAAACATTCAGGACCCAACTGTGTTCTCATTGACACTAGTCAAAATCAAGCAGAACTACATGGATTTCAGAGCAGAACTTGGCCATAAGTCACAGACACAAGAACTATGAAACAGTGAGTCATTCTCGCATGCCAGATGCCATTCGCTGTGTAGAGAAACAGCACATGTGCTGGAGCTGTTCTTGCTGAAAAAGGACACAGTAGCTCCAGGTACTGAGATACAACAACAGCGTCTCTGCATCTGACATCTTCAGCAGTATTAGTATGAAGAGGAACTGAAGGTGCTTTCTTCCAGGAATGGTCAAACTCTTTTTATTTAAATCCAGACGAAGCAGAAGAGTCTATATTTTAAAAAAATCAGAGTAAGCTTAGCCACTGGCACTCTTCAAAAGTGAAGCTATTTCATGTCATTTGCACCACAGCTTTGTATTCTGCAGGTTTTTTTATACTAGGCCAAAGATGCTGGAGGAAAATCACTTTAAATAAACTTGCCACAGAATCCAAGACAATGCACCCTAGCCAGGGCTACGAGGACTCTACTGCTGATGGGTTTGCTGCTAGACAATTGGTGGGCAGAAATGCTGCCTAGAAACACGCTTGCGCTGTGTCTGAAAGGAAGATCAAGGAGTAGAATAGTCTGTCCCAAAAATGCTGCCGGAGAGTTTGACAAGTAGGTTTTCTCTAGAGAACACTGTATTTCTCGAGTCTGTATAACAGGTCAGTACTATGCACAGATTATCTTCAAGATAGACCTGAGAGAAATTCTTTGGTGAAGGATAGGCCTGCAATCCAAATCATTCAGCACTATTTACTTAGATTGGAAAATAATACCACTTAGGAACTTATTCCTGGTTACTGCCTCTGTATCTCCTATTTTTGTAACAGCATATTAAAATTAGATGACCCTCTAACAGACAGATGTTACAAATGACACTCCAAAATGCAGGTTTATTCTACTCACCACATGCAATGGAAACACATCTTATAAACAAGCATACGAACAGCACCATTACAGCAGGCCTTGTCAAGAGATAATATCGTGCAGCCTAGGGGTAATGGCATCTCTGTGATAGGCCAGATATGAATCATGATGCTTGACAGTAACATCAGCTGTGCTTCTGTACTTAGCTGGTATATCTCCCATCATGAGTGTTTCCACTTAGGAAGAGTGAGATCAAGCTGTAACCTTGTTTTGTTCATAAGGTACACTTGGGATGGCTACAGCAGTGAGCAAACTGGGAGGGTGGTGTAAAACCACCCCATCAGGGTAACAGAGACTCTTGCTTATTGAGAATAGACTGGGAAGCAAGAAGCAGCACTGAGGAAGAAAGCACAGGACTTGGTCTGCATCATCCTTCAAGAGAAATTCCAGTAACTGGCATTTCTGAGAGAAAGTCCTGGATTGTTCATTTTCTTGCTTTCTTTTGAACTGTATCTGTAACCTGAACCAAACCACTTCATTATTTATTAATTTTACACTTCTGTTTTGGTACATGTTAGGAACAGGTCCTCCATCCCATATTTTACAACTGCCACTTGAAGTCTCCCTCGGTGCAGTTTTCTACAGTGATAAACAGCAGTTTGTCTTCAGATCCAGGTTAGAGGTATTATATAATATAGCTACAGAAGGAAAAAATAGCTTCCGTCCTTTTTTCAGGCATCCCTCCTGTGTTGTCTGTATGAACCACAGATTGAAAGCAGGCTCTGAATTCAGGCTGTTCTCTCTTAAGTACCACATGTAGGTGAAATTATTACAACCTAATCGATTTATCATGACAGCTAAGGGACTGGAAAAGAATAATACTTTTTTGTGGCCCTGCTGTCTGAAAACGTAATAACAGAATCTGAGAGCAGTGGGAGATGTTTTGTTTTATTCAGAAGCATTGCCCAGAGTAGGCTCAGATAATATGCTCACAATGAGGACTTCCAGTATCAGGATAATACATTTATGCAAAGGGAATCTTGAAAAAAGTCTTGCTTGATAGTTTTCACAAACTCAACTTAATCTAGTTTTGCAACTATGTATAATTTTAATCATTGAAAGACTGATCCTCTGAGATTATGTTTTATCATGAATGATTGTCCAGATCTTTTTCTGCCTTCCATGACCTTGGCAGTGCATACAATGACAGGGAGAACTCCTCCACAACAGTTTTATGTTTTAGGATTCATAAGGCAGATTTTTGTAGTTAATCACATGGAAAGCAATGGATTGCACAGGCTGCAAAGCCAAACTGTCTGGCAAAAGGCAGAACAAGGAGTTTAGTTCATTTCTGTATTGGCCAACAATGAAAAAAACTTGATCTGGGAGAGAAAAGGGTGAGGTGATTTTTATTTTCTCTAATTTTTGTATTTTTTTCTTCTCATTTGGCAGTTAAGACCTCTGCTATCCTTACAACAAAATCAGTGACCCTTGCACCTAAAGCTAACTGCTGTTTCAAGGCAAGGCAATACTGTTGACAACTGTGAGAAGACTCTCTGCTGGATCTAGATTCAAAATTTCTTAAGTCTTAAGATAAGTTTTCCTTACAATAAGAGTTAATGAAGTAATTATTAACCAAAAACTAATTCTGATTTTCACTGACTTACCTTACAGGTCTAGTTTCTATGGCAGGAAAAAGTGAATATTCCTACTGGCATATGACAACAAATGAATAAACTGAGAAAGGATGCATCGTGCTTCTTAATGGATCAGTAAGAGCAATTGACTTGATCTTACATTTATATTTCCAAATTCCAAAAATTAAGTAATGGGGACATTTTAGCATCAGGTGCCTTATAATTTAATAGCAGTACCATTCTTTATTTTCCAGGTATTTACAAAGTTAATCTTTAACAACACCATGACATACATACTGATTATCTATGTTTTGTCACCAGCTCAGTAGAAGAAGATGCCAGACTTTGCCATGGCTAAGCAAAAAACACTCAGCTGGAAGCTGGGAACTTGGACTTGACCCTTGGTTAAAATAGACATTTTTGACATATTGTATGGTCTCAAGTTAGGGTTATACTTATAGGCTCTGGAGTTAGGGTTATGCACATAATTCATCAATGCTTATATAAAACACCAAAAACAATTGGATTTTTAAGCCTATTTGTGATATATGGAGCACTGATATATTCTGCATCGATATAAAATCCTGCTCCACCTTATTGAGATCAACTAGGATCACATAGCTGTAAATTCTTACAGAATTTTTGTTGGTGAGTGTATTGTATCTAATTATCCCACTTCATCCTAATTATCTTTCATCTGTCCTGTTTAGAGCAGTAGTTAAGAGGCTCTACAAGTGGATTCCAAAGACATTAAGTAAGAATTTACAGGGGTAGTCATGTGTCTTAAGGCCCAATTATAGGCTTTTTTGAGCTTTTACACTGCATTATTACTAATGTTAATTTATAATATCTTTTAATTATACCCCACTCTTTTTAAAAATTTTGGTGAGGAAAACGGTTTTCTCAGACTAAGCCTGGCTGGGACGGGCGTACACTCCAGAAATATATCCATCGTGAAGCAGGAAGGGAAGGGAGCTTAGCAGACAGGATCACACATGAAAGAGAGGAGGAAGGGAGAGCATGTAGATAGCAACAGCTGCCTGCCTTGGCTGTGGCGGGGAGGGCAGCCCAGCTGGGGCCCTCTTGGGGGCAGGGGGAATGTTTGGTTTCCTCCTTTTTCTGCCCTTCGGATCCGCAGCATTAGCAATCAGTGCTCCCTCACGCGTGGTGCTGTTGGCTGAGGTCATTGCAGCAGAGCAGCCGGCGATTGCCCAACCTGTGCATTTTACTGGCTGCTTCCCTCGCTGTTCTCTCTCATGTTCACCAGGTAGCTCCTTGCCTGGCACTTGGGGGAGAAATGCTCAGGCTGCAAAAGGGAAGGGTTTCCAGCAGGTACAAAAATGGAGCCTGCAGACATGGCATATGGTAGGGAAAAGCAATGTACATATTTCTTCTCTCTCCGTGGGAAAAAGTAATGGGAAAGTATGAAGCCTGGCTGGTTAGACAGCTGACCATTTTGATGAAGGTGTTAGAAAAAGGTGCTTGCTGACTGTTGTGGAGGATACACACTTTTTACCCCCCAAAAGCATTAAATTTGAGTTCCAAGAGGCTTATTCATATTTTCCTTCTAAAGCATTAGAAGATTCCATTTTTAAAGGAAAAGTATATGGGACACAAGTCCAGTTCTAGCAAATTGCTGCAGGAGAGAAATCAACAACAGCTGCCAGCTCAAGACAAAGGAACGGAGGCAGCAGAAACAAACTGGCCAGGAAGGGAGGCAACAATCCAGTAGACTCCTTATGGAAAGCAGTAAGAAAGAGGACTGACAAATGCCCGGGGGCAAGGATGTTACGGATGTTGAAAACGAGATTAATTTCACATCCCAGTGCTGTAGCTGACATCAACAAAAACAAAACAATCTTCCCCTCAAAAAAAAAAAAACAAAAACCAAACCAAAAACAAAGCAGCAGTTCACACACCAAGTAGGAATGTACACACTTGCTATGAAAAAGAGACTCTCTGTAGTACAAGTGTTTAAGGCACCAACATTTTTTGTACTGCAAATGCAGGCACTCAGATGCTTCATTTGCCCTTGTGAGGTGAGATTAGTAACCTGTTTGATTGTCACAGAATTGCAGAAGCAGCTGTAACATGGCTGTAGTAACACCTGTAAGCTGTCTCCTCAACCTGTAGCAACTGTTACCGGTTGTGGGTGAGGTGATCTGGGCACAAGGAAAAGGGAGGCTTTGCAGAAATACTTAGAATAAAAGATAAAAAATTACTTAACCCAGATAACCAACTGCATTCCCAAAAGGAAACAATAACCTACCAGAAGGCTACCAGAAACTTTATAACATTTATTGAGCAATGCTAAGGAATAGCAAAATGTAGCGAAAAATGAGCTATTGAAAGTAAAAAGAAAATATGAGACACACACTGTTTCTGAGGACTGATAGCCCTGCAAAGCTCTCAGGTGTCCAAGGAGACCTAGGGTCACGGTATGCAAAGATAATGCCCAAATCAATTGCTAGTTTAACAGGGTTCTGCAATGGAAAGAGGAAGAGTGCCTGGCAGCAGCCCCTGTCAGCTACTTGTGGAAAACTAAGAAAAAGATGATGATAAGGATGTAAAAAGTGATGACAATCCCCTGCCTTCTGACTGTCAGGCACTTAGGAGCTTTCTGAGGCATAGGCTGCATTCAGAGCAAAGCACTTAACACGTTCCTTGCCCTATTAATTTGTCTGATCCTTTTTGAATCCAGTTCCACATTTGCACTGATTGTGCTCTTTAGAGTGACATGATTTCATCAGTTTTTCTTTGCATATGAGGCTGATGTGCAATGTGATCACAAGCAATTAGAAAGCATTAGGAGCTGACTTCATCTACAACTCAAGATACTGAAACTACAGGATGGTGATGTGAGGCTGTCATAGCATTTATCTATGGTTGGAGGTGACGACAGCCAGCAATTCACTCACTCAAGCAGAATGAAAGCTCATAATCAAAATTAGTATCGAGTTTTTATCAGGAAGTGTTTTTTTGTGTTTTGTTTTGGGTTTGGTTTTTTTTTTGTTTGTTTGGTTGGGTTTTTTTTTCCCCAGAAACAACAACAAATGAGGATAAAGCCCTGTCTAGAAAATCATTACATGCATTGGATTTTTTGAGCAGGACATACTTTTCAGAGTAGGACAATGGTTCTATACATTCAATGGTATTCAATGGTAGACTTCATCCACACTTCACGGTGTGTTCATATTTGCAGTGGAAAGCTCCAGCCAGTTCAGTGAAGCACTGACAAAGATGGGGTGCCATAGGGCAGAAAATTGCTTCAGAGTCTTTTGCAAGGAACAAACGATGGAGAAGGCTGCCTCCCGCTAACAGAGTGTGCAATGTATTTGAAGTTGAGATTTTGTTTAAAGGAAACCAAGCCCTAATCCTGGTTAATCAAAGGAGTACACCTACAGACCAGACTACTCTTAACGACAGATTTAGAAGGGTATTTAGCTGTTTAATAACACAAATCGAGCGTGCTCTGCAGAAGAGCTTAAGCACTTAAAGCCCATTGGCTTTAGGCATTTCTGGGAGGAGAAATACCTTTGCAAGTCTGGTCCAAAGGGATAGTTCACATCACTCCGCTGGCAAACAGAAAGCCTCTATAGCAAATACCAGTAGGCTAGTTGCTCAGGCATAATAAATATCTGGCCACGATACTAAATGTATTACAAAGAGGAAGTAAAGCTTTACGCAACCACAGGTGACCCAGGAGGAAGTTTTACTCCTAAATACATGCTTACACCTGCAGTATATACTGAATGTCTAACTTCGAAATGATGGCTGTTCATAAGTAACTTTTTTTTAACTTTTGGCTTCTAGTGCAGTCCCATTTTTAACCTTGGCTGTTACTTTGAGAAGGGCTTTCTAGATGGTACCATCTGTCTGTCACCAGATACTTCTCAGTCATATGCAGTTGTGAGAATATGTCCTAGAACAGCAGAATATTCTATTCCATCTAGTTTCCAAGCTCGTGCTTCATAATACTGTAATATCTGATAATCTCTTCCTGTTTTCTCTGGTAGTTCAACAGTCATTTTGGTGAACTGTTTGATTTAAAACTATGCTTGTAATTCTTTACCTGTAAATCGTGTCCTTCTGCCCATTTTTTTACCTCTTCATCTGCTACAAACAGCAAAATGATAGATTTTATGTGACTGACTGCATTTTGAGTTTTGGTTGTCATGAGTGGTACAGTCTCAAAATATACTGAGTAATAGTATACATAAATCCCTTTAATATGCCAGCAGTCTATTGCTAGCATTACCCATGGATGAACATCAGTAGTTCATAAATCCTGAGTAGTTCTTTTATCTTTGCAGAAGCAAAAGTGTATCATAATACAAAGATAACAATTTTATGAAGACTGTATGGCTTTATCTGTATATTGCTTTTTGTGTAGATGAACCCCAGTTAATATGAACTTATTAGTGCTATAATTTGTGAAAATCCTATGGTCAGATTTGTTAGCCTGGACTCCCTCTGATGTATAGCATCCCATTAAATTCAATGGCATGGCTATAGATGCACTTTAAATATGTAATTTCATACTCATTGTACAATATTATAGTATGTGTTTAAAACTACTGTTACCCATAGATTTGATCTGAACTTAAGTCACATTTTGCACTAAAGGAGTTTGCAAAAATACACAGAGGAGCTTAGAAGAGGGAGGGACTTCATGCTTTCCTACAGAAATGTGTAGGCCTGGACCAGTATTTCAGCATGCCTGCGTTTTACTAAGGCTTGGACTTCGATCTACAATTGGCAGCTCAGGCTGATCAATAAATCAGAGCTTTTCCCTGCATAAATGTTGCACCAACTGAACTACAATCGATGGTTTAATTTAGTGACAGTGGTGCAAATTCCTTTGTGCACCTGGCTGAAAACCTCAAACCCTGCAAGGATCTGACTTAATCCTAATTAATTTAAGCCAGATTAAAACCTAATCAAGAATATCCACATGGGATTTTGTAAGAATTTAACAAAATTTTAAAACATTTATCTGGATAAACAGATGTAACTTTGTGTATAAGGGGGCCTAATATTACAAAATTATACTGAAGTAATTTTTCAAGTCTTTCAGACTATTTTCAAGAACTGAAATTTTATCCTTAAATTCACTGTAATTCTGATTAAATTCTTTTTGCTGCATGCTGATCAGATGTTCATATCAGACAAAGTAGAGGAAGGAGCACGAATAAAATTTAGAACAATTTAGAATCTATCAGCTTTCAGTTTCTCGTAAGTTTTAATAATTAATGTCCTGAGAATAGCAGATGGCCCCAATTCTTTTTAAATTACTGTAGTTAAAAATATGTATTTTTTTAGTCCTCCAATATGGCACCAAATGTTACTGCTTCTGGCTCCAGTGCTTCCTTCTTTCTGACTTACATTCTGATTTATTTCTATTTCTCTGCTTCAGCTGAAAGGCAAGTTGAAAGCAATTGTCACTCCAGACAGAAGCACAGATATGTAATTTCTGTTTCATTTTAAACATGCAGGCAAAGGACTACTGAGTTCATTCTGAATCCATACATGCCCTATAGCTTGGAAATTGCACTGATCCAAATTCCACTGAGATCTTGCCTACACAGAAAGACTTAACGGTATATCACTTCTTGCCAGCATATCAGTTCCTCTAGTTTTACTCTCTAGGTAAACATTCTTGTTCCCAATCAGAGTATCATCCAGGAACAAAAATTTAAGTGTCATCAGTCACAGTCACCTACAGTTGTCAGTAACCATACAATACATGCCTATTTTATGAAGGTCCATGGTAGTAGAACTCTGTTAATTACAATACAGTGAAAACACTCCCCCAAACCTCATCACAAATGTAAAACCTGTGGTAGTCCACAGCTACTGTGTACTGCAGGACAAAAATTGATGCTATCATCACCATGCTATGGCCCTAAAATAGCAGAGTAGTTCCTAAACAAAACTCCTAGAGTATGTCGGGAGACAGAGAATGGCCCTCACAAAAGAGAACATCAAGACACCCAAAGGTAATATTCCCTGCAAATCTGGCCTAAATTAAATGTTTTGCTTTCACCCTAAATCACCAACTAGTGACTTTCTATGGTGGAGTGACTGCATCAGTGGACAACGGAAGAGCTACAGATGTCATCTCACCGGACTTCTGTAAAGCCTTCAACACAGTCCCCCACATCATCCTTCTCTCTAAATTGGGGAGATACAGATTTGATGGGTGGACTGTTCAGTGGATAAGGAACTGGCAGGATGGTCGCATCCAGAGGGTAGTGGTCAATGGCTCGATGCCCAGATGGAGACCAGTGATGAGTGGTGTCCCTCAGGGGTCCGGACTGGGACCAGTACTGTTTAATATCCTCATCAATGACACAGACAGTGAGACTGTGTCCACCCTCAGCAAGTTTGCAGATGATGCCAAGCTGATCAGTGCACTTGACATGCCAGAAGTACAGGATGCCATCCAGAGAGACCTGGACAAGCTGGAGAGGTGTGCCTGTGAGAACCTCATGAGGCTCAACAAGGCCAAGTACAAGCTCCATCAAAAGGAGCGTGGCCAGCAGGTCAAGGGAGGTGATTCTGCCCCTCTGCTCTGCACTGGTGAGACCCCACGTGGAGCGCTGCGTCCAGCTCTGGAGCCCTCAGCACCAGAAGGACGTTGAGCTGTTAGAGCAGGTCCAGAGGAGGGCCACAAAAATGATCCGAGGCCTGGAGCACTTCTCATGAAGACAGGCTGAGTTGGGGTTGTTCAGCCTGGAGAAGAGAAGGCTGTGGGGAGACCTTATTGTGGCCTTTCAGTACTTAAAGGGGGACTATAGGAAGGATGGGGACAATCTCTTTAGCAAGGCCTGTTGTGACAGGACAAGGGGTAATGGTTTTAAACTAAAGAAGGGTAGATTTAGACTGGGTATAAGGAGGAAATTTTTTACACTGAGGGTGGTAAAGCACTGGAATGGGTTGCCCAGAGAGGTAGTGGAGGCCGCATCCCTGGAAACATTCAAGGTCAGGTTGGACGGGGCTCTGAGCAACCTGATCTAGTTGAAGATGTCCTTGTTCAATGCAGGGGGGGTTGGACTAGATGACCTCTAAGGGTCCCTTCCAACTCAAAGCACACTATGATTCTATGACTTTAAATCTGGTTTATCTCTGAGCACGTGACAGAACACACAACTTTCTGACCTTGGCAGGTAGCTGGGAGATGCCATAAGATGTGAGATTTTTAGTGTGTAATGGTAGCGCAGACAAATAATGAGTCGGCCTCTCTCAGATCAGTGATTTCTGGAGATGGTAAAACCTTGGGTACTCAAGGGGTCTTAATTTCCCATCCCCAGAAGTATTCTCATTCTATCATATAGTCCCACACTTAAGTTTGTAAAGTTCAGTTTTTAAGGCACCATTGGCTTCTCACCCTCTCTACTGTTGTTTGGAAGATCATTCCCAGCCACGCCCTAGAAATCTGCTTGGACTTTTTGGTGTTTTCCTCATTTTTCTTTGAAGTTCTTTTTAACTCTCTTTTGGTCTTCCTCTGCAGCTATTCTGTTTTAATCTCCTCTTCTTGAACACAGGTGAGAGCTTGCATGTAATATTGCAAAAAGATCTTGTTGGTGTTTTGTACAATGCAGCTCCTGCATCCCCGTATCTACAAGTACCTCAGCCAACGCATCCTAATAGTGCTTTTCACAGCTGCTTCAAAATAGTCCTCAGCTGTCACCCTCCAATAACCAATACACCCAGATCTTTTTCTTCTACTTGGTTCCTTCTGATGGATGGTATTTTTAGCAGTTTGTGCTGGTATGTCATGTTCCTTTAAGAGAGAAGGGACTGAGTCATGCTGGCCTTGTGGAGAAGGGGAGACTGCTCTTACCCCGGAGCAACTGCCTAGAGGAGCAACACTTCCGTGACAGCAGGGTGGGGCTGCCAGAGGAAGAGGCAAAAAAATCCTGCAGAGCAGCCGAGGGACTGAGAGACTGCTCTCTAAGGAGCAAGGAGCAGAGCCAAGGCCAGAGCTCTATACCTTCTTCCTATAGTCCACAAGAGGACCACACAGAGTTCCTGCAACCCAGAAAGCCACTCAGTGGACTGAAATGGCATCTAGAAGGAAGGATCCAGCCAGCAAAATTACTGCAGGCAGGGAGTTGTTTATAAATTCACTTTTATTTCTGGTGCATCTCACCTAGCCACTGAGATGTCTTTGTTTAAAACACAAACTGTTCTGGTGTACATGCAGGTAAAACCTGGTCTTTTGAGATTAAGAACCTTTTTTTTTTTCCTACTTTGGAGAGCTCACTATTAGAAGGATGACTAGGCAGATCCACTGCAAAGTTCTGGCTGCCTTCATATCCCATGTGTGCATGACTTTGTGCTACTGAACCTGCTACTGTTTCTGCCACTTGTCCTTAAGCTGAAAATTATTAAACAGGGTAGGATAAGTCTCAGGACTGTTCTGTGAGGAATTGTCAACACATTGCTTTCTTCGTCTTGAGAACTTCTCCTTTCATACATTGCAGTCTCACGCTAGTCAGCGCCTTATCGACCTAATCGGTTCTTGTGGTAATCCTCATCATTTCCACTTCAGTAATGATTTGCCTTCACACTACAAGTGCTGCTCTAACATGTGTGAAAATTCAGGCTATTGCATTGCCCCTCTGTAAAAGGTCAATTATCCAAAAAGATTTTAGTCTAACACTATCTACATTCAATAAAACCAGGATTACCCTGTTTTGCATTTGCCTTCAGGGCTTTAATTATTCTTTCCTTCAAATATTTTGCAACACTTCATACAGTGTTGCATTCAAACTAAAAGACTCAGAGTTATCTGGGCAATTTCTCTTTTCCCATTTTTTGGAATGTAAAATGAAGAGAGGTAGAGAGTATATTGACACAAGTACATTTATTCTGTCGATAAGGCCTGAATTTGTATTCAGTTAAGAAGAGCCATCTTTTATCAAGTTTTTGGCTTCTTTTATAGGTGTAATACACTGTGATCAAGGTTTCCAAGGTTGCCAAATCTTCAGCTTTGCAAGAGCAGCCCGCCTACATGCCAGGTTCATAACAAATATAAAAGATTTTACAAAGAACCTCATTTCAGCAAAGCCTCATTTTTCAACAGAACACTTTGTCAAAAATATTAATCAGACCTAGCCATAGATTTCTTTTACTATATAGTCTTTTCCATCATCTCTGCAGTCTTTATGACAAGCTTAACTGGCTGAATTTATGTTGTTTGGGTTCTCATACTGTGACCCTAACCTTGCTGTCTAAGCTATTGCTTAATCATTTAATTTTGGGGTAAACATAGGTTAATGTCACTGGTGCATTATGTAAGTGCTTTTATGGGGTAGTATTTCACTAGAAGACAAATATTTAAGAATCTTTCCTTGTATAAATTATCTTCATTTCAATAATATTCACAGTGATTGATGAGTAATCTAAGATGTATTGTCATAATTTTAAAAACATGTTTTCAAAGCACTTTCCAATATACTCAAGCTCATGCAGAATTAATGGTGAATGTAGAAAAGCGGTTAGAGACCTCTTACTCTTTATTCCAGTGAATACTTGGTGATGTATTTATCAGGCTGCTCAAAATGTTTATCACATTGTGAGTAGGTCCATCTGCAAAAAACATAGCCTTATAGATTGTAAACACAGAAGGGAATACTGTAAGACACAATGTTGCACTAATGGCTCCCTGTACCACAAAAGGCTACAAGGCTTATAATTAAATCCTACTTCAAAATTAGGAACATTCTTGCTTTGAAAATTTCCAGACATACATCTCTTAAAATTCTGGCTTAGATGTTCCGGTGCTGATTTTTCTTATCCCCAGACATTTTAATTTTATTTCTAGCTTTGACTTTTAACACCAGATCATCTTATATTTTGCTTACTAGGTGTAAGAGCTGCCTTCTAGTATATGTTCTTCAGACAACACAGAGAGGCCATATCACCCCTGTACCTCTGCACCAGGGAGCTTTTTGCATCTCTCGCTGTAAGTCATGCTTGCTTTCTTTAATCACCTGTGCCTCTTCCAAAGCAACTATTTAACATTTCTCTCAAACACATATTTTGGATAGACAGCATTTTGGTAGACAGTCTACCCATGGTTACATCAGTGCTAACTCCAGTGATAATATAGCCTTCTTACTTTACTTGCTGTTTCCCAAGGATCACATTAGCCACCTCATCATATTATGGAGATTTGTTCAGCTTATTATTACTCACTACAGTTAATTTTTCTAGCCATTACTTTCCATACTATTGTCTCACCTTCTGTAAGGATGGACTATATCCTTTAAGATGTCTGTGAGTTTTGTTTGCTTGCAGCTGGCTTACCGAAAAATTCATGTCACTGTCTTGATGTTCTGTCTTTATTATAATTCAGCACTCCCCCACAGTTTGTGAAATGCGCAGATTTTATCAGTAACTGCTTGATGATGATTTGCCTTTTATAGTAAATATTTTTAAATCAGTTTAGAACCTATCATATTGAATCTTACTTGGGTTACTTTTGCAGTTGATGAGCAATGGCAGTCCATACAATGAATCAACAGGACTGATCAGGAGAGCAGCCTGTATGAAAATGTGTTTTGCGTGAACCTGTACTTTGAGTAACAAAATTTGGCAGGCTGTGACCAAATCCTTCAGTGCACTGCTTCTGCTCTGTAATTCAAGGCTGAGTTTTTAATCTGGAGATTAATATTATGCTTTTAAAATGTATCTGCATTTTCAGAGAAAACAACCACTGCGCTAAAAAAGATGAGGTCATTTTGAGAATGTACACATTACTGCAGATAGCAATAGTTGTCCAAATGATCCTTACTTTCCCAGTAATAGAGACCAGTCACTTGAAAGATGAAAATCCAGTGTTTTTGAAAATATTTCAGCAGATAAAATCTCACCTGCTCTGTTTGTGTTTCAGAGGTGCAGGGAGCCTGAAATGGGTGTGGTGGAGGCACAGGAGCTGAGAGCACCAGCCACAGGAACCAGTAGAACCAGTTCTGCTCTGTACAGCCTGGGAAATCTTGCCTTCAAAGACATAACTTGACTGCTTTTACTAAAGTATCCAGCTCACATTCAGGTAAAATTCAGACTATAAATCACTGTCTACTGGGGCCTACCTGGATGTAGGCCATTTTCATAAAAGCAGGTTTTCCTACCATATGATAACAGAATTTGACTGGCATGTTTTGGATATTTCTCCAAGTGTGAAGCCAAAGAGAGCCATGGCAAACCTTTTTTTCCTTAAAACTGCAGGTTTGTGGGTTTTTTTTTCCTGGGAATCAGCTCCTGCCAACATGTATCTCATCCCAGTCACAATCCCATTTAAAATGGACTGCTTAAAACGCACTGCCCAGGTCTTCCACTAACTGCAGATGTTGGAACCTCTGGCATTTATCCTGCTGTGTAGGTTGTCTCCATCTGTCCTTCAGAGGGAGAGTGATTTCACGATGTCTATGCTTTTTATAGACAATGGAAGAAATGTTCTTTTTAAAAAAATCAAATCTAGTTTAATAATGCTTAATAATAATAGCAAGCAGCACCTCATTTTAAATCTGTAGCATTTAAAAATCTAGAATGCTAAATAAATCCAAATACATGTTCTTTGCATTTGACTGGACTACACAAGCTGCGTTTAGGTTCCTGTATGCATTACTGATGAAGGAAATACAAAAAGAAATTGTGTCCAGCTTTGCAATTTGAATTTTAGTGACAAGCCTTTTCTTTGTGTAAATCTACATGTGTAGATCAGTTTGATACTGATAGTCAACACACAAATTATTTCATGTTTCCTTGGGATTACTGTCTTTTCTCTGTGTAACTCATAATAATAATCGCTATGTTTAAAGAAGGTTGTTGAAAGGCAAAGAAACAGAGCATTGTGATTAAGACAAGTGACAATGTATGAAAGGAAGGGAAGAGTAAGTGAGTAAGTAAGCCATTATATATGATACACAGGTCAGGATAGACTGACCTGAACAGCTAACCACTTATTAATAATGTATTCATTTGCAGCAATCTTTGGATTTTTCTTGGATTCTCTCTTCACACTTAAGTTTTTATGTTTGCTTATTGTATTCACCCCCAGTGACGACATTCATTCAAGAATCATTTCAATTTGAAGTGTATGGGTTTCCAGGGGAGTGAATCTTTCCTACACAAATGTCCTCCAGGGGCTTCTTTAGATTGCTATGATCTTTAAAAACAGACATTTTGTTTTAAATGATGGAGACAGTTTGTCAGGGGAAACCCTAAATACTGGGCATTAAGGTAATTCACAAAGCAATCAGATTAATCAATCTGATCATGTATTATAAGAAGGGAAAATTTACTAAAAGGGTAAAGCTTAAATTGTAGGAAAGCTTGGCTATATTGATTAGGACTTACACACACACACAAAAAAAAGACAATTTACTGAAGGAAAATATTCTCCACCTGAGATTACAAAAGAAGAAATAGGTCAGCTATAGACTCTAGGCTTGAAACAGATGAGCTAGAAAAGAAATTTAGGACAAGAGGCTATTACATCAGACAATTAGAGGAAGGAAAGGGCACTTGATAAGCAGAGTCTGCAATTGCTGAGCAGAAGAATTAAGGACCATGAAAAATCCTTTGCTCTTTTTTCATCAGTTCGCTCCACACTTATGACAACTTTTACTTGCTGGCTGGGAGTGCAGGGGTGTGAGCTTACTTTGCTCTAAATTGTCAACAGACAGATTTAAAGGTTGAATCTGAGTCCTCCTTTAAGACACATGAAAAACAGACCCATTATAGCTTGATTCATATGGAACAACTCACTAGGCTGACACCCACTCATTTCCTTTCAATCACAATGCAGGGGAGTTTCCTGTTTAATCACTTCTCAGATGGTCATAATTTTGTTAGGTTCATCCTTTCATCTTCACGATCGCCATGAGTTCAACATCAGAAAACCTATGCTAATTAAGAGTTGCTGTACTGTGCCTACAGTGCATAGCTTAGCTGGATCAACAAGAAGGCGGAAATGATAAATACGTACTAAGAGAAGGTGGGGAAACTGTTCAGGTGAAAACAAACAACAAAAATCCCACCTTTATTGAATTAATGGGGACAGAGGTAGCATATACACTATAAGAAGTACACACAGGAAATCTAAAGGCAGAAGACTTAGGATAAAGAAACTCAATACAATCATCATCTGTTGTTGCTGATGCATTGAAGATATGTAGCCAACTGGGAAAACTAAAAAAAAACAAAAGTGTTGAAAATATCCAAAATTAGGCAGTAGAGTAACACTTTGCCCTACTAGTCCCTATAATTCAGTAGCAGTTCTGGTTCCATGTAAGGATATAGCCATTTATTTATAAACAAAAGAGATGGAAAAGAAATGTATATGTATAGGCTTGTTTAAAACTATTTCTGTCAATTATCACTAAATCACGGATATGTCTAACACAGGTGGCAACATGTAGGATGACAGTTTTATCCATAACAAGGCACATCCTGTACAGGGCTCCTCACAGCACAAAATCGTTTTTCCAGACAGCTTTCTATTGCACATAGAAAATATTTTCCATGAGTCATTTTGTTTAAATGTAAAAGAGAATTAACTTTGATTGTTCTCGTGTCCTTTTATGTTTGCTGTCTAAGAATATTTAGGTGATACATCTTCAGAAAGTGATTTTAAAGGCAGCCTCCTCATGCTCTGTTCTATGTTGTACATAAAACTCTCCAGTATTCTCCATGCTCACCTAGTTATTGTGTCAAAGATTAACATGATGCTCAGGAATCACATAGTAATTTGATAGAAAGCAGACAGTAATTGCAGAGCTCCAGAGCTCCCTTCTCTGCCTCCTAAAATCCATAAGAACCCATACAGTTGAATTATACAGTCTTCATCTTCCACCAATCAAATACTTCTCTGCAGCCCTTCCCTTTTCTGTTAAGAGTATTAAGGGAGTTTCTCACTTGCCAGATTCACCACAAAAAAAAAAAAAAAGCATAAAAAAAGAGGCTGTTATTCAGTCCCTTGCAGTCGAGATAGCTGAACAGGGAGCATCTGACCCCCTCGTGTTACTTCATGACAAAAATTACTTTGAGAAAATATCTGAGGAAGTTGCTGAAGTAAAAAAGTGTTAAATAAAGTGAGCATGCATGGTTGGTCACTGAGAACAAGCTAAGCGAAAAATAGAACCTCCTTGTGAAAAGAAGCATCACAGGCTTCAGAAACAGCACCAGAAAGAGTACTACTGAGACAAAACGAGACTGGGGGAAGATCAGGGAGAAGCAGCTTGAGAACTGTTATCTTTCAGAGGGGATGCAAGAAAAGGAGCACTGTGGTGTTAGCTGGTGATTAGTGTGAGCTCAGTAACAACAACAGTGAATCTTTAACATATTGTGTAGCCTGACAAACTCTAGTAGAAACAGCTGGTTAGGGAGGGCAAGAGATCTCTATGCCTTTTTTAGTCAGGCTTCTCATCAGCTAATGCTACCAGCAACTAGCTTCAGTCAAAATGTTCCAAGAGCCTTACATTCCATCCCAAGCCTATTAAAGGACCAATTGCTTACATGGAGAGAGGCTTGAATGAGTTTTATCTACCAGGAGTGTTTACTGTCTCTTTCCACCAGAACTTGGCGTGACAGTTAGCACCATACTGCTTGAGCAGATCTAATGGTTCATTGCATGCCACTGCCCCATCTCTGGAGCTGTCTCTGGCTGCCTTCTAACCTTGTGCTCAGATGATTCACTTCATTAAAATGGGATAAAATGAAGCTGGCAAAAACCGAAACAAAATTTTTGCTTGTTTAGGAAGATGGATTGGTTCAGACTGCAGCTGGAGGAATGCCAGAGCCAGTGCAAAGGAGGGAATGGGACATACAACTGTGAGTGTGCTGGCAACAAAGGTGCAAGAAGGACTGACACTTTTGTGACCGATTTTGTGACAGCTGGACTATGAAAATTCACCTTCAGTAAAGAGGACAGCCACTGTTCCTTTGCACCAAATATCTTGATGTGGTTTTAAGATTTCAATAAACAATAAGATAATTTAATCCTTTAAAAACCTGGAAGATTCAATTATGACATACGAAAGACAAGCGGTGGTGATTTTCCATGATGTGCTTTAAGAACATGACAGAAAAGAGGATAAAATTCAACAAATGAAAAGCCATTACTGAAGTCAGGAACTGGCTTACACTATTTTCTTTCCTGAAACTTTTAAACTTAAAAAGGAGAATCGTATGCTTTGTTTTATGAAAAGGTTTGAAGGAGCTCCAGTATTACCACAACAGACGACCCCTCCCCCCAAAGATAATGAAGACAAGATGACATGAAATATCTTAGAAGACGGGTTACTATTGCACTAAAATTCAGTTTTCAGTTCATCGTCAAACTGTGAAGGGTAAGCCCACCATTTTGTCTTCCTTTTTAACTCTCATTTTCCTTTCTTTAGGCCTCCTTGACTTTACCAGCAGAGGGAGCAGGTGGAAGAGCAAATGGGTAGGGAAAAGGAACTGACTTCGATTAAACTTTGATCTTTGCTCTTTGTTCCAGACAGAGAAAACAAGGACCAGTTTCAGCAGCTGCTGCTGGTGGGTCAGAATATCCACAGCACAAACACGGTTACTTTTTCTGAGCTCTCATTTCTTCCTCTTACAGTTTCTGGCAGAAAAGCAGTATTAGAAAGCCTGACTTTCTGCCGGTCCTGCCTTATTTTCCCCACTGTGCACTGGCAATATTTAGCAGAAAATTGAGGCAGAATTCTCTAGTTGATGACATTTTAAATTCACCTACACACTCCTTTCAACCCTTTCTTTAGCCTTCCTCAAGCAATTTCACTGTGTCTCAACCATTTTTCTAGCACTGGGCTTTACCGTATATCTGGAAACATGCAGCCTAGTTGTGTAAAATGAAAACTCATAAGGAAATTCATGTCTGAATAATGCAGTGCTAGTTTCAATCTATTGGAGAAGCTTTTCAGTTCACCCGCCTCCCACAAGGGGATTTGATAAGCTGAAGTCTTGTTCAAAACAATATTTATAAGCCATTAAATGTTTTCTCTGAGAATGTTAGTGTTCTCTTAAAAACACCTGGTTTTCTTTCTGCCTCTCATTTCTACCTATTCACAGATAGCTTCCTCTGCACCATTCCTGAATATGAGAGGGACTCAATACCTAATAATGAAATTAAGACAATTACAATCTCTTATTGCACATCAAAGATCCTGCAATTCTTTCTTTTTCAGAAAAACTCAGCATGTAGGAAGATGGAGACTAGCACTCTGCCTTTTTGAAAGATAAACCTTTTGGCAGTATGAGCTTATTTTTCTTAAAACAAGTGTCAATGTATGGGACATGCAAAAAATGGTTTACAAGGATCAGGCACTGTTCTGTCTTTGGTAAGGAGGAGGGGGACCAGTGGGATCAGGTCAGAGATTTAGGGAAATGCTTCATACCGTACTTCTCATACAGACATTCCCTACAAAATCTTACACAGGCAGTTTAGCACTATCATGAAGTAAAAAGGTTTCTTTCAGTCAGTCTGAAGTTGCTTCTTTTTGCTTTTTTAACTCAGTCATGTGGGGCTTTGAGCAAGTCAAACTTATTCCATGCAGAGTAAAGGTGAGAAGACAGTAGGTCTGAAAACCATGTCATTTGCACTAGATCAAAGGTAATTACCAACCAAAAAGTGATCACTGACCAGTTTCCGAAATTCTGACTAGCACTTTAGAAAAATGATTCACCACATAGCATAGAGGAAATGGGTGGCTTTGTAACAACTGCAGACTCCCACAGCAGAGCTATAGGTGTGGCTTATCTATCCTTCCCAACCAGAGGAGAAAAACAAGTCTTTTCCTTCGAAGAGCAGAGTCAAAGCCCTTTGTTCTGGTGCTGTACCTGAAGAAGTCCACCAAATCTTCAAGAAAACTCTCAGCTTTGAGCCTGTAAGCAGTTATTTAGAGAAGGTACAGAAAGATTACAACCAACTGGAAGAAAAGTCTTTAAATTTGTCCTTAAAGTGGGAAAAGCTGTGCAGAAACACAGCAGATGTTCACCTGTCTTCCTCATATAAAACTATTTCAGGCTACATTTGATAAAAGGTTTGATGAGATCATAAGTGATAGGGCTCAGGCTAATCAGGCTAGATTTGTTTGGACAACCATAAATTGATTAAAATTAGCATCCCACCCACATTACAGAGTCCCTATTCAGCCATTTTTCTCTAAACAGAAGAAGGTTTTCATTGACTGACCTAGCAACACACTTAATATTACATAGACCTCTATTCTGGCCAGCTTTGTCCAGTTTTGGGCTCATCAATATTTTCCCACGGAAGTGCAGATCCTTGAAGAGTAAATTCAAACTGACTGACAACAGTCTTGCGATTCTTAGTTGCCTGTCTTGGACCACTCAGAAGTACCTGACAATGCGCTGAAAATCCCTGAGATATATACGGTCAGATATGGCCATGTATGAAATATTTCCAAGTATAATACCCTGATAAACATTTTGTTCCCCTCCCACCTTTTTTAGCCTCTTTCAAGCAACTATTCCAGAGTGTCTCTTTTCACCTCAGTCTGACAGGACTGTATTCTTAAGGAATAAATGGACTCAAGACAAGAGTTTAGAAGACAAATATCCTTTTACATGCAAATGATATCCTCTTACTTGGGACAAACTCAGATCAGTCTAGTCTGTACAGTATTCTCTGTTTAAAAAATAAATTCAAATAAATTGAAAGGGCTGATCATCTCATTAAATAAGTTGGAAGCACTCCCTCTACAGGGCCATTCAGATGGGAACAAAGGAGCTTCAAACACATTGGCATCCAGTTTCCAAAGGAAATTCACAGTCAAGGTTAACCTAGCTCTATTTATTATGCAGTTAGTAAGTGACTTAAATAGATGGTGAGCACTACCTTTTTTCTGTATGGGGAAAAGTAAACATAATTAAAATGGATGCTGGCCCTGATATTTTGTTTACTTTCAACTCCCTACCCATCCATATTCCTGACTTTTATTTTAACAAAACTACCATGTTGAGATTCTCCTTGTGGGACACTGGTAACCAGACCAGAAATGCTCTACAAGCCCTATGGAGGGCATTAACCTCTGAGTGAGTGGACATCAAGAGGCCACAGACAAAGCTGGGATTACTTGTGCATCCTCTAAGTCACAGCCCAAGATCCCATCTAATTAGTCCCCATACTAATATTGCATACATTGCTACTCAAGAATGTATCTTGATGAGTAGGTCAGAGAAAATATGCAAGGACTCAAAAACTGCTACCTCTGCAAGGCAATCCCTGAAATGTCTTGGTCCTTGCACTCAGACCCAGATTGCTAAATACAAGATGACCAGCCTGTAAAAACCCAGTAGCATCCATGCCACACAGGTAATTACCACGCTGTAACACTGCTTGTTGTTTGCTACAAAGCAAAAAGGTATCTCATCCTTCAATGGACCTTGTCCCCCTATGAACTATATGCATCTTTCTCATTGCAGAGCTAGCTGATTTTCACTATAATTGCAGTATATATGATCAAGTTCTTCCACTGACAGCCCACAATGAAAACTAATGAAAAAGGTAAAATGCGATACTGTCCTGCATCTGACTTCCACCTACAAACATGGCACCGCTCACAGATTCCCTAGTGAAACTGCATAAAATAGTTCACTTAAATCTGGGGCTTATTTTTCCAACCACTGCTCAGAAGTCTTCCTGAATGACACTCAGCAAACTCAAATAACTCAAAGGACTACCTCTAGGATCTGAAATAGTGCCAATTCTTTTAAACTTGTACGTCAATGATCTGCCTGAAACTTGAGCTCGTAAATAATCTGACTTGATGACATCTGTTTGGGCATTAATTCTTAGGACTTTTCTGACCTTGAAAATAACTTGAAATTTGATTCAACAGTAATACTGTCATAACTGGCATTTGCAGTTGGATGCTTTGCTGTTGTAATTTCTCCCGTAATTCAAGTTTAGTTTCTCAGTTAATGGGATACAGTCCGTATCTGGTCTATCTCATCATTTCTCTCAGTAGATCTCTGACTTACCCTGTCCATCAGTGACAACACTGGCTGTCAATGTCAAGACCTGCAACAACCTAGTGACAAAGTTTTTGGTCCTAGCATGCACATTCTTCAAACATTTGCTGTCACTTCTCTACTCAGGAAGGAACATGGTGTTCCAATTTTGACCTCCTTGCCTCATGCTACATTAGCTAACATGCAGCTCCGTGCAGTTACATCCAGTATTTTGGTTACCCATGCTGACTAACAATGTCCTACCATGCTTCTATTCTGAAGACAGTGGAGCCAAAAGGACCATGAATATCAAAACCTTGCCTCACCTTCTGCTGTACTTGAAACTCTCTATTTAGCCCTTGTCCAACTCGCCTAATATTCTGGCATTTCATGTGGTCAGCCCTGTTATACTGTGGCATTCTGACAGCAGAAAACACAGACCCTGCTGCAGCAAACTGTTGCAAATCTTACCATTTGACAGCCATGTTTTATGCTGTGATATACCTAAAATATTTCCAGATTGCTCAAGGCTAGAGTGTTGCAGCCAGACTCTGTTACAGCATAGGGAGAATCTGTACTGCAGGTGCAGGTTATGATTCACAACATACAACATGAATTTCCTAACCAGATGAGGTCTAAGTGCACCAGATTCTGTCTCTGAAAATGCTGAGGTTTCATATGACCAGATTTGCACATACTAGTATCGCTAGTAATATTATTTACATGACCACTCTATCACTTACCATGTTAAACAACCAAAAGAAGCCAGGGCAAACAGACGCTTTCAGAGAGACCTGGCATATGTATTAGTATTAAGAAATCATTATGGTTTAAAGATGAAAATTACTGTCCAGCTGGTCAACATCTCAGTCTGGTTTGTCAGTAGCGTTCAGATCATGCACCCTGACCTCTGACCAACAGGCTGGGTGTTCTGTTGGGTGGCCACACTGTCTCACTCTACATTTGTAGCAGGTTTTCATGCCCACTGGTATTGAGCATGTCTACCTCTTCAAGGAGCCACAGGGGTCCTATTTATGCAAGGATGTTCCTGTAAAATAAAGCTGGCATTTCAATTTGCAGTGTGCTAACTACTTCATACTGTGTCCTCCATCAATGCTCATTTAAAATCACATAGGCATCAACTGCAGAGGTGGAAAGTAGGAGAAAGAGGCCTCTGTACTGATATTTAATAGTATGGTGAGCTAAACCAAGAAACACACAAAGCTTTTGTATGAATAATTTTGTTTTCACATTACTGCAATACTATTTACGGTAGGTGTGGAAAAATAGCTATAAGTTGTAATTCACCCTCATAGGACTACAATGGAGCTACAGATGTGCTGAAAATTACACACTTCTTTAACCTCAGCTGGACCGAAGCCAGAAGTGCCATGAGGAAATAAGATAATGAATAAAGGCTTATATTTACATTGCTGGACTTGTCCGATCCCATCAGGTAGCTGCTGTATTGATGCACATGTGCATTTGCAATATTGTAGAGGGAGCATTAACTATAGAACCAGAAACTAAATGTCTTCATATTTCTGATGTTCATCATCTCCAATTATGTCTTTTATATTTAGGAAGAATTTCTCTGGAGTCAGTGTTCAGCTGATAAGTTCTTCCACATGAATCATGATAATGTCTGTTGCTATTTGCATAGCGCTGGAAATGATCAAGATGAATAGAGAGTAGGAATGACCCTTTTACTCATCAGAAAGCAGTTTGTTCTGTTTTTTTCTCTGCTGTTAATTGGTACATATTGGTAATTGTTGAAGCTTCCAAAGGAAGCAGAACACTGAGGAACAGAGGTATTTCTTGATATAGGGGTATTTGGATAGTTTTTTTATTTTATTAAAAAAGACACTAAATTATCCAAAATAAAGTGCAAACAAATACCAGCACCACTTGTCAAAGCAACAACCAGTAAGTGCTGATCAACTCTATTAACTAGTTTCTTTCAGAGGGAGGTTTCAAGAGTTGTTTTAATGCGGCATGTGTAATTTGGTCCAGAAAAAAAAATTGGGTCTCACAGAGGGACATTTTTTTTCTTCACATCTGCTGGAACACAACTTATTTGTGCATAAACTTGGCTTTTACTGTGCAAATCTTTTATAGTCGAGATTTTCTAGGGACTGGCAACTGTAAATATTAACTTTCAATACTTTGGACCAGATGCTTCAACTCTTATTATGTTTAAGCAGCACCTTCTTCCCTAAGTGACTCCACTGGAGTGAGATACAGTGTAGTTTATCAGAATATGGCAGTGAGTAGTTTGCTTCATTATTAACATCAATATCTTTCAGTTCTGCCACCAGATGCTAAACAGTTACAGGAGATTTGTTTAAAACCAATTACAACAAAATCAAAGCAGAAGCCACTGATATGGTTTTGTTTACAAAGGCTGAAGTCTGATATCGTTATTCATGTGACAACTGGCTCATATTCAAGTCACAAGTCTTTCTACATATAATTTATCTCACAAGCCCTGAAACAGACCTGAAGACATACTAACAGTGCTCACTTTTTCTCCATTATCTGAATATGCAATTAAGAAAAGTCTATAGATGGCTTATTGCATGACATTAATGGCTAAGCTGGGAGTCATGCGTGCAGTATCTTTAAGTCCACAGCGAATGATTTGTGACAGGCAGATCTATGTGTAAGGACATGGAGGAGGGGCAAAACAAATATTCTTGACTCTAATTGACTATTAAAATGATTGAAAGTCAGTGGACTTCTAGCCTGTAAGCGGGGATAGTTTTATTTCATTCTTTCCCTTTCCTAAACACAGCAAGAAACAGAAAATGTGATAACAGTGAGGAGACTAAGCTCTTTGGAAAGCCCAGGAGTACATTATATGTGGAGTGATTTCAGTGAGCTTGGGATGTCAGCTCACATGCAATAGCAGATGAAATGAGGATGGCTGAAGTACTTAGAGCTCCCGGCTGCCTGCTTGCTCTTTGCTGGAGGCTGCTGCTTCAAATGCAAGGAGAGCTGCAAAGGCTGTGTAACATCTCCCGCATCCTCATATTTATAATGGCTTATAGGTGAAGGTTAGCGTAAATTTAAATCAGAGCTGCTTTGCTGCAACGGACAAGACTGTTACCCTCAGAGGTTCTTTCACTGCCTATTCTCTCCTGCTGTATCTACCTTCAACAGGACCCTCTGAAGAAGGGCTGGTACAGATAAAGGAAGGTGGCAACAGCTTCTGCTCTTTCAACCTAGTTTGTCACCACTAATGAACCAACATCAGCAGTGGTCAAGCATCCCTATTAACAATTCACTACTGCTGGCATTAGTGAACAGCATGGATCAGGCTAGATTTGGCTAATTGCTGAGGGGTCCAAGTGCTTTGTGAAGTGTCTGTGCCCCAAGGAAGCAGAAGAAAATTACAACCTTGGGACAGTGAAGGAACTCCTATTTAATGTTCATTGTCCTGGTTCAAAGGTGGCTTACATGCAACCAGGACTGCAGGTATGAACCAGGATATAATTTTACATGGCCCACCACCATTTTATACATCTATATGTACGCATACACATACATATACACACACACACATTTGCATTATTCCTGTGTAACACTAAAGCCTGGGTTAGTGAGAGGCTTGTTAAATATGTTTGAAGGGATCTATTCAACTCTGAACAAGTGAAAATTTCCTTTCCCCTGTCATAGAAGCTTGTTTTTTTCTCTTTTCCATTTAAATGTTTATTCTATATTTTGGAATGGATAAAATCAGCTGGAGGAGGGGCACAGCAATATCTTCATTAAGAACTTTAAAGTTAAAGGGTTTGTACCTCAAGATCAGAGTGTATCAAAAACACTGACCACACACTACGAAGAACAAAGGCCACGCGTTTCCAAATTGTCTGACACAGATGAACATGACTATTGGGTCAAAAGGCCTCTTAGTTCAATAGCTGTGACAGTAGCCAGTAGCAGATATTTCAGAAAGAATAAAAGAAACAGAGCAAACAAAGAATTGTATTTCTGCTGATATTTTCCCCCAGCTGCTATAAACTGGTAATGTGACATTGCAAGGTTCTTCTACGAGCATCTTTTCTCACTGTTTACCTCCTTTCCCAGATCATTCCAGAACCTGAACTGGTTCTTTTTTTCAGAACAGAACAAATTCCAGAACACAGACACCCAAGAAACTTCATCAGAAACATCAGCCATTCCAAACACCTGCTTTGATTTCCTAGTAGTCAGCTCCTAATACACAAAAAGGCCTTCTTCCCTTCCATCCAGCAGAAGCTTGATTTCCATAGCAGTCTTTTGTGAGTCTCTGGTGAATGACTTCTGAAAATGCAATATACTTTGCTGATAACCAGAGAATCTTAAAACATGACCTTACGGACTCCTTCAGAATGTTTTAACAGATTTATGAGATGTGACACCCCTCTACAAAAGCCCTAGTATTTATCTATGTATCCTCTAGCATAAATTCCATGAATTTGTATGGTATGGAGGTCAGATGTACAGGTCCTTGAATCACAGTGGGAGTCTTTCCCTCTCAGTGAAGCTAGGTTTAAACAAAAGAACTTTAGGGAAGCCAGCAACTATAATGTCTAAATACCTTTAAATCATGTTAAGTACTTTGGGATGAGGCAGGCAGTAGCATCAACAATGGGAACACTTTGGCACCAACAGGAAGATTGAGAATGCATCATATCAGAAATTACTGTGAGTTTGATGAAGACACATTTTTTTCAGTTGAAAGCTTTTTTGCAGAGGAAGTTTTTTCAGCAACACAAATTACAACCCTGTTAGGAATCCCTGCAGTACTGTGACTCAGGGATGGTGTCTCTTTTTTCCACCCCATCTCTAACTGGCCATTGCCTGTCTTTGGTCTTTCCAGGCCTTCTCCCTCACCAGAAGGAAGGGACTTTTCAAAGAGCAAAAACGGCAGAGGCCAAGTGAAGAGCTCACCCTTTCCTTGTTTCAGGAAATTGGACATCCAAGGCCAGCATTTATTCTCACCAGGGACTATTTTAAAGGTCCAAAATCATCACTGACAAAAAGCTTTCCTAATGTGCAGCCTAAATTTTCTTTTGTTAGCATGAGTCAGTCAGTCCTGGTTATACAATCATCTGCTCTGCAACCCTGTGAATTTCTTTCCTTTTGTATCTCCAAAATACATGTAGATATTGATGTTCTCCTTTTAATTCCTTTTTATGATGTATTTGAAAATGTATTATCTACACAGAGATGACATTTCAAATCGTGCTGTGGTTTGATTTTGTTCTGCAAGCACTTTATGAGTGTAAGAAATCAGAGATAAAGGCACATGATAGGTCTTCATATTGGCAAAATTTGGGGGTAGTTTTGGGCGGGGTTAGATATTAGTGCAGGTTTCCTTTCACATTATTATTTTTATCTCTCCAGTAGCCCATGGATGCCTAGCAGCTTGGGAAATCACTGCATGAAGCTAAGCCCAAGACTTTCAGAGGCAGTCTTTCTCTAAGGATCTCAGTCAAGGATTTAGACAATATTGATTACATGACTACATAGGTAAACAGTACCATGAGAGGGCAAAGTCTGGCCAAAAGCAATTGCTTAATTTAATAGTCACTATGACAGCAGTGGCAATCACAGAATCATAGAATCATAGAATGTCCCGAGCTGGAAGGGACCTGCAAGCATCATTGAGTCCAACTCCTGTCCCTGCACAGGACAACCCCAAAATTCACACCATGTGTCTGAGGGCGTTGTCCAAGTGCTTCCTGAACATCGTCAGGCTTGGTGCCGTGACTGCCTCCCTGGGAAGCCTGTTCCAGTGCTCCACCACCCTCTGGGGGAAGAACCTTTTCCTAATACCCAACCTAAACCTCCCCTGGCACATCTTCCTGCCATTCCCTCGGGTCCTGTCATCGGTCACGAGAGAGAAGAGATCAGCGCCTGCCCCTCCTCCTCCCCTGTGAGGAAGCTGCGACCGTGACGAGGCCTCCCTTCAGTCTGCCCTTCTCCAGGCTGAACAAACTAAGTGACTTTAGCTGCTCCTCATATATTTACTCCTCTAAACCCTCCACCAACTTCTCTGGACACTCTCTAGTAGCTTTATATCCTTAATGTACCGTGGCGCCCAAACCCACACCCAGCACTCGAGGTGAGGCCACACCAGCGCAGAGCAGGACAATCCCCTCCCTCGACCGGCTGCAACGCAGGGCTTGATGCACCCCAGGGCATGGCTGACCCTCTTGGCTGCCAGGGCACACTGGTGGCTCATGTCAACTTGCCATAGACCAAAACCCCCAGATCCCTCTCCACAGGGCTGCTCCCCAGCCTCTCATTCCCCAGTCTGTGTGTACATCCAGGGTTGCCGTGCCCAAGGTGTAAAATTCGGCGCTTGCTCTTGTTAAACTTTATACGGTTGGTGATTGCCCAGATGTCCAGTCTGTCCAGATCCCTCTGCAGGGCCCCGAAAGTGTCAACAAGTACACGCTTTAATCCTCAGTTCAGAAGCCTGGATGGATGTTTCAGAACAACCCTGCAGGTGCATACGTGTGCACACACACATCTGCATAAACATGTTTCCAACTCTCTTCATAATACAGTTCTTCTAACTCCCCCGTGCTAATAGCGGTCTTTTAGCCTTTCCTCCTGCTTTTCAATCTTGTGCTGTGGTGTTGTTCATAGTATAATATTTGCTAGCTTGACCCGGTGAGGTGTGAAAATGTAAATCCAAAAACTCTAGGGCTTTTCACTATTGCTACGCAAAGCAAGACTTTAATATTTCTTTTCCATGATTTTGAGAAGTTTATATATAGACCCTGTATAGCTTTGGCTTTCACTCCTGGTGTACTTTGCTGAAAAATTGTACATGTATTTTTTTGTCCATTATCACTATCTTTTCTTTTCTTTTGGTGCCAGTGTTTCCCCTGCCCCCCCTTCTTTTTCTCACATACACTAAAGTCCCTTTCATCCACATTTGGTGGCTTATTTGTCTCTGTATCTATTCAGCTCT
This sequence comes from Phalacrocorax carbo, assembly GCF_963921805.1. NCBI lineage: Eukaryota > Metazoa > Chordata > Aves > Suliformes > Phalacrocoracidae > Phalacrocorax > Phalacrocorax carbo. The sequence goes on along the minus strand of NC_087514.1, from coordinate 93,862,291 downwards.
GCAAGCAACTTCTTTCTTTTGCTAGCTCTATCCTAATATTCTCTCCTTTCTTCTCTCTTTTTACCTCCAGGGCTGGTTAAAGGCTTTTCCTTTTTTTAAGCACAAGTGTTCTGGAGAGCAGACAGCCATTCTTAGATAGGCTGTACGCATTCAGTCCAACAGCATGTTATTTCATTAAGATGACTGCTACTGATGATGGGACGTTTGGATGGTGCTCCCTCCTTGTCCTTGCTTGCTGGAGTTCACAGCCTAATTATGTGATTTGGCGGAGAGGTAGAGGGAAGTGGGAAGAGGAAATAAGTGTCCCCTGCAAATATTAAGGAGGTTGACAATGGTAGAGAGAGCTACAAATAATTCGTCCTGAGACAGAAGTATTTGATTTACAGATTAATGTAATTTTACTATTTTTGTGACTGCCAGAGTGTGTGACCTTAAACATAAACAAAGAGAATGGAAATTAGGTTTAAAATGGAAAGCTATGTAGATGGTTCCTGTTATGTCACTCTCTCTGGCAGAAGAAGCAGGAAAACCATGCTCAGATTTCTTGAGATATTAAACATGTGGTAGTTGTCTTGAATGTTGTTAATACAGCTATGAATATGCCTTCTGAAGAGTAGCTATGCTCTCTTTTCTTTTCTTTTTCTTCTGTGAGTTGAAAGTACAACTCCCTTTTGCATCTTCCCACCCAAAATGTATTTAGTTTGAAGATATTTTCCAGGATCACCTTTTAAAATAATTTCTTCAGAGGAGTCTGAGTATCAGCACCACTAAATGTATGAGGGAACTAGACACTTATGTCAAGCTGCTTGTAAGGTTAAATATTTGCTGGATTAGGTCCTGTATTTGCTAAGTTTAATATCATAAAATGAATAAAGAACACTAGAATTTATCATAAAAACTGCAAACCCTTTCACTTTACCAAAGAACATTTTAACCTGCAGTCATACTGTGCAAAGCAGGTGCCATTTAAAATTCAGAAGATTGTCCATGGTCTAAAAGAAGATTGTTAAAAGGTCCCACTGATCTCAGTGACTAAACACGATAATGCTACCACCATTCTAATTTCCCCTGAATTAACTATTCTTTTCCTGTTCACTTTTCAACTTGGGAGAAGCTTGCATCTTCTAAACTACAATTTCTAAAACCAATCTCCCACATCTGTTCACTGTGGCTACAACTCTGTCTTTGAAAAACTGATATCAGACCTTCTGTCTTTGTTTAATCAAGCAGGAGGTAAAGGCTGTTTTGAAACAGAGTTGATTTAGCAAGAGTAGCAAACAAAATGCAGAAAAAAAAAAAGCAAGAAAGGGTTTAAATACATGTATTTTCTTGGCTCACAAATAGCTGTGAGCACTCCCATAGGGTGCCATACATCTGTTCCAGCTCTGTTTTCTCCTATCCCAGGATTATCTGTTCTGTCTCAGAGTTGTGACTCTTGGATTTGTAATGCAACACTTGACATCAGTTTGGCTCATGGGATATTATCTTTCCCATTATAAACTAATTAATCTTTTGAAAAAGTAGTGTCCTACTTTCAAATAAAATCGTTCTAGAAAAAATCACACATCCAAACATCAGGCACATATCCTTTTTCTGCTTTGACAAATAATTAAATCTCTGTTATCCTGAAATAATTTTAGACAGTCATCATATCACACTAAATTGTCTGCTCCAAGAGCTCTATTAAGGACAGAAGGACTTATTTGAATAATACAAGAACTGGCCTAACCCTTAACATTAACCTAAAAACACCACCAGACTGAAGTTCAAAGGAGTTCAGCCAGCCCTTGCATGTTCCCCTCACCCACACGTATTTTCACCTACCTCAATACATCTTCATTTTAGAAAGAACTGGGAAGCAATGTAAGAAATCATTGCTATTTTCTTTCAACTGAATTCAACAATGCAATAATTCCCACAAGGCAGCCCAGTTACCATATTTCTCATCCCAGTTGCTGGAAGAGGTGAAGATACAACTTCTATGAAATGTCAAAAAGTATAGATACATTTGAAAATACAAACAGCAAAATTCAAACTTCACTAGGTTCACCACCACTGTGCGATAGGTAAGAAGACATTACCTTTTAAAAAAACCTCAGAGCAACAAGAACAAAAGAGAAAACAATTCAGCCAGCAGACTGAAAATGAAAGATTTATGACTTTTCCTAGCCATATTAGAGACTATTATGTGAAAGACCTTATGCAAATACTTAGTGGAAATTTATGTATAACATTATCCTCTGGCAGAAGTCTTTTTTCGCCTTTCTGTGTGCAGCAGTCAATTAGAGATTATTTTACATGCTCATCTATGAGCAAAATGGAAAATAAAGGGAGTTTCCCTGCATGATTCTTTTTATAACTGGAAATACATTTGCTTTTCTTCAGGATTTATAAGCACTAAATCATATTCTAGCATTGAAGACAGTGGGAATCTTGCCTGTATTCTCTATCAGGACTCGGCCTATTGAAATTTCTGACTGGAAAATAAAGAGTCCGACACAAAAGGCTGCAAAACAGAGAACTTATATTCAGCCATAAAACCACAAAATTGACTTTGCATTTTGTCTACAAATACGAGAAAAGCATCAGATGAAAACTTAGCAGGCTGCACAGTGGGAGGATTCCTGATAACTGCAAGCATCTGCCATAAAACTAGGGGTCAAATCGCATTTGATGATCTCGGGCATGATGGCTACTGATGCTCACAGGACATTTGTTAAGAGTAAAGACAGTGTGATATACCTCTAATGTGACTGTGTAAATCTGTTTTTTTCACCCAGCACCTCAAGTCTCAGTCCAACAGAGATAGTAGGAGTTATTCTATACACCTTAAGCACTTTGGATATGTTTCATATTTGTGGTACAAGCACTAGAGAAAGCATACACAGAGATTGACAGAAACAGTGTGGTTAAGCTGCATACCAGAGAAAGTGTGTTTAATTTAGTTGTGCTAGTTGTTGTCTTGGTTTTTTTTTCTCCCAGATGATGGTTGCTACTGAGTGAGACATGTGTAACAGTAGGTATGTCTCCTACTCTTAACTGATGGGTCAGCTTTTCTTGAATCCTTCACTTTCTTCATAATTTTTGATGCTTAAGGGAGGTCAGTGCTGCTCAGCCACATGGGTGCCTCTCAGAACTCACATTGCATGAGCCAAGTTTAAGATTTAAATGAAAAACGAATGATTACCCCCCAAAAGGACCAATATTGTTTACACAGGAGGCTGGTTTTGATGCTTGTGTTCTGAGGCTGCTTGTTTGCAAGGTGATTGATGCCTCAGTTGCAGTGCCCCTGTATCTAAGTAAACAACCTTGAAGAAAGGCCTTAACCCTTGGCACGTGGCTGGATCTCTGAACCTTGCCCCATTTTATATTCAGTTATATGTGCAAAAATCTTACTGTTATCTTCAGTCCTCAAGAGGCGCATACCTGACTGTGGTGAAAGGGGGCTCGAAGGGCTAACACAGCTAATGAATGTATCTGGAGATGTGGACAGACTGGGACATGGCAGGTTTCAGCGTGCTGGTTGAGAACATAAGAATTTCTTATTTGTTGAACTTCTTCGTCTGCTACGACAGTTCACCTGCCAGTGCGACCGCTTTGGAGACTCTGGTTTTGATTTTCCTCTGTATCTCAGTAGTACGCAAGCCGGAAAGCTGCAGCTCTTAAGAGCGCTTTACAGCACAATGGCATATTTTAAAGATGACAGCATTGTGAACTGTTCCAGAGGAGCTATTTGGCTTTTAGGATGACTGCTCTAGAAAGAATTCTCTGGCTTAACAGCACCAGGAAAAGGGCAAGGGAAATACAGATGCTGCAATCAGGTTAAGGAAATGACAAGCTCCTGGGCTGTAGTACTTAAGCACAGTCTCTAGCCGACACCATTTATGAGCTGTTACATACGGCTGCAATCACACACAGGCTCAGCGAGGCTTTCCATAGGGCTTACATTTGTTTTCACATTCACTTTGTAAATGAGTTTGTAATGTGGTGCAAATGGTAGCATATGGACATTAAATGAGGCTTGTATGTAGACTGATCCTTTGTAAATATATAGGCTATTATAAAAGCAAATAATAAGAAGGCAAGCTAAACAACAGCAGCCTCTGCGACAGAAACCAGTGAAAAGGGAGTTGTTTTACATATACAGCATTTTGAAATGTGGGTTTCCTGTTTAAACTGTCTTCACTCCAGCCTCAACTTCTCTCTCCATACTAAACCTACAACATATTTTATATTGCCATGGATACTTTGGACAGAAGACAGTGTGCACTAGCAATCAAATTTTCCGCAGGAAACTATTCCAAGAACCTGTCCCACACTGCAGTGCTCATACAGAGTTTTTGCTCAACAGTATACGATCTTTTTCTAAAAGGTATGACTCGCTGGGACTTCAGCTGCCTGCCTGCAAGTTTGGAACAGGCCCAAGGCGTTACCCCTCTCCAGGATAATTACCACTAACTGCATTTTGCTATCACTTGCCGTTGCTAGCTATTTACACCCTCCTAAGCAGGGTCTGATAGACTGCAGAGGGAATCTCTCTTTAGGGTGTAAAGAAGAATTGTGAGCTGACATTTTAGAAAATCATTAGGAGACTAAAATACAAGCAAACCATTAGGGTCGCCAATCAGAACTGAGTGCACAGGATTTACAAGGAATTGAAGGTATTACAGGTTTAGAAGGGGAATAGTAAGCAGCAATATTTACGGTGTAAGCATCACATCTAGAAAAAAACCTGAAGTTTAAAAAAAAATAATCAAAGAAAACAGTTAGGTCAGGCAAACTGCACAGTGAACTTTTACTTGCCTCAGAGGTTAGGAATGTCATCTGTTACTTCTCAGTATTTACTCCTCTTCTTCCTTGCTAGTTCTTTAGTAATTTGACCTGAGGTCTTTTGTCCCATCCAGCAGTGGACTTCCCTCAGGGCAACAATCAGTTATGGGCTGCAAGGTTATTTGAAACCTTCATAATATTTCTCCCCCAAAACAATACCATAGTACTGTCGTGCTTTTTGTATAAGAGGTCAGTGGGGTTCCAGAGGTGTTATGAAGGAGTCTTGTCCTCTTCTTTCAGTAACCTTCTTGCCCAGGTAGTCCAAGGTCAGTGGGGGCTGAATGAGAATCCCCTCAAGCTACAGGAGTGTGCAGCAACTTCCTCAACTTCCTCCTCTCTTTCACTCCATCTGGGGCACAGAATAATCCTTTCCCTGGAACAGACTTTTTCCTCTGCCTTTCCCTTCTGGTGTCTGGTGGCTATGCACATGAAAGCTTTGCTCTGTGATGGCGCTTTCCTAGGAAAATCGGGAGAGCTACAAGTCAGGAGAGTGGAGGGGAAGTGCAGCCTGGCCCAGCCAGTCTCCTTCCCCACTGCCAAAGCAGAGAGGTCACACATAGCAATATCCCAGCCCTCAGGAGGACAACGGGTGGATGGCCACAGCAAATCCAGGGTTGTGCAAGGCTGTGAACAACAGGGCACAAAATGAGATTCACAGGTACTGTGGTACTGAAGTGGTGTGGTAGTATATATTTAATAATTGTTTATTGTTGTCATCAATCTGAATACCTCCAACTTAACAAAACTTAACACTCCAGATTCATCTTCCTGGATGTGTATAGCCTGCCTTTGGGCCTCACCACAATTATATCTACTGTCTTTGAGGGTAAAACCTGATCCTGTACGGAAAGTGCAATAACAACAATGCATACCTTGGTACAAGTTGTCTTACATGATTCCTCTCATTATGTAAATTAATTTGAGGTAAGACCTATTCATTTTTCTGAAATTAGTGTTCTTGCATAAAGCAGAAAACTTTAACTTATTTCCCAAGCCAATTTTTAAATATATCTTCTGTATATTCCCTTCTATTTGATCAAATGGTTTTTGGGGTGTGCAGATAATTGTTTTTATGCAAAGTGATACAGCTGTTGGAGGCATTACTTTTGCAGTACACAATTCATCTATCTAAATCAATCTTAACAAATACGATTACAAATTGTTGGTACTGTATACTCACCTGTAGTATACTCATTTCTCAAACTGCCAATGTCTTGGCACAAACTTTCATTTTGGTATTTGTTAAAGGTACAGATCTATAAAACAAGTAGTTGCCGTACTCTCTCTCTTCCCTTTACACGCTACATTTCTCCCCACTTCCTTTCTAGGGGAAGCATCATCTCCTCCTGGCTTAAGCATATTAAATGCCTATTAATATAGGAGTGAAAACAGTTTCTAAAGCCTTTGTGAAACTCAGGCTTTAAACCCTCACAGACTGCTTCCTTACTTATATTAGATTTTTAAAGGCATATCAGTCTTTTCTTTAAAATTCAGCTCTCCAAAACAGGCCTTTATTAAATATTGTTCATCTTGGATTCTGGGTTTCTAAAGAGAGGAAGCTTTACAGACAACAGTGCCTCTTGACTCTTCTTTTGGCCTTGCCAGCACACATGTCATTTTTTATATGGCTTTTACCACTGTCTCCTAAATATTTCTGAGAACCATTCCCTAGTTCTTGTACTTTTAATTGGTCACATAAAGGAACTCCCTTCAGTCTCTGTGAATGTCAGCTGGCTGAATCCAAACTGCTTCCCAGATCAGATCTATCAGTGAGTGTTCAGACCATCTGATCACTGCTATGGATTTAGTGATAAGTTGATACAGCAAGACTCTGAAGGATATGTATTATCCTTCAAGACATTACAGGATATGTATCTTGTGGTATGAAATAATCAGTGGAGTTTTTAAATTCATCACCCTCCAAATATTACTCAGATCCGGTGCTTTTAACAAATTTGTAACCTTTCTAAATACTGCTCTGGGCAGTACCCATCTGTCCTGATCTCTCATCAGCTGAACCTAGGACTTCATTAAAATTGCCTCCAGGAAGGTAACCTCCTCTTCCCTGAATGCTATAAGAAATCTGAAAAGCTATACAAAGAAAATGAAAAAGAAAGAAGAAACATTTAAGATCGGAATTTTTGTTAATTTTCCCTTTAGGTAACTTCATTAGAAGGATCTGCCTCCTTCATCTAGCAACTTGATTTTTAAGACAAGCCATATATTGAGCCAGTAAAATTGCCACGCCTCTCTCCCGCTCAAGAAAGAGCAAAGGCTCAGTTCCCATGCTTTTCAAACAGTTTTTTTCTCGTAATGGCACAATGGCAGGTGTACCACTCTAGTCTTTGTAAAGTCCTCTTTCAACCAGGCCTTTAAAAATGTATAAATGTAATTCTTGTTGGTTCTCTCATTCTACCACTATTTTTAAATTTTTCTTTATTTTCAAAGCATATCTCTTTTCCTCTCAAGTGTTACAAATATTTATATATCATTGAATATGTAATAATAAGGACTATTTTAACAGTAATGTCATTCTTTAAAAGAGCCACTGAAGATCTGGCTTTCTTCTAGGTCTTGTCAATATAATGTGATTTCATTTTTTGTGGTCCCAAAGCATTTCCTAGTCCATACTGGAGCCCTAAACTTGTTGATGGAAGTCACAATCAGCCAGAATTTACTTCCCCATCAGCCATCCCTGACTGTTTAGTCCCTTCCCCTTGTCACCTTCCCAGAAATGCAAATGTTCCTTACTGCAGAAAAAGGATAAAAATTCAATTTCCCTAGTCCTCTTCTGGAGAGGGGTGGTTAGGCCCTCCTCCGGGGAGCAGTGGAAGGTTCTTGACTAGGAACCGGGGTGAAGCTGTGGCCCTGTGATGTATTTGTCAGACTGGCTTCCTGGCTCACTTCTCCTCCACTACGATTGCACCTTCTCTTTCCCAGTGCTTTCCTTTCAGCCTCAGAAAACCCCCTTTCTCACATCCATTTCCAGTTCAGTTGCACCTCTGTTATTGCCTGTGATGTTCCACCTTCCACTTCTTATTCTCTCCTTCATATTGTTCTTCAGTCTTAATCAAAACCTCTTAAATACTTATGTTTGTGATTTTTTTTTTTATTTGTGGTCATGTTATCCCTGTACTTTATTTTGGCTCTAAGTTTGCTATGCAGTATCATAGTGCTGTCTCTTGATGTCTATATCAGATTCAGATTGTATTTCTAGACTGTTTTCCAACCGCATTCGGTTCTTCAGGGATTTAATCTCTTTCTTTTTTATGATGTGTCCTTGATATATAATAAGGTATTTGAAAGGAAAACTGCTTTATATTTGCTGTTCTTAAGCAGACCATAACATTGCTCACTTCTTCCTTCTCCCTTAAAGTAGCCAGGGATGGATCATTAAACATTTCTGGTTTATGTCCTCCCCCCCAAAAAGGCGATAGCCTTCTTCAGAATCTTATCCTTCTGTTTACAAGAGTGCAATCTTCGTATTATGGATTTGTTGGCAGGGGTACAGAGAGCTTTCTGGACTCAGTCTACGATGATTGCTGGGTTTGTTTCCAGTCCCACAAAGAAGTTAAGATCTTGCCTGAAGTATTTAAAGGAACTCCCTTCTTTACACCTCCTGTGAACTTCCTCTCCTCACTCTTACATTACTTCTTCTTCTACGATTTTTCTCTACAAACTCCTGGTTTTATTCTTGATCAAATCTTGATTTACTTTGCAGCTTTGTTCCTTTCTGCAAGATTTTCCACCCCTCTTACTTTTTTAGGCCAATGACCCTGCCCACTAAATCTTTCCATCAGATTTAACCACACAAATCTTCACTTCTATGGAGAATCTTTGGAGATCTGCTTTTTTGATATCTGGCTGGTGTTAAGTCCTCAAAGTTTCTCTGGTAACTGGGCTTGGTTTTGTCATTTTCCTTTTCTGGTGTCTCTGTTTTCTTTCCCTCTGCAGCAACCATCTCTGACAGTACAGGCACTGTGTGCTGTTCTCTGCTAAGGTCTCCCAGTATTTTTTTTGGTCAGGGGGTGAGACAGTAGGAGGAGAGATAGTATAGATTTTCATACTGGTCCCCTAAATAGAAGAAGACAGGGAGCAATGATATTTGCAAATCATATCATCTCCTCCTTAAAGCTCCAGTTTGAGCAACCATCTGCTCCCGCCACCCCTGGTGGTCCCCTAACAAACCATTTCTAATGCATTCATGAGGTCAAAATTACTTCAGCTGAAGTCAGTGGCATGGTTTAGCTATCCAGGGAATCTAAAAATGCATAATTCAGGCATTTTGTTGTGGGACTATGCGAAAGGCAGTTCCAGAAGCACATGCAGAGGTAGTGACAAGCTAAGTTTAAGCTCTGCATAGAACAATTTGTATCACATTCCTTTCTTGCTCACAGCTATTTCATGCCCCTAAACAGCTATAATTCCTCTGAAGTGAAGGAGCACTTAAGTGGCAACTCCCTGTGTGAAGGACACACAACAGGGACGGGGTGTAGTTTTTTGCTCTCTGCGTAACCCAGTCTGGATGTGGGCTCTGCACAGCTCAAACCTGTTCTGGAGAATTAGGCAGTTGATCTGACTGTCTCCCCTTGCCCTACACCCAAGTGTCAGTAACAGCGTCTTTTTATTAAAAGCAAAGAAATGCTCGTTAACGTAGCTTGATGGGCATCTTCCAACTTAAGTTTTTCGTTTTAAGATAACGTATCTGAAACGCTCCTCTGAAACCATTTTCACTGTCCCCACTGTGACAACAGAGACTATGCTCCTAGTCTTAACAAGGATGACATCTCTGATCGAAAGGAGAAGCACTGATTCATTTACCCCAGGGTAGCATATAGTCTAGTGATTGCTCTACTGGCATGGGATGTGAGATATGAAAGTTGCGATTTTCTGCTACTGCTCATTTACATCAGGACAATACCCGTCAAGAGTACACTGCTTAACCGTCTGTGCCATATGATCACGGCACCCTAGTCATGCTGCTAAATAGTGCCTGAGAGATGGTGAACAGAGTAGGGTTAGACCATAAAAGGCCCTGAAGGTTACAGAAAAGCAGCAGAAAGAGGAAATCAGAGGTCCGGCTTTCTTGGTGAAACTCTTTCACTTTGTACACGTAATTAAAAATCCAGTATGCCAGAAGAGAGTCTTTAGGATTTTACTGGCTTTTTCTTAAAAAACTTCAAAAGCTTTTGGCTTGTATGGAATGGGAAAAATTTTGAAATCTCAGCAAATTAAACAAAACTGGATATTTTTTCCTGTTCTGTTTTTTTTTTTCCTCAAATAAGAAGGAAAGATGAACTGCTGGGCTAGCAGTCAGGATGCCTGGATTAGATTCCTGCTTCTCCTGAGGGCTTCCTGTGCAAATTCCTGTTCTCCTGCATTCTTCCAATTGCAAAAATTAGAATATTTCCTTTTTTTCTACCAGACTTCTAATTCGCCTGTTCACCTGCACAATCCTTTCTATGTTTCTTTTACGGTGTCTTCCTTAAACGGTTCTGAATTTGGACAAATCCTTTATCCTTTCTTACAAGTATGTTGTGACTTTAAGGAATTTTAGATAGTATTAAGAAGATACCTGTCATGCTTACGCCATATTTCAGTCTTCATATTGAAACAGAAGGATCGCACGAGATTGTAAATCCAGCAGATCTGCTGAGCTAGCCATATTTGGAAGAATCCAGATCTTTCCAATGATCTCAATTATTTTGCATTTTAAAAAATAGGAAACTTGGATCGTTTAAAAAATATCCACTTCTCAAAGCCATTCTGACTCACTGATCACAGATGAATCAGAGAAGCCAGGCAAACCATATTTCTGGAACAGTAAGTAATCCTGCTACAGCAGTATTTGATTCTAAACCCCGATTCAAGAAAACACGCCTCTGATTCAATCCCCTTCTTGGGATAAAGAATATGATAACAAGCCCTCTTATGTGAGAATGTTCTCTGGAATCAAAGCAGCATGTAGTGGAAATGTTCTGAAAAGAGTATAAAATTGACCTTAAACTTGAGTAAAATACAGCTTTATCTGATGTCATCTAACGATAGCTACTGAGTGTGGTATAGCTGCAAGCTAGGTCTGAACTTGATTCCTCCCAAACTGGCAGGTCTGGTCTGTTATCTGGGACCACTTCAAACAGCTCTCCTGGCCCAGGTGTGGGTTCCCACCCCTACATTTACACTGGCTCCTGTAGTCACACAGCTGCAAGTGGAGTTGGCTCGGTTTGCTGCTCTGACAAATATCCATCCTCCACAGGAAAGAAAAAAAAGAAAGAAAAAGCAGAAAAAGAAACGAGAAAGAAGGATAAAGATTTGTTTTCCTTCAGATCAGAAAGCTGAACCATTTCACCCTACGGCCACACAATCGCTAGACTGAGAGGAAGGAAGAGTGTGGGAAGTTACAGCTGTGGGTAATGGATGGGGACTGCTCATATTCTTAGCAGCCTGCAGTCACACTGTATTAGGTGTAATGTGAAACTGCACCCTTGGTTGCTAAGAGAGATCTTTGCTAGCTTTCTTTGAAATAGCACGTTAGCTAAACTACTCAACAATACTAATGTACATTACACACGGGTGCTATTACAGGCGATTTCTGCCATTCAGACTTCACAAAGCTAAGCAACTCGGTTAGCCAAATGTTAACTGCTGCTTCCTCTGCTGCTTCTTTTTGCTTTGCCACCACGATATTTTCTGTGGTTAGTTCATACCACTTTAAGTAATCTTTTCTCTACCTTATGGAAAAATACTAGTGCTTCAGCTAAACCCCGTGGGAATATGTCTGAAAGCAATCCACTTAAACTAGCAATGACCACATTAGCGTCTTATGAATTTTCACTAAATCTGAATGGTGAATGGTTCCACAAATGCCCCAGTTCCTAAGGTTTCCCTATCGCTATTACAGGAGTCATAGGCATACATTGAAAGACACGCATTGGGATTAAGATGTGAGAGCACACTATAACTGTAAATGCTACCTTGATGGTTTTGTAGGATATATTTCTTTTTCACAATCAATTATGACATGCATGATCACAGAATGTGAATATTTCTTATATACAAAGAATGCCTCTACCATTTCAGGTTTATTTGGCTAATCTATTTCAAAGTCAACATGTATGTATTTTCTTTCCAGATGCTCATTTGTTCCTGTATGTTCTTCAAATCAAATTGGCAAGTGATTAGTATTTAATAAAGGATATGAATTTGCAGATGCAAAATGGAGTTTAAAACATACTGCAGTGCATCAGTTCTGTAATATTGAGATCATCATGAAAACAAAATGCAAAGTTATTTTGCATACTTTATTTGATGCTTAAGGCAGGTTTTGTGAAGTGGCCAAATGAACAAGCATTTCAACTCATTTTGCTAATTATAGCAGGTAACATCAGTGACCACAGTGGTTCAGATTGCAGGATAGTTTCCATGCTATGACACTACCTTAATGTGTTCACAGCTTTCTGAAAACACTCACTTCTTGAAATGAAACTTCTTATTCTTAATTTCTGCCTGATGGTGGTCTATTTTTGTAGACAAGAGCTATGAGGGAGTGTTCAGATGTGTGGAAAAAGGAAGCTACAGTAAAACACATTAGTATTTGTGAGTTAATTTGCTCACCCATTTCTGAACAGAGCGTTTCTTGAAACTCACAGAACCTACAACCTAATCCAAAGCCCAGGGGAATTAACAGAAATACCTGCAATAACTGCAGTGGGCTTTAGATCAGACTCACTGTATTTAGCAGAAAGAGTTGTCCTTGTTTGCTTGAAAAATAATACTTGGTTTTGAATCAGAGACACCCTAGCCTAAAAATCTGCTGTTGTGGAGGTAACACAGAAAACTACGGTGGACCTATTGTTTGCTAAACCTGGATATGTGGTTTGCAAAAGACTTGTCTAGACACAGAATACTGTTATTTACAACAGTAAATGTTGAATCAGTCTATTTATATCAGAAGAAGCAAATGCACAAAAATGTCTTTCCCAAACCCCACATCATTTTAAACTAATAGTCACATTGGTACAAAAATTACATGCTCAGCTCAGAAGCATGGAACAGCTGAAAATCCTTATTGACAATAATTAACATTTAAGTTACTGGGCACTGTTCTTCAGCAGGAGAAGGGCAAGACTAATAACCAGTGCTTTTGAAAAAAGCCTTTTCCTTAGCCTGTATTTGAACCAGAAATATAACACTTATTAGCTGAATAGCTATTAAGCTTTCAAACTCTCTGGAAAAGAGAAAGCACCAGACCAGCGAGTTCTTCAAGCTGAAGAACTTTTGGATAAGTCATTATCCAAACATCCAACATTAAGGAGAAAAACAAACCTATGTGCCCTTCTCCCCCACACACATGTGGTTAGTCTATTATTAAATCCTCAATGAAATTTGCATAGTTACAACCACAGACAGTCTCAGGAAATGCTAAATGTCAGTGACAGGAACATCACTTAAGGTGGTCATCCTTAAGACAGATCATAGCATCCAAGGGGGAGAACATGAGCTTCTAGGAGACAAGATCCAGCACCACAGAATTCTCTCTGCAACCTTAGAGCAGTGATTTCAGAAGGATTCTTCTCTACATATTTAAACACTGAAAATTTCCGCATCTGGTATACAAAAGTCATCTAGGTGCTTCTTTAAAGTCAGGGAAAAGAGATCAGCACCTCCACAAAGTTTATTCCTGCCTGACATGGGATGAGTGCCTAACCTATTGAAGAACAGCACAACCCTAGGTGACCAGCCCACAGAGACAGCCAATTTTCAGATTAAAAAATTCTCCTCTTTCCCTCCTAAAGGCTCCATGTTTTTCAACTGCAAGATTATCCTTGACTACAGGATAATAGAATCACCCTACTCCATGGGATTGATTTAAAGATTAATAGATGTAAGGGTGGAAATAAGAAATAGGTAATTACCTAGAGAAGACAGACAAACTCCAGGGTTGTATCCTGATAGAGAAAGGCCTCTCCCTATGTCATTATATAGCTTGATTTAAGTGAGCAGGAATACCTGCTTATGCAGTCAAGCATAAGTATCTGGCTGCAGGATTAGGTCATGTCACCAGCTATTTTCTCTCTCTGTCTTTTGGGTTAAATGTTTTGCTCACTACTGTTATTAATCTATTCCATAAGACATATGGCTACAGTATCATGAATTTTGCATATGCTGATATTATGGGAAACACTTATTTTTGCATGTACCAACTAAATTATTTCAGCTTCAGTGTTGTATTCACATAGGTCTTTCCATTTAATGTATCTAAAACACAAAGTTCAAATTAAAGAAGTCTTAAAATGCATCTTCAGTACTTGGCAAATAAACCTTCTGAAACACATGGAGAACAGCCTTTTAATGTAAAACATTTGATTATTTCTAGAAACAGATACTCAAGACAAAATACCTTGTTCAACATTTTTGTCCCTGAAAACATTTGCCTTGACTCTTCAATATTTAGGAAGCAGGTACAGATATGTTGAAAAGTTTGCATGTAAATTACGGTGAAGAACATCATCTTGGGATGTTATTGTGGTTTAACACTGGTTGGCAACCAAGCACCACCCAGCCTCTTGCTCACCCTCCCCCCCTGCCCCTGGTGGGATGGGGGAGAGAATCTGAAGAGCCAAAGTAAGAAAACTCATGGGTTGAGATAAGAACAGTTTAATAATTGAAAATATTATTATTAATGATAATTATAATAATAATTGCAATGAAAAGGAAAACAATGAGAGAGAGAGAAACAGAACCCAGGAAAACCAAGTGATGCAACTACTGACCATCCGCTCACTGATGCCCAGCCAGTCCCCGAGCAGCAATTGCTCCCCCACGCCAACTCCCCCCAGTTTATATACCAAGCATGACGTCATATGGTATGGAATACCCCTTTGGCCACTTCAGATCAGCTCTCTTGGCTGTGCCCTCTCCCAGTTTCTAGTGCACCTGGCAGAGCATGGGAAGGTGAAAAGTCCTTGATTTAGTGTAAGCACTACTTGGCAACAACTAAAACATCAGTGTGTTATCAACATTTTTCTCATACTAAATCCAAAACACAGCACTGTGCCAGCTACTAGGACGAAAATTAACTTTATCCCAGCTGAAACCAGGACAGATATTAATGCTGTATTAACAAGCCTCCAGAGCAGTGTCTGCATTGTATAAACCTGTTCTTTTTCAATCTGTTTTCAAATATGTTGATACTTCCAAACTTCCCTGAAATGTTTCGTGTGTTGGAAAGTATCCCTGATATTTTTTGTCATATTTCATATAAGTCAACACATGCACCTGTTTAAAACACTGCAGGACTGTGACTGGAAGTGATCAAAAAGAAATATTTGAGACATAGAGTGAAATAATCCAGGATACGCCAGTTCCTCCCATTTTTACTTCAGCTTTAAAAAAAGCACTTGAATTCAAAAGCCCAAGCCAAATTTTCAAACCAGAGATCTTTAAGTTAGTGGCATAGCTTCAATTAACAGCTAAATTTTAAAAAGGCCCAATTTTCAGACATTAAATCAATAGAAACTCCAGATAGTTAATATCATAGGTTTGTAAATCAGTCCTGTGTGTTTAGATGGCTAAAGATAATGACCAATTTTCAGAAGAGCTAAATGGTCTCTATTAGAAATAAGCATAGTTACCAGCTCTGGAAAGCAGGCCCTGTTTTTATAAAGTATTGATCTATTCTGTTATATTTGCCATCTTTTGTTTATTTAGGATAAAAAGAAACCAAAAAATTTATCTTTCTTTAGCAGACCAAAAACAGCCAGCATGTACAGGACATTTCTAACCAAAGCTGAATTGTACCCTTCTATATATTGATACAGGGCAGGAGTACCTTTGTTTGAGTTAATGGAATGACTTCTATATTTAAAAAAAAAAATCTTCCAATTTCATAGGTTATACATTCCAGTTAATTTTCAATTCAAATGTAAATATGTAGTTCTTGAAACAGGATTGTTGCAGCTTCTCTGAAACTCAAAAGGAAGAGTTTGCAGCAGGAAAGGCTTCAGCTGCAATAAGTTTGGAGCTTCCGCTGCAACATCTCTATAAATAATTCCCATAATAAAGGGGTCAACTTGGTTTTACAGGCACTGAGTTCTTTCATGTTGTTACCAAGAAGTTCATACATGAAACAAAGCTAAAGAAATTTCACTCCCTATTGAAAAGAATATCAGCAGGAAAGGAAGTACCACCTAATTGATCATTAAATTTAGAAAAACACAACACTTAATTGATTCTGCGTATTATTCTGAGTATCAGAAGCATATTTAGCAACAGGATTTTTTTAAAAAAAACACTCTTCATGCAACATACTAGACTTTCGCCAATCAAACTACAAAGCAGAAATGTGATGCCTTTTGTCAATAAGTGGCACTACTATGTTCAAGATACCAAAAATTTTGCTTCTTACAGAAAAAGGTTCCATGGAAACCAGTGAACACTGATGAAGACTTGACAATCATCTATTTTTACTCCTAACAAATCTAAACACCACAAAGATCATTTTACCTTGCTTTTTCAGAAATGTGTTTCCTTACCATTTGAAATAAAATGCGTGATTTCTAATTTGTCAAATGGATTTCCTTTGCAAGTGTTAAAAATGGATAAACAAGCTTCTTCAAGACATTAGAAATAATTATTTAGCATGCAGCTCTGGGGTTTCTTTCAGCTCTGCACAACACTGGACTACCGTCAGAATTATATATATAAGTAATTTTAAACCATGCAATTAAAATTTGAAAATACATATTCAGAAACAAGAGGATTTCTTATCCATCAAATGTTTCTGAAGGATTTTTATTTCAACACACAAGCTATCTCAGTGAAGTGTTCACCTCAACTTTAAAAGTTAACCACTTCTAACATGAGGAATATAGCATGTACCTCCTTCTCACTCCCTTGTATGGGACCCCATAGAGGTTGTCTCCCTTATTTTTCTTTAAGCATTATACCTCTGTACAGAGTAGAGTAGCAGCATGTCAGCTATGTTGCAATGCCATGGTCAGCATAAAAGTCCTCCTGAGCTTTATATTGGATCTATGTAAAATAATAAACTTCCCTGAAGTATTAATAGATCAAAGAGATAGGTGCAGAGAAGGGAAAGGGAAATCTTAGGTTCTTACAGCCATTTAAAAAAAGTGTAGCTAATGCATAGAGATTTAAGTGATTTTAGTAAATGATAATGGAAATCTAATGAATGTAATGAAAAGCTTATCTTTCTCCTAATCCTTAAAGTCTCTTAAAATCCTAAGCCAGTCACCAGCGAAGACAATAAGAGTCTTTCCATTTATTTGAAAATGCTCTGGATTCAGCCCCAACATCTAGCATGCCTGCCTACTGCAAGCTAAAATTTATCTGGGAATTTTGCATTTTATATAATGCTTAGGCTGGTTTCCCTTTTTATTTCCAAATTAAAACATGATGTCTTCAGAAGTCTCCCATCTCAGATTTGTTTTCACAGTTATCTGTCTTCCACATAGGGCACTATGACTACTGGATGCAGGAGAGGGCCATCCTCTTTAATATTGTCTATACTAAGTAATATCTTCAAAGGGTTCCATACTTATCAAACTAAACAAGTCCTTTATTAAAAGAACTATAAATAGAGCCACCACAGCTGCATTTATTTTATGCACATTTCATCCACTGTGCATAAAACTAACTTTATGGTTCTTCTCCCATGTTATTCCTTCATCCAGCCTTGGAGTTCTTCTCCAGTTCTGACATGTTTGTGCTGTTCCAGGGAGCAATGGCTCATGAGTCTTTGTGGATGAGGAGCTGGCGCTTTTGCTTTTCCCTTTTTCATTTTTTAATTTTTTTTTTTAAATAAAACATCTTTAAAACATTGTATCATTTTAACCCAGTTAATTCATGATGGCATAGGGTTGATGGTTTCATGTGTTTTTCTCTTTGTTGTCTTGGTATAATACCACCTTCATGCTGGGTCTGGGGTTTTTTTTACAATATTAAACTTGGCTTCCCAGATCATAAACTCTTCAGGACACATGTGCTTTTTTCCCAGAGAAATGCATTACTGTATATACACACAACCTCTAGCCCAGCATGTAATATCAGTGCTTCTGTAATGCAGAAGTGTTAACAAGACCTACTCAATGGCAAATGCGTATCTAGCTTGTGTTACTGACTACTTAGAAGACATACAAGTCAGCGACGTTGCTTGAGAGGTTTTTACAATAGATTTGTTCATCACCATTTGCAAACATTTTTAAGTAACCATGATGTTGTTCATGTTTATAAACCCCTGCAAATAAATCCAATCCAAGTTATTACACTGTCTTAGCTGTCCCTTCTCTTCCTATTCAGTTAATTGACTAATGTCACAATAAACAAGTAAGAGATCACCCTAACACAAGGATATATTTTTCCAATAGAATGAAAAAGGTGACAGTAGAGATATTTCACTGCTTTGCATCCAGTTGCATATACTATTAAAGCATCAATTCATATCTGTCACATGAAGTCATATTTCTTTTTAATAAATTAAATAACTTCAAGGAGTGTTACTTTGCCCTGGCTTTCAGAAGATTTGTCAAGAAAGAGCTATCTTTGACTATTCACTTAGCAAAGGATATATACTGTTATATTCGTGACAGTTTTGGGACAGGGGAATTAAACAAACCTTGCTCTCTTAAATCATACTTGCACCCCCAGTAAAGCCCAAACTTTCTTTGGGCAGCTCCATGGCTCAAACAGCACAGCTTTGAAAGAGCAGAGGAAGCAATCTGCGTATTGAAATGTAAATATTCGCTACAGTGTACTGTACATAGGAATTCTGAAGGAAAGCAGGATGCTGAGCATATTTATTCATCCATCATTACCCAGAATTCTCTGCTGTTTCACAAAAATGCTTTTCAGTTTGTCTGAGCTCTGGAAGAAACAGAGCTTGGGCATTGCTTTAGAATAGGCAAAGTTTTTTCTTGGCACTCATAGAGCACTAAAACTCATTTGAAGTCTTGATTCAAGAACAGATGAGTCAGTACCTTCATTAACAGATTTTAGACCTTCACACAAAAGTTGTGGGTTTAGGTTTATTGGGACAAGTAACAGGGCCCATGCCTTCCTCCTTTCCATTAGTGCAGTCTCACATGCTACAGCTGTGGTTGTGTAAAGGATTTAAATAAGCTCCATTTGTATGTCCATGCAATGCATTTGAAGATAAAAGATGGGTAAGTGCCAAGCATTGAATACTGCTGATAACTAGGAGAAAAAAAAATATTAAAAAATCACTGATATATACAAGCCAATCACTTTCCTTTTTAAGAAGCCAATTTTACATGACTTTGGCAATTCAGAGAGTCAAACTTCACCGACAACCTATTTTCTCATGTTACTGGTACTTTTGGAAAGGAAGCACAAACAAAAAAAATCTAAGAAATTTAATTATGACTTAGCCCAAAAGGATTTTAAAAATAATATTTCATTAAGTCAGAAAGAAAGATTCCTTTTGGGCAAACAAGGTTTTGTTTCAGCATTAAGCATTCTTTTTCTTCGAAGAAGGATGTTTCAAAGAATTTACTAAAATTCCAAGAGAAAAATTATAACATCTTGTTTTAAGGATGTTGAAATAAAATATTGCCTTACTTTCAATTAACAGTTTGGCAAATTCGTGAAACATGTTGATGTTACTCCCACTGTCTTCTCTGAAGGGGATCTTAGCTACAGTAATTCACTCAGCTCTGGTGAAGAGGCTTTAAAGCAATGTAGTTTACAATCTTGTAATTTCTCTGCCAAAGGGAGATAAATGTAAACAGAATAATATTCCAATTACTATGTACACTTGTGAAAACTAGCCATACTTCTTTCTTTCCAAAGTGTTTAAGAAACACAAAATAAGTATCTTAAATCCTGAAAATCTGAACAGGATATTTGAAATGAGAAAATTATGGTCACATTATCTACTATTATAAAAACAAATCCAAATCAGATTATTTCAGTATAATTGAAATAGGTTATATTGCTGTTTTTTACTTTTTTTTCTTTCTTTTAAAATGATGGTGGATTATCTTTCTTAGTAAACTCTAGGTAAAAGCTATTTTTCTCAACAGATCTGCCACTTCCCTGTATTTAGAATCCATATAATAGCTTTAATGACAAGAAAGTTTTCACTGTTACAGTTAAGTTTCCTCATCAGATACAGATAACAGAGCCCGTTGAACTGAATTCCTTCTTTTGAATAATCAGCATAATTTTTTACAAAATTCAAGAGATAGAACAGGTCAGCAGAAGTAAGAAGCAGTCCCGTTTGACCTTCAGAGGCCAGTAGGGACAGCACTAAAACCCATCTGTCTGCTTTTAAACTAAAGAGAGTATACCTCCTGGTGCTGTTCTTTGAGGTACAATCTGTACTTCTGTGAGTCAAGAGCAAGGAGGCAACGGTAAAGTTTCAAACCCAGTGGAAAACTAAATTATCTGTGCTGCAACCATGCACCTTTACACTTCTTGGTCCAGTGGCCAGAATTCAGTTGAGTGAACTGCAAAAGCAAAGAATAAGAACCTGCAGAGCATGCAAGAAAATAAAATGCTGAAGAGTGGGGACAGAGTGGGTTTAAAGACATGTATATGGGGAAGATCTCCAAATACCTTTTAAATAAAAGAACTTAAAAAATAAAACCACAACTTTTAAAAACTGTAAGAATGACAATCAAGTAATTATTTAAACTGATCTGGAGGAAAATTTGAGATGATCAGTTTTACTACAAGACTGAATTGTCAAGAATTTCAATCGGGAATGCAGCAAAACACGGGCAGTGTAAGAAGTTTCAAGAGAGTCAGAATTTAAAAAAAACCTGCTCCTGCTCTGGTGGGATGATTATATGCTGACCTTTGACATGGGGTCAAAAGCTGGTCCAACATCTAAGAACAAATCCAGAAATTTAATCTGATACCCAGCGATTTCAGAGGAGTTTATGGTGGACTTGCAAACTTTTATGCTGATAGACAATGCACACGCACATCCCATGCACACTGAAAAGAAAAATCTAGAAACAGTTGAGAAAAAGATCTACCAAACTTGTCAACAGCAAATAAATAAGATTATACCCTTTACTTCTCTGAAAATAATATACAGTGACTTATGAAGAGGAGGTTAACCCATCTGTAAGCTTCAATGTTCAGAAGAATTAAACCCTCAGCTTTGAATAACATTCACAGTAAATTAAACCAGCAGTTATGCAATGTCTGGAGTACATCATAACCACCCCATGATTACCATAGCCAGCCAAACCTTGTCCCCGAGCAGGCAAAACTCCTAACTGGGATCAAGGTTTTCACTCCGTGTTTCGTCTCCTTTGACCTGGTTCATTTCACCACTCCTGCTTCAGAAGGAAGCGGAAATTTTTGTTGCTGTAAAAGCCAGTGCAGATATCTTGGCCAAAATTAAGCCTGATGTAATACCATCAATGTCACACCAGGGATGGACTTGGCCCAGAGTGTCTGGGGAGGTTAATGCTCCTCCTGAACTCAAGATCAGTGTTAATTCACCTCAGTTTTTTCACTTTGCTGAAGCTACAACTGCAGGTCAGACTCAAGGGGCCAAGGGTCTGGGTGTCCTCGTTGCTGTAAAGAGGGGAGTGTGAGCTTCCTGCTGCCCAGCCAATAGTCCTTTTTGTACCTTTACAGTTGTGAAAAAGTGTTCAGTTCTTTACAAAGATGCATTTTTTCACAAATGTGACAAAACCTCTCCTACCAGCCACTCTGCTTTAGGTCCCTTCTGCTCCAGGCACTGCTGATGAAGCCCTTTTGTTGGTAGCAATTCAAGCTGAAAGGTGCTGTGGCAGGTCACAAACTGCACCTCAAAATTCCCTTAGCAATGGTTGCTACCATATCTCCTGCACTAATCACCTTCGCAGAAACAGGGCTATGATATGCTATTTCAAGGGCTGGATTCTGGTCTCTCATCCCAATTCATGAGATAGAAATGGTGTGGCATCATTATAACTAAGAGTGGAAGTTAGAGCTTGTGCTAAAAATGCCGCCTGGCCCGGAGTGCTTGCCTCCTGCATTTCAAACGTTCCTTGTCTGAGCACGCATCCCAGTTGAACAGTTCCACACACATACAGATGAGCAATAATGACTTCTCATTTAATGTCCTTTTTCCCCAAGACAGTTATAAATGGTGAAAATAATTGTAGATTTACTGCAACTTTGATGCATAAATTACAGGAGATCTATGGAGAGAGTCTGGATGTCCTGACTGCAATGCTGCCAAACCTTGCAAGAAAGCTCAGGCAGCAGCATTATGTGACTCATTCATAAGGCAGGCAGGGGAAGCTGCTGAGTGCAGGAAATGCTCATCTCTGTGGTCCTTGCAAATGAAAATAATAGGGCATGGACAAACCTGCGGGAGGAAGCCTTTGGTTCTGCTCTGGCACAGACCTCCCTTCCACCAAAACAGAACTCAGAAAGGCAGTACAGGAAAACAAAGGTGCCTTTACATTGCCCTTCTGCTTCCATCGCCCTGGGCTGGCTGATGAGCTGCTTTATCCTGGGCAAAGATAAAGCATGCACTGCCCTACACCTGCCACCTCTGGGTCACAGTGGGGTGTTCTGCGCACACGGCAGCCAATTTGCCCTGTATTTCCAAGTGTGGTCCCCTTCTACTGGGAGACTTTAAGGAGGCTAGAAGAGAGGTAATGATGTGACCTACACACCAGCCGAGGAAGTCTTGCTTCACAATCACCTTCTGATATCAAGGTCAGTCATCTGTGCAGCCATGAATCATAATGAATGAGTCTCACGTTGCTGTTAGCCTGGGAAACAGCTGGAAGAAAGCCCCACTTTTAAATTACAGTTGGACAGGGACACCGGGTAAACTCACAAATCCCATCAGTATTGATAAATTCCAAACACCAGAATCCTATCTAGTATTTAATTCATATTTTAATAGTATGGTTAATAAGTTAAACTTCCAGCCAGCTGTAAAGTAGGCAAGCTTTTTGTTTGCCACTGGAGAATTTCCCAATTCTTGTTCACAATCAGTGTCAGATAAACCATCAATACACCTGCCCTCACTTTCACAATACCACAGCCCTGTAATCTATTCAATCCCTGCCCAATCTCACCACAAAAAAACGCTGTGACCTAAGCCAGCTGCTTCTCCTTCCAAGTGAGACAAAGAACCCACAGCTCTTCTACTCCTGTCTCCCTACTCCACACTCAGTCTACATTTTCTTCCTATTCCTGACCTTCAAGTGAAATTCTTGGGCTGCAATGGCATTAATTCCATCTGCTTTCCCCATGTGTGACTTTCTTGATCTGCAATATCCCTCACTCCAAATAATCAATCCAAATGATGCCCCTACAAATCTTGGGATGAGGGGAGGGTTAGCTTGCTTCAGCCAGCAGTGAAAGGGCTAAAGCCATGAAAAACATACTGATGTTTTCTTCCCACATTAAAATGAATTGGTTTGTCTTTAGGGGGTACAGATCATGGAAAGCTGCCTTCCTCTGTGAATATTTCTCAGAAATTTCATATGAATCCCCAGCATTAGTCACAAGGATAAACAGAAAGTTAAGATTTACCACGAAAGGAGCAAAGAATATAACAGAAAGCAGTTTTATGCTACTGCATGAATCCATGGTGCACTCACAGCCTGAACAGTGAATGTAATTCTGGTCATTCTAACCCATACATATTATAGTAGAACCAGAAAAGGAACAGTGGAGGACAGAAAGGATGATCAAAACATTGAAAGGTTTTGCTCAGGCAGAGACTGAGGCCCTTCAGTCCAGAGAAAACACAATCCAGGGAGATTATCAGATAACTAAAATATCTAGAGTGGCAAGCAGAACAGCTATTCATCGTTTCTCAGAAAAAGAAGGAAGCAAGAGGCCCCCAGTGGAGATTATCAAGCCTCAGGATTAAAAAAATCACAGAGGAAAGCGGTTTTCCGCAGATTGCAGAATGAAGCAGTGGGACTTATTGACACAGGATATTGAGGAGGTGAAAAAGGAAAAACTGATTAAGAAGGACTAGACTGGTTCATATAAAGGTCTACTGAGCCCTGTTAAATGTGATGGTCTGGATGTAAGCCACAAATCTAAAAATCCCTCACCACCTATTCTTAAAAGATGGAAAGGTATACCACAGGAAGAGCATACTTACCTTGTTTCCCTAAACATCCATTACCAGCCCCTCTAATAGGCTGAAAACTGGCCTTCCAGCCTCATCTAGAAGGGCCACCTTTGTGGGTTTTTTTGTTTCTTTCTCCCAGTAAGACTGGAAGATGTGATTAAAGTTTCCCATTTCCTTTACTGAGCCTCCCAGAGGAAGGAATACCAGTCAGGACCATTCGCATCAGACCCCTTGTGCTGAGGTGCTAGAAAATGCTCTGACTCATTACATGCATATGATGAATCCCAGAATATATAGGTCGCTGTCTCAGCTTTGCCCTTGGCCTGCTGCATGCCTCACTTGGTGATTATCCCAAAGCTTAGTATATTCTGTGCAACAGAGATTTACAAAGTAAAAAAGCCACCTATGTTACCAAGAAAATTCAGCTTTTCCTATCACGGCTGTCAGTATCTTGGGAGACAGGCATAGAAAGTAATCTAGCGATTAGGGCGATACCCTAGCCACAGACATTTTTGTGACTTTGGATTCACCCTTTCTGTGCCTTGGTTTTCCACCTAGAAGATAACAACAATCAGCTTGGGCTTTTTTATCCTGCAAAGGTTTCATGTGGCTAAGTATGTCAGATGTTTCAATAGCAAGTGAGACAGGAAAAGTAAAAGTATCTGAACTTGTAATACATGACTGCAAATGGAGCTGCAGTTAAGTCCAGCTCTGACATTTCCAAATCACATTTGCTCTCCCCAATGTAAAGCACATAGTCTTTTTAAAAATAAAAGGGAAAACTAGCATGGTTCACTAAAGTCCTTCTTTAGAAGCTAGAGGCTGGATTTGCCCCACTTCATATCAAACCGTTCGTACCAGATGGTTGCAATGTCAATGTAAGGACGAAGCCAATGCAGATTTTAGAAAATAGCAATGTTGTGGAAAAAATGCTCCCTCTGGTTATTTTGCTGGAGAATTAATTGCTTACAGCAGAGGGGAAGTAGGACAGAGGGCAGTTGGGTTTACCTGCATTGTTTTCACCGTTACAGTCAGGACAATGGTGGTTTGTCACAAACGCGTTGTTGCTTTCCCCCACAACAAGGGCACAAGTTCCTGACACGCTGTGTTAGTTTTCTGAGGAGGTGACGGCTCATTCTCAGAGGAAGTGCATTTTCTGGGTGCAGTAGGGAGTGAAAGAATATAGTTTCGTGCCCAGTATGGGAGTCATCCGTTTTACCTGCCACGTCAGCCATATTGTACCAGCAGAGACCCAAAATGACAGACGTGACTGAGGCAGCTGCTGGAGCTAGCACAGCTTCCTTCAACCCCCCCCTAATCTGACACAACAACAGTGCAGCGTGCTGGCAGTCCTGGAGGATTACAGCATCACTGCTGACTTTCCTGTTAACCCTTTTGATCTCACAACCTGCCAAATGATGCAATGAGCTGTTAGATGAAAAATAATGACAGCACCCAGCACTGAGAGGCAAAAGTGTCTCTCCAAAGACAGTATCTTAAATAACAACACACTTGTATAGTATCTGTTGCAAGTTTGGCACAGTCAACTCCACCTGCCTTAAAACAATAACAAAAAAGAAAATTGTCCTCTAAAATTTTGCAAATGGAAAGAAAAAACCCAAACAGGTCATGCCAAGACACTGAGTGGAGATAATGGCAGTACCTTCAATGTTTATCACTGCAGAAGGGGAGGCAGCACAAATCATTTGTGTGTCCACAGTGGGCAATAACGGGGCCAGGTTTTAGGCAATGTCATTTAGATTGTGTTGGCAGGTACAAAATGTTCAAGAGCAGCGTGCTTGATTGCTGAGAAGATATCTTCACAGCCTATTGATTGCCATGTTAAAAAAATAAATAAAATAAAAACTAGTAATGCCTGAGCAGAGTGTTGAACTGAAAACCCTAGAGATTAAGTACCACAGCATAATCTCAAAATACATCTTTGGGACAGTCAGTTGGCACTTCTGCTGCACAGGGACCCACCAATGCTAATTTTAATCTACTTTACATATCAACAGCAGAGAAGTTTTGAGATCTCAGCCCATGCTGTCCAGGACCATGAAGACTCATTTTGGGTGTCCAAACTGTAACATGATACCAAGGAGCTCTCCCAGGCTAGGTGGATACCAAGGAATATCGTTATGATACCTCCGAGTTAATGGCGGTCACACCTCTGACTGCAATGTGTTTGCGCTCCAGAACAAACACAGATTGGCAGTGCTACATCTGCATTTTGCAGGGTGTTACCACTCCTTCCTGTAGTGATCACTTCTTACAGGAACACTCTATTGATAGTCTGAAGAAGGACCAGGAAGATGGCCTTTCGCCCATACCAACCCTGAGCTGCTTTTGACCTTGACCATATTGTTTTTCTGACCAGGTTGTTTTTCTTTTAATACATGCTAATCATTGTATCTCTTATGTTAGGTAGTGCAACAGAAAAGTAATGGACTTTTGTTAGAGGCTGTAGGTATAACAATCTGCAATCCATGATCAGGAAAAAAAATGGCTGGCTTCTGTGACAATCTGAAAAGGGTTTACAGACAACAAACACGAAAAGTCAAGACTATCTTACTGTGAGTCTTCAAACCCATTTGGTTTCAGAATGTATCATTTTCTAGAACATGTGACTTAACCAATACCTTTATTATTGCTTATTTTGCTCTTCATTCTCTTTTTTTCTCCTTCAACACCTTACATACCTACATATCAGCAGGTCCTCTTAAGTGTCTGTCATTCAACATCTTACCCATCCTTTCCCTTCTTTGAGAAATAGCCTTCTCTCCTTTTTTTAAGGACAAGAATACAGTTCATTCCCTATGCCAGCTCTTTTTTTTTTTTTCCTTTCTTTTGAAACTATCAGTAAGAATGACACAAGTGACACTGGATAACACTGGTTCAACAACACTACACTAGGAATTAGTCATAGACCAGCTGACTTCCAACCCTCTTTTATTCTTCTCTTGTTCTAGCATTCTTCTTTGAAAAAAGAAGACCTTTTCTCCAAACTCCTAAGTGCACTAATCCATGAAACATTCCAACAATAAGGAAATGAATATTTAATTACTTTAATTTTACTATGTTATTGAAAGCACAATTTCAAGCAAGTTCATATTACTTGTGGTGATACTAAGGCAGTTAGTTTCAGTCCCCAGGTCTCATCACAACTGCTGAAGCCATGAATAGATTTGGGTATATGTTGCATTGTTTCAGCACACTGAAATTCTGACTGTGTGTCTAGTTAGCATTGCTTATTACAACTAGAGCTCCTCCTGTCCCTCACGATATGCAAAAAAAAGGCTCTGCACCACTTTGCTGCAAATAAACTCTATTGCAGCACACACAGACCACAGCTACCAATTCTATATTTTGTCCAACAAAAAAGGTTCGGTTAGGAAGCACTCCAAAGTTTTGCAGAAGCTGGCAGTTCCAATTATTTGGGCTGAACGACTCCTACAGGCCAGTTGTCAAGCACAATTTGCAAAGGCTCCTGGCACTCTGACCAAGGGGGAATTCCCCAATTTATGTTATAACACAGAAAGCAGCAGTAACATTTTAATCAGATGTTGGAGCCTGCTGGGAAGCTCCATTATAAAGCATTGTTATGCCCAACAGGACTGCAGCTCAGTATGGCCGGGGAGTCTACAGTGGGCTGTGTTTCCTTAGAGCAGCCACCATGGATAACAACGCAAAATTAAACAAACGATGTTTCCTTTCTCCCGGGAGAGTCACAGTAAGTGACTGTAGTAAATTACTCCCTCTGCATGGTAGTATAAGTTTATTAAGAGCTATCTGCTCTTAAGATAGATCAGGGAATACCTTGTATGTTAATAAGGGAAGTCCCAGTTAGGAAGCAGAGACTGGAGGAGTCTTAATCTGGAGGATTCACAAAACGTGGTGAATGATGGATCCTGACAGCTCACTTTGGGCACTGAAATGCATGTTAAGCATGAGTTCTCCACCTATACTAAAGTTCTAAGTTATGTTAGTGAACCCATTTTTGCAATCAGGCCTTTAGATCAAAAGTTGAGTTTCTTATTTGCATTTAAGTCAAAACCATTCTATTAAAGACACTGAAAAATGGAAAGGCAACAATATTAGCCTTCATCTTACTGTCTAGCTGAGGAGGCCTCAGTATAAAACAAAAAATACTTCAAGGAAAAGGGAAAAGGAACAAGAAGAACAAAACATAAACCTATGGAATCAGTAGAAAAAATAGTGTGTTTAAAAAAAAAAAACCAGTTCAAATTGAATAAAAATATATAACCTTGAAATTTATATCCTATAAGTAAAAAAACCAAAACAAACCAAAGAAAACTAGAATTTTGCTTGCAATTACAGTATTCCTAATTAAATTGTGGGTTTTGTACTGTAATATAAATTAGCTCTTTAAAAACCACATTATTAATTTATCAAGCAGAAAACTTGATAACATGGTGAAGGCAATAAAATAGATCAGTCTGTAATGCCCTCTGCTCGAGAGAACAGACTTCACTCAGAAGTATACGGACACTGAATCTCCACTCACTTCTGTAGAGCTGCACTGATTCACCCCTTTCTGGATGGGGTCTGCCTCATTAATACTAAAATTTTCTTCTCTATGTCTTCTGTTGCCTGTTTCTTTTATACACAGCCATGAAAAAAATCATATTATTAAAGTATGATCTGTAATGAGGTTGTGCTATAATGGTTCATCTTTGCTGTAAAAATGCATGTTAGTGTGAGGGGAAAGAAGATAAGGCCAAAAAATAAGTTTGGAGGGAGAATGAGAACTGAAATAAAAACAAAACCAAACCAAATGAACAACTTCTGCATTGAAAGGTATTTTAGCTATTGATAGTGAAGTTTCCAGATGAGCCAGAAAAGAAAGGAGGATGACTGGGAAGTACCTCTGGAAGCTATTTCTGAACAGCAGACAGATGTTTGGGATGGCTTGCATGTGCTTGACAGCAGCTACTCTGTGGAGTAATAAAGGAATATTAGACAACTAGTTGATCTGCTGGTGGGTTTGGATGGCAGAGAACTGTCTGCACACAAAGTGGCACTACTTTATGGGAAGGAAAATGTACAAATCCTCTGTAGAAGAGGAATACAAACAAGCAAGTGCAGAGGGAGAAGTAGGACAAGCTTCCCCCATTGGCACAGAAGTATGTATGCCTCAGCCTCACATGACTCTTACAGGAAAGTTTTCTGCAGCTCCTCGTTTACCAGGCTATTACACTGGCAACTGTACTGATATATCTCTCTCTGAATCAAATGTTTGACGAATATGTCTCTCAGTTCTGTTTGTTACATCTCACCAATTTCATTACTCCTTTCTGTTTCTTCTTTTGACCCTATTACGAACATCGTTTCCTTTAAGGATTCTTCTAGAGACAGTTTCTTCAGCAGGGCCCCACAAACATCGTCCTGATTTGCAAAGGTGTCATCTGTATTTACATGCATGTTTGTGGGTCAAAAACCAAGCTCCAAATCAGATCAGCATTTGCCTGCAATGTCAGCATACCCCCACTTTGGGCCATGCACATAAAGCATAACGTACAGCTCCACCTGCTGCTGGAGGTGCCTCCTGCTTGGCTCATCAACACAGTTTCCTGCAAATACGTTTAGGGAGGACATCACTGAACAGTCTTTGGGACTTTTATGTAGTCCGCCATTCATGCAGGCTTCCAGGTGAGCCTGTGAGCTTTGCTCCTGTGCTTAGTTATAGGGCTGGGCCTCGGCACTGAACTTATGCTACCAGCAAACATCAGGCCCCAAAGCTGCCCTGGCTGTGCTTTAAAGATGAAGGCTTCTTGCAAATCCCTTCACTTGCAAACTGGAAGTATAGAGGAAATATCTTTTTCAAAGACACGCACGCACACTTTCTAAACTGGAATATATTTTCTTGCAGCTGCTCTGTAGACCTGGAAAGACCAGCAAAGAAATGACAGTGAAAGTCAACTTCACACTTTGGAAATCTATTCATAAGCATTTGTGGGAAAAAAAAATGAGCTTCTGATCTGATTAAAAAAAAAATGAAATATTGATTACTACCAGGTTTGTATTAAACCCCTTTTTTTCTTAAGAAAATGGGAAGAGTAGAGGGAAAAAAAAAAAAAGAATGAGAAGGTAGAACAAAGAGATGTTTCCCTCAAATGAGAACATGTCATTTATTCACAGCTTGGCATAATAACAAGGATCTAGGTCTCAAGAAGACTGGAAGAGACTTCATGCTGCTCTGTGCCTCATTACCACAGCTGGAGGCCTCCAAGCCCAGCCAGGTCTTTAGAGTGGCAGTGTCCTTGCAGGAGCACTCCCGGCTCAGCCCCACCAGGAAAGACTGTGCCGAGCTCCAGAGGCTGGGGCTTCAGAGTCCACGAGCTATGAATGTCTGTCTGATAAACACTGTTTTGGGCACATCAAAAATATGGTTGATGAACTCAGCCTCAACTAAATGAAATGTTCACGTTTCACATTAAATGAGTCACAGAATTGTCATTTTTCTGAGGAGAAAAAACTGCACCACTGGAAAATTTCTGATTCATTTTTACCAAAAGTTATGGGGCTTTTGGTGACAAAAGCCACCTGAATCCTCTGGAATGTGATGTAGGAAAATGGTTCCCACTATTCCAAATTTCTTTCAAAGAAGTAGGTATGCAGGCAAAAGCTAAACTGGTAACTAGATATTGGAGACCCACGAAATATTCCAGCAGGAGCATGAATTATATTGCAAGACAAAGCCAGAAATTTAAAGTATAATTTTGTTTTGTTAAACTTTTCTTCCAGAAGAAGCATTTTTCTTCACAAGGAATCAACTACCTGGCATGACTATTCCCATTGTGTTACAAAAACCTAAAGCAAAATAAAATAAAATAAAGCTGTAGAAGTTGAGAGTACAGATCTGGGAGCAAGATTTTTGTAGTCTAACTTGTCAAAGCAATGTTGTTGAGAGAAGTAGGTAAAAACTTTCATGGAGAAGTAGCTTTTTGCAAGACTTTTTAAGAACTGTGTTTCATAAATGATAGTAATAATAAAGACATATACCATGCCTAGGTATAAAATTGTTTTCCTACTTTAAATTTGGAGATAATCACAATATACCACAATTATTTCAATATGGCTGAAACAATCTGTGGTTTCCCATGACAGCATTCCAGATAGTCAAGTAAACTTCAAATAGTTTCAGGTTTGGATGAAAACCAGCATTTCTGGCAGGTTTGACTTGATATAGAATGTAGAAAACTCTGCATCTCCAGCTCACATATTGAACAATATATATTCAAGCTTTGCAGTTAAGTCCCAAAACATCACTTCTCACACAACAGGATCAGGAGGAAATAAAATTGTGAAAGACTTCTTGTCTAGCACACAGACAATCACTATCACAGTGCAGGGCTCTGCTACAGAAAATTCTGCAATACACCAAAGAGGAGGCAAGAAAAAGAGGAGAAAGACCTACTAAACTGAAATGACTGGGATAAGTACATAAACCAAATGCTCTTTGCCAAACAAGTTTGATCAAATCCAGGGAAGATGGAAACAATTTTGCAGATGGCAAAGCTCCAAAACAGTAATGCCTTACATAAGGTTCAGGGAATGTTTCCTTTGAAGATAAAAGGTACTCAAGTGTGAAATCTGTGATCAATATAGGAAGCAGAATGAAAAATCAAACCAGCCACGAACAAAAATTTCTGATGGCATTTTAATTCAACACGCATTAGACAGCACCGAGGGAGAAGACCAATGACTGTATATACTTTAAATAAACTGCATGTGAAATATACTAAGTGTTCATCCTTGATAGTATACATGTTTCCCTTATCAGTTAGAGGCTCCTTCATTTGCATTTTCGTTTTATTCTCTGAAGTCTTGAAAGGTTGAGATTTTATAACATTAAATAAGTCTAGCCAATCTTTTTATGAACATTCAGGATCTTCCTGTAACTATAAATATTTGCTCTTGAAGCATTTAGCAACTTCAGGAAGTATCATGATCAATTAGAAGAAGAATTCATTAAATTTCGAATTAGATGGGATAAAACCTTGCACTATTCCCATTGAAATTTCTTGGGGTGAAACATTGGCTGTATGACTTCAGGAAGGCCTGGCTCCCACTGATACAAATAACCCAGTTAAGGAAAGCCCAGTGGATTGTCTGAAATAGCTTAAAACTAATTTTCCCACTGCTATATCTTTCAGAAATGAAGTACTACCAATTGGTCTCTTGACTAGGGACAGACCTAAGGAAAAAAGCCTGGCTCCAAAGATCAATTTTCCTGAAAACTTGGCAAACATTTGGGCTTGGTTTTCTGATTTGTTTTCTGGCTCCTGAAAATGAAATACAAAATTAGACATTTGAATATTATAACTTTTAGCTAATGCCTTTGTTTTTTGCCAGTTAGAATTGAAAGTAGAGTGCTTCAGCACCTCAACTGAACACATAATACCCTGTCCAATTTTAAGCATGTGAACAGTCTCATTGATTTTAATAGGACTACAGTCAAAATAGTATCTCTTATGTCTCCTAACAAGACAGAGAACAGAAGAATGGTTGACCTCCCAGGCCAAGCTCAAAATATAGACAACAATCCTTTCTGGTGTGTGGTAAGTTGAGCAGGCATGTCAGGAGGCTGTTTTGGCAAACATCACTGATATTTGGTGAAGTAAGATATAGGAAGCTACAGTCTGGCCAGTCTCATCTCGGTATCTGAGAAGAAACTGTTCTTCTTGAGCATCATTTCTGGGCACATGAAGGAGATGAAGGTGATGAAATGACTGATTCAGTAAACAAGGGGATGGAAGTGGATGTCATTTACCTAGACTTCAGTAAGGCTTTTGTCACATCTCCTAAAGCATCTTTTCAGCCTATCTGGGAAGGTATGGCTTGCATGGGTGGAAAACTAGCTGACCTGCCAGCCTCAGAGCTTAGTGTCCAAAGGGCAGCCAGTTACTAGTGCTGTTTCTGAAATGTTGATCTTGGTACTGGTACTGCTTAACATTGGCTTTAACAAAACAAGACACAACCAATCATTGTTACCAACACACTACTAGCAGCAGGACGTGGTCTTGGCCATAGAGCCTCCAGGCTGGAGATGTACATAGTCCTAGCATAATGCTATTGACTGGTGCCACTAGAAAGCATATATAGTAATTGCATGAACAAACATAACACACATCCAACATGTCAAAATTTTACTTACTTGATATTGACCTCACTCTATTTGCTGTTCATCTGCTTAGACACTTCAGAGCAGGGAACAAATGTACTTCTTAGGTTTTTTTGAGAAGTAGCTTCAAGAGTCATTTGTGACTGGGATCTCAGGGAACTATCAGGCAGTGTACATTAAAGTACTTAGGAATCCTTTTTGATTTCCAGAAAATGGCCTCCTTGGATATAACCTTAGAATTCCAGGATGAGATTTTTGATGGGTGGGTAAACCTCTCAAACCTTTAATATGCAATTTAGGTGCCTAATTCATATCTATTTCATGCACTGTTTTGCAGTGTTTCTGTTCCAGAAACTAGATGGAAATTGCCACTTTCCCTTTGCTTTTCTTATTTCGCAGGATGTCCTCTGCTCTTGTCTTTTGGGTAACTACAGATGTCCTGAAACTTTTCTAAATATGAGTTGGCACTGTGCTGTGCAAGTCAGGGCATCATGTTTGGTTCTTCTAACTTCCCTATTCCCAGGTCAAGTGACCCAGCATATTTGTCTAAGAATGTGCACTCTATATACAAATATGAAGGATTTATTGCCATTTTTCCATTTCTTTAAATATGTGAAAAGTATTCTGAGATGTTAATTCAAATGTTAATACAAGTGTTGGGAAAGAAATCTATTTGATAAAGTTCTTTTTTTAAAAAACTAGAAAATAATTTGTCTGGAAATACTCTTTATTATTCCTATGGAAGTATAGAGCATTAAAAAAAAAAACAACCAAACAACCAAACCCAAAAGATACTTTGTGCCTCCTGCTAGTCTCTGCCATGACTGAATAGAAGGCAACTGTACAAGAGATTCCTACATGGCAGCTAGTGTTGGGCATACCTCTTGCCACACACCTCTTCAGCTTCTGGCCACTGTAAGAGACCTGGACATACAAGGGCTTGTAGTCTATTAATTTGTGTAGGTCTGTTTGATGGTACTGGAGCACTGCAAGTGTTGTTTTTTCACTTTGTTTCTGCCTTAAGCCTTCATGAAAAAGCATGTTTTGTGCATTGGATTAGCAACTTCTCTATGCTATATTCATCCAGAAATCCTTGAGGTGTATGCAACTCATCCCAAAGATCTCTTTCAAGCCAAATACAGTCTTCTACAATAACACTTACAACAAATACCTTTTGATGATTTGAGGCTGGTGGAAGACTACAGTGGAGGGCACTGTGGATGAAAAGTATTGCATTAATATCCAATTTTAGGTCTGCTTGCTGACTTTGTATCTCAGGTATTCAATCTCTTAGTGACGAGAAAAAGCTTGGACGCAAAACACTGCCTGACTGAAAGTATCTGCTTGATGCTGAATTCTACTGGAATTGAGTTTTCCTTAACTATAAAATAACATCCCTCCTAATTTTCTCATCTGGTTTGTAATTTGAACTTCATTTATTCGGGAAGACATTGACTCTGTTCATTGTAAATTCAAATAAAAGACTCCTGCAACTTAGCACTGACAGCAAAACCAAAGCAACAGTAAACTGCCCAGAAAAAGCAATGATACCAATCTTGTGGTGCACTGAGTAACAGAGATACTGTAAGCTACAGATTACAAAGCTTCTGCAATGAATTTTAGGGTCTATTCAAAGGACTGTCAAAAGCAGTTGCTGATCCCACTAACACCCATTGATTTCAACAAAAGTGTAATCAGGATAAAATGAGGCACATCTAAGCAAGTGCATGTTGTCAGGAGCATGACTAGATGGAGACTGGAAACAATGCACTGAACTTTTATTCTAATCCAAAGATTAAAAAGTGTAATTTGTTTCTCTTTTGTTCTTTTATAAGTAAATAGTAAGTAGAAATACAAATCGTCAAACAACACATATACTAAACACAGCAGTTTCCAAGAGTTCCCCTTAGAATGTAACTATACATTTTTATCCATGCAAACAATATCTTATCACCAAATTTACCAATTTAAGTGGGGTACTATGAAAAAGAACACCTAAACTTCAACTAGCAGAGTAAAATTTCCAGTAAAACTGAGGAGTATCAAATTTTGGGTCCTATAGAAGGCTATGGATTTATCTTTAAAAATACTTAAGGGACTGGCTGAACTCACTTCTTTATTATTGAACACAAGGTTTTGCAATTATAGGTAGGAGATTTGTTCCAGCCTGTGAAGTTTGTTTTCAGAACAATGTCCTCTCAACTTAGTCCTGCAGTTTACAAAACATAAGTACACTTGACTTAGTAGCTGAAGTTCATGATGTTTTTGTTGAAGGCATTCACTGCCAACTAATGATTAGGAAGACAAAATAATATGCATTTGAAAGAGTAATCAAGCTTACTATACTTTAAATATGTCTGAAATTGACTTAAGGGAAGGCACAAATACCTTAACATTTGCAATATTCTGTTCCTTACTTGCTCAAAAAGGATGGAAGGGCACAAATTAGTCTGATCTGCACATAGAACTATTCGTATCAAATACAGTTATTGCAGATTTCAATAGCTGAGCTGAGTAGAAGCCAAGTTCTATTTAGTCACATTTCTGTAATCCTTCTGGAGTTATGGGGAAGTCAAAGAATTGGGCCTTAAATTTATCCAAAATATTAATACCCCTGGAAAGCTAAACAACAAAGTAATCTGACTGAAACTATGGGATCATTTATAATGAAGTCTGCTGGCTCTCAAGATCTTGGCCCTGATTACACTTCTACCAGCCCCAATGATGTGTAATTCAACTGGAGGCAGTGTAAAATGAGCAGGCGAGACCACTTACATGCCTTTTGAGTCCAGTATCAACCTCTTCACAACTTTTATTTAAACCAAAAATTTTTTCCCCTTGATTCATATTACACTTTTCTTCCTAGAAATCCTGGCAGAAAATCACTCTCTCTTATTCTTTCTCCCTCCTTTACTCTTTTTCCTCAGAGGTACATAGAAATTACACAGCACTCAGAGAAGCTGCCAAGGACAGTTCAGCTCTAAGTGTCATAACAGGCATCACATTTCACGCGTTTCTTAGCCAGCCTTGATGTAATGCAGGAAAGATCAGATGATCTTTGGCATGTGCGAGTGGAGGACAGACCAATCTACCCGGTCAAAGCTACAGCAGGAGGAAGCTGGTGTGAATGCAAGTTTATTTCCCTGGAAATATTCCAGCCTTGAGACTCATGGAAAGTCCCTCAGGAAGAGTTTCAAAGCTTAGAAAACTAGGCAGGGAGCTGAATACTTGCATCTTTTGCATCTCCCAGATCTCTCTGTGGGCATTTACTTGCGCTGACCAGGTTACTACACATCAGACTGACTCTTCATTTCTGCCTCCTGCCTTCTCATGCACAGGCTGCAGGGTAAAACAAGGGGCTCCAGGAGCTGGTAGGCCTGTAAAGAGGACAAGTCTATTAAAGGCCAGGCTGCTGGGGAACTGAGCATGGAGAGCAGAGAACCATGGTGAGTTAGAAAAGGCAAACAGGGAAATGTCTGTGACCTCTGTTAAAACTCAGAGCACCTTCAACCTCTGTAATGCTGTGTTACTGACAGCTAAAGGTGAGCATCTGGAGGAATCCTAATTAAAATAAAATACAAACCAGCTCAGCCCAGTTTTATGCCTCATCACCACTAGGAGAGCTAGTCTGGATCCTTTACCCCATTGCTTCTTTTGTGCCTTTTCAGACAGAGCTCCATCATCACGCTGTACATGCTGCAAAAGTGGCTGAATCCCACTTTTTATGAATGGCATCCTTTTGCATTGGTGAGTTTGAGACTTCCTCATTGTTTCCAGAAGTGGCGGTTCCTACCATTATAGGAATAACCTCAACAATTTTGCAAAGAATTTGGAGGGTGAATCAATAAATTAAGAAAGGACATTTTTTAAACTTTGGTCTGTAAGAATCTGAGCCAAAGATCACTGAGGATAGCAAAAACACCCTGGTGCAAAACCTGTGCTGGTGCAGCTACGCTGTTCCCAGATCTCAGGTAGTACCTGTACTCTAGACTGAGCTACAGCCTACAGACAGAGTGACTCAGGGGACTAGTCTGGAGATTGCTGCATTGTTATCTGTGATATAGGCAAGCTACGGACATCTGTATCTGTTCTGAGGCAGATACAGATGGATTTTGAAACAGCATTAGTACCATCACAGTGGTAGTCAGCTGACAACAGCAGGAAACTTTATGAAAATTCAGGAGAAAATAGGACTGACCCTACATCAGTCTATTTGCAACACAAGTCCCACAGCATTTTTAACATCTCTTCCCACTACAGATCTTAATTGTTCATGTATCCAGCCTCATTTTACTACATCGCAGACTCCTATAAAGGCTTTTGCATTCTTCTCAACTATCATAATTCTAATAACAGTTTTCCTGAAAAATAAGTTTTTGGTCTGCTTACAAGGGTCTTCCTACATGGAATAAGATGTTTTAAGTATTAAAGTCCTTCAAATTTTATTTAGAGTAAAATGTTGAGCCACCCACAATGAGTTCAGACATAGCCAGCTTCTGTTGGGACTTACTCCTTCGCACGATAGTTGAGATAGAATGAGACAGGAAGGGCAAGTTCTTGCTGCACCAGCTAGAGCAGCAGAGAGGCTCCAGGGCTCCTATGAATGGAGGGAGGGAAGGAAGGACGGAAATGAGGAGGGGGAGAGCAGCGTTTTTCAAGACAGGAAGAGGACAGTAACCTCGCATCTCCTTTAGCACAAAAACACAGATCTAGACGGAACATTGTAAGATAATGCCTTCAAATGCCCTGTTAAGGCATTCCTGCTAACCACAAGATTATTCTCTTTATGGCCAATTTACACCCATTTGTTCTTGGGACAAGACCAGGACGACACACTTGCCTTTCCCTGATTTAAAACTCGGTGCTTGCTTGTTGATAATAAAGGCAGCTAAAACAAGATGTTTGTTTCATTCTTAGTTAAGCGATCCTTTTATCTAATTAAATCCAGTTCTTAGACTACCCTTCCTCCCTCCCCAAAAACCTTAAGGCAAAACCAAAATAGTCAAGACCTTCTTTTCACTTTTACTTTATTAAAAAAGTTGTTTAAAAAAAAATTTCTTCAAATGTCAAGGAAAGCTAAAAATAGCAAGGTACCAGAAAAGCCTTTTATAGTGCAGTCATAACAGTACCACATCATTGTTGAGCACCACAATTAAAATGATACATTATGACAATGATGTGATACATCTCTGCATTTGGTCTTTCAGGATGCAGGAAAAAAATTGTACAATTTTTGTTCTGTCTGCCGACCATTTTTTTAAAATGGGGTACTCGTACTTTGGGGTGGTATTCTTTCCTTTAGATGCTGTGAAATGGGTATTATTTTAAACACATTTTCCAGGTGTTAAAGTAACATTATTGTATAGCCACCAAACCTGCTACGACAGGAAATGGAAGACAAAGAAAAACTCTGGGATATGTAATACTTTTAGCTTGACTCAAGAGCCACAGTTTGTTTGGAAGACTGCGGCCAGGATACTTATGTTGCCTTTTGTGAATTAAATGAGAGTTGCAGGTGTGAAATTAATTTTGATATTTAGATAATTAAATTAATTTAGGAGACAAATTCATGCTGACATTTGTGAATGTGGATGCTGCTACAGTTCAGGTTGAAAACGAGATGTGAAAACCCTTTAAAGCTGAAGCCATTTAAAGAGGCATTTGTGAATTATATGAATACTGTGCTTTCTTTACAGTGGAGGACTGTCACAAGACAACCTTTTTCTTCAAAAACCGATCCTGTTCTATAATGTATAAATGATTATAAGTGTCTACAGTACACTAAAATTTAAGTTAGTCAATCTTAATTTATAACCAGCCTTATTAAGATATTCATGAATATTTTGTTCCTTTATACTATGTGAATTAAGATCAAGGAAAATTGCAAAGTGAAATGAATTTTCAGATGCATTTATTAAGTAGATAAAAGGCAAAAAATTCACCATTGCACCAAATCTTGAATATGCAATGAGTCATGCCAGTGAATACAAATCTAACTTTAAGCATATAGGTACTTGCGGCACTGTGTTAAAAATCTATGAAAATCACAGTGGCCAGCCCATTTAAGACCCATGCTCATGAAGAGTGCTTCCAAGTTGATTTGGCCATGGAATCATCTCTTTGTGATATGAATGTTATGTACTCCAAGACATTTGGTTGATATTTCTTTGCAGAGAGGACTTCCAGAAACTGCAGAATTTTTTAAAATAGATGTTTCTGCCTATACAGATGACACAAACTTGCATGCATCAAGATCAAGGTGTCTAAGTCAGAAGTATTGCATCAGTGGAAAAACTGCTGTAGAGAAGAATAACTTCAGAAGGTAAGAGTCTAATTGCTGTTTAAGCAACATAACTATTCTTTATCATTCTAAGGACTGGGAAATTTAGATTATTTATTTATCCAGGATCAATAAATCAACACTACAACTGGTAACTCAACACCAAAAGTGATACTGAAACTAGAAGGCAATTCACAGAAAAGCCTGCTACCAATGTGACAAGCATTGCATGACTCAACACTGAGAAATAGAGAATAATGACATATAACTCAGAAAAAAGGCAACAGGGGCAAAACCCCCGCAAAACCCACAAATATCTACCCTAAGTGGGGCAGGGGTCAAGGGGAATGACTTGTTAGCCAGGACAGAGTAAGTTATTTCATATCATTACATCTGAAAAGGAACATTCATAGGGAAAAAAAAAAATATCCTGATGTTAATTGTAGTGGTAGAAAGAACTGGAATATGGGACAGTATAAAGATCATTTATAGAAGCTGCACTACTGGAAACACCCAAAAGTCAACTGAAGAATAAACTAAAACTATTAGAAGTGGCAGACTTTCTACCACCTAGACTAATACCCCAACCTGGGCAGAAGGATGCTGTGTGAGACCTTGTCATCCTGCTAAAGTCAAAGTAAAAAACATGCACTGTTTCTTTCTCATCCATAGATCTAGTCATTTTATTATAATATGAATCAGATTGGTGAAGCATATTACCCTTGGCAAATCCACACTGTCTGTTCTCAGTGACCTTCTTCACCATGTACTGAGAGCTGGCTTCCCAGAGGCCGTAATTTCCTAGACATAAGTGAGGTTGACCCATCCAGTCCCGAGAATTTGTATGGGCAGAGATTGCTCAGGTGAACCCTGACTTGATCTTCCTCTACAACCAGTAGTTCCTCTCCTGTTTGAAGTTGTCTCCAGGCACAAAGGCCTGAGAGATGCTGCTAAAAACAGAGGCAAAGAAAGCATTGAACACCTCAGTCTTCTTTGTATCTGCTGCCACTAATTTACTCAGCCGATTTCACCATGGGCCTACGTTTTCCTCATTTGTTCTTTTACTGCTACTGTAGCTGTAAGCATGCCCTCAGTGTTTATTGTCAGTTTCAGCTCTAGCTAAACTTTCGCTTTCCTACTACCATCCGTGCCATCCCGGGCAACTTCTATATTCCTTCCTAGCAGTCTGCTCCTGCTGCTTATACATGTTCTTTTTGCATTGGACCCCAGTCATGCGCTCCCTATTTGGTTAAGTCAGTGATATGTATACTCGTATCT
Organism: Phalacrocorax carbo; assembly: GCF_963921805.1. Classification (NCBI taxonomy): domain Eukaryota; kingdom Metazoa; phylum Chordata; class Aves; order Suliformes; family Phalacrocoracidae; genus Phalacrocorax; species Phalacrocorax carbo. Next base: position 93,821,665 of record NC_087514.1, on the reverse strand, counting down.
GGCATGGACAACTCTTTACTCCTTAAGGACAATATCTTCTAAGTGAGTCAGCTCTCCTGAGCTCATTTGCCCTTCAGTGCTGCTTTCTACAGCATCCCACCTACCAACTCCCTGAATAAGCTTTAGTCTGCTCTTCTGAACTCCAGGGCCTGCTCCCTGTTCCTTGCCTACCTCACCTGCCTCAGGATCTCGAGCATCGCTGTTCCTTGGTCACTAGGGACAAGGCTGCCATTGATCTCATCAACAAACCACATCATCTCAGATCACAGCATTCAGAGGGCTGAGGTACTCAGTCCTACAACACACAGTAGCAGAGACCTCTCCTGTAAGGCTGAAGCCCCAGAACTCAAAACACTCACAGAGGAAGGTTCGTTGTGCAGCAGGAAATGTGTTTATTTTATTCTCCTTTCTAAAAAAAAACTGTAAGAAATGGCAAAGGCTGTACTGTGTGTATGTATGGATTTCATTATTTAGGGGAATTTATATCAGCTTTTACAAGATACAGTTATCCTGACATGCCACATAAATACATTTATTCTTTATAGAATAAGGCACTGGGGGATTTTGAAGCTGTGCTTTATCCACTTTCTTTTAAATGCCCAGTAATGACAACTGTACCAGTCTCCTATGAATTCAGAGGCAGCTGTTTATTTCTTTATGCTTCACTGTCTTTCTCCACCCTGTTGTCTCTTAAATTGTAAGCTCTTTGTGGCAGAAAAGCCTTTTGTTCATTGTTTTGTGGTGGGTTTTTTTGGACAGCACCCAGCACAATGACAAATGAGGTTCCCAGGCTTTACCATAATACTGAGCAACACATGTTCATGCATTTTTTCTATTTTTATATCTTATAGGTGACATTTTAGACCCTTTTTACCCAGCTCAGCCAAACTTCAGAAACTGCTCCATACACATCTTCCCAAAGATAGTAGTTTCAGCTGCAGCAAGCAGCAGATTGTTCCAAATACTCCTTCAAATGTGTAATGTAAATACTGCCCAATATGTAATCTACAGATATAATCAGCTTTCCGAAGACAGAGGCACAAAAAGTTATGGGCTGCTATTGCCAGAGAGAGGAAAACAATCTTTGTTACAGTGAGTGGTTTTGTTCAAAAATAACAGAAAGACAAATTGGAAAGAACATGATATTGTTCTTCATGAGAGAGGAAGAGAGTTCTTATTAACTGCTACTGAAGAATTGGCGTATTTGTACTTAAGTTTTTGCAGTATGCACTTAGTAACCTTTCTCTGGGCCTTTTTATTTTTTAAAGCTTTGGAACACCAAAACACCAGTGTTTCTTCATGCCTTCGATGACACACAGTCATGTAGAATAAACTTCACCTTTAAAAAAATTAGACTCCCCCCAAGCGTAGGTGCTAAGTTGAGTTCCTTCCAAAGCTTTGCAGGTGCTACCTAAAACTCCACTATCTGCTGGGGGGAGGCAACAACATATATACCTCCTGCCTCTGGAGATTACACTATTTGGGTAAACAGAGAGGTGGTCCAGCTACCTGACACCCGACCCATGTTTTTCAGATGGTTCATTACTGACAGTCGCTCTCATCCCAACAGCTGCAGTTTTTAAAAACAGAGTCTACAGCTATGTAGTCTATTCAAGCATAATCAAAATAGCATGTGATTTCAGGAATACTGGTGAATGACTGTATATTCTCATTTGTGTCTATATGTCAGAACCCTTTCGTTGTTCCACTTTGGGTGGAACACCTTTTTGTTCCAGCAGTGACTATCTATTCTGAGCAAGATTTGAATAAATTAGTCTCTCCTTTTAGCTATGTGAATAAATTCCCAACACTTTTAAGCAACTGCAAAACTAAAAATCGACCTTCCTTGAAGCCTGACTTGCATAATATTTTATACTTTGTGTGTATTTTTCTTCAGAGAATCTCTCATGCTCTGAAACCTGGGTTTATGCCACGAGTCTGTTAAAATTTCAGCTGTTTAGGCCTGTAAACTGTATTAAATGTGTCTGTAATAAGTTCCTGAAGCAAATTCATCACGTTTACCTTACACCATGCAATTCTATCAAAGACTGAAGAACTAAGGAACTAGGATTATGTCTGAAGTGCAGCTGTAAAGCTCTTGCAGCCTGCACATGCAAAACATTTAAGGTCTGCCTCTCAGAGTTTGTTTCTTTTATCATTTAATAATTTGTTCTCAATTCTGCTAGCTTTTCCGAGATGCTTATAATAACCACTTTAAGACATTACTTCCTTTTACTGCATGTGAAAAAAACAGATAATTTGACCTCATTTTTAAGTGATCCTGCAAACAGCAAAGGATTCTTGTGCATCATCTTAGAAGGCTGACTTGTCTTATTTATTTTACACAGAGTACAGAGTCCCTCACATTTCTACTACCTTGCAGTACTGCACATATTTCAGCTGAGGACTCACAAGGGGAAGAAGACTAATGAAGCAAGAGTTTTCTACCTCACACCATCAGTACTGGCCATATCAGGACATCATGTGAGACAGAAGGCTGTGCTGCTTTTCCCAGCCAACATCGAGTCCCTTAGAGTGATAAAAATCCAATGAATCACCAGTGGTACCAAGTCTATTTATAGGGGTTGTCAGAGTCTTATGGTATACAGGGTGGCTTTTTCATATCAGCAGCTTTTCCAAGATGGTCACTGAAATAAACATTGAGTGCAGCAATCTCAGCCTTGTTCCTGCACCTACTGGTGCTGCAGTTATTTCCATAATACTAGCAAGGAATTGATGCTGTTTACAATAATACTGAATGCACATTTGAAGGATAAGCGCCAAAGGTATGGAAGTAGCAATGAAGGAGGATCTAGTGCATGCCATTCTAAATGAGAACATCTAACACCAAATTCACACAGCTTCAGAAGATCCAGGTGTCCACCTAGTGTTACTCCACAGCATTAATTCATGGGATACACTCCTAAGAGCTCCCCAGAGCTTCAGTCAAATTATAAATCCACATGTTGCCTGAACACCTGAACTAGAATTAAACAAAACAGATTCAATGAAGTGCTCAGTGAAAAAGTGTTCAAATATTATTGTGTCAAAAGAGCAAGGCAGTTATAATTCCAGTTAGGAATAAATTTCCAGGAAGTGACAAGCAAATTTCACGAAAAACAAAAATACAGAGGGAGAATGTTTCTTTTGTCAGACAAGAAACAAATGCTTCAAGGCACAAAGGAATCACAGAGGATTAATTACTTCACTGATACTGTCTACTTGAAGTGGGCACTTCAACCAATCAGCTGTACTTACGATTACATCTACCAAGAAAAATTTAATACCATCTTTCAGACATTGCATTTTCACAAATCATTTGTTTACCAAAGCATTCCTTGCTTACCCACGAGTTTGGATGTTTCTCCTCAGCATAATGCCCATCATGTCCATACGAGTAGAGGCATCTAATAAAAGGAACTGGATGATACAAGTTTAATTACTAAGGGTTTAGAGATTCAAGGCACAGAGGGCCAGGCAAGCTGAACTATCCATGATGTCTGTCTGTCCACAAGGTACATACGATACCTTTGTCAGCTAGCCATCTGGTTGCCTACACACATATTGAAATAGAAGATTTTGGTTCGGATTGTATTTCAAAGCCCCTTTTGAAACTACTCCCTTAATTCAAGTGGTAAATAATGCTTCTTGGACTTCAGGGGATTTAAAAAGATTTAGTTTTATGAGAGGACTAGGTATCACAGAATTGCTGACCACCAGAGCACTTATATACAGACATTTGGATAAAGACAATACAATTGAAAAATTAATCTGAACTCTTGCAGATGACAGAGACCTAGGATTCAAAGAGATCAAGAGGACGTCATGATCTTGTTCAAAATACTCAAGAAGAACTGGATGGATCCACAAGCAGTAATCAGGCAGCTGTCAGCCTGTGCAACTAGTCCTGCCATACGTTTCTTGGGATAAAAGAGAAGACAACTTCCAGATCTGCCTTGGAAAAAAAAAAAAAAAAAAAAGAGAAATGTCATAGTAACATATCTACTAGAACTTTACATGGTTTTGGATCCCATCTGAAAGAAAAGGGTGTAGAGCTCTCAGGAAATAATGTCATAGTCAAACAAGACATGTTTCTTTGGACCTTGTCTCCCCATAGTAGGCTCAATTTCTATAGGTCATGATTAAAAAAACAGAACGAAGCAACTTCAGGAAGAAGAAGCAGCAAAGAAGGCAAATCATGCTAAAACCAGCCCCAGGCCAGGTTGATATTATTGCCAGTGTAAGTGTGAGCCAAAGAACAAACACTGCTAACAGTAATTTGCAGAGTTGGTGGAAAATGCCTGGTCATTGGCAAAACAAAATGGTGTAAAAACCTAGAATTGATGTGGTAATCCATACATGCTGGGGCATAGCGATAAAATGTGCTGACAGGTACAACAGAGGCTTACGAAACTGTTTAAGAACACAGCTGCAGATCACAATATGATAGACAAATGCTGTTTTGCATAGCTTCATCAATAAACTGCATTTTATCAAATGCTTGACCAAAATGGCAGTTAAAAAGATATGACAAGCATAAGCTTGCAAAGGTATCCATAATACTATCAATTCCTCTGCTTTAAGCTAGCCAAAGATCACTGTGAGGAAGCCTTACTTATATGTGGAGGAGAGGTGCGCTCCTGTTACTTTACTCTCAATAGGTACAAACAAATCAGTCATTTCTGGAGTACGGGGAGACTTGTGTCTTCAACCAGGGGAGTAGAGCAATGAAATCCTACACAACATACCAGAAAAGGAGGGAGTGTGGGGTAAACCAAACCACAGTTTAATAAGAGTTTAATACCAGCCTGTGCTCTGTGAAAAAGTAAAGCTGGATTTGGGAGATTTCTGGAGTATTGGCCTACAGTACCTTTTCCAGACAACTAACTGGTTGGCTTGCAGCAAATGACCTAGAACATAGAGCTAGATTAGTTATAAATTTACACTGTTCAAAAGACCAGTGAAGAAAAGGGCGCTACAGATCATTTTGAGGTGGATTGGTGGGAGGAGAATTAGTAGGTTGTCTTCATTTTACATTTAATTCCTTATAATTAACTTATAGGCCATCTAGTGGCCTTTCTCCAAGCAGAAAGATACTGTGTTTATTTAGAAAACAATGGGTATGTGTTATATATCCCAGATTGTGCTAAGAATCTTTAATTACTAAAGAAGCATGGCTTAAGCAATACAACTTGTGTTTGCCTGGAGGGGGGAGGGTAATGTCATTAAAAATACATATCAACACTGCTATGTCCCTGGTTATGAAAGGTTTCTAAACCCTGGATGTAGACATATATTTTCAGAAAGCATCATTAGAATTTATGCTTCAGATGTTACCAATTGCTAATATTTCTGAGCTTACTTCATTTACTTATTGGGGTTGCATTCAGACATGCATTTTCTATTCTTTCAACTTGCAATCTGAAAGCTATTCCACAGGAAAGCAAGCATATACAACACTCTTATTTCTCCATAATGTTACTTTAGGGATTTAAAGATTATGAATCATCTGATTAGTGGATTCTTTTTATATTGTATTTTATTATCTGTGCTCCCTTGTACAAAGGATACCGTCTTAACATCCTCCTTGTCCTCATTTTGCAATGCTTTACCACCAGGAGGAGCTGTAAGGTGCCTCGTGGACAATTAATGTTTGAATACACAAGTAGCAAACATTTGCTCCAGACTGAGTCGCTACTGGAAACAAGTATCTCAGCCAGCTGCTTACAGCAACATCTATAATCAGAATACTTAGAATGGCTGAAAATCAAAGGCTGCATTAGACTCTTGTCTCCTAAAATTATCCAATATAATTTCTATTCTTTTAAAAACCACTTTTGAGATTACTAATAAAAAGAGGTAGCTATTGTTTCTAGCTTCTACTTATCCTAAATGTGGGATGACTGGAACCAACTATTAGCACTGGGACTCATGCATAGTCACATGTGTGTACGCATGCAAAGGTCCCTCTGTACAGTAGGCTTTTTTTTCCAAGTGGACGAGTCTACCACAAGCTGAAGCCTATACTAAACTGGCTGAGTTGCCTCCACAGAAGCAGGGAAAATAAATTAGCATATATTACATTCTCAAGTCTTCAAAAAATTTAGTGTAGACATTATTTTTAAATCCCAGAGGAGAAATTAGTCAAGAAAACTCCATAGGCTTCAGACAAAATTATGTTATTTCCTGCTCCATTTTACAGCAGCTTTACTATTTAGTTATAGAGATGTAAACCACCAATAGCATAACTGTGAACATGCTGTTCAAAGCAACAGTCATAACAAATATTTTACAAGCCAACCAGACTTTGAAATGTTTTAACTTTTTTCCTAATTCAGATTAACGACACATTTCTTCATGAAGCAGAAAAGGATGAGAAAATTACCAAAATTTCTTCACCAATTCACAGGAAATAAGTATATAAATGAAATAATACCACTATATCTTTTGCCTTTTCATCCTGTTTTCTGTATTTCAGCATCTAGTTTTCCCTCTCCTGAGTAAGATACTTAAGTTATTTGCTGATATTTCTTCTTGCCCTAACCTTTGCTTCTCATTCTCTTTCTCCCAATGTATGAGCAGTAGAAATCAGTTTGTTCTTCAGGTCTGTTCATCCTTTTGCTTCTCAACTGCATGCTGCTGTCTAGAAGCATGACAACCAGCACTAGTGACTGGTATGACCTGGACACCTATTTGCTAGGAATTTGAAACAAGCTTGGTCTAATTCCGTTGTACAACTCTTCAGGACTGCATTTTACTTTGCAAAAGAAATCCCTATTTCCAAACGCGACATGTTCCAATGCGTCTTTTCAGGACATTCAGTCAATAATGAAGTTTTATTTTAATTGCAGGAACTTTACAATTTTGCTCTCAGTGATATAATAAACAGGATAATTTGGAGCACTGAGATCTTTTAATAATAGCTTTCATCACTCATGCTGAGAGTCACTAGACCCTCGTATGAATGAGCTATACATAAAAAAGCCGCTGTCATGAATGTAACTGCACACAACATACACTCCTTCAATAAACTAACACTCCATTTTCTTTGTGTATTGCCAGAACAAATCCAAAATCCACAACAGATATATTTAGGGTCTCCAAAGATAAATCTGTTGAAATCTTTTGAGAGGCATACCATGGCTCTGCACCTTCCAAATACATAGTAGGCCAATGCTAAGACAAATAGCTGGAAAACATTCTCCACACGTGACTAAGCACGTTTTAGAGCTGGACAATGAAAGGGCACCCACTGTACATTGGAGGAAGGACACCATTATCCCTTCTTCGACCAAGCATTTCCAACATGATGAAGTGAAATTCTGACTTACCACAGCAACAAAGTTGTTTGTCAGGCATGGATTGTCGCTTTAAGAATGAGGCAAAGCTTATGGCTCACAGTGTTTATAGCATGGGTGGGAGGCACAGATTGAGTGCATATGTGCAGGAAGGAGGCATCGTGTTTTTCAGCAAACTTTACCTAGTTGTTGGGAAAACAATCTTACTTATTGGAACAAAACTGGTGACATTAGGACTTGACAGGATCTCAAAATGTAATTTAATATAATATTTTGTGACTTTTAAAGCTGCTCTCCCAGTCATTTGCTGGCTATCTCCTGTTATCCAGAAGTCCGTGAACCAGAGACTGAAAGATGCCAATTTCTTCCACTCCCAGCTATGCCAAATCCATTTCATGCAGCTTGGGCTTCTGTTTAGAGCAGAAGCAGTCTTACCTTTAATTTCACCTGCAACTCAAGGTCATTTACTGGTGATGCTCAGGTGCTCTCAATGACAGTACAGTGCCCCAGGATTGCCCCAGTTCATTCTGTAATCAAGCTGGAGCCCAAGTTCTCCATTCATATTATGAGATCCCTCTGATTTCATTAGCGGTGCTTCTGTGCAATGGAAAGGAAAGTAGCAATGGAGGGTCAGATCATTGCCAAATGGATAAATGCAGGTAAATGCCTCAGTTTCCATTACAACTACTTCATGTTTTAAATGTTTCCTCCATGATTTTAGCAGCCAGGGATTTGCACCAAAATCAAAATATTCTAAAACATAATTGGGAGAAGGCATTTCATAAACGCTCCCCTTTAAGAAAAGCATCTCCACCATGTGGATTAGCCTTTCTTAGATGATTATTGACTGAATGGATTTAAAACAACTAGCGAAACAGGAAAGATGAGGGGGGAGCATGGAGGAGAGGGCAGTGCAAGAGAATAAAGGCTGAGAGGGTCATCTGAGAAAAGGAAACAAGGTAAAGGGACAAAAAACCT